>NW_026690887.1:0-600000 GCF_020826845.1 Diceros bicornis minor
TTCCCAAGACAGCTTGTCTGGAGAAAATCAGACCAGCTGAAGAACATGTGTCCATGGGGAAACCCGGGAAACTGAGTCTCCCCACACAATAGCAGAGATTCTCATCTTGCATCCTCTCCTGAGCTAATGACAAAGGTGGATGTCCGGGTGGGTGGGCCTGTGGAATGGGAGAGGGGAGGAAGTCTATTGTCATGCAGAGGGACATGGAAAGACTTGTCTGAAGCTTATCCCTGCACTGGGGTCAGGTCGGGAAGGGACGGCACAGAGGTGAGCAGGAACCAACCGGCCTCTCTGTGGTGGGGCTGGCCCCGGGGCAGGCGTGGGGGTGTTGGCTGGAAGTGGGATGGCGCGTGAGTTGGCACCAGCCAGCGGTGGAGGCAGAGACTCAGAGGTCAGGGATCTCTCTCTCTGTCTCTGTCTCTGTCTCTCTCCCTCAGGGAGCTGAGGAGAGTAAGGTGGCGCCCCCTGCCCACCTCGCCTACCTCTCCATGGGCCCTTCTTTCTCTGGCCGCTCCGGGAGCCCTGCGGGCTGGGTTCAACCCCCCACACACCGCACAGGCCAAGGGCGCATGCGCGACCGCCGGGGCCTAGGGCTGGCCTCGGGGGGGGGGGGGTCCTCAGTGAAGGCCCCGCCCTCCCTCCAGGCTCTGACCCAGCTGCAGCTCTTCCATCGCCGCCCTTCTGGACTCGGCTTCAGCTGTCTCCCTCCCCTCCCCCACTCCCACTCAGCTTGCAGGCCGCTTCCCTGCCTTGAAAGCATGGCTCTGGCCCTGAGGGCCACAGACCTACTGGGCTTCAAGCTCAAGGCTCTGCCTGGGCCTGCTGCTTCGGCCAGGGCTCATTTTTTCCTGGAAAGACAAAGCCATGGCATCACCCCACGCCTGCACTTTGCCACGGCAGGCAGCCCAGATGTAGGAAAGGCTCTGTGGAGTCAGAAGTGCCGAGACAGGCAGATGGCACCAGAGGGTTTGGGGGCCAGGGCGCAACTGGGCTAGCCCCTCCTCCCGGGAGTCGGGGAGGCCCGGCCTTCCTAGTGCCCAGGCCACGGCTCCGGGGAGAAACCCGCCATGGAGGGCACGCGGGAGGCCCTCTGCCTGAGGTGGCAGGTGTCACGCCAGGGCCACTGCAAGCCTGGCTCGGCTTGCCTGCTTTCTCCAAAGGAGGCTGGCCGACCAGCCGAACCTGGCACCTGGGCCAGGCCCCTTCCAGGGGACGAGTTCCAGAGGCTAGAGCCCTGGGGGCGGCTGCCAAGTCTCCTGGGTGGGCGTGTGCTGGGCCCCGTCAGAGGAGGAAGCAGCCTGGTAAACGGTGTGCCAGGCCTGAGATCTGGAGGCCTCCCACAGCCGGGTCCCTGTCCTGCCCAGGCCCCCGAGGGAGGACGATGGTCGGGCAGTGGCGAGCGGGGTGGGGCTGGCGCCGAGCCTGCCCTTGGATGCCCCGGGGAAGGGCGCCGGGGGATGGGCTGCCCCTGGCCAGGTCTGAGGGACCGACCCAGCTCGGGGCTGTCGGGGGCAGAGAGAGAACCCCCTCCGCCCTTTCCCTTCAGGTTCTTAGGGCTGGCCAAATCCTTCCCAAGACAGCTTGTCTGGAGAAAATCAGACCCAGCTGAAGAACATGTGTCCATGGGGGAAACCCGGGAAACTGAGTCTCCCCACACAATAGCAGAGATTCTCATCTTGCATCCTCTCCTGAGCTAATGACAAAGGTGGATGTCCCGGGTGGGTGGGCCTGTGGAATGGGAGAGGGGAGGAAGTCTATTGTCATGCAGAGGGACATGGAAAGACTTGTCTGAAGCTTATCCCTGCACTGGGGTCAGGTCGGGAAGGGACGGCACAGAGGTGAGCAGGAACCAACCGGCCTCTCTGTGGTGGGCTGGCCCCGGGGCAGGCGTGGGGGTGATGGCTGGAAGTGGGATGGCGCGTGAGTTGGCACCAGCCAGCGGTGGAGGCAGAGACTCAGAGGTCAGGGATCTCTCTCTCTGTCTCTGTCTCTGTCTCTCTCCCTCAGGGAGCTGAGGAGAGTAAGGTGGCGCCCCCTGCCCACCTCGCCTACCTCTCCATGGGCCCTTCTTTCTCTGGCCGCTCCGGGAGCCCTGCGGGCTTGGGTTCAACCCCCCACACACCGCACAGGCCAAGGGCGCATGCGCGACCGCCGGGGCCTAGGGCTGGCCTCGGGGGGGGGGGGGTCCTCAGTGAAGGCCCCCGCCCTCCCTCCAGGCTCTGACCCAGCTGCAGCTCTTCCATCGCCGCCCTTCTGGACTCGGCTTCAGCTGTCTCCTCCCCTCCCCCACTCCCACTCTAGCTTGCAGGCCGCTTCCCTGCCTTGAAAGCATGGCTCTGGCCCTGAGGGCCACAGACCTACTGGGCTTCAAGCTCAAGGCTCTGCCTGGGCCTGCTGCTTCGGCCAGGGGCTCATTTTTTCCTGGAAAGACAAAGCCATGGCCTCACCCCACGCCTGCACTTTGCCACGGCAGGCAGCCCAGATGTAGGAAAGGCTCTGTGGAGTCAGAAGTGCCGAGACAGGCAGATGGCACCAGAGGGTTTGGGGGCCAGGGCGCAACTGGGCTAGCCCCTCCTCCCGGGAAGTCGGGGAGGCCCGGCCTTCCTAGTGCCCAGGCCACGGCTCCGGGGAGAAACCCGCCATGGAGGGCACGCGGGAGGCCCTCTGCCTGAGGTGGCAGGTGTCACGCCAGGGCCACTGCAAGCCTGGCTCGGCTTGCCTGCTTTCTCCAAAGGAGGCTGGCCGACCAGCCGAACCTGGCACCTGGGCAGGCCCCTTCCAAGGGGACGAGTTCCAGAGGCTAGAGCCCTGGGGGCGGCTGCCAAGTCTCCTGGGGCGTGTGCTGGGCCCCCGTCAGAGGAGGAAGCAGCCTGGTAAACGGTGTGCCAGGCCTGAGATCTGGAGGCCTCCCACAGCCGGGTCCCTGTCCTGCCCAGGCCCCCGAGGGAGGACGATGGTCGGGCAGTGGCGAGCGGGGTGGGGCTGGCGCCGAGCCTGCCCTTGGATGCCCGGGGAAGGGCGCCGGGGGATGGGCTGCCCCTGGCCAGGTCTGAGGGACCGACCCAGCTCGGGGCTGTCGGGGGCAGAGAGAGAACCCCCCTCCGCCCTTTCCCTTCAGGTTCTTAGGGCTGGCCAAATCCTTCCAAGACAGCTTGTCTGGAGAAAATCAGACCCAGCTGAAGAACATGTGTCCATGGGGGAAACCCGGAAACTGAGTCTCCCCACACAATAGCAGAGATTCTCATCTTGCATCCTCTCCTGAGCTAATGACAAAGGTGGATGTCCCGGGTGGGTGGGCCTGTGGAATGGGGAGAGGGGAGGAAGTCTATTGTCATGCAGAGGGACATGGAAAGACTTGTCTGAAGCTTATCCCCTGCACTGGGGTCAGGTCGGGAAGGACGGCACAGAGGTGAGCAGGAACCAACCGGCCTCTCTGTGGTGGGGCTGGCCCCGGGGCAGGCGTGGGGGTGATGGCTGGAAGTGGGATGGCGCGTGAGTTGGCACCAGCCAGCGGTGGAGGCAGAGACTCAGAGGTCAGGGATCTCTCTCTCTGTCTCTGTCTCTGTCTCTCTCCCTCAGGGAGCTGAGGAGAGTAAGGTGGCGCCCCCTGCCCACCTCGCCTACCTCTCCATGGGCCCTTCTTTCTCTGGCCGCTCCGGGAGCCCTGCGGGCTTGGGTTCAACCCCCACACACCGCACAGGCCAAGGGCGCATGCGCGACCGCCGGGGCCTAGGGCTGGCCTCGGGGGGGGGGGGGTCCTCAGTGAAGGCCCGCCCCTCCCTCCAGGCTCTGACCCAGCTGCAGCTCTTCCATCGCCGCCCTTCTGGACTCGGCTTCAGCTGTCTCCTCCCCTCCCCCACTCCCACTCAGCTTGCAGGCCGCTTCCCTGCCTTGAAAGCATGGCTCTGGCCCTGAGGGCCACAGACCTACTGGGCTTCAAGCTCAAGGCTCTGCCTGGGCCTGCTGCTTCGGCCAGGGGCTCATTTTTTCCTGGAAAGACAAAGCCATGGCCTCACCCCACGCCTGCACTTTGCCACGGCAGGCAGCCCAGATGTAGGAAAGGCTCTGTGGAGTCAGAAGTGCCGAGACAGGCAGATGGCACCAGAGGGTTTGGGGGCCAGGGCGCAACTGGCTAGCCCCTCCTCCCGGGAGTCGGGGAGGCCCGGCCTTCCTAGTGCCCAGGCCACGGCTCCGGGGAGAAACCCGCCATGGAGGGCACGCGGGAGGCCCTCTGCCTGAGGTGGCAGGTGTCACGCCAGGGCCACTGCAAGCCTGGCTCGGCTTGCCTGCTTTCTCCAAAGGAGGCTGGCCGACCAGCCGAACCTGGCACCTGGGCCAGGCCCCTTCCAAGGGGACGAGTTCCAGAGGCTAGAGCCCTGGGGGCGGCTGCCAAGTCTCCTGGGGCGTGTGCTGGGCCCCCGTCAGAGGAGGAAGCAGCCTGGTAAAACGGTGTGCCAGGCCTGAGATCTGGAGGCCTCCCACAGCCGGGTCCCTGTCCTGCCCAGGCCCCCCGAGGGAGGACGATGGTCGGCAGTGGCGAGCGGGGTGGGGCTGGCGCCGAGCCTGCCCTTGGATGCCCCGGGGAAGGGCGCCGGGGGATGGGCTGCCCCTGGCCAGGTCTGAGGGACCGACCCAGCTCGGGGCTGTCGGGGGCAGAGAGAGAACCCCCCTCCGCCCTTTCCCTTCAGGTTCTTAGGGCTGGCCAAATCCTTCCCAAGACAGCTTGTCTGGAGAAAATCAGACCCAGCTGAAGAACATGTGTCCATGGGGGAAACCCGGGAAACTGAGTCTCCCCACACAATAGCAGAGATTCTCATCTTGCATCCTCTCCTGAGCTAATGACAAAGTGTGGATTGTCCGGGTGGGTGGGCCTGTGGAATGGGAGAGGGGAGGAAGTCTATTGTCATGCAGAGGGACATGGAAAGACTTGTCTGAAGCTTATCCCCTGCACTGGGGTCAGGTCGGGAAGGGACGGCACAGAGGTGAGCAGGAACCAACCGGCCTCTCTGTGGTGGGGTGGCCCCGGGCAGGCGTGGGGGTGATGGCTGGAAGTGGGATGGCGCGTGAGTTGGCACCAGCCAGCGGTGGAGCAGAGACTCAGAGGTCAGGATCTCTCTCTCTGTCTCTGTCTCTGTCTCTCTCCCTCAGGGAGCTGAGGAGAGTAAGGTGGCGCCCCCTGCCCACCTCGCCTACCTCTCCATGGGCCCTTCTTTCTCTGGCCGCTCCGGGAGCCCTGCGGGCTTGGGGTTCAACCCCCCACACACCGCACAGGCCAAGGGCGCATGCGCGACCGCCGGGGCCTAGGCTGGCCTCGGGGGGGGGGGGGGGTCCTCAGTGAAGGCCCCGCCCTCCCTCCAGGCTCTGACCCAGCTGCAGCTCTTCCATCGCCGCCCTTCTGGACTCGGCTTCAGCTGTCTCCCTCCCCTCCCCCACTCCCACTCAGCTTGCAGGCCGCTTCCCTGCCTTGAAAGCATGGCTCTGGCCCTGAGGGCCACAGACCTACTGGCTTCAAGCTCAAGGCTCTGCCTGGGCCTGCTGCTTCGGCCAGGGGCTCATTTTTTCCTGGAAAGACAAAGCCATGGCCTCACCCCACGCCTGCACTTTGCCACGGCAGGCAGCCCAGATGTAGGAAAGGCTCTGTGGAGTCAGAAGTGCCGAGACAGGCAGATGGCACCAGAGGGTTTGGGGGCCAGGGCGCAACTGGGCTAGCCCCTCCTCCCGGGAGTCGGGGAGGCCCGCCTTCCTAGTGCCCAGGCACGGCTCCGGGGAGAAACCCGCCATGGAGGGCACGCGGGAGGCCCTCTGCCTGAGGTGGCAGGTGTCACGCCAGGGCCACTGCAAGCCTGGCTCGGCTTGCCTGCTTTCTCCAAAGGAGGCTGGCCGACCAGCCGAACCTGGCACCTGGGCCAGGCCCCTTCCAAGGGACGAGTTCCAGAGGCTAGAGCCCTGGGGGCGGCTGCCAAGTCTCCTGGGGCGTGTGCTGGGCCCCCGTCAGAGGAGGAAGCAGCCTGGTAAACGGTGTGCCAGGCCTGAGATCTGGAGGCCTCCCACAGCCGGGTCCCTGTCCTGCCCAGGCCCCCCGAGGGAGGACGATGGTCGGGCAGTGGCGAGCGGGGTGGGGCTGGCGCCGAGCCTGCCCTTGGATGCCCCGGGGAAGGGCGCCGGGGGATGGGCTGCCCCTGGCCAGGTCTGAGGGACCGACCCAGCTCGGGGCTGTCGGGGGCAGAGAGAGAACCCCCCTCCGCCCTTTCCCTTCAGGTTCTTAGGGCTGGCCAAATCCTTCCCAAGACAGCTTGTCTGGAGAAAATCAGACCCAGCTGAAGAACATGTGTCCATGGGGGAAACCCGGGAAACTGAGTCTCCCCACACAATAGCAGAGATTCTCATCTTGCATCCTCTCCTGAGCTAATGACAAAGGTGGATGTCCCGGGTGGGTGGGCCTGTGGAATGGGAGAGGGAGGAAGTCTATTGTCATGCAGAGGGACATGGAAAGACTTGTCTGAAGCTTATCCCCTGCACTGGGGTCAGGTCGGGAAGGGACGGCACAGAGGTGAGCAGGAACCAACCGGCCTCTCTGTGGTGGGGCTGGCCCCGGGGCAGGCGTGGGGGTGATGGCTGGAAGTGGGATGGCGCGTGAGTTGGCACCAGCCAGCGGTGGAGGCAGAGACTCAGAGGTCAGGATCTCTCTCTCTGTCTCTGTCTCTGTCTCTCTCCCTCAGGGAGCTGAGGAGAGTAAGGTGGCGCCCCCTGCCCACCTCGCCTACCTCTCCATGGGCCCTTCTTTCTCTGGCCGCTCCGGGAGCCCTGCGGGCTTGGGTTCAACCCCCCACACACCGCACAGGCCAAGGGCGCATGCGCGACCGCCGGGGCCTAGGGCTGGCCTCGGGGGGGGGGGGGGTCCTCAGTGAAGGCCCCGCCCTCCCTCCAGGCTCTGACCCAGCTGCAGCTCTTCCATCGCCGCCCTTCTGGACTCGGCTTCAGCTGTCTCCCTCCCCTCCCCCACTCCCACTCAGCTTGCAGGCCGCTTCCCTGCCTTGAAAGCATGGCTCTGGCCCTGAGGGCCACAGACCTACTGGGCTTCAAGCTCAAGGCTCTGCCTGGGCCTGCTGCTTCGGCCAGGGGCTCATTTTTTCCTGGAAAGACAAAGCCATGGCCTCACCCCACGCCTGCACTTTGCCACGGCAGGCAGCCCAGATGTAGGAAAGGCTCTGTGGAGTCAGAAGTGCCGAGACAGGCAGATGGCACCAGAGGGTTTGGGGGCCAGGGCGCAACTGGGCTAGCCCCTCCTCCCGGGAGTCGGGGAGGCCCGGCCTTCCTAGTGCCCAGGCCACGGCTCCGGGGAGAAACCCGCCATGGAGGGCACGCGGGAGGCCCTCTGCCTGAGGTGGCAGGTGTCACGCCAGGGCCACTGCAAGCCTGGCTCGGCTTGCCTGCTTTCTCCAAAGGAGGCTGGCCGACCAGCCGAACCTGGCACCTGGGCCAGGCCCCTTCCAAGGGGACGAGTTCCAGAGGCTAGAGCCCTGGGGGCGGCTGCCAAGTCTCCTGGGGCGTGTGCTGGGCCCCCGTCAGAGGAGGAAGCAGCCTGGTAAACGGTGTGCCAGGCCTGAGATCTGGAGGCCTCCCACAGCCGGGTCCCTGTCCTGCCCAGGCCCCCCGAGGGAGGACGATGGTCGGGCAGTGGCGAGCGGGGTGGGGCTGGCGCCGAGCCTGCCCTTGGATGCCCCGGGGAAGGGCGCCGGGGGATGGGCTGCCCCTGGCCAGGTCTGAGGGACCGACCCAGCTCGGGGCTGTCGGGGGCAGAGAGAGAACCCCCCTCCGCCCTTTCCCTTCAGGTTCTTAGGGCTGGCCAAATCCTTCCCAAGACAGCTTGTCTGGAGAAAATCAGACCCAGCTGAAGAACATGTGTCCATGGGGGAAACCCGGGAAACTGAGTCTCCCCACACAATAGCAGAGATTCTCATCTTGCATCCTCTCCTGAGCTAATGACAAAGGTGGATGTCCCGGGTGGGTGGGCCTGTGGAATGGGAGAGGGGAGGAAGTCTATTGTCATGCAGAGGGACATGGAAAGACTTGTCTGAAGCTTATCCCCTGCACTGGGGTCAGGTCGGGAAGGGACGGCACAGAGGTGAGCAGGAACCAACCGGCCTCTCTGTGGTGGGGCTGGCCCCGGGGCAGGCGTGGGGGTGATGGCTGGAAGTGGGATGGCGCGTGAGTTGGCACCAGCCAGCGGTGGAGGCAGAGACTCAGAGGTCAGGGATCTCTCTCTCTGTCTCTGTCTCTGTCTCTCTCCCTCAGGGAGCTGAGGAGAGTAAGGTGGCGCCCCCTGCCCACCTCGCCTACCTCTCCATGGGCCCTTCTTTCTCTGGCCGCTCCGGGAGCCCTGCGGGCTTGGGTTCAACCCCCCACACACCGCACAGGCCAAGGGCGCATGCGCGACCGCCGGGGCCTAGGGCTGGCCTCGGGGGGGGGGGGGTCCTCAGTGAAGGCCCCGCCCTCCCTCCAGGCTCTGACCCAGCTGCAGCTCTTCCATCGCCGCCCTTCTGGACTCGGCTTCAGCTGTCTCCCTCCCCTCCCCCACTCCCACTCAGCTTGCAGGCCGCTTCCCTGCCTTGAAAGCATGGCTCTGGCCCTGAGGGCCACAGACCTACTGGGCTTCAAGCTCAAGGCTCTGCCTGGGCCTGCTGCTTCGGCCAGGGGCTCATTTTTTCCTGGAAAGACAAAGCCATGGCCTCACCCCACGCCTGCACTTTGCCACGGCAGGCAGCCCAGATGTAGGAAAGGCTCTGTGGAGTCAGAAGTGCCGAGACAGGCAGATGGCACCAGAGGGTTTGGGGGCCAGGGCGCAACTGGGCTAGCCCCTCCTCCCGGGAGTCGGGGAGGCCCGGCCTTCCTAGTGCCCAGGCCACGGCTCCGGGGAGAAACCCGCCATGGAGGGCACGCGGGAGGCCCTCTGCCTGAGGTGGCAGGTGTCACGCCAGGGCCACTGCAAGCCTGGCTCGGCTTGCCTGCTTTCTCCAAAGGAGGCTGGCCGACCAGCCGAACCTGGCACCTGGGCCAGGCCCCTTCCAAGGGGACGAGTTCCAGAGGCTAGAGCCCTGGGGGCGGCTGCCAAGTCTCCTGGGGCGTGTGCTGGGCCCCCGTCAGAGGAGGAAGCAGCCTGGTAAACGGTGTGCCAGGCCTGAGATCTGGAGGCCTCCCACAGCCGGGTCCCTGTCCTGCCCAGGCCCCCCGAGGGAGGACGATGGTCGGGCAGTGGCGAGCGGGGTGGGGCTGGCGCCGAGCCTGCCCTTGGATGCCCCGGGGAAGGGCGCCGGGGGATGGGCTGCCCCTGGCCAGGTCTGAGGGACCGACCCAGCTCGGGGCTGTCGGGGGCAGAGAGAGAACCCCCCTCCGCCCTTTCCCTTCAGGTTCTTAGGGCTGGCCAAATCCTTCCCAAGACAGCTTGTCTGGAGAAAATCAGACCCAGCTGAAGAACATGTGTCCATGGGGGAAACCCGGGAAACTGAGTCTCCCCACACAATAGCAGAGATTCTCATCTTGCATCCTCTCCTGAGCTAATGACAAAGGTGGATGTCCCGGGTGGGTGGGCCTGTGGAATGGGAGAGGGGAGGAAGTCTATTGTCATGCAGAGGGACATGGAAAGACTTGTCTGAAGCTTATCCCCTGCACTGGGGTCAGGTCGGGAAGGGACGGCACAGAGGTGAGCAGGAACCAACCGGCCTCTCTGTGGTGGGGCTGGCCCCGGGGCAGGCGTGGGGGTGATGGCTGGAAGTGGGATGGCGCGTGAGTTGGCACCAGCCAGCGGTGGAGGCAGAGACTCAGAGGTCAGGGATCTCTCTCTCTGTCTCTGTCTCTGTCTCTCTCCCTCAGGGAGCTGAGGAGAGTAAGGTGGCGCCCCCTGCCCACCTCGCCTACCTCTCCATGGGCCCTTCTTTCTCTGGCCGCTCCGGGAGCCCTGCGGGCTTGGGTTCAACCCCCCACACACCGCACAGGCCAAGGGCGCATGCGCGACCGCCGGGGCCTAGGGCTGGCCTCGGGGGGGGGGGGGGGTCCTCAGTGAAGGCCCCGCCCTCCCTCCAGGCTCTGACCCAGCTGCAGCTCTTCCATCGCCGCCCTTCTGGACTCGGCTTCAGCTGTCTCCCTCCCCTCCCCCACTCCCACTCAGCTTGCAGGCCGCTTCCCTGCCTTGAAAGCATGGCTCTGGCCCTGAGGGCCACAGACCTACTGGGCTTCAAGCTCAAGGCTCTGCCTGGGCCTGCTGCTTCGGCCAGGGGCTCATTTTTTCCTGGAAAGACAAAGCCATGGCCTCACCCCACGCCTGCACTTTGCCACGGCAGGCAGCCCAGATGTAGGAAAGGCTCTGTGGAGTCAGAAGTGCCGAGACAGGCAGATGGCACCAGAGGGTTTGGGGGCCAGGGCGCAACTGGGCTAGCCCCTCCTCCCGGGAGTCGGGGAGGCCCGGCCTTCCTAGTGCCCAGGCCACGGCTCCGGGGAGAAACCCGCCATGGAGGGCACGCGGGAGGCCCTCTGCCTGAGGTGGCAGGTGTCACGCCAGGGCCACTGCAAGCCTGGCTCGGCTTGCCTGCTTTCTCCAAAGGAGGCTGGCCGACCAGCCGAACCTGGCACCTGGGCCAGGCCCCTTCCAAGGGGACGAGTTCCAGAGGCTAGAGCCCTGGGGGCGGCTGCCAAGTCTCCTGGGGCGTGTGCTGGGCCCCCGTCAGAGGAGGAAGCAGCCTGGTAAACGGTGTGCCAGGCCTGAGATCTGGAGGCCTCCCACAGCCGGGTCCCTGTCCTGCCCAGGCCCCCCGAGGGAGGACGATGGTCGGGCAGTGGCGAGCGGGGTGGGGCTGGCGCCGAGCCTGCCCTTGGATGCCCCGGGGAAGGGCGCCGGGGGATGGGCTGCCCCTGGCCAGGTCTGAGGGACCGACCCAGCTCGGGGCTGTCGGGGGCAGAGAGAGAACCCCCCTCCGCCCTTTCCCTTCAGGTTCTTAGGGCTGGCCAAATCCTTCCCAAGACAGCTTGTCTGGAGAAAATCAGACCCAGCTGAAGAACATGTGTCCATGGGGGAAACCCGGGAAACTGAGTCTCCCCACACAATAGCAGAGATTCTCATCTTGCATCCTCTCCTGAGCTAATGACAAAGGTGGATGTCCCGGGTGGGTGGGCCTGTGGAATGGGAGAGGGGAGGAAGTCTATTGTCATGCAGAGGGACATGGAAAGACTTGTCTGAAGCTTATCCCCTGCACTGGGGTCAGGTCGGGAAGGGACGGCACAGAGGTGAGCAGGAACCAACCGGCCTCTCTGTGGTGGGGCTGGCCCCGGGGCAGGCGTGGGGGTGATGGCTGGAAGTGGGATGGCGCGTGAGTTGGCACCAGCCAGCGGTGGAGGCAGAGACTCAGAGGTCAGGGATCTCTCTCTCTGTCTCTGTCTCTGTCTCTCTCCCTCAGGGAGCTGAGGAGAGTAAGGTGGCGCCCCCTGCCCACCTCGCCTACCTCTCCATGGGCCCTTCTTTCTCTGGCCGCTCCGGGAGCCCTGCGGGCTTGGGTTCAACCCCCCACACACCGCACAGGCCAAGGGCGCATGCGCGACCGCCGGGGCCTAGGGCTGGCCTCGGGGGGGGGGGGGGGTCCTCAGTGAAGGCCCCGCCCTCCCTCCAGGCTCTGACCCAGCTGCAGCTCTTCCATCGCCGCCCTTCTGGACTCGGCTTCAGCTGTCTCCCTCCCCTCCCCCACTCCCACTCAGCTTGCAGGCCGCTTCCCTGCCTTGAAAGCATGGCTCTGGCCCTGAGGGCCACAGACCTACTGGGCTTCAAGCTCAAGGCTCTGCCTGGGCCTGCTGCTTCGGCCAGGGGCTCATTTTTTCCTGGAAAGACAAAGCCATGGCCTCACCCCACGCCTGCACTTTGCCACGGCAGGCAGCCCAGATGTAGGAAAGGCTCTGTGGAGTCAGAAGTGCCGAGACAGGCAGATGGCACCAGAGGGTTTGGGGGCCAGGGCGCAACTGGGCTAGCCCCTCCTCCCGGGAGTCGGGGAGGCCCGGCCTTCCTAGTGCCCAGGCCACGGCTCCGGGGAGAAACCCGCCATGGAGGGCACGCGGGAGGCCCTCTGCCTGAGGTGGCAGGTGTCACGCCAGGGCCACTGCAAGCCTGGCTCGGCTTGCCTGCTTTCTCCAAAGGAGGCTGGCCGACCAGCCGAACCTGGCACCTGGGCCAGGCCCCTTCCAAGGGGACGAGTTCCAGAGGCTAGAGCCCTGGGGGCGGCTGCCAAGTCTCCTGGGGCGTGTGCTGGGCCCCCGTCAGAGGAGGAAGCAGCCTGGTAAACGGTGTGCCAGGCCTGAGATCTGGAGGCCTCCCACAGCCGGGTCCCTGTCCTGCCCAGGCCCCCCGAGGGAGGACGATGGTCGGGCAGTGGCGAGCGGGGTGGGGCTGGCGCCGAGCCTGCCCTTGGATGCCCCGGGGAAGGGCGCCGGGGGATGGGCTGCCCCTGGCCAGGTCTGAGGGACCGACCCAGCTCGGGGCTGTCGGGGGCAGAGAGAGAACCCCCCTCCGCCCTTTCCCTTCAGGTTCTTAGGGCTGGCCAAATCCTTCCCAAGACAGCTTGTCTGGAGAAAATCAGACCCAGCTGAAGAACATGTGTCCATGGGGGAAACCCGGGAAACTGAGTCTCCCCACACAATAGCAGAGATTCTCATCTTGCATCCTCTCCTGAGCTAATGACAAAGGTGGATGTCCCGGGTGGGTGGGCCTGTGGAATGGGAGAGGGGAGGAAGTCTATTGTCATGCAGAGGGACATGGAAAGACTTGTCTGAAGCTTATCCCCTGCACTGGGGTCAGGTCGGGAAGGGACGGCACAGAGGTGAGCAGGAACCAACCGGCCTCTCTGTGGTGGGGCTGGCCCCGGGGCAGGCGTGGGGGTGATGGCTGGAAGTGGGATGGCGCGTGAGTTGGCACCAGCCAGCGGTGGAGGCAGAGACTCAGAGGTCAGGGATCTCTCTCTCTGTCTCTGTCTCTGTCTCTCTCCCTCAGGGAGCTGAGGAGAGTAAGGTGGCGCCCCCTGCCCACCTCGCCTACCTCTCCATGGGCCCTTCTTTCTCTGGCCGCTCCGGGAGCCCTGCGGGCTTGGGTTCAACCCCCCACACACCGCACAGGCCAAGGGCGCATGCGCGACCGCCGGGGCCTAGGGCTGGCCTCGGGGGGGGGGGGGGTCCTCAGTGAAGGCCCCGCCCTCCCTCCAGGCTCTGACCCAGCTGCAGCTCTTCCATCGCCGCCCTTCTGGACTCGGCTTCAGCTGTCTCCCTCCCCTCCCCCACTCCCACTCAGCTTGCAGGCCGCTTCCCTGCCTTGAAAGCATGGCTCTGGCCCTGAGGGCCACAGACCTACTGGGCTTCAAGCTCAAGGCTCTGCCTGGGCCTGCTGCTTCGGCCAGGGGCTCATTTTTTCCTGGAAAGACAAAGCCATGGCCTCACCCCACGCCTGCACTTTGCCACGGCAGGCAGCCCAGATGTAGGAAAGGCTCTGTGGAGTCAGAAGTGCCGAGACAGGCAGATGGCACCAGAGGGTTTGGGGGCCAGGGCGCAACTGGGCTAGCCCCTCCTCCCGGGAGTCGGGGAGGCCCGGCCTTCCTAGTGCCCAGGCCACGGCTCCGGGGAGAAACCCGCCATGGAGGGCACGCGGGAGGCCCTCTGCCTGAGGTGGCAGGTGTCACGCCAGGGCCACTGCAAGCCTGGCTCGGCTTGCCTGCTTTCTCCAAAGGAGGCTGGCCGACCAGCCGAACCTGGCACCTGGGCCAGGCCCCTTCCAAGGGGACGAGTTCCAGAGGCTAGAGCCCTGGGGGCGGCTGCCAAGTCTCCTGGGGCGTGTGCTGGGCCCCCGTCAGAGGAGGAAGCAGCCTGGTAAACGGTGTGCCAGGCCTGAGATCTGGAGGCCTCCCACAGCCGGGTCCCTGTCCTGCCCAGGCCCCCCGAGGGAGGACGATGGTCGGGCAGTGGCGAGCGGGGTGGGGCTGGCGCCGAGCCTGCCCTTGGATGCCCCGGGGAAGGGCGCCGGGGGATGGGCTGCCCCTGGCCAGGTCTGAGGGACCGACCCAGCTCCGGGCTGTCGGGGGCAGAGAGAGAACCCCCCTCCGCCCTTTCCCTTCAGGTTCTTAGGGCTGGCCAAATCCTTCCCAAGACAGCTTGTCTGGAGAAAATCAGACCCAGCTGAAGAACATGTGTCCATGGGGGAAACCCGGGAAACTGAGTCTCCCCACACAATAGCAGAGATTCTCATCTTGCATCCTCTCCTGAGCTAATGACAAAGGTGGATGTCCCGGGTGGGTGGGCCTGTGGAATGGGAGAGGGGAGGAAGTCTATTGTCATGCAGAGGGACATGGAAAGACTTGTCTGAAGCTTATCCCCTGCACTGGGGTCAGGTCGGGAAGGGACGGCACAGAGGTGAGCAGGAACCAACCGGCCTCTCTGTGGTGGGGCTGGCCCCGGGGCAGGCGTGGGGGTGATGGCTGGAAGTGGGATGGCGCGTGAGTTGGCACCAGCCAGCGGTGGAGGCAGAGACTCAGAGGTCAGGGATCTCTCTCTCTGTCTCTGTCTCTGTCTCTCTCCCTCAGGGAGCTGAGGAGAGTAAGGTGGCGCCCCCTGCCCACCTCGCCTACCTCTCCATGGGCCCTTCTTTCTCTGGCCGCTCCGGGAGCCCTGCGGGCTTGGGTTCAACCCCCCACACACCGCACAGGCCAAGGGCGCATGCGCGACCGCCGGGGCCTAGGGCTGGCCTCGGGGGGGGGGGGGGGGGTCCTCAGTGAAGGCCCCGCCCTCCCTCCAGGCTCTGACCCAGCTGCAGCTCTTCCATCGCCGCCCTTCTGGACTCGGCTTCAGCTGTCTCCCTCCCCTCCCCCACTCCCACTCAGCTTGCAGGCCGCTTCCCTGCCTTGAAAGCATGGCTCTGGCCCTGAGGGCCACAGACCTACTGGGCTTCAAGCTCAAGGCTCTGCCTGGGCCTGCTGCTTCGGCCAGGGGCTCATTTTTTCCTGGAAAGACAAAGCCATGGCCTCACCCCACGCCTGCACTTTGCCACGGCAGGCAGCCCAGATGTAGGAAAGGCTCTGTGGAGTCAGAAGTGCCGAGACAGGCAGATGGCACCAGAGGGTTTGGGGGCCAGGGCGCAACTGGGCTAGCCCCTCCTCCCGGGAGTCGGGGAGGCCCGGCCTTCCTAGTGCCCAGGCCACGGCTCCGGGGAGAAACCCGCCATGGAGGGCACGCGGGAGGCCCTCTGCCTGAGGTGGCAGGTGTCACGCCAGGGCCACTGCAAGCCTGGCTCGGCTTGCCTGCTTTCTCCAAAGGAGGCTGGCCGACCAGCCGAACCTGGCACCTGGGCCAGGCCCCTTCCAAGGGGACGAGTTCCAGAGGCTAGAGCCCTGGGGGCGGCTGCCAAGTCTCCTGGGGCGTGTGCTGGGCCCCCGTCAGAGGAGGAAGCAGCCTGGTAAACGGTGTGCCAGGCCTGAGATCTGGAGGCCTCCCACAGCCGGGTCCCTGTCCTGCCCAGGCCCCCCGAGGGAGGACGATGTTCGGGCAGTGGCGAGCGGGGTGGGGCTGGCGCCGAGCCTGCCCTTGGATGCCCCGGGGAAGGGCGCCGGGGGATGGGCTGCCCCTGGCCAGGTCTGAGGGACCGACCCAGCTCGGGGCTGTCGGGGGCAGAGAGAGAACCCCCCTCCGCCCTTTCCCTTCAGGTTCTTAGGGCTGGCCAAATCCTTCCCAAGACAGCTTGTCTGGAGAAAATCAGACCCAGCTGAAGAACATGTGTCCATGGGGGAAACCCGGGAAACTGAGTCTCCCCACACAATAGCAGAGATTCTCATCTTGCATCCTCTCCTGAGCTAATGACAAAGGTGGATGTCCCGGGTGGGTGGGCCTGTGGAATGGGAGAGGGGAGGAAGTCTATTGTCATGCATAGGGACATGGAAAGACTTGTCTGAAGCTTATCCCCTGCACTGGGGTCAGGTCGGGAAGGGACGGCACAGAGGTGAGCAGGAACCAACCGGCCTCTCTGTGGTGGGGCTGGCCCCGGGGCAGGCGTGGGGGTGATGGCTGGAAGTGGGATGGCGCGTGAGTTGGCACCAGCCAGCGGTGGAGGCAGAGACTCAGAGGTCAGGGATCTCTCTCTCTGTCTCTGTCTCTGTCTCTCTCCCTCAGGGAGCTGAGGAGAGTAAGGTGGCGCCCCCTGCCCACCTCGCCTACCTCTCCATGGGCCCTTCTTTCTCTGGCCGCTCCGGGAGCCCTGCGGGCTTGGGTTCAACCCCCCACACACCGCACAGGCCAAGGGCGCATGCGCGACCGCCGGGGCCTAGGGCTGGCCTCGGGGGGGGGGGGGGGGGTCCTCAGTGAAGGCCCCGCCCTCCCTCCAGGCTCTGACCCAGCTGCAGCTCTTCCATCGCCGCCCTTCTGGACTCGGCTTCAGCTGTCTCCCTCCCCTCCCCCACTCCCACTCAGCTTGCAGGCCGCTTCCCTGCCTTGAAAGCATGGCTCTGGCCCTGAGGGCCACAGACCTACTGGGCTTCAAGCTCAAGGCTCTGCCTGGGCCTGCTGCTTCGGCCAGGGGCTCATTTTTTCCTGGAAAGACAAAGCCATGGCCTCACCCCACGCCTGCACTTTGCCACGGCAGGCAGCCCAGATGTAGGAAAGGCTCTGTGGAGTCAGAAGTGCCGAGACAGGCAGATGGCACCAGAGGGTTTGGGGGCCAGGGCGCAACTGGGCTAGCCCCTCCTCCCGGGAGTCGGGGAGGCCCGGCCTTCCTAGTGCCCAGGCCACGGCTCCGGGGAGAAACCCGCCATGGAGGGCACGCGGGAGGCCCTCTGCCTGAGGTGGCAGGTGTCACGCCAGGGCCACTGCAAGCCTGGCTCGGCTTGCCTGCTTTCTCCAAAGGAGGCTGGCCGACCAGCCGAACCTGGCACCTGGGCCAGGCCCCTTCCAAGGGGACGAGTTCCAGAGGCTAGAGCCCTGGGGGCGGCTGCCAAGTCTCCTGGGGCGTGTGCTGGGCCCCCGTCAGAGGAGGAAGCAGCCTGGTAAACGGTGTGCCAGGCCTGAGATCTGGAGGCCTCCCACAGCCGGGTCCCTGTCCTGCCCAGGCCCCCCGAGGGAGGACGATGGTCGGGCAGTGGCGAGCGGGGTGGGGCTGGCGCCGAGCCTGCCCTTGGATGCCCCGGGGAAGGGCGCCGGGGGATGGGCTGCCCCTGGCCAGGTCTGAGGGACCGACCCAGCTCCGGGCTGTCGGGGGCAGAGAGAGAACCCCCCTCCGCCCTTTCCCTTCAGGTTCTTAGGGCTGGCCAAATCCTTCCCAAGACAGCTTGTCTGGAGAAAATCAGACCCAGCTGAAGAACATGTGTCCATGGGGGAAACCCGGGAAACTGAGTCTCCCCACACAATAGCAGAGATTCTCATCTTGCATCCTCTCCTGAGCTAATGACAAAGGTGGATGTCCCGGGTGGGTGGGCCTGTGGAATGGGAGAGGGGAGGAAGTCTATTGTCATGCAGAGGGACATGGAAAGACTTGTCTGAAGCTTATCCCCTGCACTGGGGTCAGGTCGGGAAGGGACGGCACAGAGGTGAGCAGGAACCAACCGGCCTCTCTGTGGTGGGGCTGGCCCCGGGGCAGGCGTGGGGGTGATGGCTGGAAGTGGGATGGCGCGTGAGTTGGCACCAGCCAGCGGTGGAGGCAGAGACTCAGAGGTCAGGGATCTCTCTCTCTGTCTCTGTCTCTGTCTCTCTCCCTCAGGGAGCTGAGGAGAGTAAGGTGGCGCCCCCTGCCCACCTCGCCTACCTCTCCATGGGCCCTTCTTTCTCTGGCCGCTCCGGGAGCCCTGCGGGCTTGGGTTCAACCCCCCACACACCGCACAGGCCAAGGGCGCATGCGCGACCGCCGGGGCCTAGGGCTGGCCTCGGGGGGGGGGGGGGGGTCCTCAGTGAAGGCCCCGCCCTCCCTCCAGGCTCTGACCCAGCTGCAGCTCTTCCATCGCCGCCCTTCTGGACTCGGCTTCAGCTGTCTCCCTCCCCTCCCCCACTCCCACTCAGCTTGCAGGCCGCTTCCCTGCCTTGAAAGCATGGCTCTGGCCCTGAGGGCCACAGACCTACTGGGCTTCAAGCTCAAGGCTCTGCCTGGGCCTGCTGCTTCGGCCAGGGGCTCATTTTTTCCTGGAAAGACAAAGCCATGGCCTCACCCCACGCCTGCACTTTGCCACGGCAGGCAGCCCAGATGTAGGAAAGGCTCTGTGGAGTCAGAAGTGCCGAGACAGGCAGATGGCACCAGAGGGTTTGGGGGCCAGGGCGCAACTGGGCTAGCCCCTCCTCCCGGGAGTCGGGGAGGCCCGGCCTTCCTAGTGCCCAGGCCACGGCTCCGGGGAGAAACCCGCCATGGAGGGCACGCGGGAGGCCCTCTGCCTGAGGTGGCAGGTGTCACGCCAGGGCCACTGCAAGCCTGGCTCGGCTTGCCTGCTTTCTCCAAAGGAGGCTGGCCGACCAGCCGAACCTGGCACCTGGGCCAGGCCCCTTCCAAGGGGACGAGTTCCAGAGGCTAGAGCCCTGGGGGCGGCTGCCAAGTCTCCTGGGGCGTGTGCTGGGCCCCCGTCAGAGGAGGAAGCAGCCTGGTAAACGGTGTGCCAGGCCTGAGATCTGGAGGCCTCCCACAGCCGGGTCCCTGTCCTGCCCAGGCCCCCCGAGGGAGGACGATGGTCGGGCAGTGGCGAGCGGGGTGGGGCTGGCGCCGAGCCTGCCCTTGGATGCCCCGGGGAAGGGCGCCGGGGGATGGGCTGCCCCTGGCCAGGTCTGAGGGACCGACCCAGCTCGGGGCTGTCGGGGGCAGAGAGAGAACCCCCCTCCGCCCTTTCCCTTCAGGTTCTTAGGGCTGGCCAAATCCTTCCCAAGACAGCTTGTCTGGAGAAAATCAGACCCAGCTGAAGAACATGTGTCCATGGGGGAAACCCGGGAAACTGAGTCTCCCCACACAATAGCAGAGATTCTCATCTTGCATCCTCTCCTGAGCTAATGACAAAGGTGGATGTCCCGGGTGGGTGGGCCTGTGGAATGGGAGAGGGGAGGAAGTCTATTGTCATGCAGAGGGACATGGAAAGACTTGTCTGAAGCTTATCCCCTGCACTGGGGTCAGGTCGGGAAGGGACGGCACAGAGGTGAGCAGGAACCAACCGGCCTGTCTGTGGTGGGGCTGGCCCCGGGGCAGGCGTGGGGGTGATGGCTGGAAGTGGGATGGCGCGTGAGTTGGCACCAGCCAGCGGTGGAGGCAGAGACTCAGAGGTCAGGGATCTCTCTCTCTGTCTCTGTCTCTGTCTCTCTCCCTCAGGGAGCTGAGGAGAGTAAGGTGGCGCCCCCTGCCCACCTCGCCTACCTCTCCATGGGCCCTTCTTTCTCTGGCCGCTCCGGGAGCCCTGCGGGCTTGGGTTCAACCCCCCACACACCGCACAGGCCAAGGGCGCATGCGCGACCGCCGGGGCCTAGGGCTGGCCTCGGGGGGGGGGGGGGTCCTCAGTGAAGGCCCCGCCCTCCCTCCAGGCTCTGACCCAGCTGCAGCTCTTCCATCGCCGCCCTTCTGGACTCGGCTTCAGCTGTCTCCCTCCCCTCCCCCACTCCCACTCAGCTTGCAGGCCGCTTCCCTGCCTTGAAAGCATGGCTCTGGCCCTGAGGGCCACAGACCTACTGGGCTTCAAGCTCAAGGCTCTGCCTGGGCCTGCTGCTTCGGCCAGGGGCTCATTTTTTCCTGGAAAGACAAAGCCATGGCCTCACCCCACGCCTGCACTTTGCCACGGCAGGCAGCCCAGATGTAGGAAAGGCTCTGTGGAGTCAGAAGTGCCGAGACAGGCAGATGGCACCAGAGGGTTTGGGGGCCAGGGCGCAACTGGGCTAGCCCCTCCTCCCGGGAGTCGGGGAGGCCCGGCCTTCCTAGTGCCCAGGCCACGGCTCCGGGGAGAAACCCGCCATGGAGGGCACGCGGGAGGCCCTCTGCCTGAGGTGGCAGGTGTCACGCCAGGGCCACTGCAAGCCTGGCTCGGCTTGCCTGCTTTCTCCAAAGGAGGCTGGCCGACCAGCCGAACCTGGCACCTGGGCCAGGCCCCTTCCAAGGGGACGAGTTCCAGAGGCTAGAGCCCTGGGGGCGGCTGCCAAGTCTCCTGGGGCGTGTGCTGGGCCCCCGTCAGAGGAGGAAGCAGCCTGGTAAACGGTGTGCCAGGCCTGAGATCTGGAGGCCTCCCACAGCCGGGTCCCTGTCCTGCCCAGGCCCCCCGAGGGAGGACGATGGTCGGGCAGTGGCGAGCGGGGTGGGGCTGGCGCCGAGCCTGCCCTTGGATGCCCCGGGGAAGGGCGCCGGGGGATGGGCTGCCCCTGGCCAGGTCTGAGGGACCGACCCAGCTCGGGGCTGTCGGGGGCAGAGAGAGAACCCCCCTCCGCCCTTTCCCTTCAGGTTCTTAGGGCTGGCCAAATCCTTCCCAAGACAGCTTGTCTGGAGAAAATCAGACCCAGCTGAAGAACATGTGTCCATGGGGGAAACCCGGGAAACTGAGTCTCCCCACACAATAGCAGAGATTCTCATCTTGCATCCTCTCCTGAGCTAATGACAAAGGTGGATGTCCCGGGTGGGTGGGCCTGTGGAATGGGAGAGGGGAGGAAGTCTATTGTCATGCAGAGGGACATGGAAAGACTTGTCTGAAGCTTATCCCCTGCACTGGGGTCAGGTCGGGAAGGGACGGCACAGAGGTGAGCAGGAACCAACCGGCCTCTCTGTGGTGGGGCTGGCCCCGGGGCAGGCGTGGGGGTGATGGCTGGAAGTGGGATGGCGCGTGAGTTGGCACCAGCCAGCGGTGGAGGCAGAGACTCAGAGGTCAGGGATCTCTCTCTCTGTCTCTGTCTCTGTCTCTCTCCCTCAGGGAGCTGAGGAGAGTAAGGTGGCGCCCCCTGCCCACCTCGCCTACCTCTCCATGGGCCCTTCTTTCTCTGGCCGCTCCGGGAGCCCTGCGGGCTTGGGTTCAACCCCCCACACACCGCACAGGCCAAGGGCGCATGCGCGACCGCCGGGGCCTAGGGCTGGCCTCGGGGGGGGGGGGGGGGGTCCTCAGTGAAGGCCCCGCCCTCCCTCCAGGCTCTGACCCAGCTGCAGCTCTTCCATCGCCGCCCTTCTGGACTCGGCTTCAGCTGTCTCCCTCCCCTCCCCCACTCCCACTCAGCTTGCAGGCCGCTTCCCTGCCTTGAAAGCATGGCTCTGGCCCTGAGGGCCACAGACCTACTGGGCTTCAAGCTCAAGGCTCTGCCTGGGCCTGCTGCTTCGGCCAGGGGCTCATTTTTTCCTGGAAAGACAAAGCCATGGCCTCACCCCACGCCTGCACTTTGCCACGGCAGGCAGCCCAGATGTAGGAAAGGCTCTGTGGAGTCAGAAGTGCCGAGACAGGCAGATGGCACCAGAGGGTTTGGGGGCCAGGGCGCAACTGGGCTAGCCCCTCCTCCCGGGAGTCGGGGAGGCCCGGCCTTCCTAGTGCCCAGGCCACGGCTCCGGGGAGAAACCCGCCATGGAGGGCACGCGGGAGGCCCTCTGCCTGAGGTGGCAGGTGTCACGCCAGGGCCACTGCAAGCCTGGCTCGGCTTGCCTGCTTTCTCCAAAGGAGGCTGGCCGACCAGCCGAACCTGGCACCTGGGCCAGGCCCCTTCCAAGGGGACGAGTTCCAGAGGCTAGAGCCCTGGGGGCGGCTGCCAAGTCTCCTGGGGCGTGTGCTGGGCCCCCGTCAGAGGAGGAAGCAGCCTGGTAAACGGTGTGCCAGGCCTGAGATCTGGAGGCCTCCCACAGCCGGGTCCCTGTCCTGCCCAGGCCCCCCGAGGGAGGACGATGGTCGGGCAGTGGCGAGCGGGGTGGGGCTGGCGCCGAGCCTGCCCTTGGATGCCCCGGGGAAGGGCGCCGGGGGATGGGCTGCCCCTGGCCAGGTCTGAGGGACCGACCCAGCTCCGGGCTGTCGGGGGCAGAGAGAGAACCCCCCTCCGCCCTTTCCCTTCAGGTTCTTAGGGCTGGCCAAATCCTTCCCAAGACAGCTTGTCTGGAGAAAATCAGACCCAGCTGAAGAACATGTGTCCATGGGGGAAACCCGGGAAACTGAGTCTCCCCACACAATAGCAGAGATTCTCATCTTGCATCCTCTCCTGAGCTAATGACAAAGGTGGATGTCCCGGGTGGGTGGGCCTGTGGAATGGGAGAGGGGAGGAAGTCTATTGTCATGCAGAGGGACATGGAAAGACTTGTCTGAAGCTTATCCCCTGCACTGGGGTCAGGTCGGGAAGGGACGGCACAGAGGTGAGCAGGAACCAACCGGCCTCTCTGTGGTGGGGCTGGCCCCGGGGCAGGCGTGGGGGTGATGGCTGGAAGTGGGATGGCGCGTGAGTTGGCACCAGCCAGCGGTGGAGGCAGAGACTCAGAGGTCAGGGATCTCTCTCTCTGTCTCTGTCTCTGTCTCTCTCCCTCAGGGAGCTGAGGAGAGTAAGGTGGCGCCCCCTGCCCACCTCGCCTACCTCTCCATGGGCCCTTCTTTCTCTGGCCGCTCCGGGAGCCCTGCGGGCTTGGGTTCAACCCCCCACACACCGCACAGGCCAAGGGCGCATGCGCGACCGCCGGGGCCTAGGGCTGGCCTCGGGGGGGGGGGGGGTCCTCAGTGAAGGCCCCGCCCTCCCTCCAGGCTCTGACCCAGCTGCAGCTCTTCCATCGCCGCCCTTCTGGACTCGGCTTCAGCTGTCTCCCTCCCCTCCCCCACTCCCACTCAGCTTGCAGGCCGCTTCCCTGCCTTGAAAGCATGGCTCTGGCCCTGAGGGCCACAGACCTACTGGGCTTCAAGCTCAAGGCTCTGCCTGGGCCTGCTGCTTCGGCCAGGGGCTCATTTTTTCCTGGAAAGACAAAGCCATGGCCTCACCCCACGCCTGCACTTTGCCACGGCAGGCAGCCCAGATGTAGGAAAGGCTCTGTGGAGTCAGAAGTGCCGAGCCGAGACAGGCAGATGGCACCAGAGGGTTTGGGGGCCAGGGCGCAACTGGGCTAGCCCCTCCTCCCGGAGTCGGGGAGGCCCGGCCTTCCTAGTGCCCAGGCCACGGCTGCCGGGGAGAAACCCGCCATGGAGGGCACGCGGGAGGCCCTCTGCCTGAGGTGGCAGGTGTCACGCCAGGGCCACTGCAAGCCTGGCTCGGCTTGCCTGCTTTCTCCAAAGGAGGCTGGCCGACCAGCCGAACCTGGCACCTGGGCCAGGCCCTTCCAAGGGGACGAGTTCAAGAGGCTAGAGCCCTGGGTGGCGGCTGCCAAGTCTCCTGGGGCGTGTGCTGGGCCCCCGTCAGAGGAGGAAGCAGCCTGGTAAACGGTGTGGCCAGGCCTGAGATCTGAGGCCTCCCACAGCCGGGTCCCTGTCCTGCCAGGCCCCCCGAGGGAGGACGATGTTCGGGCAGTGGCGAGCGGGGTGGGGCTGGCGCCGAGCCTGCCCTTGGATGCCCCGGGGAAGGGCGCCGGGGGATGGGCTGCCCCTGGCCAGGTCTGAGGGACCGACCCAGCTCGGGGCTGTCGGGGGCAGAGAGAGAACCCCCCTCCGCCCTTTCCCTTCAGGTTCTTAGGGCTGGCCAAATCCTTCCCAAGACAGCTTGTCTGGAGAAAATCAGACCCAGCTGAAGAACATGTGTCCATGGGGGAAACCCGGGAAACTGAGTCTCCCCACACAATAGCAGAGATTCTCATCTTGCATCCTCTCCTGAGCTAATGACAAAGGTGGATGTCCCGGGTGGGTGGGCCTGTGGAATGGGAGAGGGGAGGAAGTCTATTGTCATGCAGAGGGACATGGAAAGACTTGTCTGAAGCTTATCCCCTGCACTGGGGTCAGGTCGGGAAGGGACGGCACAGAGGTGAGCAGGAACCAACCGGCCTCTCTGTGGTGGGGCTGGCCCCGGGGCAGGCGTGGGGGTGATGGCTGGAAGTGGGATGGCGCGTGAGTTGGCACCAGCCAGCGGTGGAGGCAGAGACTCAGAGGTCAGGGATCTCTCTCTCTGTCTCTGTCTCTGTCTCTCTCCCTCAGGGAGCTGAGGAGAGTAAGGTGGCGCCCCCTGCCCACCTCGCCTACCTCTCCATGGGCCCTTCTTTCTCTGGCCGCTCCGGGAGCCCTGCGGGCTTGGGTTCAACCCCCCACACACCGCAAGGCCAAGGGCGCATGCGCGACCGCCGGGGCCTAGGGCTGGCCTCGGGGGGGGGGGGGGGGGTCCTCAGTGAAGGCCCCGCCCTCCCTCCAGGCTCTGACCCAGCTGCAGCTCTTCCATCGCCGCCCTTCTGGACTCGGCTTCAGCTGTCTCCCTCCCCTCCCCCACTCCCACTCAGCTTGCAGGCCGCTTCCCTGCCTTGAAAGCATGGCTCTGGCCCTGAGGGCCACAGACCTACTGGGCTTCAAGCTCAAGGCTCTGCCTGGGCCTGCTGCTTCGGCCAGGGGCTCATTTTTTCCTGGAAAGACAAAGCCATGGCCTCACCCCACGCCTGCACTTTGCCACGGCAGGCAGCCCAGATGTAGGAAAGGCTCTGTGGAGTCAGAAGTGCCGAGACAGGCAGATGGCACCAGAGGGTTTGGGGGCCAGGGCGCAACTGGGCTAGCCCCTCCTCCCGGGAGTCGGGGAGGCCCGGCCTTCCTAGTGCCCAGGCCACGGCTCCGGGGAGAAACCCGCCATGGAGGGCACGCGGGAGGCCCTCTGCCTGAGGTGGCAGGTGTCACGCCAGGGCCACTGCAAGCCTGGCTCGGCTTGCCTGCTTTCTCCAAAGGAGGCTGGCCGACCAGCCGAACCTGGCACCTGGGCCAGGCCCCTTCCAAGGGGACGAGTTCCAGAGGCTAGAGCCCTGGGGGCGGCTGCCAAGTCTCCTGGGGCGTGTGCTGGGCCCCCGTCAGAGGAGGAAGCAGCCTGGTAAACGGTGTGCCAGGCCTGAGATCTGGAGGCCTCCCACAGCCGGGTCCCTGTCCTGCCCAGGCCCCCCGAGGGAGGACGATGGTCGGGCAGTGGCGAGCGGGGTGGGGCTGGCGCCGAGCCTGCCCTTGGATGCCCCGGGGAAGGGCGCCGGGGGATGGGCTGCCCCTGGCCAGGTCTGAGGGACCGACCCAGCTCCGGGCTGTCGGGGGCAGAGAGAGAACCCCCCTCCGCCCTTTCCCTTCAGGTTCTTAGGGCTGGCCAAATCCTTCCCAAGACAGCTTGTCTGGAGAAAATCAGACCCAGCTGAAGAACATGTGTCCATGGGGGAAACCCGGGAAACTGAGTCTCCCCACACAATAGCAGAGATTCTCATCTTGCATCCTCTCCTGAGCTAATGACAAAGGTGGATGTCCCGGGTGGGTGGGCCTGTGGAATGGGAGAGGGGAGGAAGTCTATTGTCATGCAGAGGGACATGGAAAGACTTGTCTGAAGCTTATCCCCTGCACTGGGGTCAGGTCGGGAAGGGACGGCACAGAGGTGAGCAGGAACCAACCGGCCTCTCTGTGGTGGGGCTGGCCCCGGGGCAGGCGTGGGGGTGATGGCTGGAAGTGGGATGGCGCGTGAGTTGGCACCAGCCAGCGGTGGAGGCAGAGACTCAGAGGTCAGGGATCTCTCTCTCTGTCTCTGTCTCTGTCTCTCTCCCTCAGGGAGCTGAGGAGAGTAAGGTGGCGCCCCCTGCCCACCTCGCCTACCTCTCCATGGGCCCTTCTTTCTCTGGCCGCTCCGGGAGCCCTGCGGGCTTGGGTTCAACCCCCCACACACCGCACAGGCCAAGGGCGCATGCGCGACCGCCGGGGCCTAGGGCTGGCCTCGGGGGGGGGGGGGGTCCTCAGTGAAGGCCCCGCCCTCCCTCCAGGCTCTGACCCAGCTGCAGCTCTTCCATCGCCGCCCTTCTGGACTCGGCTTCAGCTGTCTCCCTCCCCTCCCCCACTCCCACTCAGCTTGCAGGCCGCTTCCCTGCCTTGAAAGCATGGCTCTGGCCCTGAGGGCCACAGACCTACTGGGCTTCAAGCTCAAGGCTCTGCCTGGGCCTGCTGCTTCGGCCAGGGGCTCATTTTTTCCTGGAAAGACAAAGCCATGGCCTCACCCCACGCCTGCACTTTGCCACGGCAGGCAGCCCAGATGTAGGAAAGGCTCTGTGGAGTCAGAAGTGCCGAGACAGGCAGATGGCACCAGAGGGTTTGGGGGCCAGGGCGCAACTGGGCTAGCCCCTCCTCCCGGGAGTCGGGGAGGCCCGGCCTTCCTAGTGCCCAGGCCACGGCTCCGGGGAGAAACCCGCCATGGAGGGCACGCGGGAGGCCCTCTGCCTGAGGTGGCAGGTGTCACGCCAGGGCCACTGCAAGCCTGGCTCGGCTTGCCTGCTTTCTCCAAAGGAGGCTGGCCGACCAGCCGAACCTGGCACCTGGGCCAGGCCCCTTCCAAGGGGACGAGTTCCAGAGGCTAGAGCCCTGGGGGCGGCTGCCAAGTCTCCTGGGGCGTGTGCTGGGGCCCCCGTCAGAGGAGGAAGCAGCCTGGTAAACGGTGTGCCAGGCCTGAGATCTGGAGGCCTCCCACAGCCGGGTCCCTGTCCTGCCCAGGCCCCCCGAGGGAGGACGATGGTCGGGCAGTGGCGAGCGGGGTGGGGCTGGCGCCGAGCCTGCCCTTGGATGCCCCGGGGAAGGGCGCCGGGGGATGGGCTGCCCCTGGCCAGGTCTGAGGGACCGACCCAGCTCGGGGCTGTCGGGGGCAGAGAGAGAACCCCCCTCCGCCCTTTCCCTTCAGGTTCTTAGGGCTGGCCAAATCCTTCCCAAGACAGCTTGTCTGGAGAAAATCAGACCCAGCTGAAGAACATGTGTCCATGGGGGAAACCCGGGAAACTGAGTCTCCCCACACAATAGCAGAGATTCTCATCTTGCATCCTCTCCTGAGCTAATGACAAAGGTGGATGTCCCGGGTGGGTGGGCCTGTGGAATGGGAGAGGGGAGGAAGTCTATTGTCATGCAGAGGGACATGGAAAGACTTGTCTGAAGCTTATCCCCTGCACTGGGGTCAGGTCGGGAAGGGACGGCACAGAGGTGAGCAGGAACCAACCGGCCTCTCTGTGGTGGGGCTGGCCCCGGGGCAGGCGTGGGGGTGATGGCTGGAAGTGGGATGGCGCGTGAGTTGGCACCAGCCAGCGGTGGAGGCAGAGACTCAGAGGTCAGGGATCTCTCTCTCTGTCTCTGTCTCTGTCTCTCTCCCTCAGGGAGCTGAGGAGAGTAAGGTGGCGCCCCCTGCCCACCTCGCCTACCTCTCCATGGGCCCTTCTTTCTCTGGCCGCTCCGGGAGCCCTGCGGGCTTGGGTTCAACCCCCCACACACCGCACAGGCCAAGGGCGCATGCGCGACCGCCGGGGCCTAGGGCTGGCCTCGGGGGGGGGGGGGTCCTCAGTGAAGGCCCCGCCCTCCCTCCAGGCTCTGACCCAGCTGCAGCTCTTCCATCGCCGCCCTTCTGGACTCGGCTTCAGCTGTCTCCCTCCCCTCCCCCACTCCCACTCAGCTTGCAGGCCGCTTCCCTGCCTTGAAAGCATGGCTCTGGCCCTGAGGGCCACAGACCTACTGGGCTTCAAGCTCAAGGCTCTGCCTGGGCCTGCTGCTTCGGCCAGGGGCTCATTTTTTCCTGGAAAGACAAAGCCATGGCCTCACCCCACGCCTGCACTTTGCCACGGCAGGCAGCCCAGATGTAGGAAAGGCTCTGTGGAGTCAGAAGTGCCGAGACAGGCAGATGGCACCAGAGGGTTTGGGGGCCAGGGCGCAACTGGGCTAGCCCCTCCTCCCGGGAGTCGGGGAGGCCCGGCCTTCCTAGTGCCCAGGCCACGGCTCCGGGGAGAAACCCGCCATGGAGGGCACGCGGGAGGCCCTCTGCCTGAGGTGGCAGGTGTCACGCCAGGGCCACTGCAAGCCTGGCTCGGCTTGCCTGCTTTCTCCAAAGGAGGCTGGCCGACCAGCCGAACCTGGCACCTGGGCCAGGCCCCTTCCAAGGGGACGAGTTCCAGAGGCTAGAGCCCTGGGGGCGGCTGCCAAGTCTCCTGGGGCGTGTGCTGGGCCCCCGTCAGAGGAGGAAGCAGCCTGGTAAACGGTGTGCCAGGCCTGAGATCTGGAGGCCTCCCACAGCCGGGTCCCTGTCCTGCCCAGGCCCCCCGAGGGAGGACGATGGTCGGGCAGTGGCGAGCGGGGTGGGGCTGGCGCCGAGCCTGCCCTTGGATGCCCCGGGGAAGGGCGCCGGGGGATGGGCTGCCCCTGGCCAGGTCTGAGGGACCGACCCAGCTCGGGGCTGTCGGGGGCAGAGAGAGAACCCCCCTCCGCCCTTTCCCTTCAGGTTCTTAGGGCTGGCCAAATCCTTCCCAAGACAGCTTGTCTGGAGAAAATCAGACCCAGCTGAAGAACATGTGTCCATGGGGGAAACCCGGGAAACTGAGTCTCCCCACACAATAGCAGAGATTCTCATCTTGCATCCTCTCCTGAGCTAATGACAAAGGTGGATGTCCCGGGTGGGTGGGCCTGTGGAATGGGAGAGGGGAGGAAGTCTATTGTCATGCAGAGGGACATGGAAAGACTTGTCTGAAGCTTATCCCCTGCACTGGGGTCAGGTCGGGAAGGGACGGCACAGAGGTGAGCAGGAACCAACCGGCCTCTCTGTGGTGGGGGCTGGCCCCGGGGCAGGCGTGGGGGTGATGGCTGGAAGTGGGATGGCGCGTGAGTTGGCACCAGCCAGCGGTGGAGGCAGAGACTCAGAGGTCAGGGATCTCTCTCTCTGTCTCTGTCTCTGTCTCTCTCCCTCAGGGAGCTGAGGAGAGTAAGGTGGCGCCCCCTGCCCACCTCGCCTACCTCTCCATGGGCCCTTCTTTCTCTGGCCGCTCCGGGAGCCCTGCGGGCTTGGGTTCAACCCCCCACACACCGCACAGGCCAAGGGCGCATGCGCGACCGCCGGGGCCTAGGGCTGGCCTCGGGGGGGGGGGGGGGTCCTCAGTGAAGGCCCCGCCCTCCCTCCAGGCTCTGACCCAGCTGCAGCTCTTCCATCGCCGCCCTTCTGGACTCGGCTTCAGCTGTCTCCCTCCCCTCCCCCACTCCCACTCAGCTTGCAGGCCGCTTCCCTGCCTTGAAAGCATGGCTCTGGCCCTGAGGGCCACAGACCTACTGGGCTTCAAGCTCAAGGCTCTGCCTGGGCCTGCTGCTTCGGCCAGGGGCTCATTTTTTCCTGGAAAGACAAAGCCATGGCCTCACCCCACGCCTGCACTTTGCCACGGCAGGCAGCCCAGATGTAGGAAAGGCTCTGTGGAGTCAGAAGTGCCGAGACAGGCAGATGGCACCAGAGGGTTTGGGGGCCAGGGCGCAACTGGGCTAGCCCCTCCTCCCGGGAGTCGGGGAGGCCCGGCCTTCCTAGTGCCCAGGCCACGGCTCCGGGGAGAAACCCGCCATGGAGGGCACGCGGGAGGCCCTCTGCCTGAGGTGGCAGGTGTCACGCCAGGGCCACTGCAAGCCTGGCTCGGCTTGCCTGCTTTCTCCAAAGGAGGCTGGCCGACCAGCCGAACCTGGCACCTGGGCCAGGCCCCTTCCAAGGGGACGAGTTCCAGAGGCTAGAGCCCTGGGGGCGGCTGCCAAGTCTCCTGGGGCGTGTGCTGGGCCCCCGTCAGAGGAGGAAGCAGCCTGGTAAACGGTGTGCCAGGCCTGAGATCTGGAGGCCTCCCACAGCCGGGTCCCTGTCCTGCCCAGGCCCCCCGAGGGAGGACGATGGTCGGGCAGTGGCGAGCGGGGTGGGGCTGGCGCCGAGCCTGCCCTTGGATGCCCCGGGGAAGGGCGCCGGGGGATGGGCTGCCCCTGGCCAGGTCTGAGGGACCGACCCAGCTCCGGGCTGTCGGGGGCAGAGAGAGAACCCCCCTCCGCCCTTTCCCTTCAGGTTCTTAGGGCTGGCCAAATCCTTCCCAAGACAGCTTGTCTGGAGAAAATCAGACCCAGCTGAAGAACATGTGTCCATGGGGGAAACCCGGGAAACTGAGTCTCCCCACACAATAGCAGAGATTCTCATCTTGCATCCTCTCCTGAGCTAATGACAAAGGTGGATGTCCCGGGTGGGTGGGCCTGTGGAATGGGAGAGGGGAGGAAGTCTATTGTCATGCAGAGGGACATGGAAAGACTTGTCTGAAGCTTATCCCCTGCACTGGGGTCAGGTCGGGAAGGGACGGCACAGAGGTGAGCAGGAACCAACCGGCCTCTCTGTGGTGGGGCTGGCCCCGGGGCAGGCGTGGGGGTGATGGCTGGAAGTGGGATGGCGCGTGAGTTGGCACCAGCCAGCGGTGGAGGCAGAGACTCAGAGGTCAGGGATCTCTCTCTCTGTCTCTGTCTCTGTCTCTCTCCCTCAGGGAGCTGAGGAGAGTAAGGTGGCGCCCCCTGCCCACCTCGCCTACCTCTCCATGGGCCCTTCTTTCTCTGGCCGCTCCGGGAGCCCTGCGGGCTTGGGTTCAACCCCCCACACACCGCACAGGCCAAGGGCGCATGCGCGACCGCCGGGGCCTAGGGCTGGCCTCGGGGGGGGGGGGGGGTCCTCAGTGAAGGCCCCGCCCTCCCTCCAGGCTCTGACCCAGCTGCAGCTCTTCCATCGCCGCCCTTCTGGACTCGGCTTCAGCTGTCTCCCTCCCCTCCCCCACTCCCACTCAGCTTGCAGGCCGCTTCCCTGCCTTGAAAGCATGGCTCTGGCCCTGAGGGCCACAGACCTACTGGGCTTCAAGCTCAAGGCTCTGCCTGGGCCTGCTGCTTCGGCCAGGGGCTCATTTTTTCCTGGAAAGACAAAGCCATGGCCTCACCCCACGCCTGCACTTTGCCACGGCAGGCAGCCCAGATGTAGGAAAGGCTCTGTGGAGTCAGAAGTGCCGAGACAGGCAGATGGCACCAGAGGGTTTGGGGGCCAGGGCGCAACTGGGCTAGCCCCTCCTCCCGGGAGTCGGGGAGGCCCGGCCTTCCTAGTGCCCAGGCCACGGCTCCGGGGAGAAACCCGCCATGGAGGGCACGCGGGAGGCCCTCTGCCTGAGGTGGCAGGTGTCACGCCAGGGCCACTGCAAGCCTGGCTCGGCTTGCCTGCTTTCTCCAAAGGAGGCTGGCCGACCAGCCGAACCTGGCACCTGGGCCAGGCCCCTTCCAAGGGGACGAGTTCCAGAGGCTAGAGCCCTGGGGGCGGCTGCCAAGTCTCCTGGGGCGTGTGCTGGGCCCCCGTCAGAGGAGGAAGCAGCCTGGTAAACGGTGTGCCAGGCCTGAGATCTGGAGGCCTCCCACAGCCGGGTCCCTGTCCTGCCCAGGCCCCCCGAGGGAGGACGATGGTCGGGCAGTGGCGAGCGGGGTGGGGCTGGCGCCGAGCCTGCCCTTGGATGCCCCGGGGAAGGGCGCCGGGGGATGGGCTGCCCCTGGCCAGGTCTGAGGGACCGACCCAGCTCGGGGCTGTCGGGGGCAGAGAGAGAACCCCCCTCCGCCCTTTCCCTTCAGGTTCTTAGGGCTGGCCAAATCCTTCCCAAGACAGCTTGTCTGGAGAAAATCAGACCCAGCTGAAGAACATGTGTCCATGGGGGAAACCCGGGAAACTGAGTCTCCCCACACAATAGCAGAGATTCTCATCTTGCATCCTCTCCTGAGCTAATGACAAAGGTGGATGTCCCGGGTGGGTGGGCCTGTGGAATGGGAGAGGGGAGGAAGTCTATTGTCATGCAGAGGGACATGGAAAGACTTGTCTGAAGCTTATCCCCTGCACTGGGGTCAGGTCGGGAAGGGACGGCACAGAGGTGAGCAGGAACCAACCGGCCTCTCTGTGGTGGGGCTGGCCCCGGGGCAGGCGTGGGGGTGATGGCTGGAAGTGGGATGGCGCGTGAGTTGGCACCAGCCAGCGGTGGAGGCAGAGACTCAGAGGTCAGGGATCTCTCTCTCTGTCTCTGTCTCTGTCTCTCTCCCTCAGGGAGCTGAGGAGAGTAAGGTGGCGCCCCCTGCCCACCTCGCCTACCTCTCCATGGGCCCTTCTTTCTCTGGCCGCTCCGGGAGCCCTGCGGGCTTGGGTTCAACCCCCCACACACCGCACAGGCCAAGGGCGCATGCGCGACCGCCGGGGCCTAGGGCTGGCCTCGGGGGGGGGGGGTCCTCAGTGAAGGCCCCGCCCTCCCTCCAGGCTCTGACCCAGCTGCAGCTCTTCCATCGCCGCCCTTCTGGACTCGGCTTCAGCTGTCTCCCTCCCCTCCCCCACTCCCACTCAGCTTGCAGGCCGCTTCCCTGCCTTGAAAGCATGGCTCTGGCCCTGAGGGCCACAGACCTACTGGGCTTCAAGCTCAAGGCTCTGCCTGGGCCTGCTGCTTCGGCCAGGGGCTCATTTTTTCCTGGAAAGACAAAGCCATGGCCTCACCCCACGCCTGCACTTTGCCACGGCAGGCAGCCCAGATGTAGGAAAGGCTCTGTGGAGTCAGAAGTGCCGAGACAGGCAGATGGCACCAGAGGGTTTGGGGGCCAGGGCGCAACTGGGCTAGCCCCTCCTCCCGGGAGTCGGGGAGGCCCGGCCTTCCTAGTGCCCAGGCCACGGCTCCGGGGAGAAACCCGCCATGGAGGGCACGCGGGAGGCCCTCTGCCTGAGGTGGCAGGTGTCACGCCAGGGCCACTGCAAGCCTGGCTCGGCTTGCCTGCTTTCTCCAAAGGAGGCTGGCCGACCAGCCGAACCTGGCACCTGGGCCAGGCCCCTTCCAAGGGGACGAGTTCCAGAGGCTAGAGCCCTGGGGGCGGCTGCCAAGTCTCCTGGGGCGTGTGCTGGGCCCCCGTCAGAGGAGGAAGCAGCCTGGTAAACGGTGTGCCAGGCCTGAGATCTGGAGGCCTCCCACAGCCGGGTCCCTGTCCTGCCCAGGCCCCCCGAGGGAGGACGATGGTCGGGCAGTGGCGAGCGGGGTGGGGCTGGCGCCGAGCCTGCCCTTGGATGCCCCGGGGAAGGGCGCCGGGGGATGGGCTGCCCCTGGCCAGGTCTGAGGGACCGACCCAGCTCGGGGCTGTCGGGGGCAGAGAGAGAACCCCCCTCCGCCCTTTCCCTTCAGGTTCTTAGGGCTGGCCAAATCCTTCCCAAGACAGCTTGTCTGGAGAAAATCAGACCCAGCTGAAGAACATGTGTCCATGGGGGAAACCCGGGAAACTGAGTCTCCCCACACAATAGCAGAGATTCTCATCTTGCATCCTCTCCTGAGCTAATGACAAAGGTGGATGTCCCGGGTGGGTGGGCCTGTGGAATGGGAGAGGGGAGGAAGTCTATTGTCATGCAGAGGGACATGGAAAGACTTGTCTGAAGCTTATCCCCTGCACTGGGGTCAGGTCGGGAAGGGACGGCACAGAGGTGAGCAGGAACCAACCGGCCTCTCTGTGGTGGGGCTGGCCCCGGGGCAGGCGTGGGGGTGATGGCTGGAAGTGGGATGGCGCGTGAGTTGGCACCAGCCAGCGGTGGAGGCAGAGACTCAGAGGTCAGGGATCTCTCTCTCTGTCTCTGTCTCTGTCTCTCTCCCTCAGGGAGCTGAGGAGAGTAAGGTGGCGCCCCCTGCCCACCTCGCCTACCTCTCCATGGGCCCTTCTTTCTCTGGCCGCTCCGGGAGCCCTGCGGGCTTGGGTTCAACCCCCCACACACCGCACAGGCCAAGGGCGCATGCGCGACCGCCGGGGCCTAGGGCTGGCCTCGGGGGGGGGGGGGTCCTCAGTGAAGGCCCCGCCCTCCCTCCAGGCTCTGACCCAGCTGCAGCTCTTCCATCGCCGCCCTTCTGGACTCGGCTTCAGCTGTCTCCCTCCCCTCCCCCACTCCCACTCAGCTTGCAGGCCGCTTCCCTGCCTTGAAAGCATGGCTCTGGCCCTGAGGGCCACAGACCTACTGGGCTTCAAGCTCAAGGCTCTGCCTGGGCCTGCTGCTTCGGCCAGGGGCTCATTTTTTCCTGGAAAGACAAAGCCATGGCCTCACCCCACGCCTGCACTTTGCCACGGCAGGCAGCCCAGATGTAGGAAAGGCTCTGTGGAGTCAGAAGTGCCGAGACAGGCAGATGGCACCAGAGGGTTTGGGGGCCAGGGCGCAACTGGGCTAGCCCCTCCTCCCGGGAGTCGGGGAGGCCCGGCCTTCCTAGTGCCCAGGCCACGGCTCCGGGGAGAAACCCGCCATGGAGGGCACGCGGGAGGCCCTCTGCCTGAGGTGGCAGGTGTCACGCCAGGGCCACTGCAAGCCTGGCTCGGCTTGCCTGCTTTCTCCAAAGGAGGCTGGCCGACCAGCCGAACCTGGCACCTGGGCCAGGCCCCTTCCAAGGGGACGAGTTCCAGAGGCTAGAGCCCTGGGGGCGGCTGCCAAGTCTCCTGGGGCGTGTGCTGGGCCCCCGTCAGAGGAGGAAGCAGCCTGGTAAACGGTGTGCCAGGCCTGAGATCTGGAGGCCTCCCACAGCCGGGTCCCTGTCCTGCCCAGGCCCCCCGAGGGAGGACGATGGTCGGGCAGTGGCGAGCGGGGTGGGGCTGGCGCCGAGCCTGCCCTTGGATGCCCCGGGGAAGGGCGCCGGGGGATGGGCTGCCCCTGGCCAGGTCTGAGGGACCGACCCAGCTCGGGGCTGTCGGGGGCAGAGAGAGAACCCCCCTCCGCCCTTTCCCTTCAGGTTCTTAGGGCTGGCCAAATCCTTCCCAAGACAGCTTGTCTGGAGAAAATCAGACCCAGCTGAAGAACATGTGTCCATGGGGGAAACCCGGGAAACTGAGTCTCCCCACACAATAGCAGAGATTCTCATCTTGCATCCTCTCCTGAGCTAATGACAAAGGTGGATGTCCCGGGTGGGTGGGCCTGTGGAATGGGAGAGGGGAGGAAGTCTATTGTCATGCAGAGGGACATGGAAAGACTTGTCTGAAGCTTATCCCCTGCACTGGGGTCAGGTCGGGAAGGGACGGCACAGAGGTGAGCAGGAACCAACCGGCCTCTCTGTGGTGGGGCTGGCCCCGGGGCAGGCGTGGGGGTGATGGCTGGAAGTGGGATGGCGCGTGAGTTGGCACCAGCCAGCGGTGGAGGCAGAGACTCAGAGGTCAGGGATCTCTCTCTCTGTCTCTGTCTCTGTCTCTCTCCCTCAGGGAGCTGAGGAGAGTAAGGTGGCGCCCCCTGCCCACCTCGCCTACCTCTCCATGGGCCCTTCTTTCTCTGGCCGCTCCGGGAGCCCTGCGGGCTTGGGTTCAACCCCCCACACACCGCACAGGCCAAGGGCGCATGCGCGACCGCCGGGACCTAGGGCTGGCCATGGGGGGGCGGGGGGTCCTCAGTGACGGCCCCGCCCTCGCTCCAGTCTCTGACCCAGCTGCAGCTCTTCCATCGCCGCCCTCCTGGACTCGGCTTCAGCTGTCTCCCTCCCCTCCCCCACTCCCACTCAGCTTGGAGGCCGCTTACCTGCCTTGAAAGCATGGCTCTGGCCCTGAGGGCCACAGACCTACTGGGCTTCAAGCTCAAGGCTCTGCCTGGGCCTGCTGCTTCGGCCAGGGGCTCATTTTTTCCTGGAAAGACAAAGCCATGGCCTCACCCCACGCCTGCACTTTGCCGCGGCAGGCAGCCCAGATGTAGGAAAGGCTCTGTGGAGTCAGAAGTGCCGAGACAGGCAGATGGCACCAGAGGGTTTGGGGGCCAGGGCGCAACTGGGCTAGCCCCTCCTCCCGGGAGTCGGGGAGGCCCGGCCTTCCTAGTGCCCAGGCCACGGCTCCGGGGAGAAACCCGCCATGGAAGGCACACGGGAGGCCCTCTGCCTGAGGTGGCAGGTGTCACGCCAGGGCCACTGCAAGCCTGGCTCGGCTTGCCTGCTTTCTCCAAAGGAGGCTGGCCGACCAGCCGAACCTGGCACCTGGGCCAGGCCCCTTCCAAGGGGACGAGTTCCAGAGGCTAGAGCCCTGGGGGCGGCTGCCAAGTCTCCTGGGGCGTGTGCTGGGCCCCCGTCAGAGGAGGAAGCAGCCTGGTAAACGGTGTGCCAGGCCTGAGATCTGGAGGCCTCCCACAGCCGGGTCCCTGTCCTGCCCAGGCCCCCCGAGGGAGGACGATGTTCGGGCAGTGGCGAGCGGGGTGGGGCTGGCGCCGAGCCTGCCCTTGGATGCCCCGGGGAAGGGCGCCGGGGGATGGGCTGCCCCTGGCCAGGTCTGAGGGACCGACCCAGCTCGGGGCTGTCGGGGGCAGAGAGAGAACCCCCCTCCGCCCTTTCCCTTCAGGTTCTTAGGGCTGGCCAAATCCTTCCCAAGACAGCTTGTCTGGAGAAAATCAGACCCAGCTGAAGAACATGTGTCCATGGGGGAAACCCGGGAAACTGAGTCTCCCCACACAATAGCAGAGATTCTCATCTTGCATCCTCTCCTGAGCTAATGACAAAGGTGGATGTCCCGGGTGGGTGGGCCTGTGGAATGGGAGAGGGGAGGAAGTCTATTGTCATGCAGAGGGACATGGAAAGACTTGTCTGAAGCTTATCCCCTGCACTGGGGTCAGGTTGGGAAGGGACGGCACAGAGGTGAGCAGGAACCAACCGGCCTCTCTGTGGTGGGGCTGGCCCCGGGGCAGGCGTGGGGGTGATGGCTGGAAGTGGGATGGCGCGTGAGTTGGCACCAGCCAGCGGTGGAGGCAGAGACTCAGAGGTCAGGGATCTCTCTCTCTGTCTCTGTCTCTGTCTCTCTCCCTCAGGGAGCTGAGGAGAGTAAGGTGGCGCCCCCTGCCCACCTCGCCTACCTCTCCATGGGCCCTTCTTTCTCTGGCCGCTCCGGGAGCCCTGCGGGCTTGGGTTCAAGCCCCCACACACCGCACAGGCCAAGGGCGCATGCGCGACCGCCGGGGCCTAGGGCTGGCCTCGGGGGGGCGGGGGGTCCTCAGTGAAGGCCCCGCCCTCCCTCCAGGCTCTGACCCAGCTGCAGCTCTTCCATCGCCGCCCTCCTGGACTCGGCTTCAGCTGTCTCCCTCCCCTCCCCCACTCCCACTCAGCTTGGAGGCCGCTTACCTGCCTTGAAAGCATGGCTCTGGCCCTGAGGGCCACAGACCTACTGGGCTTCAAGCTCAAGGCTCTGCCTGGGCCTGCTGCTTCGGCCAGGGGCTCATTTTTTCCTGGAAAGACAAAGCCATGGCCTCACCCCACGCCTGCACTTTGCCACGGCAGGCAGCCCAGATGTAGGAAAGGCTCTGTGGAGTCAGAAGTGCCGAGACAGGCAGATGGCACCAGAGGGTTTGGGGGCCAGGGCGCAACTGGGCTAGCCCCTCCTCCCGGGAGTCGGGGAGGCCCGGCCTTCCTAGTGCCCAGGCCACGGCTCCGGGGAGAAACCCGCCATGGAGGGCACGCGGGAGGCCCTCTGCCTGAGGTGGCAGGTGTCACGCCAGGGCCACTGCAAGCCTGGCTCGGCTTGCCTGCTTTCTCCAAAGGAGGCTGGCCGACCAGCCGAACCTGGCACCTGGGCCAGGCCCCTTCCAAGGGGACAAGTTCCAGAGGCTAGAGCCCTGGGGGCGGCTGCCAAGTCTCCTGGGGCGTGTGCTGGGCCCCCGTCAGAGGAGGAAGCAGCCTGGTAAACGGTGTGCCAGGCCTGAGATCTGGAGGCCTCCCACAGCCGGGTCCCTGTCCTGCCCAGGCCCCCCGAGGGAGGACGATGGTCGGGCAGTGGCGAGCGGGGTGGGGCTGGCCCCGAGCCTGCCCTTGGATGCCCCGGGGAAGGGCGCCGGGGGATGGGCTGCCCCTGGCCAGGTCTGAGGGACCGACCCAGCTCGGGGCTGTCGGGGGCAGAGAGAGAACCCCCCTCCGCCCTTTCCCTTCAGGTTCTTAGGGCTGGCCAAATCCTTCCCAAGACAGCTTGTCTGGAGAAAATCAGACCCAGCTGAAGAACATGTGTCCATGGGGGAAACCCGGGAAACTGAGTCTCCCCACACAATAGCAGAGATTCTCATCTTGCATCCTCTCCTGAGCTAATGACAAAGGTGGATGTCCCGGGTGGGTGGGCCTGTGGAATGGGAGAGGGGAGGAAGTCTATTGTCATGCAGAGGGACATGGAAAGACTTGTCTGAAGCTTATCCCCTGCACTGGGGTCAGGTCGGGAAGGGACGGCACAGAGGTGAGCAGGAACCAACCGGCCTCTCTGTGGTGGGGCTGGCCCCGGGGCAGGCGTGGGGGTGATGGCTGGAAGTGGGATGGCGCGTGAGTTGGCACCAGCCAGCGGTGGAGGCAGAGACTCAGAGGTCAGGGATCTCTCTCTCTGTCTCTGTCTCTGTCTCTCTCCCTCAGGGAGCTGAGGAGAGTAAGGTGGCGCCCCCTGCCCACCTCGCCTACCTCTCCATGGGCCCTTCTTTCTCTGGCCGCTCCGGGAGCCCTGCGGGCTTGGGTTCAACCCCCCACACACCGCACAGGCCAAGGGCGCATGCGCGACCGCCGGGGCCTAGGGCTGGCCTCGGGGGGGGGGGGGGGGTCCTCAGTGAAGGCCCCGCCCTCCCTCCAGGCTCTGACCCAGCTGCAGCTCTTCCATCGCCGCCCTTCTGGACTCGGCTTCAGCTGTCTCCCTCCCCTCCCCCACTCCCACTCAGCTTGCAGGCCGCTTCCCTGCCTTGAAAGCATGGCTCTGGCCCTGAGGGCCACAGACCTACTGGGCTTCAAGCTCAAGGCTCTGCCTGGGCCTGCTGCTTCGGCCAGGGGCTCATTTTTTCCTGGAAAGACAAAGCCATGGCCTCACCCCACGCCTGCACTTTGCCACGGCAGGCAGCCCAGATGTAGGAAAGGCTCTGTGGAGTCAGAAGTGCCGAGACAGGCAGATGGCACCAGAGGGTTTGGGGGCCAGGGCGCAACTGGGCTAGCCCCTCCTCCCGGGAGTCGGGGAGGCCCGGCCTTCCTAGTGCCCAGGCCACGGCTCCGGGGAGAAACCCGCCATGGAGGGCACGCGGGAGGCCCTCTGCCTGAGGTGGCAGGTGTCACGCCAGGGCCACTGCAAGCCTGGCTCGGCTTGCCTGCTTTCTCCAAAGGAGGCTGGCCGACCAGCCGAACCTGGCACCTGGGCCAGGCCCCTTCCAAGGGGACGAGTTCCAGAGGCTAGAGCCCTGGGGGCGGCTGCCAAGTCTCCTGGGGCGTGTGCTGGGCCCCCGTCAGAGGAGGAAGCAGCCTGGTAAACGGTGTGCCAGGCCTGAGATCTGGAGGCCTCCCACAGCCGGGTCCCTGTCCTGCCCAGGCCCCCCGAGGGAGGACGATGGTCGGGCAGTGGCGAGCGGGGTGGGGCTGGCGCCGAGCCTGCCCTTGGATGCCCCGGGGAAGGGCGCCGGGGGATGGGCTGCCCCTGGCCAGGTCTGAGGGACCGACCCAGCTCGGGGCTGTCGGGGGCAGAGAGAGAACCCCCCTCCGCCCTTTCCCTTCAGGTTCTTAGGGCTGGCCAAATCCTTCCCAAGACAGCTTGTCTGGAGAAAATCAGACCCAGCTGAAGAACATGTGTCCATGGGGGAAACCCGGGAAACTGAGTCTCCCCACACAATAGCAGAGATTCTCATCTTGCATCCTCTCCTGAGCTAATGACAAAGGTGGATGTCCCGGGTGGGTGGGCCTGTGGAATGGGAGAGGGGAGGAAGTCTATTGTCATGCAGAGGGACATGGAAAGACTTGTCTGAAGCTTATCCCCTGCACTGGGGTCAGGTCGGGAAGGGACGGCACAGAGGTGAGCAGGAACCAACCGGCCTCTCTGTGGTGGGGCTGGCCCCGGGGCAGGCGTGGGGGTGATGGCTGGAAGTGGGATGGCGCGTGAGTTGGCACCAGCCAGCGGTGGAGGCAGAGACTCAGAGGTCAGGGATCTCTCTCTCTGTCTCTGTCTCTGTCTCTCTCCCTCAGGGAGCTGAGGAGAGTAAGGTGGCGCCCCCTGCCCACCTCGCCTACCTCTCCATGGGCCCTTCTTTCTCTGGCCGCTCCGGGAGCCCTGCGGGCTTGGGTTCAACCCCCCACACACCGCACAGGCCAAGGGCGCATGCGCGACCGCCGGGGCCTAGGGCTGGCCTCGGGGGGGGGGGGGGGTCCTCAGTGAAGGCCCCGCCCTCCCTCCAGGCTCTGACCCAGCTGCAGCTCTTCCATCGCCGCCCTTCTGGACTCGGCTTCAGCTGTCTCCCTCCCCTCCCCCACTCCCACTCAGCTTGCAGGCCGCTTCCCTGCCTTGAAAGCATGGCTCTGGCCCTGAGGGCCACAGACCTACTGGGCTTCAAGCTCAAGGCTCTGCCTGGGCCTGCTGCTTCGGCCAGGGGCTCATTTTTTCCTGGAAAGACAAAGCCATGGCCTCACCCCACGCCTGCACTTTGCCACGGCAGGCAGCCCAGATGTAGGAAAGGCTCTGTGGAGTCAGAAGTGCCGAGACAGGCAGATGGCACCAGAGGGTTTGGGGGCCAGGGCGCAACTGGGCTAGCCCCTCCTCCCGGGAGTCGGGGAGGCCCGGCCTTCCTAGTGCCCAGGCCACGGCTCCGGGGAGAAACCCGCCATGGAGGGCACGCGGGAGGCCCTCTGCCTGAGGTGGCAGGTGTCACGCCAGGGCCACTGCAAGCCTGGCTCGGCTTGCCTGCTTTCTCCAAAGGAGGCTGGCCGACCAGCCGAACCTGGCACCTGGGCCAGGCCCCTTCCAAGGGGACGAGTTCCAGAGGCTAGAGCCCTGGGGGCGGCTGCCAAGTCTCCTGGGGCGTGTGCTGGGCCCCCGTCAGAGGAGGAAGCAGCCTGGTAAACGGTGTGCCAGGCCTGAGATCTGGAGGCCTCCCACAGCCGGGTCCCTGTCCTGCCCAGGCCCCCCGAGGGAGGACGATGGTCGGGCAGTGGCGAGCGGGGTGGGGCTGGCGCCGAGCCTGCCCTTGGATGCCCCGGGGAAGGGCGCCGGGGGATGGGCTGCCCCTGGCCAGGTCTGAGGGACCGACCCAGCTCGGGGCTGTCGGGGGCAGAGAGAGAACCCCCCTCCGCCCTTTCCCTTCAGGTTCTTAGGGCTGGCCAAATCCTTCCCAAGACAGCTTGTCTGGAGAAAATCAGACCCAGCTGAAGAACATGTGTCCATGGGGGAAACCCGGGAAACTGAGTCTCCCCACACAATAGCAGAGATTCTCATCTTGCATCCTCTCCTGAGCTAATGACAAAGGTGGATGTCCCGGGTGGGTGGGCCTGTGGAATGGGAGAGGGGAGGAAGTCTATTGTCATGCAGAGGGACATGGAAAGACTTGTCTGAAGCTTATCCCCTGCACTGGGGTCAGGTCGGGAAGGGACGGCACAGAGGTGAGCAGGAACCAACCGGCCTCTCTGTGGTGGGGCTGGCCCCGGGGCAGGCGTGGGGGTGATGGCTGGAAGTGGGATGGCGCGTGAGTTGGCACCAGCCAGCGGTGGAGGCAGAGACTCAGAGGTCAGGGATCTCTCTCTCTGTCTCTGTCTCTGTCTCTCTCCCTCAGGGAGCTGAGGAGAGTAAGGTGGCGCCCCCTGCCCACCTCGCCTACCTCTCCATGGGCCCTTCTTTCTCTGGCCGCTCCGGGAGCCCTGCGGGCTTGGGTTCAACCCCCCACACACCGCACAGGCCAAGGGCGCATGCGCGACCGCCGGGGCCTAGGGCTGGCCTCGGGGGGGGGGTCCTCAGTGAAGGCCCCGCCCTCCCTCCAGGCTCTGACCCAGCTGCAGCTCTTCCATCGCCGCCCTTCTGGACTCGGCTTCAGCTGTCTCCCTCCCCTCCCCCACTCCCACTCAGCTTGCAGGCCGCTTCCCTGCCTTGAAAGCATGGCTCTGGCCCTGAGGGCCACAGACCTACTGGGCTTCAAGCTCAAGGCTCTGCCTGGGCCTGCTGCTTCGGCCAGGGGCTCATTTTTTCCTGGAAAGACAAAGCCATGGCCTCACCCCACGCCTGCACTTTGCCACGGCAGGCAGCCCAGATGTAGGAAAGGCTCTGTGGAGTCAGAAGTGCCGAGACAGGCAGATGGCACCAGAGGGTTTGGGGGCCAGGGCGCAACTGGGCTAGCCCCTCCTCCCGGGAGTCGGGGAGGCCCGGCCTTCCTAGTGCCCAGGCCACGGCTCCGGGGAGAAACCCGCCATGGAGGGCACGCGGGAGGCCCTCTGCCTGAGGTGGCAGGTGTCACGCCAGGGCCACTGCAAGCCTGGCTCGGCTTGCCTGCTTTCTCCAAAGGAGGCTGGCCGACCAGCCGAACCTGGCACCTGGGCCAGGCCCCTTCCAAGGGGACGAGTTCCAGAGGCTAGAGCCCTGGGGGCGGCTGCCAAGTCTCCTGGGGCGTGTGCTGGGCCCCCGTCAGAGGAGGAAGCAGCCTGGTAAACGGTGTGCCAGGCCTGAGATCTGGAGGCCTCCCACAGCCGGGTCCCTGTCCTGCCCAGGCCCCCCGAGGGAGGACGATGGTCGGGCAGTGGCGAGCGGGGTGGGGCTGGCGCCGAGCCTGCCCTTGGATGCCCCGGGGAAGGGCGCCGGGGGATGGGCTGCCCCTGGCCAGGTCTGAGGGACCGACCCAGCTCGGGGCTGTCGGGGGCAGAGAGAGAACCCCCCTCCGCCCTTTCCCTTCAGGTTCTTAGGGCTGGCCAAATCCTTCCCAAGACAGCTTGTCTGGAGAAAATCAGACCCAGCTGAAGAACATGTGTCCATGGGGGAAACCCGGGAAACTGAGTCTCCCCACACAATAGCAGAGATTCTCATCTTGCATCCTCTCCTGAGCTAATGACAAAGGTGGATGTCCCGGGTGGGTGGGCCTGTGGAATGGGAGAGGGGAGGAAGTCTATTGTCATGCAGAGGGACATGGAAAGACTTGTCTGAAGCTTATCCCCTGCACTGGGGTCAGGTCGGGAAGGGACGGCACAGAGGTGAGCAGGAACCAACCGGCCTCTCTGTGGTGGGGCTGGCCCCGGGGCAGGCGTGGGGGTGATGGCTGGAAGTGGGATGGCGCGTGAGTTGGCACCAGCCAGCGGTGGAGGCAGAGACTCAGAGGTCAGGGATCTCTCTCTCTGTCTCTGTCTCTGTCTCTCTCCCTCAGGGAGCTGAGGAGAGTAAGGTGGCGCCCCCTGCCCACCTCGCCTACCTCTCCATGGGCCCTTCTTTCTCTGGCCGCTCCGGGAGCCCTGCGGGCTTGGGTTCAACCCCCCACACACCGCACAGGCCAAGGGCGCATGCGCGACCGCCGGGGCCTAGGGCTGGCCTCGGGGGGGGGGGGGTCCTCAGTGAAGGCCCCGCCCTCCCTCCAGGCTCTGACCCAGCTGCAGCTCTTCCATCGCCGCCCTTCTGGACTCGGCTTCAGCTGTCTCCCTCCCCTCCCCCACTCCCACTCAGCTTGCAGGCCGCTTCCCTGCCTTGAAAGCATGGCTCTGGCCCTGAGGGCCACAGACCTACTGGGCTTCAAGCTCAAGGCTCTGCCTGGGCCTGCTGCTTCGGCCAGGGGCTCATTTTTTCCTGGAAAGACAAAGCCATGGCCTCACCCCACGCCTGCACTTTGCCACGGCAGGCAGCCCAGATGTAGGAAAGGCTCTGTGGAGTCAGAAGTGCCGAGACAGGCAGATGGCACCAGAGGGTTTGGGGGCCAGGGCGCAACTGGGCTAGCCCCTCCTCCCGGGAGTCGGGGAGGCCCGGCCTTCCTAGTGCCCAGGCCACGGCTCCGGGGAGAAACCCGCCATGGAGGGCACGCGGGAGGCCCTCTGCCTGAGGTGGCAGGTGTCACGCCAGGGCCACTGCAAGCCTGGCTCGGCTTGCCTGCTTTCTCCAAAGGAGGCTGGCCGACCAGCCGAACCTGGCACCTGGGCCAGGCCCCTTCCAAGGGGACGAGTTCCAGAGGCTAGAGCCCTGGGGGCGGCTGCCAAGTCTCCTGGGGCGTGTGCTGGGCCCCCGTCAGAGGAGGAAGCAGCCTGGTAAACGGTGTGCCAGGCCTGAGATCTGGAGGCCTCCCACAGCCGGGTCCCTGTCCTGCCCAGGCCCCCCGAGGGAGGACGATGGTCGGGCAGTGGCGAGCGGGGTGGGGCTGGCGCCGAGCCTGCCCTTGGATGCCCCGGGGAAGGGCGCCGGGGGATGGGCTGCCCCTGGCCAGGTCTGAGGGACCGACCCAGCTCGGGGCTGTCGGGGGCAGAGAGAGAACCCCCCTCCGCCCTTTCCCTTCAGGTTCTTAGGGCTGGCCAAATCCTTCCCAAGACAGCTTGTCTGGAGAAAATCAGACCCAGCTGAAGAACATGTGTCCATGGGGGAAACCCGGGAAACTGAGTCTCCCCACACAATAGCAGAGATTCTCATCTTGCATCCTCTCCTGAGCTAATGACAAAGGTGGATGTCCCGGGTGGGTGGGCCTGTGGAATGGGAGAGGGGAGGAAGTCTATTGTCATGCAGAGGGACATGGAAAGACTTGTCTGAAGCTTATCCCCTGCACTGGGGTCAGGTCGGGAAGGGACGGCACAGAGGTGAGCAGGAACCAACCGGCCTCTCTGTGGTGGGGCTGGCCCCGGGGCAGGCGTGGGGGTGATGGCTGGAAGTGGGATGGCGCGTGAGTTGGCACCAGCCAGCGGTGGAGGCAGAGACTCAGAGGTCAGGGATCTCTCTCTCTGTCTCTGTCTCTGTCTCTCTCCCTCAGGGAGCTGAGGAGAGTAAGGTGGCGCCCCCTGCCCACCTCGCCTACCTCTCCATGGGCCCTTCTTTCTCTGGCCGCTCCGGGAGCCCTGCGGGCTTGGGTTCAACCCCCCACACACCGCACAGGCCAAGGGCGCATGCGCGACCGCCGGGACCTAGGGCTGGCCATGGGGGGGCGGGGGGTCCTCAGTGACGGCCCCGCCCTCGCTCCAGTCTCTGACCCAGCTGCAGCTCTTCCATCGCCGCCCTCCTGGACTCGGCTTCAGCTGTCTCCCTCCCCTCCCCCACTCCCACTCAGCTTGGAGGCCGCTTACCTGCCTTGAAAGCATGGCTCTGGCCCTGAGGGCCACAGACCTACTGGGCTTCAAGCTCAAGGCTCTGCCTGGGCCTGCTGCTTCGGCCAGGGGCTCATTTTTTCCTGGAAAGACAAAGCCATGGCCTCACCCCACGCCTGCACTTTGCCGCGGCAGGCAGCCCAGATGTAGGAAAGGCTCTGTGGAGTCAGAAGTGCCGAGACAGGCAGATGGCACCAGAGGGTTTGGGGGCCAGGGCGCAACTGGGCTAGCCCCTCCTCCCGGGAGTCGGGGAGGCCCGGCCTTCCTAGTGCCCAGGCCACGGCTCCGGGGAGAAACCCGCCATGGAAGGCACACGGGAGGCCCTCTGCCTGAGGTGGCAGGTGTCACGCCAGGGCCACTGCAAGCCTGGCTCGGCTTGCCTGCTTTCTCCAAAGGAGGCTGGCCGACCAGCCGAACCTGGCACCTGGGCCAGGCCCCTTCCAAGGGGACGAGTTCCAGAGGCTAGAGCCCTGGGGGCGGCTGCCAAGTCTCCTGGGGCGTGTGCTGGGCCCCCGTCAGAGGAGGAAGCAGCCTGGTAAACGGTGTGCCAGGCCTGAGATCTGGAGGCCTCCCACAGCCGGGTCCCTGTCCTGCCCAGGCCCCCCGAGGGAGGACGATGTTCGGGCAGTGGCGAGCGGGGTGGGGCTGGCGCCGAGCCTGCCCTTGGATGCCCCGAGGAAGGGCGCCGGGGGATGGGCTGCCCCTGGCCAGGTCTGAGGGACCGACCCAGCTCGGGGCTGTCGGGGGCAGAGAGAGAACCCCCCTCCGCCCTTTCCCTTCAGGTTCTTAGGGCTGGCCAAATCCTTCCCAAGACAGCTTGTCTGGAGAAAATCAGACCCAGCTGAAGAACATGTGTCCATGGGGGAAACCCGGGAAACTGAGTCTCCCCACACAATAGCAGAGATTCTCATCTTGCATCCTCTCCTGAGCTAATGACAAAGGTGGATGTCCCGGGTGGGTGGGCCTGTGGAATGGGAGAGGGGAGGAAGTCTATTGTCATGCAGAGGGACATGGAAAGACTTGTCTGAAGCTTATCCCCTGCACTGGGGTCAGGTTGGGAAGGGACGGCACAGAGGTGAGCAGGAACCAACCGGCCTCTCTGTGGTGGGGCTGGCCCCGGGGCAGGCGTGGGGGTGATGGCTGGAAGTGGGATGGCGCGTGAGTTGGCACCAGCCAGCGGTGGAGGCAGAGACTCAGAGGTCAGGGATCTCTCTCTCTGTCTCTGTCTCTGTCTCTCTCCCTCAGGGAGCTGAGGAGAGTAAGGTGGCGCCCCCTGCCCACCTCGCCTACCTCTCCATGGGCCCTTCTTTCTCTGGCCGCTCCGGGAGCCCTGCGGGCTTGGGTTCAAGCCCCCACACACCGCACAGGCCAAGGGCGCATGCGCGACCGCCGGGGCCTAGGGCTGGCCTCGGGGGGGCGGGGGGTCCTCAGTGAAGGCCCCGCCCTCCCTCCAGGCTCTGACCCAGCTGCAGCTCTTCCATCGCCGCCCTCCTGGACTCGGCTTCAGCTGTCTCCCTCCCCTCCCCCACTCCCACTCAGCTTGGAGGCCGCTTACCTGCCTTGAAAGCATGGCTCTGGCCCTGAGGGCCACAGACCTACTGGGCTTCAAGCTCAAGGCTCTGCCTGGGCCTGCTGCTTCGGCCAGGGGCTCATTTTTTCCTGGAAAGACAAAGCCATGGCCTCACCCCACGCCTGCACTTTGCCACGGCAGGCAGCCCAGATGTAGGAAAGGCTCTGTGGAGTCAGAAGTGCCGAGACAGGCAGATGGCACCAGAGGGTTTGGGGGCCAGGGCGCAACTGGGCTAGCCCCTCCTCCCGGGAGTCGGGGAGGCCCGGCCTTCCTAGTGCCCAGGCCACGGCTCCGGGGAGAAACCCGCCATGGAGGGCACGCGGGAGGCCCTCTGCCTGAGGTGGCAGGTGTCACGCCAGGGCCACTGCAAGCCTGGCTCGGCTTGCCTGCTTTCTCCAAAGGAGGCTGGCCGACCAGCCGAACCTGGCACCTGGGCCAGGCCCCTTCCAAGGGGACAAGTTCCAGAGGCTAGAGCCCTGGGGGCGGCTGCCAAGTCTCCTGGGGCGTGTGCTGGGCCCCCGTCAGAGGAGGAAGCAGCCTGGTAAACGGTGTGCCAGGCCTGAGATCTGGAGGCCTCCCACAGCCGGGTCCCTGTCCTGCCCAGGCCCCCCGAGGGAGGACGATGGTCGGGCAGTGGCGAGCGGGGTGGGGCTGGCCCCGAGCCTGCCCTTGGATGCCCCGGGGAAGGGCGCCGGGGGATGGGCTGCCCCTGGCCAGGTCTGAGGGACCGACCCAGCTCGGGGCTGTCGGGGGCAGAGAGAGAACCCCCCTCCGCCCTTTCCCTTCAGGTTCTTAGGGCTGGCCAAATCCTTCCCAAGACAGCTTGTCTGGAGAAAATCAGACCCAGCTGAAGAACATGTGTCCATGGGGGAAACCCGGGAAACTGAGTCTCCCCACACAATAGCAGAGATTCTCATCTTGCATCCTCTCCTGAGCTAATGACAAAGGTGGATGTCCCGGGTGGGTGGGCCTGTGGAATGGGAGAGGGGAGGAAGTCTATTGTCATGCAGAGGGACATGGAAAGACTTGTCTGAAGCTTATCCCCTGCACTGGGGTCAGGTCGGGAAGGGACGGCACAGAGGTGAGCAGGAACCAACCGGCCTCTCTGTGGTGGGGCTGGCCCCGGGGCAGGCGTGGGGGTGATGGCTGGAAGTGGGATGGCGCGTGAGTTGGCACCAGCCAGCGGTGGAGGCAGAGACTCAGAGGTCAGGGATCTCTCTCTCTGTCTCTGTCTCTGTCTCTCTCCCTCAGGGAGCTGAGGAGAGTAAGGTGGCGCCCCCTGCCCACCTCGCCTACCTCTCCATGGGCCCTTCTTTCTCTGGCCGCTCCGGGAGCCCTGCGGGCTTGGGTTCAACCCCCCACACACCGCACAGGCCAAGGGCGCATGCGCGACCGCCGGGGCCTAGGGCTGGCCTCGGGGGGGGGGGGGGTCCTCAGTGAAGGCCCCGCCCTCCCTCCAGGCTCTGACCCAGCTGCAGCTCTTCCATCGCCGCCCTTCTGGACTCGGCTTCAGCTGTCTCCCTCCCCTCCCCCACTCCCACTCAGCTTGCAGGCCGCTTCCCTGCCTTGAAAGCATGGCTCTGGCCCTGAGGGCCACAGACCTACTGGGCTTCAAGCTCAAGGCTCTGCCTGGGCCTGCTGCTTCGGCCAGGGGCTCATTTTTTCCTGGAAAGACAAAGCCATGGCCTCACCCCACGCCTGCACTTTGCCACGGCAGGCAGCCCAGATGTAGGAAAGGCTCTGTGGAGTCAGAAGTGCCGAGACAGGCAGATGGCACCAGAGGGTTTGGGGGCCAGGGCGCAACTGGGCTAGCCCCTCCTCCCGGGAGTCGGGGAGGCCCGGCCTTCCTAGTGCCCAGGCCACGGCTCCGGGGAGAAACCCGCCATGGAGGGCACGCGGGAGGCCCTCTGCCTGAGGTGGCAGGTGTCACGCCAGGGCCACTGCAAGCCTGGCTCGGCTTGCCTGCTTTCTCCAAAGGAGGCTGGCCGACCAGCCGAACCTGGCACCTGGGCCAGGCCCCTTCCAAGGGGACGAGTTCCAGAGGCTAGAGCCCTGGGGGCGGCTGCCAAGTCTCCTGGGGCGTGTGCTGGGCCCCCGTCAGAGGAGGAAGCAGCCTGGTAAACGGTGTGCCAGGCCTGAGATCTGGAGGCCTCCCACAGCCGGGTCCCTGTCCTGCCCAGGCCCCCCGAGGGAGGACGATGGTCGGGCAGTGGCGAGCGGGGTGGGGCTGGCGCCGAGCCTGCCCTTGGATGCCCCGGGGAAGGGCGCCGGGGGATGGGCTGCCCCTGGCCAGGTCTGAGGGACCGACCCAGCTCGGGGCTGTCGGGGGCAGAGAGAGAACCCCCCTCCGCCCTTTCCCTTCAGGTTCTTAGGGCTGGCCAAATCCTTCCCAAGACAGCTTGTCTGGAGAAAATCAGACCCAGCTGAAGAACATGTGTCCATGGGGGAAACCCGGGAAACTGAGTCTCCCCACACAATAGCAGAGATTCTCATCTTGCATCCTCTCCTGAGCTAATGACAAAGGTGGATGTCCCGGGTGGGTGGGCCTGTGGAATGGGAGAGGGGAGGAAGTCTATTGTCATGCAGAGGGACATGGAAAGACTTGTCTGAAGCTTATCCCCTGCACTGGGGTCAGGTCGGGAAGGGACGGCACAGAGGTGAGCAGGAACCAACCGGCCTCTCTGTGGTGGGGCTGGCCCCGGGGCAGGCGTGGGGGTGATGGCTGGAAGTGGGATGGCGCGTGAGTTGGCACCAGCCAGCGGTGGAGGCAGAGACTCAGAGGTCAGGGATCTCTCTCTCTGTCTCTGTCTCTGTCTCTCTCCCTCAGGGAGCTGAGGAGAGTAAGGTGGCGCCCCCTGCCCACCTCGCCTACCTCTCCATGGGCCCTTCTTTCTCTGGCCGCTCCGGGAGCCCTGCGGGCTTGGGTTCAACCCCCCACACACCGCACAGGCCAAGGGCGCATGCGCGACCGCCGGGGCCTAGGGCTGGCCTCGGGGGGGGGGGGGGGGTCCTCAGTGAAGGCCCCGCCCTCCCTCCAGGCTCTGACCCAGCTGCAGCTCTTCCATCGCCGCCCTTCTGGACTCGGCTTCAGCTGTCTCCCTCCCCTCCCCCACTCCCACTCAGCTTGCAGGCCGCTTCCCTGCCTTGAAAGCATGGCTCTGGCCCTGAGGGCCACAGACCTACTGGGCTTCAAGCTCAAGGCTCTGCCTGGGCCTGCTGCTTCGGCCAGGGGCTCATTTTTTCCTGGAAAGACAAAGCCATGGCCTCACCCCACGCCTGCACTTTGCCACGGCAGGCAGCCCAGATGTAGGAAAGGCTCTGTGGAGTCAGAAGTGCCGAGACAGGCAGATGGCACCAGAGGGTTTGGGGGCCAGGGCGCAACTGGGCTAGCCCCTCCTCCCGGGAGTCGGGGAGGCCCGGCCTTCCTAGTGCCCAGGCCACGGCTCCGGGGAGAAACCCGCCATGGAGGGCACGCGGGAGGCCCTCTGCCTGAGGTGGCAGGTGTCACGCCAGGGCCACTGCAAGCCTGGCTCGGCTTGCCTGCTTTCTCCAAAGGAGGCTGGCCGACCAGCCGAACCTGGCACCTGGGCCAGGCCCCTTCCAAGGGGACGAGTTCCAGAGGCTAGAGCCCTGGGGGCGGCTGCCAAGTCTCCTGGGGCGTGTGCTGGGCCCCCGTCAGAGGAGGAAGCAGCCTGGTAAACGGTGTGCCAGGCCTGAGATCTGGAGGCCTCCCACAGCCGGGTCCCTGTCCTGCCCAGGCCCCCCGAGGGAGGACGATGGTCGGGCAGTGGCGAGCGGGGTGGGGCTGGCGCCGAGCCTGCCCTTGGATGCCCCGGGGAAGGGCGCCGGGGGATGGGCTGCCCCTGGCCAGGTCTGAGGGACCGACCCAGCTCGGGGCTGTCGGGGGCAGAGAGAGAACCCCCCTCCGCCCTTTCCCTTCAGGTTCTTAGGGCTGGCCAAATCCTTCCCAAGACAGCTTGTCTGGAGAAAATCAGACCCAGCTGAAGAACATGTGTCCATGGGGGAAACCCGGGAAACTGAGTCTCCCCACACAATAGCAGAGATTCTCATCTTGCATCCTCTCCTGAGCTAATGACAAAGGTGGATGTCCCGGGTGGGTGGGCCTGTGGAATGGGAGAGGGGAGGAAGTCTATTGTCATGCAGAGGGACATGGAAAGACTTGTCTGAAGCTTATCCCCTGCACTGGGGTCAGGTCGGGAAGGGACGGCACAGAGGTGAGCAGGAACCAACCGGCCTCTCTGTGGTGGGGCTGGCCCCGGGGCAGGCGTGGGGGTGATGGCTGGAAGTGGGATGGCGCGTGAGTTGGCACCAGCCAGCGGTGGAGGCAGAGACTCAGAGGTCAGGGATCTCTCTCTCTGTCTCTGTCTCTGTCTCTCTCCCTCAGGGAGCTGAGGAGAGTAAGGTGGCGCCCCCTGCCCACCTCGCCTACCTCTCCATGGGCCCTTCTTTCTCTGGCCGCTCCGGGAGCCCTGCGGGCTTGGGTTCAACCCCCCACACACCGCACAGGCCAAGGGCGCATGCGCGACCGCCGGGGCCTAGGGCTGGCCTCGGGGGGGGGGGGGGTCCTCAGTGAAGGCCCCGCCCTCCCTCCAGGCTCTGACCCAGCTGCAGCTCTTCCATCGCCGCCCTTCTGGACTCGGCTTCAGCTGTCTCCCTCCCCTCCCCCACTCCCACTCAGCTTGCAGGCCGCTTCCCTGCCTTGAAAGCATGGCTCTGGCCCTGAGGGCCACAGACCTACTGGGCTTCAAGCTCAAGGCTCTGCCTGGGCCTGCTGCTTCGGCCAGGGGCTCATTTTTTCCTGGAAAGACAAAGCCATGGCCTCACCCCACGCCTGCACTTTGCCACGGCAGGCAGCCCAGATGTAGGAAAGGCTCTGTGGAGTCAGAAGTGCCGAGACAGGCAGATGGCACCAGAGGGTTTGGGGGCCAGGGCGCAACTGGGCTAGCCCCTCCTCCCGGGAGTCGGGGAGGCCCGGCCTTCCTAGTGCCCAGGCCACGGCTCCGGGGAGAAACCCGCCATGGAGGGCACGCGGGAGGCCCTCTGCCTGAGGTGGCAGGTGTCACGCCAGGGCCACTGCAAGCCTGGCTCGGCTTGCCTGCTTTCTCCAAAGGAGGCTGGCCGACCAGCCGAACCTGGCACCTGGGCCAGGCCCCTTCCAAGGGGACGAGTTCCAGAGGCTAGAGCCCTGGGGGCGGCTGCCAAGTCTCCTGGGGCGTGTGCTGGGCCCCCGTCAGAGGAGGAAGCAGCCTGGTAAACGGTGTGCCAGGCCTGAGATCTGGAGGCCTCCCACAGCCGGGTCCCTGTCCTGCCCAGGCCCCCCGAGGGAGGAAGATGGTCGGGCAGTGGCGAGCGGGGTGGGGCTGGCGCCGAGCCTGCGCTTGGATGCCCCGGGGAAGGGCGCCGGGGGATGGGCTGCCCCTGGCCAGGTCTGAGGGACCGACCCAGCTCGGGGCTGTCGGGGGCAGAGAGAGAACCCCCCTCCGCCCTTTCCCTTCAGGTTCTTAGGGCTGGCCAAATCCTTCCCAAGACAGCTTGTCTGGAGAAAATCAGACCCAGCTGAAGAACATGTGTCCATGGGGGAAACCCGGGAAACTGAGTCTCCCCACACAATAGCAGAGATTCTCATCTTGCATCCTCTCCTGAGCTAATGACAAAGGTGGATGTCCCGGGTGGGTGGGCCTGTGGAATGGGAGAGGGGAGGAAGTCTATTGTCATGCAGAGGGACATGGAAAGACTTGTCTGAAGCTTATCCCCTGCACTGGGGTCAGGTCGGGAAGGGACGGCACAGAGGTGAGCAGGAACCAACCGGCCTCTCTGTGGTGGGGCTGGCCCCGGGGCAGGCGTGGGGGTGATGGCTGGAAGTGGGATGGCGCGTGAGTTGGCACCAGCCAGCGGTGGAGGCAGAGACTCAGAGGTCAGGGATCTCTCTCTCTGTCTCTGTCTCTGTCTCTCTCCCTCAGGGAGCTGAGGAGAGTAAGGTGGCGCCCCCTGCCCACCTCGCCTACCTCTCCATGGGCCCTTCTTTCTCTGGCCGCTCCGGGAGCCCTGCGGGCTTGGGTTCAACCCCCCACACACCGCACAGGCCAAGGGCGCATGCGCGACCGCCGGGGCCTAGGGCTGGCCTCGGGGGGGGGGGGGGTCCTCAGTGAAGGCCCCGCCCTCCCTCCAGGCTCTGACCCAGCTGCAGCTCTTCCATCGCCGCCCTTCTGGACTTGGCTTCAGCTGTCTCCCTCCCCTCACCCACTCCCACTCAGCTTGCAGGCCGCTTCCCTGCCTTGAAAGCATGGCTCTGGCCCTGAGGGCCACAGACCTACTGGGCTTCAAGCTCAAGGCTCTGCCTGGGCCTGCTGCTTCGGCCAGGGGCTCATTTTTTCCTGGAAAGACAAAGCCATGGCCTCACCCCACGCCTGCACTTTGCCACGGCAGGCAGCCCAGATGTAGGAAAGGCTCTGTGGAGTCAGAAGTGCCGAGACAGGCAGATGGCACCAGAGGGTTTGGGGGCCAGGGCGCAACTGGGCTAGCCCCTCCTCCCGGGAGTCGGGGAGGCCCGGCCTTCCTAGTGCCCAGGCCACGGCTCCGGGGAGAAACCCGCCATGGAGGGCACGCGGGAGGCCCTCTGCCTGAGGTGGCAGGTGTCACGCCAGGGCCACTGCAAGCCTGGCTCGGCTTGCCTGCTTTCTCCAAAGGAGGCTGGCCGACCAGCCGAACCTGGCACCTGGGCCAGGCCCCTTCCAAGGGGACGAGTTCCAGAGGCTAGAGCCCTGGGGGCGGCTGCCAAGTCTCCTGGGGCGTGTGCTGGGCCCCCGTCAGAGGAGGAAGCAGCCTGGTAAACGGTGTGCCAGGCCTGAGATCTGGAGGCCTCCCACAGACGGGTCCCTGTCCTGCCCAGGCCCCCCGAGGGAGGACGATGGTCGGGCAGTGGCGAGCGGGGTGGGGCTGGCGCCGAGCCTGCCCTTGGATGCCCCGGGGAAGGGCGCCGGGGGATGGGCTGCCCCTGGCCAGGTCTGAGGGACCGACCCAGCTCGGGGCTGTCGGGGGCAGAGAGAGAACCCCCCTCCGCCCTTTCCCTTCAGGTTCTTAGGGCTGGCCAAATCCTTCCCAAGACAGCTTGTCTGGAGAAAATCAGACCCAGCTGAAGAACATGTGTCCATGGGGGAAACCCGGGAAACTGAGTCTCCCCACACAATAGCAGAGATTCTCATCTTGCATCCTCTCCTGAGCTAATGACAAAGGTGGATGTCCCGGGTGGGTGGGCCTGTGGAATGGGAGAGGGGAGGAAGTCTATTGTCATGCAGAGGGACATGGAAAGACTTGTCTGAAGCTTATCCCCTGCACTGGGGTCAGGTCGGGAAGGGACGGCACAGAGGTGAGCAGGAACCAACCGGCCTCTCTGTGGTGGGGCTGGCCCCGGGGCAGGCGTGGGGGTGATGGCTGGAAGTGGGATGGCGCGTGAGTTGGCACCAGCCAGCGGTGGAGGCAGAGACTCAGAGGTCAGGGATCTCTCTCTCTGTCTCTGTCTCTGTCTCTCTCCCTCAGGGAGCTGAGGAGAGTAAGGTGGCGCCCCCTGCCCACCTCGCCTACCTCTCCATGGGCCCTTCTTTCTCTGGCCGCTCCGGGAGCCCTGCGGGCTTGGGTTCAACCCCCCACACACCGCACAGGCCAAGGGCGCATGCGCGACCGCCGGGGCCTAGGGCTGGCCTCGGGGGGGGGGGGGTCCTCAGTGAAGGCCCCGCCCTCCCTCCAGGCTCTGACCCAGCTGCAGCTCTTCCATCGCCGCCCTCCTGGACTCGGCTTCAGCTGTCTCCCTCCCCTCCCCCACTCCCACTCAGCTTGGAGGCCGCTTACCTGCCTTGAAAGCATGGCTCTGGCCCTGAGGGCCACAGACCTACTGGGCTTCAAGCTCAAGGCTCTGCCTGGGCCTGCTGCTTCGGCCAGGGGCTCATTTTTTCCTGGAAAGACAAAGCCATGGCCTCACCCCACGCCTGCACTTTGCCGCGGCAGGCAGCCCAGATGTAGGAAAGGCTCTGTGGAGTCAGAAGTGCCGAGACAGGCAGATGGCACCAGAGGGTTTGGGGGCCAGGGCGCAACTGGGCTAGCCCCTCCTCCCGGGAGTCGGGGAGGCCCGGCCTTCCTAGTGCCCAGGCCACGGCTCCGGGGAGAAACCCGCCATGGAGGGCACGCGGGAGGCCCTCTGCCTGAGGTGGCAGGTGTCACGCCAGGGCCACTGCAAGCCTGGCTCGGCTTGCCTGCTTTCTCCAAAGGAGGCTGGCCGACCAGCCGAACCTGGCACCTGGGCCAGGCCCCTTCCAAGGGGACGAGTTCCAGAGGCTAGAGCCCTGGGGGCGGCTGCCAAGTCTCCTGGGGCGTGTGCTGGGCCCCCGTCAGAGGAGGAAGCAGCCTGGTAAACGGTGTGCCAGGCCTGAGATCTGGAGGCCTCCCACAGCCGGGTCCCTGTCCTGCCCAGGCCCCCCGAGGGAGGAAGATGGTCGGGCAGTGGCGAGCGGGGTGGGGCTGGCGCCGAGCCTGCGCTTGGATGCCCCGGGGAAGGGCGCCGGGGGATGGGCTGCCCCTGGCCAGGTCTGAGGGACCGACCCAGCTCGGGGCTGTCGGGGGCAGAGAGAGAACCCCCCTCCGCCCTTTCCCTTCAGGTTCTTAGGGCTGGCCAAATCCTTCCCAAGACAGCTTGTCTGGAGAAAATCAGACCCAGCTGAAGAACATGTGTCCATGGGGGAAACCCGGGAAACTGAGTCTCCCCACACAATAGCAGAGATTCTCATCTTGCATCCTCTCCTGAGCTAATGACAAAGGTGGATGTCCCGGGTGGGTGGGCCTGTGGAATGGGAGAGGGGAGGAAGTCTATTGTCATGCAGAGGGACATGGAAAGACTTGTCTGAAGCTTATCCCCTGCACTGGGGTCAGGTCGGGAAGGGACGGCACAGAGGTGAGCAGGAACCAACCGGCCTCTCTGTGGTGGGGCTGGCCCCGGGGCAGGCGTGGGGGTGATGGCTGGAAGTGGGATGGCGCGTGAGTTGGCACCAGCCAGCGGTGGAGGCAGAGACTCAGAGGTCAGGGATCTCTCTCTCTGTCTCTGTCTCTGTCTCTCTCCCTCAGGGAGCTGAGGAGAGTAAGGTGGCGCCCCCTGCCCACCTCGCCTACCTCTCCATGGGCCCTTCTTTCTCTGGCCGCTCCGGGAGCCCTGCGGGCTTGGGTTCAACCCCCCACACACCGCACAGGCCAAGGGCGCATGCGCGACCGCCGGGGCCTAGGGCTGGCCTCGGGGGGGGGGGTCCTCAGTGAAGGCCCCGCCCTCCCTCCAGGCTCTGACCCAGCTGCAGCTCTTCCATCGCCGCCCTTCTGGACTCGGCTTCAGCTGTCTCCCTCCCCTCACCCACTCCCACTCAGCTTGCAGGCCGCTTCCCTGCCTTGAAAGCATGGCTCTGGCCCTGAGGGCCACAGACCTACTGGGCTTCAAGCTCAAGGCTCTGCCTGGGCCTGCTGCTTCGGCCAGGGGCTCATTTTTTCCTGGAAAGACAAAGCCATGGCCTCACCCCACGCCTGCACTTTGCCACGGCAGGCAGCCCAGATGTAGGAAAGGCTCTGTGGAGTCAGAAGTGCCGAGACAGGCAGATGGCACCAGAGGGTTTGGGGGCCAGGGCGCAACTGGGCTAGCCCCTCCTCCCGGGAGTCGGGGAGGCCCGGCCTTCCTAGTGCCCAGGCCACGGCTCCGGGGAGAAACCCGCCATGGAGGGCACGCGGGAGGCCCTCTGCCTGAGGTGGCAGGTGTCACGCCAGGGCCACTGCAAGCCTGGCTCGGCTTGCCTGCTTTCTCCAAAGGAGGCTGGCCGACCAGCCGAACCTGGCACCTGGGCCAGGCCCCTTCCAAGGGGACGAGTTCCAGAGGCTAGAGCCCTGGGGGCGGCTGCCAAGTCTCCTGGGGCGTGTGCTGGGCCCCCGTCAGAGGAGGAAGCAGCCTGGTAAACGGTGTGCCAGGCCTGAGATCTGGAGGCCTCCCACAGACGGGTCCCTGTCCTGCCCAGGCCCCCCGAGGGAGGACGATGGTCGGGCAGTGGCGAGCGGGGTGGGGCTGGCGCCGAGCCTGCCCTTGGATGCCCCGGGGAAGGGCGCCGGGGGATGGGCTGCCCCTGGCCAGGTCTGAGGGACCGACCCAGCTCGGGGCTGTCGGGGGCAGAGAGAGAACCCCCCTCCGCCCTTTCCCTTCAGGTTCTTAGGGCTGGCCAAATCCTTCCCAAGACAGCTTGTCTGGAGAAAATCAGACCCAGCTGAAGAACATGTGTCCATGGGGGAAACCCGGGAAACTGAGTCTCCCCACACAATAGCAGAGATTCTCATCTTGCATCCTCTCCTGAGCTAATGACAAAGGTGGATGTCCCGGGTGGGTGGGCCTGTGGAATGGGAGAGGGGAGGAAGTCTATTGTCATGCAGAGGGACATGGAAAGACTTGTCTGAAGCTTATCCCCTGCACTGGGGTCAGGTCGGGAAGGGACGGCACAGAGGTGAGCAGGAACCAACCGGCCTCTCTGTGGTGGGGCTGGCCCCGGGGCAGGCGTGGGGGTGATGGCTGGAAGTGGGATGGCGCGTGAGTTGGCACCAGCCAGCGGTGGAGGCAGAGACTCAGAGGTCAGGGATCTCTCTCTCTGTCTCTGTCTCTGTCTCTCTCCCTCAGGGAGCTGAGGAGAGTAAGGTGGCGCCCCCTGCCCACCTCGCCTACCTCTCCATGGGCCCTTCTTTCTCTGGCCGCTCCGGGAGCCCTGCGGGCTTGGGTTCAACCCCCCACACACCGCACAGGCCAAGGGCGCATGCGCGACCGCCGGGGCCTAGGGCTGGCCTCGGGGGGGGGGGGGGTCCTCAGTGAAGGCCCCGCCCTCCCTCCAGGCTCTGACCCAGCTGCAGCTCTTCCATCGCCGCCCTCCTGGACTCGGCTTCAGCTGTCTCCCTCCCCTCCCCCACTCCCACTCAGCTTGGAGGCCGCTTACCTGCCTTGAAAGCATGGCTCTGGCCCTGAGGGCCACAGACCTACTGGGCTTCAAGCTCAAGGCTCTGCCTGGGCCTGCTGCTTCGGCCAGGGGCTCATTTTTTCCTGGAAAGACAAAGCCATGGCCTCACCCCACGCCTGCACTTTGCCGCGGCAGGCAGCCCAGATGTAGGAAAGGCTCTGTGGAGTCAGAAGTGCCGAGACAGGCAGATGGCACCAGAGGGTTTGGGGGCCAGGGCGCAACTGGGCTAGCCCCTCCTCCCGGGAGTCGGGGAGGCCCGGCCTTCCTAGTGCCCAGGCCACGGCTCCGGGGAGAAACCCGCCATGGAAGGCACACGGGAGGCCCTCTGCCTGAGGTGGCAGGTGTCACGCCAGGGCCACTGCAAGCCTGGCTCGGCTTGCCTGCTTTCTCCAAAGGAGGCTGGCCGACCAGCCGAACCTGGCACCTGGGCCAGGCCCCTTCCAAGGGGACGAGTTCCAGAGGCTAGAGCCCTGGGGGCGGCTGCCAAGTCTCCTGGGGCGTGTGCTGGGCCCCCGTCAGAGGAGGAAGCAGCCTGGTAAACGGTGTGCCAGGCCTGAGATCTGGAGGCCTCCCACAGCCGGGTCCCTGTCCTGCCCAGGCCCCCCGAGGGAGGACGATGTTCGGGCAGTGGCGAGCGGGGTGGGGCTGGCGCCGAGCCTGCCCTTGGATGCCCCGGGGAAGGGCGCCGGGGGATGGGCTGCCCCTGGCCAGGTCTGAGGGACCGACCCAGCTCGGGGCTGTCGGGGGCAGAGAGAGAACCCCCCTCCGCCCTTTCCCTTCAGGTTCTTAGGGCTGGCCAAATCCTTCCCAAGACAGCTTGTCTGGAGAAAATCAGACCCAGCTGAAGAACATGTGTCCATGGGGGAAACCCGGGAAACTGAGTCTCCCCACACAATAGCAGAGATTCTCATCTTGCATCCTCTCCTGAGCTAATGACAAAGGTGGATGTCCCGGGTGGGTGGGCCTGTGGAATGGGAGAGGGGAGGAAGTCTATTGTCATGCAGAGGGACATGGAAAGACTTGTCTGAAGCTTATCCCCTGCACTGGGGTCAGGTCGGGAAGGGACGGCACAGAGGTGAGCAGGAACCAACCGGCCTCTCTGTGGTGGGGCTGGCCCCGGGGCAGGCGTGGGGGTGATGGCTGGAAGTGGGATGGCGCGTGAGTTGGCACCAGCCAGCGGTGGAGGCAGAGACTCAGAGGTCAGGGATCTCTCTCTCTGTCTCTGTCTCTGTCTCTCTCCCTCAGGGAGCTGAGGAGAGTAAGGTGGCGCCCCCTGCCCACCTCGCCTACCTCTCCATGGGCCCTTCTTTCTCTGGCCGCTCCGGGAGCCCTGCGGGCTTGGGTTCAAGCCCCCACACACCGCACAGGCCAAGGGCGCATGCGCGACCGCCGGGGCCTAGGGCTGGCCTCGGGGGGGCGGGGGGTCCTCAGTGAAGGCCCCGCCCTCCCTCCAGGCTCTGACCCAGCTGCAGCTCTTCCATCGCCGCCCTCCTGGACTCGGCTTCAGCTGTCTCCCTCCCCTCCCCCACTCCCACTCAGCTTGGAGGCCGCTTACCTGCCTTGAAAGCATGGCTCTGGCCCTGAGGGCCACAGACCTACTGGGCTTCAAGCTCAAGGCTCTGCCTGGGCCTGCTGCTTCGGCCAGGGGCTCATTTTTTCCTGGAAAGACAAAGCCATGGCCTCACCCCACGCCTGCACTTTGCCACGGCAGGCAGCCCAGATGTAGGAAAGGCTCTGTGGAGTCAGAAGTGCCGAGACAGGCAGATGGCACCAGAGGGTTTGGGGGCCAGGGCGCAACTGGGCTAGCCCCTCCTCCCGGGAGTCGGGGAGGCCCGGCCTTCCTAGTGCCCAGGCCACGGCTCCGGGGAGAAACCCGCCATGGAGGGCACGCGGGAGGCCCTCTGCCTGAGGTGGCAGGTGTCACGCCAGGGCCACTGCAAGCCTGGCTCGGCTTGCCTGCTTTCTCCAAAGGAGGCTGGCCGACCAGCCGAACCTGGCACCTGGGCCAGGCCCCTTCCAAGGGGACAAGTTCCAGAGGCTAGAGCCCTGGGGGCGGCTGCCAAGTCTCCTGGGGCGTGTGCTGGGCCCCCGTCAGAGGAGGAAGCAGCCTGGTAAACGGTGTGCCAGGCCTGAGATCTGGAGGCCTCCCACAGCCGGGTCCCTGTCCTGCCCAGGCCCCCCGAGGGAGGACGATGGTCGGGCAGTGGCGAGCGGGGTGGGGCTGGCGCCGAGCCTGCCCTTGGATGCCCCGGGGAAGGGCGCCGGGGGATGGGCTGCCCCTGGCCAGGTCTGAGGGACCGACCCAGCTCGGGGCTGTCGGGGGCAGAGAGAGAACCCCCCTCCGCCCTTTCCCTTCAGGTTCTTAGGGCTGGCCAAATCCTTCCCAAGACAGCTTGTCTGGAGAAAATCAGACCCAGCTGAAGAACATGTGTCCATGGGGGAAACCCGGGAAACTGAGTCTCCCCACACAATAGCAGAGATTCTCATCTTGCATCCTCTCCTGAGCTAATGACAAAGGTGGATGTCCCGGGTGGGTGGGCCTGTGGAATGGGAGAGGGGAGGAAGTCTATTGTCATGCAGAGGGACATGGAAAGACTTGTCTGAAGCTTATCCCCTGCACTGGGGTCAGGTCGGGAAGGGACGGCACAGAGGTGAGCAGGAACCAACCGGCCTCTCTGTGGTGGGGCTGGCCCCGGGGCAGGCGTGGGGGTGATGGCTGGAAGTGGGATGGCGCGTGAGTTGGCACCAGCCAGCGGTGGAGGCAGAGACTCAGAGGTCAGGGATCTCTCTCTCTGTCTCTGTCTCTGTCTCTCTCCCTCAGGGAGCTGAGGAGAGTAAGGTGGCGCCCCCTGCCCACCTCGCCTACCTCTCCATGGGCCCTTCTTTCTCTGGCCGCTCCGGGAGCCCTGCGGGCTTGGGTTCAACCCCCCACACACCGCACAGGCCAAGGGCGCATGCGCGACCGCCGGGGCCTAGGGCTGGCCTCGGGGGGGGGGGGGGGTCCTCAGTGAAGGCCCCGCCCTCCCTCCAGGCTCTGACCCAGCTGCAGCTCTTCCATCGCCGCCCTTCTGGACTCGGCTTCAGCTGTCTCCCTCCCCTCCCCCACTCCCACTCAGCTTGCAGGCCGCTTCCCTGCCTTGAAAGCATGGCTCTGGCCCTGAGGGCCACAGACCTACTGGGCTTCAAGCTCAAGGCTCTGCCTGGGCCTGCTGCTTCGGCCAGAGGCTCATTTTTTCCTGGAAAGACAAAGCCATGGCCTCACCCCACGCCTGCACTTTGCCACGGCAGGCAGCCCAGATGTAGGAAAGGCTCTGTGGAGTCAGAAGTGCCGAGACAGGCAGATGGCACCAGAGGGTTTGGGGGCCAGGGCGCAACTGGGCTAGCCCCTCCTCCCGGGAGTCGGGGAGGCCCGGCCTTCCTAGTGCCCAGGCCACGGCTCCGGGGAGAAACCCGCCATGGAGGGCACGCGGGAGGCCCTCTGCCTGAGGTGGCAGGTGTCACGCCAGGGCCACTGCAAGCCTGGCTCGGCTTGCCTGCTTTCTCCAAAGGAGGCTGGCCGACCAGCCGAACCTGGCACCTGGGCCAGGCCCCTTCCAAGGGGACGAGTTCCAGAGGCTAGAGCCCTGGGGGCGGCTGCCAAGTCTCCTGGGGCGTGTGCTGGGCCCCCGTCAGAGGAGGAAGCAGCCTGGTAAACGGTGTGCCAGGCCTGAGATCTGGAGGCCTCCCACAGCCGGGTCCCTGTCCTGCCCAGGCCCCCCGAGGGAGGAAGATGGTCGGGCAGTGGCGAGCGGGGTGGGGCTGGCGCCGAGCCTGCGCTTGGATGCCCCGGGGAAGGGCGCCGGGGGATGGGCTGCCCCTGGCCAGGTCTGAGGGACCGACCCAGCTCGGGGCTGTCGGGGGCAGAGAGAGAACCCCCCTCCGCCCTTTCCCTTCAGGTTCTTAGGGCTGGCCAAATCCTTCCCAAGACAGCTTGTCTGGAGAAAATCAGACCCAGCTGAAGAACATGTGTCCATGGGGGAAACCCGGGAAACTGAGTCTCCCCACACAATAGCAGAGATTCTCATCTTGCATCCTCTCCTGAGCTAATGACAAAGGTGGATGTCCCGGGTGGGTGGGCCTGTGGAATGGGAGAGGGGAGGAAGTCTATTGTCATGCAGAGGGACATGGAAAGACTTGTCTGAAGCTTATCCCCTGCACTGGGGTCAGGTCGGGAAGGGACGGCACAGAGGTGAGCAGGAACCAACCGGCCTCTCTGTGGTGGGGCTGGCCCCGGGGCAGGCGTGGGGGTGATGGCTGGAAGTGGGATGGCGCATGAGTTGGCACCAGCCAGCGGTGGAGGCAGAGACTCAGAGGTCAGGGATCTCTCTCTCTGTCTCTGTCTCTGTCTCTCTCCCTCAGGGAGCTGAGGAGAGTAAGGTGGCGCCCCCTGCCCACCTCGCCTACCTCTCCATGGGCCCTTCTTTCTCTGGCCGCTCCGGGAGCCCTGCGGGCTTGGGTTCAACCCCCCACACACCGCACAGGCCAAGGGCGCATGCGCGACCGCCGGGGCCTAGGGCTGGCCTCGGGGGGGGGGGTCCTCAGTGAAGGCCCCGCCCTCCCTCCAGGCTCTGACCCAGCTGCAGCTCTTCCATCGCCGCCCTTCTGGACTCGGCTTCAGCTGTCTCCCTCCCCTCACCCACTCCCACTCAGCTTGCAGGCCGCTTCCCTGCCTTGAAAGCATGGCTCTGGCCCTGAGGGCCACAGACCTACTGGGCTTCAAGCTCAAGGCTCTGCCTGGGCCTGCTGCTTCGGCCAGGGGCTCATTTTTTCCTGGAAAGACAAAGCCATGGCCTCACCCCACGCCTGCACTTTGCCACGGCAGGCAGCCCAGATGTAGGAAAGGCTCTGTGGAGTCAGAAGTGCCGAGACAGGCAGATGGCACCAGAGGGTTTGGGGGCCAGGGCGCAACTGGGCTAGCCCCTCCTCCCGGGAGTCGGGGAGGCCCGGCCTTCCTAGTGCCCAGGCCACGGCTCCGGGGAGAAACCCGCCATGGAGGGCACGCGGGAGGCCCTCTGCCTGAGGTGGCAGGTGTCACGCCAGGGCCACTGCAAGCCTGGCTCGGCTTGCCTGCTTTCTCCAAAGGAGGCTGGCCGACCAGCCGAACCTGGCACCTGGGCCAGGCCCCTTCCAAGGGGACGAGTTCCAGAGGCTAGAGCCCTGGGGGCGGCTGCCAAGTCTCCTGGGGCGTGTGCTGGGCCCCCGTCAGAGGAGGAAGCAGCCTGGTAAACGGTGTGCCAGGCCTGAGATCTGGAGGCCTCCCACAGACGGGTCCCTGTCCTGCCCAGGCCCCCCGAGGGAGGACGATGGTCGGGCAGTGGCGAGCGGGGTGGGGCTGGCGCCGAGCCTGCCCTTGGATGCCCCGGGGAAGGGCGCCGGGGGATGGGCTGCCCCTGGCCAGGTCTGAGGGACCGACCCAGCTCGGGGCTGTCGGGGGCAGAGAGAGAACCCCCCTCCGCCCTTTCCCTTCAGGTTCTTAGGGCTGGCCAAATCCTTCCCAAGACAGCTTGTCTGGAGAAAATCAGACCCAGCTGAAGAACATGTGTCCATGGGGGAAACCCGGGAAACTGAGTCTCCCCACACAATAGCAGAGATTCTCATCTTGCATCCTCTCCTGAGCTAATGACAAAGGTGGATGACCCGGGTGGGTGGGCCTGTGGAATGGGAGAGGGGAGGAAGTCTATTGTCATGCAGAGGGACATGGAAAGACTTGTCTGAAGCTTATCCCCTGCACTGGGGTCAGGTCGGGAAGGGACGGCACAGAGGTGAGCAGGAACCAACCGGCCTCTCTGTGGTGGGGCTGGCCCCGGGGCAGGCGTGGGGGTGATGGCTGGAAGTGGGATGGCGCGTGAGTTGGCACCAGCCAGCGGTGGAGGCAGAGACTCAGAGGTCAGGGATCTCTCTCTCTGTCTCTGTCTCTGTCTCTCTCCCTCAGGGAGCTGAGGAGAGTAAGGTGGCGCCCCCTGCCCACCTCGCCTACCTCTCCATGGGCCCTTCTTTCTCTGGCCGCTCCGGGAGCCCTGCGGGCTTGGGTTCAACCCCCCACACACCGCACAGGCCAAGGGCGCATGCGCGACCGCCGGGGCCTAGGGCTGGCCTCGGGGGGGGGGGGGTCCTCAGTGAAGGCCCCGCCCTCCCTCCAGGCTCTGACCCAGCTGCAGCTCTTCCATCGCCGCCCTTCTGGACTCGGCTTCAGCTGTCTCCCTCCCCTCCCCCACTCCCACTCAGCTTGCAGGCCGCTTCCCTGCCTTGAAAGCATGGCTCTGGCCCTGAGGGCCACAGACCTACTGGGCTTCAAGCTCAAGGCTCTGCCTGGGCCTGCTGCTTCGGCCAGGGGCTCATTTTTTCCTGGAAAGACAAAGCCATGGCCTCACCCCACGCCTGCACTTTGCCACGGCAGGCAGCCCAGATGTAGGAAAGGCTCTGTGGAGTCAGAAGTGCCGAGACAGGCAGATGGCACCAGAGGGTTTGGGGGCCAGGGCGCAACTGGGCTAGCCCCTCCTCCCGGGAGTCGGGGAGGCCCGGCCTTCCTAGTGCCCAGGCCACGGCTCCGGGGAGAAACCCGCCATGGAGGGCACGCGGGAGGCCCTCTGCCTGAGGTGGCAGGTGTCACGCCAGGGCCACTGCAAGCCTGGCTCGGCTTGCCTGCTTTCTCCAAAGGAGGCTGGCCGACCAGCCGAACCTGGCACCTGGGCCAGGCCCCTTCCAAGGGGACGAGTTCCAGAGGCTAGAGCCCTGGGGGCGGCTGCCAAGTCTCCTGGGGCGTGTGCTGGGCCCCCGTCAGAGGAGGAAGCAGCCTGGTAAACGGTGTGCCAGGCCTGAGATCTGGAGGCCTCCCACAGCCGGGTCCCTGTCCTGCCCAGGCCCCCCGAGGGAGGAAGATGGTCGGGCAGTGGCGAGCGGGGTGGGGCTGGCGCCGAGCCTGCGCTTGGATGCCCCGGGGAAGGGCGCCGGGGGATGGGCTGCCCCTGGCCAGGTCTGAGGGACCGACCCAGCTCGGGGCTGTCGGGGGCAGAGAGAGAACCCCCCTCCGCCCTTTCCCTTCAGGTTCTTAGGGCTGGCCAAATCCTTCCCAAGACAGCTTGTCTGGAGAAAATCAGACCCAGCTGAAGAACATGTGTCCATGGGGGAAACCCGGGAAACTGAGTCTCCCCACACAATAGCAGAGATTCTCATCTTGCATCCTCTCCTGAGCTAATGACAAAGGTGGATGTCCCGGGTGGGTGGGCCTGTGGAATGGGAGAGGGGAGGAAGTCTATTGTCATGCAGAGGGACATGGAAAGACTTGTCTGAAGCTTATCCCCTGCACTGGGGTCAGGTCGGGAAGGGACGGCACAGAGGTGAGCAGGAACCAACCGGCCTCTCTGTGGTGGGGCTGGCCCCGGGGCAGGCGTGGGGGTGATGGCTGGAAGTGGGATGGCGCGTGAGTTGGCACCAGCCAGCGGTGGAGGCAGAGACTCAGAGGTCAGGGATCTCTCTCTCTGTCTCTGTCTCTGTCTCTCTCCCTCAGGGAGCTGAGGAGAGTAAGGTGGCGCCCCCTGCCCACCTCGCCTACCTCTCCATGGGCCCTTCTTTCTCTGGCCGCTCCGGGAGCCCTGCGGGCTTGGGTTCAACCCCCCACACACCGCACAGGCCAAGGGCGCATGCGCGACCGCCGGGGCCTAGGGCTGGCCTCGGGGGGGGGGGTCCTCAGTGAAGGCCCCGCCCTCCCTCCAGGCTCTGACCCAGCTGCAGCTCTTCCATCGCCGCCCTTCTGGACTCGGCTTCAGCTGTCTCCCTCCCCTCACCCACTCCCACTCAGCTTGCAGGCCGCTTCCCTGCCTTGAAAGCATGGCTCTGGCCCTGAGGGCCACAGACCTACTGGGCTTCAAGCTCAAGGCTCTGCCTGGGCCTGCTGCTTCGGCCAGGGGCTCATTTTTTCCTGGAAAGACAAAGCCATGGCCTCACCCCACGCCTGCACTTTGCCACGGCAGGCAGCCCAGATGTAGGAAAGGCTCTGTGGAGTCAGAAGTGCCGAGACAGGCAGATGGCACCAGAGGGTTTGGGGGCCAGGGCGCAACTGGGCTAGCCCCTCCTCCCGGGAGTCGGGGAGGCCCGGCCTTCCTAGTGCCCAGGCCACGGCTCCGGGGAGAAACCCGCCATGGAGGGCACGCGGGAGGCCCTCTGCCTGAGGTGGCAGGTGTCACGCCAGGGCCACTGCAAGCCTGGCTCGGCTTGCCTGCTTTCTCCAAAGGAGGCTGGCCGACCAGCCGAACCTGGCACCTGGGCCAGGCCCCTTCCAAGGGGACGAGTTCCAGAGGCTAGAGCCCTGGGGGCGGCTGCCAAGTCTCCTGGGGCGTGTGCTGGGCCCCCGTCAGAGGAGGAAGCAGCCTGGTAAACGGTGTGCCAGGCCTGAGATCTGGAGGCCTCCCACAGCCGGGTCCCTGTCCTGCCCAGGCCCCCCGAGGGAGGACGATGGTCGGGCAGTGGCGAGCTGGGTGGGGCTGGCGCCGAGCCTGCCCTTGGATGCCCCGGGGAAGGGCGCCGGGGGATGGGCTGCCCCTGGCCAGGTCTGAGGGACCGACCCAGCTCGGGGCTGTCGGGGGCAGAGAGAGAACCCCCCTCCGCCCTTTCCCTTCAGGTTCTTAGGGCTGGCCAAATCCTTCCCAAGACAGCTTGTCTGGAGAAAATCAGACCCAGCTGAAGAACATGTGTCCATGGGGGAAACCCGGGAAACTGAGTCTCCCCACACAATAGCAGAGATTCTCATCTTGCATCCTCTCCTGAGCTAATGACAAAGGTGGATGTCCCGGGTGGGTGGGCCTGTGGAATGGGAGAGGGGAGGAAGTCTATTGTCATGCAGAGGGACATGGAAAGACTTGTCTGAAGCTTATCCCCTGCACTGGGGTCAGGTCGGGAAGGGACGGCACAGAGGTGAGCAGGAACCAACCGGCCTCTCTGTGGTGGGGCTGGCCCCGGGGCAGGCGTGGGGGTGATGGCTGGAAGTGGGATGGCGCGTGAGTTGGCACCAGCCAGCGGTGGAGGCAGAGACTCAGAGGTCAGGGATCTCTCTCTCTGTCTCTGTCTCTGTCTCTCTCCCTCAGGGAGCTGAGGAGAGTAAGGTGGCGCCCCCTGCCCACCTCGCCTACCTCTCCATGGGCCCTTCTTTCTCTGGCCGCTCCGGGAGCCCTGCGGGCTTGGGTTCAACCCCCCACACACCGCACAGGCCAAGGGCGCATGCGCGACCGCCGGGGCCTAGGGCTGGCCTGGGGGGGGGGGGTCCTCAGTGAAGGCCCCGCCCTCCCTCCAGGCTCTGACCCAGCTGCAGCTCTTCCATCGCCGCCCTTCTGGACTCGGCTTCAGCTGTCTCCCTCCCCTCACCCACTCCCACTCAGCTTGCAGGCCGCTTCCCTGCCTTGAAAGCATGGCTCTGGCCCTGAGGGCCACAGACCTACTGGGCTTCAAGCTCAAGGCTCTGCCTGGGCCTGCTGCTTCGGCCAGGGGCTCATTTTTTCCTGGAAAGACAAAGCCATGGCCTCACCCCACGCCTGCACTTTGCCGCGGCAGGCAGCCCAGATGTAGGAAAGGCTCTGTGGAGTCAGAAGTGCCGAGACAGGCAGATGGCACCAGAGGGTTTGGGGGCCAGGGCGCAACTGGGCTAGCCCCTCCTCCCGGGAGTCGGGGAGGCCCGGCCTTCCTAGTGCCCAGGCCACGGCTCCGGGGAGAAACCCGCCATGGAGGGCACGCGGGAGGCCCTCTGCCTGAGGTGGCAGGTGTCACGCCAGGGCCACTGCAAGCCTGGCTCGGCTTGCCTGCTTTCTCCAAAGGAGGCTGGCCGACCAGCCGAACCTGGCACCTGGGCCAGGCCCCTTCCAAGGGGACGAGTTCCAGAGGCTAGAGCCCTGGGGGCGGCTGCCAAGTCTCCTGGGGCGTGTGCTGGGCCCCCGTCAGAGGAGGAAGCAGCCTGGTAAACGGTGTGCCAGGCCTGAGATCTGGAGGCCTCCCACAGCCGGGTCCCTGTCCTGCCCAGGCCCCCCGAGGGAGGACGATGGTCGGGCAGTGGCGAGCGGGGTGGGGCTGGCGCCGAGCCTGCCCTTGGATGCCCCGGGGAAGGGCGCCGGGGGATGGGCTGCCCCTGGCCAGGTCTGAGGGACCGACCCAGCTCGGGGCTGTCGGGGGCAGAGAGAGAACCCCCCTCCGCCCTTTCCCTTCAGGTTCTTAGGGCTGGCCAAATCCTTCCCAAGACAGCTTGTCTGGAGAAAATCAGACCCAGCTGAAGAACATGTGTCCATGGGGGAAACCCGGGAAACTGAGTCTCCCCACACAATAGCAGAGATTCTCATCTTGCATCCTCTCCTGAGCTAATGACAAAGGTGGATGTCCCGGGTGGGTGGGCCTGTGGAATGGGAGAGGGGAGGAAGTCTATTGTCATGCAGAGGGACATGGAAAGACTTGTCTGAAGCTTATCCCCTGCACTGGGGTCAGGTCGGGAAGGGACGGCACAGAGGTGAGCAGGAACCAACCGGCCTCTCTGTGGTGGGGCTGGCCCCGGGGCAGGCGTGGGGGTGATGGCTGGAAGTGGGATGGCGCGTGAGTTGGCACCAGCCAGCGGTGGAGGCAGAGACTCAGAGGTCAGGGATCTCTCTCTCTGTCTCTGTCTCTGTCTCTCTCCCTCAGGGAGCTGAGGAGAGTAAGGTGGCGCCCCCTGCCCACCTCGCCTACCTCTCCATGGGCCCTTCTTTCTCTGGCCGCTCCGGGAGCCCTGCGGGCTTGGGTTCAACCCCCCACACACCGCACAGGCCAAGGGCGCATGCGCGACCGCCGGGGCCTAGGGCTGGCCTCGGGGGGGGGGGGGGTCCTCAGTGAAGGCCCCGCCCTCCCTCCAGGCTCTGACCCAGCTGCAGCTCTTCCATCGCCGCCCTTCTGGACTCGGCTTCAGCTGTCTCCCTCCCCTCCCCCACTCCCACTCAGCTTGCAGGCCGCTTCCCTGCCTTGAAAGCATGGCTCTGGCCCTGAGGGCCACAGACCTACTGGGCTTCAAGCTCAAGGCTCTGCCTGGGCCTGCTGCTTCGGCCAGGGGCTCATTTTTTCCTGGAAAGACAAAGCCATGGCCTCACCCCACGCCTGCACTTTGCCACGGCAGGCAGCCCAGATGTAGGAAAGGCTCTGTGGAGTCAGAAGTGCCGAGACAGGCAGATGGCACCAGAGGGTTTGGGGGCCAGGGCGCAACTGGGCTAGCCCCTCCTCCCGGGAGTCGGGGAGGCCCGGCCTTCCTAGTGCCCAGGCCACGGCTCCGGGGAGAAACCCGCCATGGAGGGCACGCGGGAGGCCCTCTGCCTGAGGTGGCAGGTGTCACGCCAGGGCCACTGCAAGCCTGGCTCGGCTTGCCTGCTTTCTCCAAAGGAGGCTGGCCGACCAGCCGAACCTGGCACCTGGGCCAGGCCCCTTCCAAGGGGACGAGTTCCAGAGGCTAGAGCCCTGGGGGCGGCTGCCAAGTCTCCTGGGGCGTGTGCTGGGCCCCCGTCAGAGGAGGAAGCAGCCTGGTAAACGGTGTGCCAGGCCTGAGATCTGGAGGCCTCCCACAGACGGGTCCCTGTCCTGCCCAGGCCCCCCGAGGGAGGACGATGGTCGGGCAGTGGCGAGCGGGGTGGGGCTGGCGCCGAGCCTGCCCTTGGATGCCCCGGGGAAGGGCGCCGGGGGATGGGCTGCCCCTGGCCAGGTCTGAGGGACCGACCCAGCTCGGGGCTGTCGGGGGCAGAGAGAGAACCCCCCTCCGCCCTTTCCCTTCAGGTTCTTAGGGCTGGCCAAATCCTTCCCAAGACAGCTTGTCTGGAGAAAATCAGACCCAGCTGAAGAACATGTGTCCATGGGGGAAACCCGGGAAACTGAGTCTCCCCACACAATAGCAGAGATTCTCATCTTGCATCCTCTCCTGAGCTAATGACAAAGGTGGATGACCCGGGTGGGTGGGCCTGTGGAATGGGAGAGGGGAGGAAGTCTATTGTCATGCAGAGGGACATGGAAAGACTTGTCTGAAGCTTATCCCCTGCACTGGGGTCAGGTCGGGAAGGGACGGCACAGAGGTGAGCAGGAACCAACCGGCCTCTCTGTGGTGGGGCTGGCCCCGGGGCAGGCGTGGGGGTGATGGCTGGAAGTGGGATGGCGCGTGAGTTGGCACCAGCCAGCGGTGGAGGCAGAGACTCAGAGGTCAGGGATCTCTCTCTCTGTCTCTGTCTCTGTCTCTCTCCCTCAGGGAGCTGAGGAGAGTAAGGTGGCGCCCCCTGCCCACCTCGCCTACCTCTCCATGGGCCCTTCTTTCTCTGGCCGCTCCGGGAGCCCTGCGGGCTTGGGTTCAACCCCCCACACACCGCACAGGCCAAGGGCGCATGCGCGACCGCCGGGGCCTAGGGCTGGCCTCGGGGGGGGGGGGGGGTCCTCAGTGAAGGCCCCGCCCTCCCTCCAGGCTCTGACCCAGCTGCAGCTCTTCCATCGCCGCCCTTCTGGACTCGGCTTCAGCTGTCTCCCTCCCCTCCCCCACTCCCACTCAGCTTGCAGGCCGCTTCCCTGCCTTGAAAGCATGGCTCTGGCCCTGAGGGCCACAGACCTACTGGGCTTCAAGCTCAAGGCTCTGCCTGGGCCTGCTGCTTCGGCCAGGGGCTCATTTTTTCCTGGAAAGACAAAGCCATGGCCTCACCCCACGCCTGCACTTTGCCACGGCAGGCAGCCCAGATGTAGGAAAGGCTCTGTGGAGTCAGAAGTGCCGAGACAGGCAGATGGCACCAGAGGGTTTGGGGGCCAGGGCGCAACTGGGCTAGCCCCTCCTCCCGGGAGTCGGGGAGGCCCGGCCTTCCTAGTGCCCAGGCCACGGCTCCGGGGAGAAACCCGCCATGGAGGGCACGCGGGAGGCCCTCTGCCTGAGGTGGCAGGTGTCACGCCAGGGCCACTGCAAGCCTGGCTCGGCTTGCCTGCTTTCTCCAAAGGAGGCTGGCCGACCAGCCGAACCTGGCACCTGGGCCAGGCCCCTTCCAAGGGGACGAGTTCCAGAGGCTAGAGCCCTGGGGGCGGCTGCCAAGTCTCCTGGGGCGTGTGCTGGGCCCCCGTCAGAGGAGGAAGCAGCCTGGTAAACGGTGTGCCAGGCCTGAGATCTGGAGGCCTCCCACAGCCGGGTCCCTGTCCTGCCCAGGCCCCCCGAGGGAGTAAGATGGTCGGGCAGTGGCGAGCGGGGTGGGGCTGGCGCCGAGCCTGCGCTTGGATGCCCCGGGGAAGGGCGCCGGGGGATGGGCTGCCCCTGGCCAGGTCTGAGGGACCGACCCAGCTCGGGGCTGTCGGGGGCAGAGAGAGAACCCCCCTCCGCCCTTTCCCTTCAGGTTCTTAGGGCTGGCCAAATCCTTCCCAAGACAGCTTGTCTGGAGAAAATCAGACCCAGCTGAAGAACATGTGTCCATGGGGGAAACCCGGGAAACTGAGTCTCCCCACACAATAGCAGAGATTCTCATCTTGCATCCTCTCCTGAGCTAATGACAAAGGTGGATGTCCCGGGTGGGTGGGCCTGTGGAATGGGAGAGGGGAGGAAGTCTATTGTCATGCAGAGGGACATGGAAAGACTTGTCTGAAGCTTATCCCCTGCACTGGGGTCAGGTCGGGAAGGGACGGCACAGAGGTGAGCAGGAACCAACCGGCCTCTCTGTGGTGGGGCTGGCCCCGGGGCAGGCGTGGGGGTGATGGCTGGAAGTGGGATGGCGCGTGAGTTGGCACCAGCCAGCGGTGGAGGCAGAGACTCAGAGGTCAGGGATCTCTCTCTCTGTCTCTGTCTCTGTCTCTCTCCCTCAGGGAGCTGAGGAGAGTAAGGTGGCGCCCCCTGCCCACCTCGCCTACCTCTCCATGGGCCCTTCTTTCTCTGGCCGCTCCGGGAGCCCTGCGGGCTTGGGTTCAACCCCCCACACACCGCACAGGCCAAGGGCGCATGCGCGACCGCCGGGGCCTAGGGCTGGCCTCGGGGGGGGGGGGGTCCTCAGTGAAGGCCCCGCCCTCCCTCCAGGCTCTGACCCAGCTGCAGCTCTTCCATCGCCGCCCTTCTGGACTCGGCTTCAGCTGTCTCCCTCCCCTCACCCACTCCCACTCAGCTTGCAGGCCGCTTCCCTGCCTTGAAAGCATGGCTCTGGCCCTGAGGGCCACAGACCTACTGGGCTTCAAGCTCAAGGCTCTGCCTGGGCCTGCTGCTTCGGCCAGGGGCTCATTTTTTCCTGGAAAGACAAAGCCATGGCCTCACCCCACGCCTGCACTTTGCCACGGCAGGCAGCCCAGATGTAGGAAAGGCTCTGTGGAGTCAGAAGTGCCGAGACAGGCAGATGGCACCAGAGGGTTTGGGGGCCAGGGCGCAACTGGGCTAGCCCCTCCTCCCGGGAGTCGGGGAGGCCCGGCCTTCCTAGTGCCCAGGCCACGGCTCCGGGGAGAAACCCGCCATGGAGGGCACGCGGGAGGCCCTCTGCCTGAGGTGGCAGGTGTCACGCCAGGGCCACTGCAAGCCTGGCTCGGCTTGCCTGCTTTCTCCAAAGGAGGCTGGCCGACCAGCCGAACCTGGCACCTGGGCCAGGCCCCTTCCAAGGGGACGAGTTCCAGAGGCTAGAGCCCTGGGGGCGGCTGCCAAGTCTCCTGGGGCGTGTGCTGGGCCCCCGTCAGAGGAGGAAGCAGCCTGGTAAACGGTGTGCCAGGCCTGAGATCTGGAGGCCTCCCACAGCCGGGTCCCTGTCCTGCCCAGGCCCCCCGAGGGAGGACGATGGTCGGGCAGTGGCGAGCGGGGTGGGGCTGGCGCCGAGCCTGCCCTTGGATGCCCCGGGGAAGGGCGCCGGGGGATGGGCTGCCCCTGGCCAGGTCTGAGGGACCGACCCAGCTCGGGGCTGTCGGGGGCAGAGAGAGAACCCCCCTCCGCCCTTTCCCTTCAGGTTCTTAGGGCTGGCCAAATCCTTCCCAAGACAGCTTGTCTGGAGAAAATCAGACCCAGCTGAAGAACATGTGTCCATGGGGGAAACCCGGGAAACTGAGTCTCCCCACACAATAGCAGAGATTCTCATCTTGCATCCTCTCCTGAGCTAATGACAAAGGTGGATGTCCCGGGTGGGTGGGCCTGTGGAATGGGAGAGGGGAGGAAGTCTATTGTCATGCAGAGGGACATGGAAAGACTTGTCTGAAGCTTATCCCCTGCACTGGGGTCAGGTCGGGAAGGGACGGCACAGAGGTGAGCAGGAACCAACCGGCCTCTCTGTGGTGGGGCTGGCCCCGGGGCAGGCGTGGGGGTGATGGCTGGAAGTGGGATGGCGCGTGAGTTGGCACCAGCCAGCGGTGGAGGCAGAGACTCAGAGGTCAGGGATCTCTCTCTCTGTCTCTGTCTCTGTCTCTCTCCCTCAGGGAGCTGAGGAGAGTAAGGTGGCGCCCCCTGCCCACCTCGCCTACCTCTCCATGGGCCCTTCTTTCTCTGGCCGCTCCGGGAGCCCTGCGGGCTTGGGTTCAACCCCCCACACACCGCACAGGCCAAGGGCGCATGCGCGACCGCCGGGGCCTAGGGCTGGCCTGGGGGGGGGGGGGTCCTCAGTGAAGGCCCCGCCCTCCCTCCAGGCTCTGACCCAGCTGCAGCTCTTCCATCGCCGCCCTTCTGGACTCGGCTTCAGCTGTCTCCCTCCCCTCACCCACTCCCACTCAGCTTGCAGGCCGCTTCCCTGCCTTGAAAGCATGGCTCTGGCCCTGAGGGCCACAGACCTACTGGGCTTCAAGCTCAAGGCTCTGCCTGGGCCTGCTGCTTCGGCCAGGGGCTCATTTTTTCCTGGAAAGACAAAGCCATGGCCTCACCCCACGCCTGCACTTTGCCGCGGCAGGCAGCCCAGATGTAGGAAAGGCTCTGTGGAGTCAGAAGTGCCGAGACAGGCAGATGGCACCAGAGGGTTTGGGGGCCAGGGCGCAACTGGGCTAGCCCCTCCTCCCGGGAGTCGGGGAGGCCCGGCCTTCCTAGTGCCCAGGCCACGGCTCCGGGGAGAAACCCGCCATGGAGGGCACGCGGGAGGCCCTCTGCCTGAGGTGGCAGGTGTCACGCCAGGGCCACTGCAAGCCTGGCTCGGCTTGCCTGCTTTCTCCAAAGGAGGCTGGCCGACCAGCCGAACCTGGCACCTGGGCCAGGCCCCTTCCAAGGGGACGAGTTCCAGAGGCTAGAGCCCTGGGGGCGGCTGCCAAGTCTCCTGGGGCGTGTGCTGGGCCCCCGTCAGAGGAGGAAGCAGCCTGGTAAACGGTGTGCCAGGCCTGAGATCTGGAGGCCTCCCACAGCCGGGTCCCTGTCCTGCCCAGGCCCCCCGAGGGAGGACGATGGTCGGGCAGTGGCGAGCGGGGTGGGGCTGGCGCCGAGCCTGCCCTTGGATGCCCCGGGGAAGGGCGCCGGGGGATGGGCTGCCCCTGGCCAGGTCTGAGGGACCGACCCAGCTCGGGGCTGTCGGGGGCAGAGAGAGAACCCCCCTCCGCCCTTTCCCTTCAGGTTCTTAGGGCTGGCCAAATCCTTCCCAAGACAGCTTGTCTGGAGAAAATCAGACCCAGCTGAAGAACATGTGTCCATGGGGGAAACCCGGGAAACTGAGTCTCCCCACACAATAGCAGAGATTCTCATCTTGCATCCTCTCCTGAGCTAATGACAAAGGTGGATGTCCCGGGTGGGTGGGCCTGTGGAATGGGAGAGGGGAGGAAGTCTATTGTCATGCAGAGGGACATGGAAAGACTTGTCTGAAGCTTATCCCCTGCACTGGGGTCAGGTCGGGAAGGGACGGCACAGAGGTGAGCAGGAACCAACCGGCCTCTCTGTGGTGGGGCTGGCCCCGGGGCAGGCGTGGGGGTGATGGCTGGAAGTGGGATGGCGCGTGAGTTGGCACCAGCCAGCGGTGGAGGCAGAGACTCAGAGGTCAGGGATCTCTCTCTCTGTCTCTGTCTCTGTCTCTCTCCCTCAGGGAGCTGAGGAGAGTAAGGTGGCGCCCCCTGCCCACCTCGCCTACCTCTCCATGGGCCCTTCTTTCTCTGGCCGCTCCGGGAGCCCTGCGGGCTTGGGTTCAACCCCCCACACACCGCACAGGCCAAGGGCGCATGCGCGACCGCCGGGGCCTAGGGCTGGCCTCGGGGGGGGGGGGGTCCTCAGTGAAGGCCCCGCCCTCCCTCCAGGCTCTGACCCAGCTGCAGCTCTTCCATCGCCGCCCTTCTGGACTCGGCTTCAGCTGTCTCCCTCCCCTCCCCCACTCCCACTCAGCTTGCAGGCCGCTTCCCTGCCTTGAAAGCATGGCTCTGGCCCTGAGGGCCACAGACCTACTGGGCTTCAAGCTCAAGGCTCTGCCTGGGCCTGCTGCTTCGGCCAGGGGCTCATTTTTTCCTGGAAAGACAAAGCCATGGCCTCACCCCACGCCTGCACTTTGCCACGGCAGGCAGCCCAGATGTAGGAAAGGCTCTGTGGAGTCAGAAGTGCCGAGACAGGCAGATGGCACCAGAGGGTTTGGGGGCCAGGGCGCAACTGGGCTAGCCCCTCCTCCCGGGAGTCGGGGAGGCCCGGCCTTCCTAGTGCCCAGGCCACGGCTCCGGGGAGAAACCCGCCATGGAGGGCACGCGGGAGGCCCTCTGCCTGAGGTGGCAGGTGTCACGCCAGGGCCACTGCAAGCCTGGCTCGGCTTGCCTGCTTTCTCCAAAGGAGGCTGGCCGACCAGCCGAACCTGGCACCTGGGCCAGGCCCCTTCCAAGGGGACGAGTTCCAGAGGCTAGAGCCCTGGGGGCGGCTGCCAAGTCTCCTGGGGCGTGTGCTGGGCCCCCGTCAGAGGAGGAAGCAGCCTGGTAAACGGTGTGCCAGGCCTGAGATCTGGAGGCCTCCCACAGACGGGTCCCTGTCCTGCCCAGGCCCCCCGAGGGAGGACGATGGTCGGGCAGTGGCGAGCGGGGTGGGGCTGGCGCCGAGCCTGCCCTTGGATGCCCCGGGGAAGGGCGCCGGGGGATGGGCTGCCCCTGGCCAGGTCTGAGGGACCGACCCAGCTCGGGGCTGTCGGGGGCAGAGAGAGAACCCCCCTCCGCCCTTTCCCTTCAGGTTCTTAGGGCTGGCCAAATCCTTCCCAAGACAGCTTGTCTGGAGAAAATCAGACCCAGCTGAAGAACATGTGTCCATGGGGGAAACCCGGGAAACTGAGTCTCCCCACACAATAGCAGAGATTCTCATCTTGCATCCTCTCCTGAGCTAATGACAAAGGTGGATGTCCCGGGTGGGTGGGCCTGTGGAATGGGAGAGGGGAGGAAGTCTATTGTCATGCAGAGGGACATGGAAAGACTTGTCTGAAGCTTATCCCCTGCACTGGGGTCAGGTCGGGAAGGGACGGCACAGAGGTGAGCAGGAACCAACCGGCCTGTCTGTGGTGGGGCTGGCCCCGGGGCAGGCGTGGGGGTGATGGCTGGAAGTGGGATGGCGCGTGAGTTGGCACCAGCCAGCGGTGGAGGCAGAGACTCAGAGGTCAGGGATCTCTCTCTCTGTCTCTGTCTCTGTCTCTCTCCCTCAGGGAGCTGAGGAGAGTAAGGTGGCGCCCCCTGCCCACCTCGCCTACCTCTCCATGGGCCCTTCTTTCTCTGGCCGCTCCGGGAGCCCTGCGGGCTTGGGTTCAACCCCCCACACACCGCACAGGCCAAGGGCGCATGCGCGACCGCCGGGGCCTAGGGCTGGCCTCGGGGGGGGGGGGTCCTCAGTGAAGGCCCCGCCCTCCCTCCAGGCTCTGACCCAGCTGCAGCTCTTCCATCGCCGCCCTTCTGGACTCGGCTTCAGCTGTCTCCCTCCCCTCCCCCACTCCCACTCAGCTTGCAGGCCGCTTCCCTGCCTTGAAAGCATGGCTCTGGCCCTGAGGGCCACAGACCTACTGGGCTTCAAGCTCAAGGCTCTGCCTGGGCCTGCTGCTTCGGCCAGGGGCTCATTTTTTCCTGGAAAGACAAAGCCATGGCCTCACCCCACGCCTGCACTTTGCCACGGCAGGCAGCCCAGATGTAGGAAAGGCTCTGTGGAGTCAGAAGTGCCGAGACAGGCAGATGGCACCAGAGGGTTTGGGGGCCAGGGCGCAACTGGGCTAGCCCCTCCTCCCGGGAGTCGGGGAGGCCCGGCCTTCCTAGTGCCCAGGCCACGGCTCCGGGGAGAAACCCGCCATGGAGGGCACGCGGGAGGCCCTCTGCCTGAGGTGGCAGGTGTCACGCCAGGGCCACTGCAAGCCTGGCTCGGCTTGCCTGCTTTCTCCAAAGGAGGCTGGCCGACCAGCCGAACCTGGCACCTGGGCCAGGCCCCTTCCAAGGGGACGAGTTCCAGAGGCTAGAGCCCTGGGGGCGGCTGCCAAGTCTCCTGGGGCGTGTGCTGGGCCCCCGTCAGAGGAGGAAGCAGCCTGGTAAACGGTGTGCCAGGCCTGAGATCTGGAGGCCTCCCACAGCCGGGTCCCTGTCCTGCCCAGGCCCCCCGAGGGAGGACGATGGTCGGGCAGTGGCGAGCGGGGTGGGGCTGGCGCCGAGCCTGCCCTCGGATGCCCCGGGGAAGGGCGCCGGGGGATGGGCTGCCCCTGGCCAGGTCTGAGGGACCGACCCAGCTCGGGGCTGTCGGGGGCAGAGAGAGAACCCCCCTCCGCCCTTTCCCTTCAGGTTCTTAGGGCTGGCCAAATCCTTCCCAAGACAGCTTGTCTGGAGAAAATCAGACCCAGCTGAAGAACATGTGTCCATGGGGGAAACCCGGGAAACTGAGTCTCCCCACACAATAGCAGAGATTCTCATCTTGCATCCTCTCCTGAGCTAATGACAAAGGTGGATGTCCCGGGTGGGTGGGCCTGTGGAATGGGAGAGGGGAGGAAGTCTATTGTCATGCAGAGGGACATGGAAAGACTTGTCTGAAGCTTATCCCCTGCACTGGGGTCAGGTCGGGAAGGGACGGCACAGAGGTGAGCAGGAACCAACCGGCCTCTCTGTGGTGGGGCTGGCCCCGGGGCAGGCGTGGGGGTGATGGCTGGAAGTGGGATGGCGCGTGAGTTGGCACCAGCCAGCGGTGGAGGCAGAGACTCAGAGGTCAGGGATCTCTCTCTCTGTCTCTGTCTCTGTCTCTCTCCCTCAGGGAGCTGAGGAGAGTAAGGTGGCGCCCCCTGCCCACCTCGCCTACCTCTCCATGGGCCCTTCTTTCTCTGGCCGCTCCGGGAGCCCTGCGGGCTTGGGTTCAACCCCCCACACACCGCACAGGCCAAGGGCGCATGCGCGACCGCCGGGGCCTAGGGCTGGCCTGGGGGGGGGGGGTCCTCAGTGAAGGCCCCGCCCTCCCTCCAGGCTCTGACCCAGCTGCAGCTCTTCCATCGCCGCCCTTCTGGACTCGGCTTCAGCTGTCTCCCTCCCCTCCCCCACTCCCACTCAGCTTGCAGGCCGCTTCCCTGCCTTGAAAGCATGGCTCTGGCCCTGAGGGCCACAGACCTACTGGGCTTCAAGCTCAAGGCTCTGCCTGGGCCTGCTGCTTCGGCCAGGGGCTCATTTTTTCCTGGAAAGACAAAGCCATGGCCTCACCCCACGCCTGCACTTTGCCACGGCAGGCAGCCCAGATGTAGGAAAGGCTCTGTGGAGTCAGAAGTGCCGAGACAGGCAGATGGCACCAGAGGGTTTGGGGGCCAGGGCGCAACTGGGCTAGCCCCTCCTCCCGGGAGTCGGGGAGGCCCGGCCTTCCTAGTGCCCAGGCCACGGCTCCGGGGAGAAACCCGCCATGGAGGGCACGCGAGAGGCCCTCTGCCTGAGGTGGCAGGTGTCACGCCAGGGCCACTGCAAGCCTGGCTCGGCTTGCCTGCTTTCTCCAAAGGAGGCTGGCCGACCAGCCGAACCTGGCACCTGGGCCAGGCCCCTTCCAAGGGGACGAGTTCCAGAGGCTAGAGCCCTGGGGGCGGCTGCCAAGTCTCCTGGGGCGTGTGCTGGGCCCCCGTCAGAGGAGGAAGCAGCCTGGTAAACGGTGTGCCAGGCCTGAGATCTGGAGGCCTCCCACAGCCGGGTCCCTGTCCTGCCCAGGCCCCCCGAGGGAGGACGATGGTCGGGCAGTGGCGAGCGGGGTGGGGCTGGCGCCGAGCCTGCCCTTGGATGCCCCGGGGAAGGGCGCCGGGGGATGGGCTGCCCCTGGCCAGGTCTGAGGGACCGACCCAGCTCGGGGCTGTCGGGGGCAGAGAGAGAACCCCCCTCCGCCCTTTCCCTTCAGGTTCTTAGGGCTGGCCAAATCCTTCCCAAGACAGCTTGTCTGGAGAAAATCAGACCCAGCTGAAGAACATGTGTCCATGGGGGAAACCCGGGAAACTGAGTCTCCCCACACAATAGCAGAGATTCTCATCTTGCATCCTCTCCTGAGCTAATGACAAAGGTGGATGTCCCGGGTGGGTGGGCCTGTGGAATGGGAGAGGGGAGGAAGTCTATTGTCATGCAGAGGGACATGGAAAGACTTGTCTGAAGCTTATCCCCTGCACTGGGGTCAGGTCGGGAAGGGACGGCACAGAGGTGAGCAGGAACCAACCGGCCTGTCTGTGGTGGGGCTGGCCCCGGGGCAGGCGTGGGGGTGATGGCTGGAAGTGGGATGGCGCGTGAGTTGGCACCAGCCAGCGGTGGAGGCAGAGACTCAGAGGTCAGGGATCTCTCTCTCTGTCTCTGTCTCTGTCTCTCTCCCTCAGGGAGCTGAGGAGAGTAAGGTGGCGCCCCCTGCCCACCTCGCCTACCTCTCCATGGGCCCTTCTTTCTCTGGCCGCTCCGGGAGCCCTGCGGGCTTGGGTTCAACCCCCCACACACCGCACAGGCCAAGGGCGCATGCGCGACCGCCGGGGCCTAGGGCTGGCCTCGGGGGGGGGGGGGGTCCTCAGTGAAGGCCCCGCCCTCCCTCCAGGCTCTGACCCAGCTGCAGCTCTTCCATCGCCGCCCTTCTGGACTCGGCTTCAGCTGTCTCCCTCCCCTCCCCCACTCCCACTCAGCTTGCAGGCCGCTTCCCTGCCTTGAAAGCATGGCTCTGGCCCTGAGGGCCACAGACCTACTGGGCTTCAAGCTCAAGGCTCTGCCTGGGCCTGCTGCTTCGGCCAGGGGCTCATTTTTTCCTGGAAAGACAAAGCCATGGCCTCACCCCACGCCTGCACTTTGCCACGGCAGGCAGCCCAGATGTAGGAAAGGCTCTGTGGAGTCAGAAGTGCCGAGACAGGCAGATGGCACCAGAGGGTTTGGGGGCCAGGGCGCAACTGGGCTAGCCCCTCCTCCCGGGAGTCGGGGAGGCCCGGCCTTCCTAGTGCCCAGGCCACGGCTCCGGGGAGAAACCCGCCATGGAGGGCACGCGGGAGGCCCTCTGCCTGAGGTGGCAGGTGTCACGCCAGGGCCACTGCAAGCCTGGCTCGGCTTGCCTGCTTTCTCCAAAGGAGGCTGGCCGACCAGCCGAACCTGGCACCTGGGCCAGGCCCCTTCCAAGGGGACGAGTTCCAGAGGCTAGAGCCCTGGGGGCGGCTGCCAAGTCTCCTGGGGCGTGTGCTGGGCCCCCGTCAGAGGAGGAAGCAGCCTGGTAAACGGTGTGCCAGGCCTGAGATCTGGAGGCCTCCCACAGCCGGGTCCCTGTCCTGCCCAGGCCCCCCGAGGGAGGACGATGGTCGGGCAGTGGCGAGCGGGGTGGGGCTGGCGCCGAGCCTGCCCTTGGATGCCCCGGGGAAGGGCGCCGGGGGATGGGCTGCCCCTGGCCAGGTCTGAGGGACCGACCCAGCTCGGGGCTGTCGGGGGCAGAGAGAGAACCCCCCTCCGCCCTTTCCCTTCAGGTTCTTAGGGCTGGCCAAATCCTTCCCAAGACAGCTTGTCTGGAGAAAATCAGACCCAGCTGAAGAACATGTGTCCATGGGGGAAACCCGGGAAACTGAGTCTCCCCACACAATAGCAGAGATTCTCATCTTGCATCCTCTCCTGAGCTAATGACAAAGGTGGATGTCCCGGGTGGGTGGGCCTGTGGAATGGGAGAGGGGAGGAAGTCTATTGTCATGCAGAGGGACATGGAAAGACTTGTCTGAAGCTTATCCCCTGCACTGGGGTCAGGTCGGGAAGGGACGGCACAGAGGTGAGCAGGAACCAACCGGCCTCTCTGTGGTGGGGCTGGCCCCGGGGCAGGCGTGGGGGTGATGGCTGGAAGTGGGATGGCGCGTGAGTTGGCACCAGCCAGCGGTGGAGGCAGAGACTCAGAGGTCAGGGATCTCTCTCTCTGTCTCTGTCTCTGTCTCTCTCCCTCAGGGAGCTGAGGAGAGTAAGGTGGCGCCCCCTGCCCACCTCGCCTACCTCTCCATGGGCCCTTCTTTCTCTGGCCGCTCCGGGAGCCCTGCGGGCTTGGGTTCAACCCCCCACACACCGCACAGGCCAAGGGCGCATGCGCGACCGCCGGGGCCTAGGGCTGGCCTCGGGGGGGGGGGGGGGGTCCTCAGTGAAGGCCCCGCCCTCCCTCCAGGCTCTGACCCAGCTGCAGCTCTTCCATCGCCGCCCTTCTGGACTCGGCTTCAGCTGTCTCCCTCCCCTCCCCCACTCCCACTCAGCTTGCAGGCCGCTTCCCTGCCTTGAAAGCATGGCTCTGGCCCTGAGGGCCACAGACCTACTGGGCTTCAAGCTCAAGGCTCTGCCTGGGCCTGCTGCTTCGGCCAGGGGCTCATTTTTTCCTGGAAAGACAAAGCCATGGCCTCACCCCACGCCTGCACTTTGCCACGGCAGGCAGCCCAGATGTAGGAAAGGCTCTGTGGAGTCAGAAGTGCCGAGACAGGCAGATGGCACCAGAGGGTTTGGGGGCCAGGGCGCAACTGGGCTAGCCCCTCCTCCCGGGAGTCGGGGAGGCCCGGCCTTCCTAGTGCCCAGGCCACGGCTCCGGGGAGAAACCCGCCATGGAGGGCACGCGGGAGGCCCTCTGCCTGAGGTGGCAGGTGTCACGCCAGGGCCACTGCAAGCCTGGCTCGGCTTGCCTGCTTTCTCCAAAGGAGGCTGGCCGACCAGCCGAACCTGGCACCTGGGCCAGGCCCCTTCCAAGGGGACGAGTTCCAGAGGCTAGAGCCCTGGGGGCGGCTGCCAAGTCTCCTGGGGCGTGTGCTGGGCCCCCGTCAGAGGAGGAAGCAGCCTGGTAAACGGTGTGCCAGGCCTGAGATCTGGAGGCCTCCCACAGCCGGGTCCCTGTCCTGCCCAGGCCCCCCGAGGGAGGACGATGGTCGGGCAGTGGCGAGCGGGGTGGGGCTGGCGCCGAGCCTGCCCTTGGATGCCCCGGGGAAGGGCGCCGGGGGATGGGCTGCCCCTGGCCAGGTCTGAGGGACCGACCCAGCTCGGGGCTGTCGGGGGCAGAGAGAGAACCCCCCTCCGCCCTTTCCCTTCAGGTTCTTAGGGCTGGCCAAATCCTTCCCAAGACAGCTTGTCTGGAGAAAATCAGACCCAGCTGAAGAACATGTGTCCATGGGGGAAACCCGGGAAACTGAGTCTCCCCACACAATAGCAGAGATTCTCATCTTGCATCCTCTCCTGAGCTAATGACAAAGGTGGATGTCCCGGGTGGGTGGGCCTGTGGAATGGGAGAGGGGAGGAAGTCTATTGTCATGCAGAGGGACATGGAAAGACTTGTCTGAAGCTTATCCCCTGCACTGGGGTCAGGTCGGGAAGGGACGGCACAGAGGTGAGCAGGAACCAACCGGCCTCTCTGTGGTGGGGCTGGCCCCGGGGCAGGCGTGGGGGTGATGGCTGGAAGTGGGATGGCGCGTGAGTTGGCACCAGCCAGCGGTGGAGGCAGAGACTCAGAGGTCAGGGATCTCTCTCTCTGTCTCTGTCTCTGTCTCTCTCCCTCAGGGAGCTGAGGAGAGTAAGGTGGCGCCCCCTGCCCACCTCGCCTACCTCTCCATGGGCCCTTCTTTCTCTGGCCGCTCCGGGAGCCCTGCGGGCTTGGGTTCAACCCCCCACACACCGCACAGGCCAAGGGCGCATGCGCGACCGCCGGGGCCTAGGGCTGGCCTCGGGGGGGGGGGGGGTCCTCAGTGAAGGCCCCGCCCTCCCTCCAGGCTCTGACCCAGCTGCAGCTCTTCCATCGCCGCCCTTCTGGACTCGGCTTCAGCTGTCTCCCTCCCCTCCCCCACTCCCACTCAGCTTGCAGGCCGCTTCCCTGCCTTGAAAGCATGGCTCTGGCCCTGAGGGCCACAGACCTACTGGGCTTCAAGCTCAAGGCTCTGCCTGGGCCTGCTGCTTCGGCCAGGGGCTCATTTTTTCCTGGAAAGACAAAGCCATGGCCTCACCCCACGCCTGCACTTTGCCACGGCAGGCAGCCCAGATGTAGGAAAGGCTCTGTGGAGTCAGAAGTGCCGAGACAGGCAGATGGCACCAGAGGGTTTGGGGGCCAGGGCGCAACTGGGCTAGCCCCTCCTCCCGGGAGTCGGGGAGGCCCGGCCTTCCTAGTGCCCAGGCCACGGCTCCGGGGAGAAACCCGCCATGGAGGGCACGCGGGAGGCCCTCTGCCTGAGGTGGCAGGTGTCACGCCAGGGCCACTGCAAGCCTGGCTCGGCTTGCCTGCTTTCTCCAAAGGAGGCTGGCCGACCAGCCGAACCTGGCACCTGGGCCAGGCCCCTTCCAAGGGGACGAGTTCCAGAGGCTAGAGCCCTGGGGGCGGCTGCCAAGTCTCCTGGGGCGTGTGCTGGGCCCCCGTCAGAGGAGGAAGCAGCCTGGTAAACGGTGTGCCAGGCCTGAGATCTGGAGGCCTCCCACAGCCGGGTCCCTGTCCTGCCCAGGCCCCCCGAGGGAGGACGATGGTCGGGCAGTGGCGAGCGGGGTGGGGCTGGCGCCGAGCCTGCCCTTGGATGCCCCGGGGAAGGGCGCCGGGGGATGGGCTGCCCCTGGCCAGGTCTGAGGGACCGACCCAGCTCGGGGCTGTCGGGGGCAGAGAGAGAACCCCCCTCCGCCCTTTCCCTTCAGGTTCTTAGGGCTGGCCAAATCCTTCCCAAGACAGCTTGTCTGGAGAAAATCAGACCCAGCTGAAGAACATGTGTCCATGGGGGAAACCCGGGAAACTGAGTCTCCCCACACAATAGCAGAGATTCTCATCTTGCATCCTCTCCTGAGCTAATGACAAAGGTGGATGTCCCGGGTGGGTGGGCCTGTGGAATGGGAGAGGGGAGGAAGTCTATTGTCATGCAGAGGGACATGGAAAGACTTGTCTGAAGCTTATCCCCTGCACTGGGGTCAGGTCGGGAAGGGACGGCACAGAGGTGAGCAGGAACCAACCGGCCTCTCTGTGGTGGGGCTGGCCCCGGGGCAGGCGTGGGGGTGATGGCTGGAAGTGGGATGGCGCGTGAGTTGGCACCAGCCAGCGGTGGAGGCAGAGACTCAGAGGTCAGGGATCTCTCTCTCTGTCTCTGTCTCTGTCTCTCTCCCTCAGGGAGCTGAGGAGAGTAAGGTGGCGCCCGCTGCCCACCTCGCCTACCTCTCCATGGGCCCTTCTTTCTCTGGCCGCTCCGGGAGCCCTGCGGGCTTGGGTTCAACCCCCCACACACCGCACAGGCCAAGGGCGCATGCGCGGCCGCCGGGGCCTAGGGCTGGCCTCGGGGGGGGGGGGGGGGGTCCTCAGTGAAGGCCCCGCCCTCCCTCCAGGCTCTGACCCAGCTGCAGCTCTTCCATCGCCGCCCTTCTGGACTCGGCTTCAGCTGTCTCCCTCCCCTCCCCCACTCCCACTCAGCTTGCAGGCCGCTTCCCTGCCTTGAAAGCATGGCTCTGGCCCTGAGGGCCACAGACCTACTGGGCTTCAAGCTCAAGGCTCTGCCTGGGCCTGCTGCTTCGGCCAGGGGCTCATTTTTTCCTGGAAAGACAAAGCCATGGCCTCACCCCACGCCTGCACTTTGCCACGGCAGGCAGCCCAGATGTAGGAAAGGCTCTGTGGAGTCAGAAGTGCCGAGACAGGCAGATGGCACCAGAGGGTTTGGGGGCCAGGGCGCAACTGGGCTAGCCCCTCCTCCCGGGAGTCGGGGAGGCCCGGCCTTCCTAGTGCCCAGGCCACGGCTCCGGGGAGAAACCCGCCATGGAGGGCACGCGGGAGGCCCTCTGCCTGAGGTGGCAGGTGTCACGCCAGGGCCACTGCAAGCCTGGCTCGGCTTGCCTGCTTTCTCCAAAGGAGGCTGGCCGACCAGCCGAACCTGGCACCTGGGCCAGGCCCCTTCCAACGGGACGAGTTCCAGAGGCTAGAGCCCTGGGGGCGGCTGTCAAGTCTCCTGGGGCGTGTGCTGGGCCCCCGTCAGAGGAGGAAGCAGCCTGGTAAACGGTGTGCCAGGCCTGAGATCTGGAGGCCTCCCACAGCCGGGTCCCTGTCCTGCCCAGGCCCCCCGAGGGAGGACGATGGTCGGGCAGTGGCGAGCGGGGTGGGGCTGGCGCCGAGCCTGCCATTGGATGCCCCGGGGAAGGGCGCCGGGGGATGGGCTGCCCCTGGCCAGGTCTGAGGGACCGACCCAGCTCGGGGCTGTCGGGGGCAGAGAGAGAACCCCCCTCCGCCCTTTCCCTTCAGGTTCTTAGGGCTGGCCAAATCCTTCCCAAGACAGCTTGTCTGGAGAAAATCAGACCCAGCTGAAGAACATGTGTCCATGGGGGAAACCCGGGAAACTGAGTCTCCCCACACAATAGCAGAGATTCTCATCTTGCATCCTCTCCTGAGCTAATGACAAAGGTGGATGTCCCGGGTGGGTGGGCCTGTGGAATGGGAGAGGGGAGGAAGTCTATTGTCATGCAGAGGGACATGGAAAGACTTGTCTGAAGCTTATCCCCTGCACTGGGGTCAGGTCGGGAAGGGAGGGCACAGAGGTGAGCAGGAACCAACCGGCCTGTCTGTGGTGGGGCTGGCCCCGGGGCAGGCGTGGGGGTGATGGCTGGAAGTGGGATGGCGCGTGAGTTGGCACCAGCCAGCGGTGGAGGCAGAGACTCAGAGGTCAGGGATCTCTCTCTCTGTCTCTGTCTCTGTCTCTCTCCCTCAGGGAGCTGAGGAGAGTAAGGTGGCGCCCCTGCCCACCTCGCCTACCTCTCCATGGGCCCTTCTTTCTCTGGCCGCTCCGGGAGCCCTGCGGGCTTGGGTTCAACCCCCCACACACCGCACAGGCCAAGGGCGCATGCGCGACCGCCGGGGCCTAGGGCTGGCCTGGGGGGGGGGGTCCTAAGTGAAGGCCCCGCCCTCCCTCCAGGCTCTGACCCAGCTGCAGCTCTTCCATCGCCGCCCTTCTGGACTCGGCTTCAGCTGTCTCCCTCCCCTCCCCCACTCCCACTCAGCTTGCAGGCCGCTTCCCTGCCTTGAAAGCATGGCTCTGGCCCTGAGGGCCACAGACCTACTGGGCTTCAAGCTCAAGGCTCTGCCTGGGCCTGCTGCTTCGGCCAGGGGCTCATTTTTTCCTGGAAAGACAAAGCCATGGCCTCACCCCACGCCTGCACTTTGCCACGGCAGGCAGCCCAGATGTAGGAAAGGCTCTGTGGAGTCAGAAGTGCCGAGACAGGCAGATGGCACCAGAGGGTTTGGGGGCCAGGGCGCAACTGGGCTAGCCCCTCCTCCCGGGAGTCGGGGAGGCCCGGCCTTCCTAGTGCCCAGGCCACGGCTCCGGGGAGAAACCCGCCATGGAGGGCACGCGGGAGGCCCTCTGCCTGAGGTGGCAGGTGTCACGCCAGGGCCACTGCAAGCCTGGCTCGGCTTGCCTGCTTTCTCCAAAGGAGGCTGGCCGACCAGCCGAACCTGGCACCTGGGCCAGGCCCCTTCCAAGGGGACGAGTTCCAGAGGCTAGAGCCCTGGGGGCGGCTGCCAAGTCTCCTGGGGCGTGTGCTGGGCCCCCGTCAGAGGAGGAAGCAGCCTGGTAAACGGTGTGCCAGGCCTGAGATCTGGAGGCCTCCCACAGCCGGGTCCCTGTCCTGCCCAGGCCCCCCGAGGGAGGACGATGGTCGGGCAGTGGCGAGCGGGGTGGGGCTGGCGCCGAGCCTGCCCTTGGATGCCCCGGGGAAGGGCGCCGGGGGATGGGCTGCCCCTGGCCAGGTCTGAGGGACCGACCCAGCTCGGGGCTGTCGGGGGCAGAGAGAGAACCCCCCTCCGCCCTTTCCCTTCAGGTTCTTAGGGCTGGCCAAATCCTTCCCAAGACAGCTTGTCTGGAGAAAATCAGACCCAGCTGAAGAACATGTGTCCATGGGGGAAACCCGGGAAACTGAGTCTCCCCACACAATAGCAGAGATTCTCATCTTGCATCCTCTCCTGAGCTAATGACAAAGGTGGATGTCCCGGGTGGGTGGGCCTGTGGAATGGGAGAGGGGAGGAAGTCTATTGTCATGCAGAGGGACATGGAAAGACTTGTCTGAAGCTTATCCCCTGCACTGGGGTCAGGTCGGGAAGGGACGGCACAGAGGTGAGCAGGAACCAACCGGCCTCTCTGTGGTGGGGCTGGCCCCGGGGCAGGCGTGGGGGTGATGGCTGGAAGTGGGATGGCGCGTGAGTTGGCACCAGCCAGCGGTGGAGGCAGAGACTCAGAGGTCAGGGATCTCTCTCTCTGTCTCTGTCTCTGTCTCTCTCCCTCAGGGAGCTGAGCAGAGTAAGGTGGCGCCCCCTGCCCACCTCGCCTACCTCTCCATGGGCCCTTCTTTCTCTGGCCGCTCCGGGAGCCCTGCGGGCTTGGGTTCAACCCCCCACACACCGCACAGGCCAAGGGCGCATGCGCGACCGCCGGGGCCTAGGGCTGGCCTCGGGGGGGGGGGGGTCCTCAGTGAAGGCCCCGCCCTCCCTCCAGGCTCTGACCCAGCTGCAGCTCTTCCATCGCCGCCCTTCTGGACTCGGCTTCAGCTGTCTCCCTCCCCTCCCCCACTCCCACTCAGCTTGCAGGCCGCTTCCCTGCCTTGAAAGCATGGCTCTGGCCCTGAGGGCCACAGACCTACTGGGCTTCAAGCTCAAGGCTCTGCCTGGGCCTGCTGCTTCGGCCAGGGGCTCATTTTTTCCTGGAAAGACAAAGCCATGGCCTCACCCCACGCCTGCACTTTGCCACGGCAGGCAGCCCAGATGTAGGAAAGGCTCTGTGGAGTCAGAAGTGCCGAGACAGGCAGATGGCACCAGAGGGTTTGGGGGCCAGGGCGCAACTGGGCTAGCCCCTCCTCCCGGGAGTCGGGGAGGCCCGGCCTTCCTAGTGCCCAGGCCACGGCTCCGGGGAGAAACCCGCCATGGAGGGCACGCGGGAGGCCCTCTGCCTGAGGTGGCAGGTGTCACGCCAGGGCCACTGCAAGCCTGGCTCGGCTTGCCTGCTTTCTCCAAAGGAGGCTGGCCGACCAGCCGAACCTGGCACCTGGGCCAGGCCCCTTCCAAGGGGACGAGTTCCAGAGGCTAGAGCCCTGGGGGCGGCTGCCAAGTCTCCTGGGGCGTGTGCTGGGCCCCCGTCAGAGGAGGAAGCAGCCTGGTAAACGGTGTGCCAGGCCTGAGATCTGGAGGCCTCCCACAGCCGGGTCCCTGTCCTGCCCAGGCCCCCCGAGGGAGGACGATGGTCGGGCAGTGGCGAGCGGGGTGGGGCTGGCGCCGAGCCTGCCCTTGGATGCCCCGGGGAAGGGCGCCGGGGGATGGGCTGCCCCTGGCCAGGTCTGAGGGACCGACCCAGCTCGGGGCTGTCGGGGGCAGAGAGAGAACCCCCCTCCGCCCTTTCCCTTCAGGTTCTTAGGGCTGGCCAAATCCTTCCCAAGACAGCTTGTCTGGAGAAAATCAGACCCAGCTGAAGAACATGTGTCCATGGGGGAAACCCGGGAAACTGAGTCTCCCCACACAATAGCAGAGATTCTCATCTTGCATCCTCTCCTGAGCTAATGACAAAGGTGGATGTCCCGGGTGGGTGGGCCTGTGGAATGGGAGAGGGGAGGAAGTCTATTGTCATGCAGAGGGACATGGAAAGACTTGTCTGAAGCTTATCCCCTGCACTGGGGTCAGGTCGGGAAGGGACGGCACAGAGGTGAGCAGGAACCAACCGGCCTCTCTGTGGTGGGGCTGGCCCCGGGGCAGGCGTGGGGGTGATGGCTGGAAGTGGGATGGCGCGTGAGTTGGCACCAGCCAGCGGTGGAGGCAGAGACTCAGAGGTCAGGGATCTCTCTCTCTCTCTGTCTCTGTCTCTGTCTCTCTCCCTCAGGGAGCTGAGGAGAGTAAGGTGGCGCCCCCTGCCCACCTCGCCTACCTCTCCATGGGCCCTTCTTTCTCTGGCCGCTCCGGGAGCCCTGCGGGCTTGGGTTCAACCCCCCACACACCGCACAGGCCAAGGGCGCATGCGCGACCGCCGGGGCCTAGGGCTGGCCTCGGGGGGGGGGGGGGTCCTCAGTGAAGGCCCCGCCCTCCCTCCAGGCTCTGACCCAGCTGCAGCTCTTCCATCGCCGCCCTTCTGGACTCGGCTTCAGCTGTCTCCCTCCCCTCCCCCACTCCCACTCAGCTTGCAGGCCGCTTCCCTGCCTTGAAAGCATGGCTCTGGCCCTGAGGGCCACAGACCTACTGGGCTTCAAGCTCAAGGCTCTGCCTGGGCCTGCTGCTTCGGCCAGGGGCTCATTTTTTCCTGGAAAGACAAAGCCATGGCCTCACCCCACGCCTGCACTTTGCCACGGCAGGCAGCCCAGATGTAGGAAAGGCTCTGTGGAGTCAGAAGTGCCGAGACAGGCAGATGGCACCAGAGGGTTTGGGGGCCAGGGCGCAACTGGGCTAGCCCCTCCTCCCGGGAGTCGGGGAGGCCCGGCCTTCCTAGTGCCCAGGCCACGGCTCCGGGGAGAAACCCGCCATGGAGGGCACGCGGGAGGCCCTCTGCCTGAGGTGGCAGGTGTCACGCCAGGGCCACTGCAAGCCTGGCTCGGCTTGCCTGCTTTCTCCAAAGGAGGCTGGCCGACCAGCCGAACCTGGCACCTGGGCCAGGCCCCTTCCAAGGGGACGAGTTCCAGAGGCTAGAGCCCTGGGGGCGGCTGCCAAGTCTCCTGGGGCGTGTGCTGGGCCCCCGTCAGAGGAGGAAGCAGCCTGGTAAACGGTGTGCCAGGCCTGAGATCTGGAGGCCTCCCACAGCCGGGTCCCTGTCCTGCCCAGGCCCCCCGAGGGAGGACGATGGTCGGGCAGTGGCGAGCGGGGTGGGGCTGGCGCCGAGCCTGCCCTTGGATGCCCCGGGGAAGGGCGCCGGGGGATGGGCTGCCCCTGGCCAGGTCTGAGGGACCGACCCAGCTCGGGGCTGTCGGGGGCAGAGAGAGAACCCCCCTCCGCCCTTTCCCTTCAGGTTCTTAGGGCTGGCCAAATCCTTCCCAAGACAGCTTGTCTGGAGAAAATCAGACCCAGCTGAAGAACATGTGTCCATGGGGGAAACCCGGGAAACTGAGTCTCCCCACACAATAGCAGAGATTCTCATCTTGCATCCTCTCCTGAGCTAATGACAAAGGTGGATGTCCCGGGTGGGTGGGCCTGTGGAATGGGAGAGGGGAGGAAGTCTATTGTCATGCAGAGGGACATGGAAAGACTTGTCTGAAGCTTATCCCCTGCACTGGGGTCAGGTCGGGAAGGGACGGCACAGAGGTGAGCAGGAACCAACCGGCCTCTCTGTGGTGGGGCTGGCCCCGGGGCAGGCGTGGGGGTGATGGCTGGAAGTGGGATGGCGCGTGAGTTGGCACCAGCCAGCGGTGGAGGCAGAGACTCAGAGGTCAGGGATCTCTCTCTCTGTCTCTGTCTCTGTCTCTCTCCCTCAGGGAGCTGAGGAGAGTAAGGTGGCGCCCCCTGCCCACCTCGCCTACCTCTCCATGGGCCCTTCTTTCTCTGGCCGCTCCGGGAGCCCTGCGGGCTTGGGTTCAACCCCCCACACACCGCACAGGCCAAGGGCGCATGCGCGACCGCCGGGGCCTAGGGCTGGCCTCGGGGGGGGGGGGGGTCCTCAGTGAAGGCCCCGCCCTCCCTCCAGGCTCTGACCCAGCTGCAGCTCTTCCATCGCCGCCCTTCTGGACTCGGCTTCAGCTGTCTCCCTCCCCTCCCCCACTCCCACTCAGCTTGCAGGCCGCTTCCCTGCCTTGAAAGCATGGCTCTGGCCCTGAGGGCCACAGACCTACTGGGCTTCAAGCTCAAGGCTCTGCCTGGGCCTGCTGCTTCGGCCAGGGGCTCATTTTTTCCTGGAAAGACAAAGCCATGGCCTCACCCCACGCCTGCACTTTGCCACGGCAGGCAGCCCAGATGTAGGAAAGGCTCTGTGGAGTCAGAAGTGCCGAGACAGGCAGATGGCACCAGAGGGTTTGGGGGCCAGGGCGCAACTGGGCTAGCCCCTCCTCCCGGGAGTCGGGGAGGCCCGGCCTTCCTAGTGCCCAGGCCACGGCTCCGGGGAGAAACCCGCCATGGAGGGCACGCGGGAGGCCCTCTGCCTGAGGTGGCAGGTGTCACGCCAGGGCCACTGCAAGCCTGGCTCGGCTTGCCTGCTTTCTCCAAAGGAGGCTGGCCGACCAGCCGAACCTGGCACCTGGGCCAGGCCCCTTCCAAGGGGACGAGTTCCAGAGGCTAGAGCCCTGGGGGCGGCTGCCAAGTCTCCTGGGGCGTGTGCTGGGCCCCCGTCAGAGGAGGAAGCAGCCTGGTAAACGGTGTGCCAGGCCTGAGATCTGGAGGCCTCCCACAGCCGGGTCCCTGTCCTGCCCAGGCCCCCCGAGGGAGGACGATGGTCGGGCAGTGGCGAGCGGGGTGGGGCTGGCGCCGAGCCTGCCCTTGGATGCCCCGGGGAAGGGCGCCGGGGGATGGGCTGCCCCTGGCCAGGTCTGAGGGACCGACCCAGCTCGGGGCTGTCGGGGGCAGAGAGAGAACCCCCCTCCGCCCTTTCCCTTCAGGTTCTTAGGGCTGGCCAAATCCTTCCCAAGACAGCTTGTCTGGAGAAAATCAGACCCAGCTGAAGAACATGTGTCCATGGGGGAAACCCGGGAAACTGAGTCTCCCCACACAATAGCAGAGATTCTCATCTTGCATCCTCTCCTGAGCTAATGACAAAGGTGGATGTCCCGGGTGGGTGGGCCTGTGGAATGGGAGAGGGGAGGAAGTCTATTGTCATGCAGAGGGACATGGAAAGACTTGTCTGAAGCTTATCCCCTGCACTGGGGTCAGGTCGGGAAGGGACGGCACAGAGGTGAGCAGGAACCAACCGGCCTCTCTGTGGTGGGGCTGGCCCCGGGGCAGGCGTGGGGGTGATGGCTGGAAGTGGGATGGCGCGTGAGTTGGCACCAGCCAGCGGTGGAGGCAGAGACTCAGAGGTCAGGGATCTCTCTCTCTGTCTCTGTCTCTGTCTCTCTCCCTCAGGGAGCTGAGGAGAGTAAGGTGGCGCCCCCTGCCCACCTCGCCTACCTCTCCATGGGCCCTTCTTTCTCTGGCCGCTCCGGGAGCCCTGCGGGCTTGGGTTCAACCCCCCACACACCGCACAGGCCAAGGGCGCATGCGCGACCGCCGGGGCCTAGGGCTGGCCTCGGGGGGGGGGGGGTCCTCAGTGAAGGCCCCGCCCTCCCTCCAGGCTCTGACCCAGCTGCAGCTCTTCCATCGCCGCCCTTCTGGACTCGGCTTCAGCTGTCTCCCTCCCCTCCCCCACTCCCACTCAGCTTGCAGGCCGCTTCCCTGCCTTGAAAGCATGGCTCTGGCCCTGAGGGCCACAGACCTACTGGGCTTCAAGCTCAAGGCTCTGCCTGGGCCTGCTGCTTCGGCCAGGGGCTCATTTTTTCCTGGAAAGACAAAGCCATGGCCTCACCCCACGCCTGCACTTTGCCACGGCAGGCAGCCCAGATGTAGGAAAGGCTCTGTGGAGTCAGAAGTGCCGAGACAGGCAGATGGCACCAGAGGGTTTGGGGGCCAGGGCGCAACTGGGCTAGCCCCTCCTCCCGGGAGTCGGGGAGGCCCGGCCTTCCTAGTGCCCAGGCCACGGCTCCGGGGAGAAACCCGCCATGGAGGGCACGCGGGAGGCCCTCTGCCTGAGGTGGCAGGTGTCACGCCAGGGCCACTGCAAGCCTGGCTCGGCTTGCCTGCTTTCTCCAAAGGAGGCTGGCCGACCAGCCGAACCTGGCACCTGGGCCAGGCCCCTTCCAAGGGGACGAGTTCCAGAGGCTAGAGCCCTGGGGGCGGCTGCCAAGTCTCCTGGGGCGTGTGCTGGGCCCCCGTCAGAGGAGGAAGCAGCCTGGTAAACGGTGTGCCAGGCCTGAGATCTGGAGGCCTCCCACAGCCGGGTCCCTGTCCTGCCCAGGCCCCCCGAGGGAGGACGATGGTCGGGCAGTGGCGAGCGGGGTGGGGCTGGCGCCGAGCCTGCCCTTGGATGCCCCGGGGAAGGGCGCCGGGGGATGGGCTGCCCCTGGCCAGGTCTGAGGGACCGACCCAGCTCGGGGCTGTCGGGGGCAGAGAGAGAACCCCCCTCCGCCCTTTCCCTTCAGGTTCTTAGGGCTGGCCAAATCCTTCCCAAGACAGCTTGTCTGGAGAAAATCAGACCCAGCTGAAGAACATGTGTCCATGGGGGAAACCCGGGAAACTGAGTCTCCCCACACAATAGCAGAGATTCTCATCTTGCATCCTCTCCTGAGCTAATGACAAAGGTGGATGTCCCGGGTGGGTGGGCCTGTGGAATGGGAGAGGGGAGGAAGTCTATTGTCATGCAGAGGGACATGGAAAGACTTGTCTGAAGCTTATCCCCTGCACTGGGGTCAGGTCGGGAAGGGACGGCACAGAGGTGAGCAGGAACCAACCGGCCTCTCTGTGGTGGGGCTGGCCCCGGGGCAGGCGTGGGGGTGATGGCTGGAAGTGGGATGGCGCGTGAGTTGGCACCAGCCAGCGGTGGAGGCAGAGACTCAGAGGTCAGGGATCTCTCTCTCTCTCTGTCTCTGTCTCTGTCTCTCTCCCTCAGGGAGCTGAGGAGAGTAAGGTGGCGCCCCCTGCCCACCTCGCCTACCTCTCCATGGGCCCTTCTTTCTCTGGCCGCTCCGGGAGCCCTGCGGGCTTGGGTTCAACCCCCCACACACCGCACAGGCCAAGGGCGCATGCGCGACCGCCGGGGCCTAGGGCTGGCCTCGGGGGGGGGGGGGTCCTCAGTGAAGGCCCCGCCCTCCCTCCAGGCTCTGACCCAGCTGCAGCTCTTCCATCGCCGCCCTTCTGGACTCGGCTTCAGCTGTCTCCCTCCCCTCCCCCACTCCCACTCAGCTTGCAGGCCGCTTCCCTGCCTTGAAAGCATGGCTCTGGCCCTGAGGGCCACAGACCTACTGGGCTTCAAGCTCAAGGCTCTGCCTGGGCCTGCTGCTTCGGCCAGGGGCTCATTTTTTCCTGGAAAGACAAAGCCATGGCCTCACCCCACGCCTGCACTTTGCCACGGCAGGCAGCCCAGATGTAGGAAAGGCTCTGTGGAGTCAGAAGTGCCGAGACAGGCAGATGGCACCAGAGGGTTTGGGGGCCAGGGCGCAACTGGGCTAGCCCCTCCTCCCGGGAGTCGGGGAGGCCCGGCCTTCCTAGTGCCCAGGCCACGGCTCCGGGGAGAAACCCGCCATGGAGGGCACGCGGGAGGCCCTCTGCCTGAGGTGGCAGGTGTCACGCCAGGGCCACTGCAAGCCTGGCTCGGCTTGCCTGCTTTCTCCAAAGGAGGCTGGCCGACCAGCCGAACCTGGCACCTGGGCCAGGCCCCTTCCAAGGGGACGAGTTCCAGAGGCTAGAGCCCTGGGGGCGGCTGCCAAGTCTCCTGGGGCGTGTGCTGGGCCCCCGTCAGAGGAGGAAGCAGCCTGGTAAACGGTGTGCCAGGCCTGAGATCTGGAGGCCTCCCACAGCCGGGTCCCTGTCCTGCCCAGGCCCCCCGAGGGAGGACGATGGTCGGGCAGTGGCGAGCGGGGTGGGGCTGGCGCCGAGCCTGCCCTTGGATGCCCCGGGGAAGGGCGCCGGGGGATGGGCTGCCCCTGGCCAGGTCTGAGGGACCGACCCAGCTCGGGGCTGTCGGGGGCAGAGAGAGAACCCCCCTCCGCCCTTTCCCTTCAGGTTCTTAGGGCTGGCCAAATCCTTCCCAAGACAGCTTGTCTGGAGAAAATCAGACCCAGCTGAAGAACATGTGTCCATGGGGGAAACCCGGGAAACTGAGTCTCCCCACACAATAGCAGAGATTCTCATCTTGCATCCTCTCCTGAGCTAATGACAAAGGTGGATGTCCCGGGTGGGTGGGCCTGTGGAATGGGAGAGGGGAGGAAGTCTATTGTCATGCAGAGGGACATGGAAAGACTTGTCTGAAGCTTATCCCCTGCACTGGGGTCAGGTCGGGAAGGGACGGCACAGAGGTGAGCAGGAACCAACCGGCCTCTCTGTGGTGGGGCTGGCCCCGGGGCAGGCGTGGGGGTGATGGCTGGAAGTGGGATGGCGCGTGAGTTGGCACCAGCCAGCGGTGGAGGCAGAGACTCAGAGGTCAGGGATCTCTCTCTCTGTCTCTGTCTCTGTCTCTCTCCCTCAGGGAGCTGAGGAGAGTAAGGTGGCGCCCCCTGCCCACCTCGCCTACCTCTCCATGGGCCCTTCTTTCTCTGGCCGCTCTGGCCTCGGGGGGGGGGGGGTCCTCAGTGAAGGCCCCGCCCTCCCTCCAGGCTCTGACCCAGCTGCAGCTCTTCCATCGCCGCCCTTCTGGACTCGGCTTCAGCTGTCTCCCTCCCCTCCCCCACTCCCACTCAGCTTGCAGGCCGCTTCCCTGCCTTGAAAGCATGGCTCTGGCCCTGAGGGCCACAGACCTACTGGGCTTCAAGCTCAAGGCTCTGCCTGGGCCTGCTGCTTCGGCCAGGGGCTCATTTTTTCCTGGAAAGACAAAGCCATGGCCTCACCCCACGCCTGCACTTTGCCACGGCAGGCAGCCCAGATGTAGGAAAGGCTCTGTGGAGTCAGAAGTGCCGAGACAGGCAGATGGCACCAGAGGGTTTGGGGGCCAGGGCGCAACTGGGCTAGCCCCTCCTCCCGGGAGTCGGGGAGGCCCGGCCTTCCTAGTGCCCAGGCCACGGCTCCGGGGAGAAACCCGCCATGGAGGGCACGCGGGAGGCCCTCTGCCTGAGGTGGCAGGTGTCACGCCAGGGCCACTGCAAGCCTGGCTCGGCTTGCCTGCTTTCTCCAAAGGAGGCTGGCCGACCAGCCGAACCTGGCACCTGGGCCAGGCCCCTTCCAAGGGGACGAGTTCCAGAGGCTAGAGCCCTGGGGGCGGCTGCCAAGTCTCCTGGGGCGTGTGCTGGGCCCCCGTCAGAGGAGGAAGCAGCCTGGTAAACGGTGTGCCAGGCCTGAGATCTGGAGGCCTCCCACAGCCGGGTCCCTGTCCTGCCCAGGCCCCCCGAGGGAGGACGATGGTCGGGCAGTGGCGAGCGGGGTGGGGCTGGCGCCGAGCCTGCCCTTGGATGCCCCGGGGAAGGGCGCCGGGGGATGGGCTGCCCCTGGCCAGGTCTGAGGGACCGACCCAGCTCGGGGCTGTCGGGGGCAGAGAGAGAACCCCCCTCCGCCCTTTCCCTTCAGGTTCTTAGGGCTGGCCAAATCCTTCCCAAGACAGCTTGTCTGGAGAAAATCAGACCCAGCTGAAGAACATGTGTCCATGGGGGAAACCCGGGAAACTGAGTCTCCCCACACAATAGCAGAGATTCTCATCTTGCATCCTCTCCTGAGCTAATGACAAAGGTGGATGTCCCGGGTGGGTGGGCCTGTGGAATGGGAGAGGGGAGGAAGTCTATTGTCATGCAGAGGGACATGGAAAGACTTGTCTGAAGCTTATCCCCTGCACTGGGGTCAGGTCGGGAAGGGACGGCACAGAGGTGAGCAGGAACCAACCGGCCTCTCTGTGGTGGGGCTGGCCCCGGGGCAGGCGTGGGGGTGATGGCTGGAAGTGGGATGGCGCGTGAGTTGGCACCAGCCAGCGGTGGAGGCAGAGACTCAGAGGTCAGGGATCTCTCTCTCTGTCTCTGTCTCTGTCTCTCTCCCTCAGGGAGCTGAGGAGAGTAAGGTGGCGCCCCCTGCCCACCTCGCCTACCTCTCCATGGGCCCTTCTTTCTCTGGCCGCTCCGGGAGCCCTGCGGGCTTGGGTTCAACCCCCCACACACCGCACAGGCCAAGGGCGCATGCGCGACCGCCGGGGCCTAGGGCTGGCCTCGGGGGGGGGGGGGGGTCCTCAGTGAAGGCCCCGCCCTCCCTCCAGGCTCTGACCCAGCTGCAGCTCTTCCATCGCCGCCCTTCTGGACTCGGCTTCAGCTGTCTCCCTCCCCTCCCCCACTCCCACTCAGCTTGCAGGCCGCTTCCCTGCCTTGAAAGCATGGCTCTGGCCCTGAGGGCCACAGACCTACTGGGCTTCAAGCTCAAGGCTCTGCCTGGGCCTGCTGCTTCGGCCAGGGGCTCATTTTTTCCTGGAAAGACAAAGCCATGGCCTCACCCCACGCCTGCACTTTGCCACGGCAGGCAGCCCAGATGTAGGAAAGGCTCTGTGGAGTCAGAAGTGCCGAGACAGGCAGATGGCACCAGAGGGTTTGGGGGCCAGGGCGCAACTGGGCTAGCCCCTCCTCCCGGGAGTCGGGGAGGCCCGGCCTTCCTAGTGCCCAGGCCACGGCTCCGGGGAGAAACCCGCCATGGAGGGCACGCGGGAGGCCCTCTGCCTGAGGTGGCAGGTGTCACGCCAGGGCCACTGCAAGCCTGGCTCGGCTTGCCTGCTTTCTCCAAAGGAGGCTGGCCGACCAGCCGAACCTGGCACCTGGGCCAGGCCCCTTCCAAGGGGACGAGTTCCAGAGGCTAGAGCCCTGGGGGCGGCTGCCAAGTCTCCTGGGGCGTGTGCTGGGCCCCCGTCAGAGGAGGAAGCAGCCTGGTAAACGGTGTGCCAGGCCTGAGATCTGGAGGCCTCCCACAGCCGGGTCCCTGTCCTGCCCAGGCCCCCCGAGGGAGGACGATGGTCGGGCAGTGGCGAGCGGGGTGGGGCTGGCGCCGAGCCTGCCCTTGGATGCCCCGGGGAAGGGCGCCGGGGGATGGGCTGCCCCTGGCCAGGTCTGAGGGACCGACCCAGCTCGGGGCTGTCGGGGGCAGAGAGAGAACCCCCCTCCGCCCTTTCCCTTCAGGTTCTTAGGGCTGGCCAAATCCTTCCCAAGACAGCTTGTCTGGAGAAAATCAGACCCAGCTGAAGAACATGTGTCCATGGGGGAAACCCGGGAAACTGAGTCTCCCCACACAATAGCAGAGATTCTCATCTTGCATCCTCTCCTGAGCTAATGACAAAGGTGGATGTCCCGGGTGGGTGGGCCTGTGGAATGGGAGAGGGGAGGAAGTCTATTGTCATGCAGAGGGACATGGAAAGACTTGTCTGAAGCTTATCCCCTGCACTGGGGTCAGGTCGGGAAGGGACGGCACAGAGGTGAGCAGGAACCAACCGGCCTCTCTGTGGTGGGGCTGGCCCCGGGGCAGGCGTGGGGGTGATGGCTGGAAGTGGGATGGCGCGTGAGTTGGCACCAGCCAGCGGTGGAGGCAGAGACTCAGAGGTCAGGGATCTCTCTCTCTGTCTCTGTCTCTGTCTCTCTCCCTCAGGGAGCTGAGGAGAGTAAGGTGGCGCCCCCTGCCCACCTCGCCTACCTCTCCATGGGCCCTTCTTTCTCTGGCCGCTCTGGCCTCGGGGGGGGGGGGTCCTCAGTGAAGGCCCCGCCCTCCCTCCAGGCTCTGACCCAGCTGCAGCTCTTCCATCGCCGCCCTTCTGGACTCGGCTTCAGCTGTCTCCCTCCCCTCCCCCACTCCCACTCAGCTTGCAGGCCGCTTCCCTGCCTTGAAAGCATGGCTCTGGCCCTGAGGGCCACAGACCTACTGGGCTTCAAGCTCAAGGCTCTGCCTGGGCCTGCTGCTTCGGCCAGGGGCTCATTTTTTCCTGGAAAGACAAAGCCATGGCCTCACCCCACGCCTGCACTTTGCCACGGCAGGCAGCCCAGATGTAGGAAAGGCTCTGTGGAGTCAGAAGTGCCGAGACAGGCAGATGGCACCAGAGGGTTTGGGGGCCAGGGCGCAACTGGGCTAGCCCCTCCTCCCGGGAGTCGGGGAGGCCCGGCCTTCCTAGTGCCCAGGCCACGGCTCCGGGGAGAAACCCGCCATGGAGGGCACGCGGGAGGCCCTCTGCCTGAGGTGGCAGGTGTCACGCCAGGGCCACTGCAAGCCTGGCTCGGCTTGCCTGCTTTCTCCAAAGGAGGCTGGCCGACCAGCCGAACCTGGCACCTGGGCCAGGCCCCTTCCAAGGGGACGAGTTCCAGAGGCTAGAGCCCTGGGGGCGGCTGCCAAGTCTCCTGGGGCGTGTGCTGGGCCCCCGTCAGAGGAGGAAGCAGCCTGGTAAACGGTGTGCCAGGCCTGAGATCTGGAGGCCTCCCACAGCCGGGTCCCTGTCCTGCCCAGGCCCCCCGAGGGAGGACGATGGTCGGGCAGTGGCGAGCGGGGTGGGGCTGGCGCCGAGCCTGCCCTTGGATGCCCCGGGGAAGGGCGCCGGGGGATGGGCTGCCCCTGGCCAGGTCTGAGGGACCGACCCAGCTCGGGGCTGTCGGGGGCAGAGAGAGAACCCCCCTCCGCCCTTTCCCTTCAGGTTCTTAGGGCTGGCCAAATCCTTCCCAAGACAGCTTGTCTGGAGAAAATCAGACCCAGCTGAAGAACATGTGTCCATGGGGGAAACCCGGGAAACTGAGTCTCCCCACACAATAGCAGAGATTCTCATCTTGCATCCTCTCCTGAGCTAATGACAAAGGTGGATGTCCCGGGTGGGTGGGCCTGTGGAATGGGAGAGGGGAGGAAGTCTATTGTCATGCAGAGGGACATGGAAAGACTTGTCTGAAGCTTATCCCCTGCACTGGGGTCAGGTCGGGAAGGGACGGCACAGAGGTGAGCAGGAACCAACCGGCCTCTCTGTGGTGGGGCTGGCCCCGGGGCAGGCGTGGGGGTGATGGCTGGAAGTGGGATGGCGCGTGAGTTGGCACCAGCCAGCGGTGGAGGCAGAGACTCAGAGGTCAGGGATCTCTCTCTCTGTCTCTGTCTCTGTCTCTCTCCCTCAGGGAGCTGAGGAGAGTAAGGTGGCGCCCCCTGCCCACCTCGCCTACCTCTCCATGGGCCCTTCTTTCTCTGGCCGCTCTGGCCTCGGGGGGGGGGGGTCCTCAGTGAAGGCCCCGCCCTCCCTCCAGGCTCTGACCCAGCTGCAGCTCTTCCATCGCCGCCCTTCTGGACTCGGCTTCAGCTGTCTCCCTCCCCTCCCCCACTCCCACTCAGCTTGCAGGCCGCTTCCCTGCCTTGAAAGCATGGCTCTGGCCCTGAGGGCCACAGACCTACTGGGCTTCAAGCTCAAGGCTCTGCCTGGGCCTGCTGCTTCGGCCAGGGGCTCATTTTTTCCTGGAAAGACAAAGCCATGGCCTCACCCCACGCCTGCACTTTGCCACGGCAGGCAGCCCAGATGTAGGAAAGGCTCTGTGGAGTCAGAAGTGCCGAGACAGGCAGATGGCACCAGAGGGTTTGGGGGCCAGGGCGCAACTGGGCTAGCCCCTCCTCCCGGGAGTCGGGGAGGCCCGGCCTTCCTAGTGCCCAGGCCACGGCTCCGGGGAGAAACCCGCCATGGAGGGCACGCGGGAGGCCCTCTGCCTGAGGTGGCAGGTGTCACGCCAGGGCCACTGCAAGCCTGGCTCGGCTTGCCTGCTTTCTCCAAAGGAGGCTGGCCGACCAGCCGAACCTGGCACCTGGGCCAGGCCCCTTCCAAGGGGACGAGTTCCAGAGGCTAGAGCCCTGGGGGCGGCTGCCAAGTCTCCTGGGGCGTGTGCTGGGCCCCCGTCAGAGGAGGAAGCAGCCTGGTAAACGGTGTGCCAGGCCTGAGATCTGGAGGCCTCCCACAGCCGGGTCCCTGTCCTGCCCAGGCCCCCCGAGGGAGGACGATGGTCGGGCAGTGGCGAGCGGGGTGGGGCTGGCGCCGAGCCTGCCCTTGGATGCCCCGGGGAAGGGCGCCGGGGGATGGGCTGCCCCTGGCCAGGTCTGAGGGACCGACCCAGCTCGGGGCTGTCGGGGGCAGAGAGAGAACCCCCCTCCGCCCTTTCCCTTCAGGTTCTTAGGGCTGGCCAAATCCTTCCCAAGACAGCTTGTCTGGAGAAAATCAGACCCAGCTGACGAACATGTGTCCATGGGGGAAACCCGGGAAACTGAGTCTCCCCACACAATAGCAGAGATTCTCATCTTGCATCCTCTCCTGAGCTAATGACAAAGGTGGATGTCCCGGGTGGGTGGGCCTGTGGAATGGGAGAGGGGAGGAAGTCTATTGTCATGCAGAGGGACATGGAAAGACTTGTCTGAAGCTTATCCCCTGCACTGGGGTCAGGTCGGGAAGGGACGGCACAGAGGTGAGCAGGAACCAACCGGCCTCTCTGTGGTGGGGCTGGCCCCGGGGCAGGCGTGGGGGTGATGGCTGGAAGTGGGATGGCGCGTGAGTTGGCACCAGCCAGCGGTGGAGGCAGAGACTCAGAGGTCAGGGATCTCTCTCTCTGTCTCTGTCTCTGTCTCTCTCCCTCAGGGAGCTGAGGAGAGTAAGGTGGCGCCCCCTGCCCACCTCGCCTACCTCTCCATGGGCCCTTCTTTCTCTGGCCGCTCCGGGAGCCCTGCGGGCTTGGGTTCAACCCCCCACACACCGCACAGGCCAAGGGCGCATGCGCGACCGCCGGGGCCTAGGGCTGGCCTCGGGGGGGGGGGTCCTCAGTGAAGGCCCCGCCCTCCCTCCAGGCTCTGACCCAGCTGCAGCTCTTCCATCGCCGCCCTTCTGGACTCGGCTTCAGCTGTCTCCCTCCCCTCCCCCACTCCCACTCAGCTTGCAGGCCGCTTCCCTGCCTTGAAAGCATGGCTCTGGCCCTGAGGGCCACAGACCTACTGGGCTTCAAGCTCAAGGCTCTGCCTGGGCCTGCTGCTTCGGCCAGGGGCTCATTTTTTCCTGGAAAGACAAAGCCATGGCCTCACCCCACGCCTGCACTTTGCCACGGCAGGCAGCCCAGATGTAGGAAAGGCTCTGTGGAGTCAGAAGTGCCGAGACAGGCAGATGGCACCAGAGGGTTTGGGGGCCAGGGCGCAACTGGGCTAGCCCCTCCTCCCGGGAGTCGGGGAGGCCCGGCCTTCCTAGTGCCCAGGCCACGGCTCCGGGGAGAAACCCGCCATGGAGGGCACGCGGGAGGCCCTCTGCCTGAGGTGGCAGGTGTCACGCCAGGGCCACTGCAAGCCTGGCTCGGCTTGCCTGCTTTCTCCAAAGGAGGCTGGCCGACCAGCCGAACCTGGCACCTGGGCCAGGCCCCTTCCAAGGGGACGAGTTCCAGAGGCTAGAGCCCTGGGGGCGGCTGCCAAGTCTCCTGGGGCGTGTGCTGGGCCCCCGTCAGAGGAGGAAGCAGCCTGGTAAACGGTGTGCCAGGCCTGAGATCTGGAGGCCTCCCACAGCCGGGTCCCTGTCCTGCCCAGGCCCCCCGAGGGAGGACGATGGTCGGGCAGTGGCGAGCGGGGTGGGGCTGGCGCCGAGCCTGCCCTTGGATGCCCCGGGGAAGGGCGCCGGGGGATGGGCTGCCCCTGGCCAGGTCTGAGGGACCGACCCAGCTCGGGGCTGTCGGGGGCAGAGAGAGAACCCCCCTCCGCCCTTTCCCTTCAGGTTCTTAGGGCTGGCCAAATCCTTCCCAAGACAGCTTGTCTGGAGAAAATCAGACCCAGCTGAAGAACATGTGTCCATGGGGGAAACCCGGGAAACTGAGTCTCCCCACACAATAGCAGAGATTCTCATCTTGCATCCTCTCCTGAGCTAATGACAAAGGTGGATGTCCCGGGTGGGTGGGCCTGTGGAATGGGAGAGGGGAGGAAGTCTATTGTCATGCAGAGGGACATGGAAAGACTTGTCTGAAGCTTATCCCCTGCACTGGGGTCAGGTCGGGAAGGGACGGCACAGAGGTGAGCAGGAACCAACCGGCCTCTCTGTGGTGGGGCTGGCCCCGGGGCAGGCGTGGGGGTGATGGCTGGAAGTGGGATGGCGCGTGAGTTGGCACCAGCCAGCGGTGGAGGCAGAGACTCAGAGGTCAGGGATCTCTCTCTCTGTCTCTGTCTCTGTCTCTCTCCCTCAGGGAGCTGAGGAGAGTAAGGTGGCGCCCCCTGCCCACCTCGCCTACCTCTCCATGGGCCCTTCTTTCTCTGGCCGCTCTGGCCTCGGGGGGGGGGGGTCCTCAGTGAAGGCCCCGCCCTCCCTCCAGGCTCTGACCCAGCTGCAGCTCTTCCATCGCCGCCCTTCTGGACTCGGCTTCAGCTGTCTCCCTCCCCTCCCCCACTCCCACTCAGCTTGGAGGCCGCTTCCCTGCCTTGAAAGCATGGCTCTGGCCCTGAGGGCCACAGACCTACTGGGCTTCAAGCTCAAGGCTCTGCCTGGGCCTGCTGCTTCGGCCAGGGGCTCATTTTTTCCTGGAAAGACAAAGCCATGGCCTCACCCCACGCCTGCACTTTGCCACGGCAGGCAGCCCAGATGTAGGAAAGGCTCTGTGGAGTCAGAAGTGCCGAGACAGGCAGATGGCACCAGAGGGTTTGGGGGCCAGGGCGCAACTGGGCTAGCCCCTCCTCCCGGGAGTCGGGGAGGCCCGGCCTTCCTAGTGCCCAGGCCACGGCTCCGGGGAGAAACCCGCCATGGAGGGCACGCGGGAGGCCCTCTGCCTGAGGTGGCAGGTGTCACGCCAGGGCCACTGCAAGCCTGGCTCGGCTTGCCTGCTTTCTCCAAAGGAGGCTGGCCGACCAGCCGAACCTGGCACCTGGGCCAGGCCCCTTCCAAGGGGACGAGTTCCAGAGGCTAGAGCCCTGGGGGCGGCTGCCAAGTCTCCTGGGGCGTGTGCTGGGCCCCCGTCAGAGGAGGAAGCAGCCTGGTAAACGGTGTGCCAGGCCTGAGATCTGGAGGCCTCCCACAGCCGGGTCCCTGTCCTGCCCAGGCCCCCCGAGGGAGGACGATGGTCGGGCAGTGGCGAGCGGGGTGGGGCTGGCGCCGAGCCTGCCCTTGGATGCCCCGGGGAAGGGCGCCGGGGGATGGGCTGCCCCTGGCCAGGTCTGAGGGACCGACCCAGCTCGGGGCTGTCGGGGGCAGAGAGAGAACCCCCCTCCGCCCTTTCCCTTCAGGTTCTTAGGGCTGGCCAAATCCTTCCCAAGACAGCTTGTCTGGAGAAAATCAGACCCAGCTGAAGAACATGTGTCCATGGGGGAAACCCGTGAAACTGAGTCTCCCACACAATAGCAGAGATTCTCATCTTGCATCCTCTCCTGAGCTAATGACAAAGGTGGATGTCCCGGGTGGGTGGGCCTGTGGAATGGGAGAGGGGAGGAAGTCTATTGTCATGCAGAGGGACATGGAAAGACTTGTCTGAAGCTTATCCCCTGCACTGGGGTCAGGTCGGGAAGGGACGGCACAGAGGTGAGCAGGAACCAACCGGCCTCTCTGTGGTGGGGCTGGCCCCGGGGCAGGCGTGGGGGTGATGGCTGGAAGTGGGATGGCGCGTGAGTTGGCACCAGCCAGCGGTGGAGGCAGAGACTCAGAGGTCAGGGATCTCTCTCTCTGTCTCTGTCTCTGTCTCTCTCCCTCAGGGAGCTGAGGAGAGTAAGGTGGCGCCCCTGCCCACCTCGCCTACCTCTCCATGGGCCCTTCTTTCTCTGGCCGCTCCGGGAGCCCTGCGGGCTTGGGTTCAACCCCCCCACACACCGCACAGGCCAAGGGCGCATGCGCGACCGCCGGGGCCTAGGGCTGGCCTGGGGGGGGGGGGTCCTCAGTGAAGGCCCCGCCCTCCCTCCAGGCTCTGACCCAGCTGCAGCTCTTCCATCGCCGCCCTTCTGGACTCGGCTTCAGCTGTCTCCCTCCCCTCCCCCACTCCCACTCAGCTTGCAGGCCGCTTCCCTGCCTTGAAAGCATGGCTCTGGCCCTGAGGGCCACAGACCTACTGGGCTTCAAGCTCAAGGCTCTGCCTGGGCCTGCTGCTTCGGCCAGGGGCTCATTTTTTCCTGGAAAGACAAAGCCATGGCCTCACCCCACGCCTGCACTTTGCCACGGCAGGCAGCCCAGATGTAGGAAAGGCTCTGTGGAGTCAGAAGTGCCGAGACAGGCAGATGGCACCAGAGGGTTTGGGGGCCAGGGCGCAACTGGGCTAGCCCCTCCTCCCGGGAGTCGGGGAGGCCCGGCCTTCCTAGTGCCCAGGCCACGGCTCCGGGGAGAAACCCGCCATGGAGGGCACGCGGGAGGCCCTCTGCCTGAGGTGGCAGGTGTCACGCCAGGGCCACTGCAAGCCTGGCTCGGCTTGCCTGCTTTCTCCAAAGGAGGCTGGCCGACCAGCCGAACCTGGCACCTGGGCCAGGCCCCTTCCAAGGGGACGAGTTCCAGAGGCTAGAGCCCTGGGGGCGGCTGCCAAGTCTCCTGGGGCGTGTGCTGGGCCCCCGTCAGAGGAGGAAGCAGCCTGGTAAACGGTGTGCCAGGCCTGAGATCTGGAGGCCTCCCACAGCCGGGTCCCTGTCCTGCCCAGGCCCCCCGAGGGAGGACGATGGTCGGGCAGTGGCGAGCGGGGTGGGGCTGGCGCCGAGCCTGCCCTTGGATGCCCCGGGGAAGGGCGCCGGGGGATGGGCTGCCCCTGGCCAGGTCTGAGGGACCGACCCAGCTCGGGGCTGTCGGGGGCAGAGAGAGAACCCCCCTCCGCCCTTTCCCTTCAGGTTCTTAGGGCTGGCCAAATCCTTCCCAAGACAGCTTGTCTGGAGAAAATCAGACCCAGCTGAAGAACATGTGTCCATGGGGGAAACCCGGGAAACTGAGTCTCCCCACACAATAGCAGAGATTCTCATCTTGCATCCTCTCCTGAGCTAATGACAAAGGTGGATGTCCCGGGTGGGTGGGCCTGTGGAATGGGAGAGGGGAGGAAGTCTATTGTCATGCAGAGGGACATGGAAAGACTTGTCTGAAGCTTATCCCCTGCACTGGGGTCAGGTCGGGAAGGGACGGCACAGAGGTGAGCAGGAACCAACCGGCCTCTCTGTGGTGGGGCTGGCCCCGGGGCAGGCGTGGGGGTGATGGCTGGAAGTGGGATGGCGCGTGAGTTGGCACCAGCCAGCGGTGGAGGCAGAGACTCAGAGGTCAGGGATCTCTCTCTCTGTCTCTGTCTCTGTCTCTCTCCCTCAGGGAGCTGAGGAGAGTAAGGTGGCGCCCCCTGCCCACCTCGCCTACCTCTCCATGGGCCCTTCTTTCTCTGGCCGCTCCGGGAGCCCTGCGGGCTTGGGTTCAACCCCCCACACACCGCACAGGCCAAGGGCGCATGCGCGACCGCCGGGGCCTAGGGCTGGCCTCGGGGGGGGGGGGGGTCCTCAGTGAAGGCCCCGCCCTCCCTCCAGGCTCTGACCCAGCTGCAGCTCTTCCATCGCCGCCCTTCTGGACTCGGCTTCAGCTGTCTCCCTCCCCTCCCCCACTCCCACTCAGCTTGCAGGCCGCTTCCCTGCCTTGAAAGCATGGCTCTGGCCCTGAGGGCCACAGACCTACTGGGCTTCAAGCTCAAGGCTCTGCCTGGGCCTGCTGCTTCGGCCAGGGGCTCATTTTTTCCTGGAAAGACAAAGCCATGGCCTCACCCCACGCCTGCACTTTGCCACGGCAGGCAGCCCAGATGTAGGAAAGGCTCTGTGGAGTCAGAAGTGCCGAGACAGGCAGATGGCACCAGAGGGTTTGGGGGCCAGGGCGCAACTGGGCTAGCCCCTCCTCCCGGGAGTCGGGGAGGCCCGGCCTTCCTAGTGCCCAGGCCACGGCTCCGGGGAGAAACCCGCCATGGAGGGCACGCGGGAGGCCCTCTGCCTGAGGTGGCAGGTGTCACGCCAGGGCCACTGCAAGCCTGGCTCGGCTTGCCTGCTTTCTCCAAAGGAGGCTGGCCGACCAGCCGAACCTGGCACCTGGGCCAGGCCCCTTCCAAGGGGACGAGTTCCAGAGGCTAGAGCCCTGGGGGCGGCTGCCAAGTCTCCTGGGGCGTGTGCTGGGCCCCCGTCAGAGGAGGAAGCAGCCTGGTAAACGGTGTGCCAGGCCTGAGATCTGGAGGCCTCCCACAGCCGGGTCCCTGTCCTGCCCAGGCCCCCCGAGGGAGGACGATGGTCGGGCAGTGGCGAGCGGGGTGGGGCTGGCGCCGAGCCTGCCCTTGGATGCCCCGGGGAAGGGCGCCGGGGGATGGGCTGCCCCTGGCCAGGTCTGAGGGACTGACCCAGCTCGGGGCTGTCGGGGGCAGAGAGAGAACCCCCCTCCGCCCTTTCCCTTCAGGTTCTTAGGGCTGGCCAAATCCTTCCCAAGACAGCTTGTCTGGAGAAAATCAGACCCAGCTGAAGAACATGTGTCCATGGGGGAAACCCGGGAAACTGAGTCTCCCCACACAATAGCAGAGATTCTCATCTTGCATCCTCTCCTGAGCTAATGACAAAGGTGGATGTCCCGGGTGGGTGGGCCTGTGGAATGGGAGAGGGGAGGAAGTCTATTGTCATGCAGAGGGACATGGAAAGACTTGTCTGAAGCTTATCCCCTGCACTGGGGTCAGGTCGGGAAGGGACGGCACAGAGGTGAGCAGGAACCAACCGGCCTCTCTGTGGTGGGGCTGGCCCCGGGGCAGGCGTGGGGGTGATGGCTGGAAGTGGGATGGCGCGTGAGTTGGCACCAGCCAGCGGTGGAGGCAGAGACTCAGAGGTCAGGGATCTCTCTCTCTGTCTCTGTCTCTGTCTCTCTCCCTCAGGGAGCTGAGGAGAGTAAGGTGGCGCCCCCTGCCCACCTCGCCTACCTCTCCATGGGCCCTTCTTTCTCTGGCCGCTCCGGGAGCCCTGCGGGCTTGGGTTCAACCCCCCACACACCGCACAGGCCAAGGGCGCATGCGCGACCGCCGGGGCCTAGGGCTGGCCTTGGGGGGGGGGGGTCCTCAGTGAAGGCCCCGCCCTCACTCCAGGCTCTGACCCAGCTGCAGCTCTTCCATCGCCGCCCTTCTGGACTCGGCTTCAGCTGTCTCCCTCCCCTCCCCCACTCCCACTCAGCTTGCAGGCCGCTTCCCTGCCTTGAAAGCATGGCTCTGGCCCTGAGGGCCACAGACCTACTGGGCTTCAAGCTCAAGGCTCTGCCTGGGCCTGCTGCTTCGGCCAGGGGCTCATTTTTTCCTGGAAAGACAAAGCCATGGCCTCACCCCACGCCTGCACTTTGCCACGGCAGGCAGCCCAGATGTAGGAAAGGCTCTGTGGAGTCAGAAGTGCCGAGACAGGCAGATGGCACCAGAGGGTTTGGGGGCCAGGGCGCAACTGGGCTAGCCCCTCCTCCCGGGAGTCGGGGAGGCCCGGCCTTCCTAGTGCCCAGGCCACGGCTCCGGGGAGAAACCCGCCATGGAGGGCACGCGGGAGGCCCTCTGCCTGAGGTGGCAGGTGTCACGCCAGGGCCACTGCAAGCCTGGCTCGGCTTGCCTGCTTTCTCCAAAGGAGGCTGGCCGACCAGCCGAACCTGGCACCTGGGCCAGGCCCCTTCCAAGGGGACGAGTTCCAGAGGCTAGAGCCCTGGGGGCGGCTGCCAAGTCTCCTGGGGCGTGTGCTGGGCCCCCGTCAGAGGAGGAAGCAGCCTGGTAAACGGTGTGCCAGGCCTGAGATCTGGAGGCCTCCCACAGCCGGGTCCCTGTCCTGCCCAGGCCCCCCGAGGGAGGACGATGGTCGGGCAGTGGCGAGCGGGGTGGGGCTGGCGCCGAGCCTGCCCTTGGATGCCCCGGGGAAGGGCGCCGGGGGATGGGCTGCCCCTGGCCAGGTCTGAGGGACCGACCCAGCTCGGGGCTGTCGGGGGCAGAGAGAGAACCCCCCTCCGCCCTTTCCCTTCAGGTTCTTAGGGCTGGCCAAATCCTTCCCAAGACAGCTTGTCTGGAGAAAATCAGACCCAGCTGAAGAACATGTGTCCATGGGGGAAACCCGGGAAACTGAGTCTCCCCACACAATAGCAGAGATTCTCATCTTGCATCCTCTCCTGAGCTAATGACAAAGGTGGATGTCCCGGGTGGGTGGGCCTGTGGAATGGGAGAGGGGAGGAAGTCTATTGTCATGCAGAGGGACATGGAAAGACTTGTCTGAAGCTTATCCCCTGCACTGGGGTCAGGTCGGGAAGGGACGGCACAGAGGTGAGCAGGAACCAACCGGCCTCTCTGTGGTGGGGCTGGCCCCGGGGCAGGCGTGGGGGTGATGGCTGGAAGTGGGATGGCGCGTGAGTTGGCACCAGCCAGCGGTGGAGGCAGAGACTCAGAGGTCAGGGATCTCTCTCTCTGTCTCTGTCTCTGTCTCTCTCCCTCAGGGAGCTGAGGAGAGTAAGGTGGCGCCCCCTGCCCACCTCGCCTACCTCTCCATGGGCCCTTCTTTCTCTGGCCGCTCCGGGAGCCCTGCGGGCTTGGGTTCAACCCCCCACACACCGCACAGGCCGAGGGCGCATGCGCGACCGCCGGGGCCTAGGGCTGGCCTCGGAGGGGGGGTTCCTCAGTGAAGGCCCCGCCCTCCCTCCAGGCTCTGACCCAGCTGCAGCTCTTCCATCGCCGCCCTTCTGGACTCGGCTTCAGCTGTCTCCCTCCCCTCCCCCACTCCCACTCAGCTTGGAGGCAGCTTCCCTGCCTTGAAAGCATGGCTCTGGCCCTGAGGGCCACAGACCTACTGGGCTTCAAGCTCAAGGCTCTGCCTGGGCCTGCTGCTTCGGCCAGGGGCTCATTTTTTCCTGGAAAGACAAAGCCATGGCCTCACCCCACGCCTGCACTTTGCCACGGCAGGCAGCCCAGATGTAGGAAAGGCTCTGTGGAGTCAGAAGTGCCGAGACAGGCAGATGGCACCAGAGGGTTTGGGGGCCAGGGCGCAACTGGGCTAGCCCCTCCTCCCGGGAGTCGGGGAGGCCCGGCCTTCCTAGTGCCCAGGCCACGGCTCCGGGGAGAAACCCGCCATGGAGGGCACGCGGGAGGCCCTCTGCCTGAGGTGGCAGGTGTCACGCCAGGGCCACTGCAAGCCTGGCTCGGCTTGCCTGCTTTCTCCAAAGGAGGCTGGCCGACCAGCCGAACCTGGCACCTGGGCCAGGCCCCTTCCAAGGGGACGAGTTCCAGAGGATAGAGCCCTGGGGGCGGCTGCCAAGTCTCCTGGGGCGTGTGCTGGGCCCGCGTCAGAGGAGGAAGCAGCCTGATAAACGGTGTGCCAGGCCTGAGATCTGGAGGCCTCCCACAGCCGGGTCCCTGTCCTGCCCAGGCCCCCCGAGGGAGGACGATGGTCGGGCAGTGGCGAGCGGGGTGGGGCTGGCGCCGAGCCTGCCCTTGGATGCCCCGGGGAAGGGCGCCGGGGGATGGGCTGCCCCTGGCCAGGTCTGAGGGACCGACCCAGCTCGGGGCTGTCGGGGGCAGAGAGAGAACCCCCCTCCGCCCTTTCCCTTCAGGTTCTTAGGGCTGGCCAAATCCTTCCCAAGACAGCTTGTCTGGAGAAAATCAGACCCAGCTGAAGAACATGTGTCCATGGGGGAAACCCGGGAAACTGAGTCTCCCCACACAATAGCAGAGATTCTCATCTTGCATCCTCTCCTGAGCTAATGACAAAGGTGGATGTCCCGGGTGGGTGGGCCTGTGGAATGGGAGAGGGGAGGAAGTCTATTGTCATGCAGAGGGACATGGAAAGACTTGTCTGAAGCTTATCCCCTGCACTGGGGTCAGGTCGGGAAGGGACGGCACAGAGGTGAGCAGGAACCAACCGGCCTGTCTGTGGTGGGGCTGGCCCCGGGGCAGGCGTGGGGGTGATGGCTGGAAGTGGGATGGCGCGTGAGTTGGCACCAGCCAGCGGTGGAGGCAGAGACTCAGAGGTCAGGGATCTCTCTCTCTGTCTCTGTCTCTGTCTCTCTCCCTCAGGGAGCTGAGGAGAGTAAGGTGGCGCCCCCTGCCCACCTCGCCTACCTCTCCATGGGCCCTTCTTTCTCTGGCCGCTCCGGGAGCCCTGCGGGCTTGGGTTCAACCCCCCACACACCGCACAGGCCAAGGGCGCATGCGCGACCGCCGGGGCCTAGGGCTGGCCTCGGAGGGGGGGGGGTCCTCAGTGAAGGCCCCGCCCTCCCTCCAGGCTCTGACCCAGCTGCAGCTCTTCCATCGCCGCCCTTCTGGACTCGGCTTCAGCTGTCTCCCTCCCCTCCCCCACTCCCACTCAGCTTGGAGGCAGCTTCCCTGCCTTGAAAGCATGGCTCTGGCCCTGAGGGCCACAGACCTACTGGGCTTCAAGCTCAAGGCTCTGCCTGGGCCTGCTGCTTCGGCCAGGGGCTCATTTTTTCCTGGAAAGACAAAGCCATGGCCTCACCCCACGCCTGCACTTTGCCACGGCAGGCAGCCCAGATGTAGGAAAGGCTCTGTGGAGTCAGAAGTGCCGAGACAGGCAGATGGCACCAGAGGGTTTGGGGGCCAGGGCGCAACTGGGCTAGCCCCTCCTCCCGGGAGTCGGGGAGGCCCGGCCTTCCTAGTGCCCAGGCCACGGCTCCGGGGAGAAACCCGCCATGGAGGGCACGCGGGAGGCCCTCTGCCTGAGGTGGCAGGTGTCACGCCAGGGCCACTGCAAGCCTGGCTCGGCTTGCCTGCTTTCTCCAAAGGAGGCTGGCCGACCAGCCGAACCTGGCACCTGGGCCAGGCCCCTTCCAAGGGGACGAGTTCCAGAGGATAGAGCCCTGGGGGCGGCTGCCAAGTCTCCTGGGGCGTGTGCTGTGCCCGCGTCAGAGGAGGAAGCAGCCTGATAAACGGTGTGCCAGGCCTGAGATCTGGAGGCCTCCCACAGCCGGGTCCCTGTCCTGCCCAGGCCCCCCGAGGGAGGACGATGGTCGGGCAGTGGCGAGCGGGGTGGGGCTGGCGCCGAGCCTGCCCTTGGATGCCCCGGGGAAGGGCGCCGGGGGATGGGCTGCCCCTGGCCAGGTCTGAGGGACCGACCCAGCTCGGGGCTGTCGGGGGCAGAGAGAGAACCCCCCTCCGCCCTTTCCCTTCAGGTTCTTAGGGCTGGCCAAATCCTTCCCAAGACAGCTTGTCTGGAGAAAATCAGACCCAGCTGAAGAACATGTGTCCATGGGGGAAACCCGGGAAACTGAGTCTCCCCACACAATAGCAGAGATTCTCATCTTGCATCCTCTCCTGAGCTAATGACAAAGGTGGATGTCCCGGGTGGGTGGGCCTGTGGAATGGGAGAGGGGAGGAAGTCTATTGTCATGCAGAGGGACATGGAAAGACTTGTCTGAAGCTTATCCCCTGCACTGGGGTCAGGTCGGGAAGGGACGGCACAGAGGTGAGCAGGAACCAACCGGCCTGTCTGTGGTGGGGCTGGCCCCGGGGCAGGCGTGGGGGTGATGGCTGGAAGTGGGATGGCGCGTGAGTTGGCACCAGCCAGCGGTGGAGGCAGAGACTCAGAGGTCAGGGATCTCTCTCTCTGTCTCTGTCTCTGTCTCTCTCCCTCAGGGAGCTGAGGAGAGTAAGGTGGCGCCCCCTGCCCACCTCGCCTACCTCTCCATGGGCCCTTCTTTCTCTGGCCGCTCCGGGAGCCCTGCGGGCTTGGGTTCAACCCCCCACACACCGCACAGGCCAAGGGCGCATGCGCGACCGCCGGGGCCTAGGGCTGGCCTCGGAGGGGGGGGGGTCCTCAGTGAAGGCCCCGCCCTCCCTCCAGGCTCTGACCCAGCTGCAGCTCTTCCATCGCCGCCCTTCTGGACTCGGCTTCAGCTGTCTCCCTCCCCTCCCCCACTCCCACTCAGCTTGGAGGCAGCTTCCCTGCCTTGAAAGCATGGCTCTGGCCCTGAGGGCCACAGACCTACTGGGCTTCAAGCTCAAGGCTCTGCCTGGGCCTGCTGCTTCGGCCAGGGGCTCATTTTTTCCTGGAAAGACAAAGCCATGGCCTCACCCCACGCCTGCACTTTGCCACGGCAGGCAGCCCAGATGTAGGAAAGGCTCTGTGGAGTCAGAAGTGCCGAGACAGGCAGATGGCACCAGAGGGTTTGGGGGCCAGGGCGCAACTGGGCTAGCCCCTCCTCCCGGGAGTCGGGGAGGCCCGGCCTTCCTAGTGCCCAGGCCACGGCTCCGGGGAGAAACCCGCCATGGAGGGCACGCGGGAGGCCCTCTGCCTGAGGTGGCAGGTGTCACGCCAGGGCCACTGCAAGCCTGGCTCGGCTTGCCTGCTTTCTCCAAAGGAGGCTGGCCGACCAGCCGAACCTGGCACCTGGGCCAGGCCCCTTCCAAGGGGACGAGTTCCAGAGGATAGAGCCCTGGGGGCGGCTGCCAAGTCTCCTGGGGCGTGTGCTGGGCCCGCGTCAGAGGAGGAAGCAGCCTGATAAACGGTGTGCCAGGCCTGAGATCTGGAGGCCTCCCACAGCCGGGTCCCTGTCCTGCCCAGGCCCCCCGAGGGAGGACGATGGTCGGGCAGTGGCGAGCGGGGTGGGGCTGGCGCCGAGCCTGCCCTTGGATGCCCCGGGGAAGGGCGCCGGGGGATGGGCTGCCCCTGGCCAGGTCTGAGGGACCGACCCAGCTCGGGGCTGTCGGGGGCAGAGAGAGAACCCCCCTCCGCCCTTTCCCTTCAGGTTCTTAGGGCTGGCCAAATCCTTCCCAAGACAGCTTGTCTGGAGAAAATCAGACCCAGCTGAAGAACATGTGTCCATGGGGGAAACCCGGGAAACTGAGTCTCCCCACACAATAGCAGAGATTCTCATCTTGCATCCTCTCCTGAGCTAATGACAAAGGTGGATGTCCCGGGTGGGTGGGCCTGTGGAATGGGAGAGGGGAGGAAGTCTATTGTCATGCAGAGGGACATGGAAAGACTTGTCTGAAGCTTATCCCCTGCACTGGGGTCAGGTCGGGAAGGGACGGCACAGAGGTGAGCAGGAACCAACCGGCCTGTCTGTGGTGGGGCTGGCCCCGGGGCAGGCGTGGGGGTGATGGCTGGAAGTGGGATGGCGCGTGAGTTGGCACCAGCCAGCGGTGGAGGCAGAGACTCAGAGGTCAGGGATCTCTCTCTCTGTCTCTGTCTCTGTCTCTCTCCCTCAGGGAGCTGAGGAGAGTAAGGTGGCGCCCCCTGCCCACCTCGCCTACCTCTCCATGGGCCCTTCTTTCTCTGGCCGCTCCGGGAGCCCTGCGGGCTTGGGTTCAACCCCCCACACACCGCACAGGCCGAGGGCGCATGCGCGACCGCCGGGGCCTAGGGCTGGCCTCGGAGGGGGGGTTCCTCAGTGAAGGCCCCGCCCTCCCTCCAGGCTCTGACCCAGCTGCAGCTCTTCCATCGCCGCCCTTCTGGACTCGGCTTCAGCTGTCTCCCTCCCCTCCCCCACTCCCACTCAGCTTGGAGGCAGCTTCCCTGCCTTGAAAGCATGGCTCTGGCCCTGAGGGCCACAGACCTACTGGGCTTCAAGCTCAAGGCTCTGCCTGGGCCTGCTGCTTCGGCCAGGGGCTCATTTTTTCCTGGAAAGACAAAGCCATGGCCTCACCCCACGCCTGCACTTTGCCACGGCAGGCAGCCCAGATGTAGGAAAGGCTCTGTGGAGTCAGAAGTGCCGAGACAGGCAGATGGCACCAGAGGGTTTGGGGGCCAGGGCGCAACTGGGCTAGCCCCTCCTCCCGGGAGTCGGGGAGGCCCGGCCTTCCTAGTGCCCAGGCCACGGCTCCGGGGAGAAACCCGCCATGGAGGGCACGCGGGAGGCCCTCTGCCTGAGGTGGCAGGTGTCACGCCAGGGCCACTGCAAGCCTGGCTCGGCTTGCCTGCTTTCTCCAAAGGAGGCTGGCCGACCAGCCGAACCTGGCACCTGGGCCAGGCCCCTTCCAAGGGGACGAGTTCCAGAGGATAGAGCCCTGGGGGCGGCTGCCAAGTCTCCTGGGGCGTGTGCTGGGCCCGCGTCAGAGGAGGAAGCAGCCTGATAAACGGTGTGCCAGGCCTGAGATCTGGAGGCCTCCCACAGCCGGGTCCCTGTCCTGCCCAGGCCCCCCGAGGGAGGACGATGGTCGGGCAGTGGCGAGCGGGGTGGGGCTGGCGCCGAGCCTGCCCTTGGATGCCCCGGGGAAGGGCGCCGGGGGATGGCCTGCCCCTGGCCAGGTCTGAGGGACCGACCCAGCTCGGGGCTGTCGGGGGCAGAGAGAGAACCCCCCTCCGCCCTTTCCCTTCAGGTTCTTAGGGCTGGCCAAATGCTTCCCAAGACAGCTTGTCTGGAGAAAATCAGACCCAGCTGAAGAACATGTGTCCATGGGGGAAACCCGGGAAACTGAGTCTCCCCACACAATAGCAGAGATTCTCATCTTGCATCCTCTCCTGAGCTAATGACAAAGGTGGATGTCCCGGGTGGGTGGGCCTGTGGAATGGGAGAGGGGAGGAAGTCTATTGTCATGCAGAGGGACATGGAAAGACTTGTCTGAAGCTTATCCCCTGCACTGGGGTCAGGTCGGGAAGGGACGGCACAGAGGTGAGCAGGAACCAACCGGCCTGTCTGTGGTGGGGCTGGCCCCGGGGCAGGCGTGGGGGTGATGGCTGGAAGTGGGATGGCGCGTGAGTTGGCACCAGCCAGCGGTGGAGGCAGAGACTCAGAGGTCAGGGATCTCTCTCTCTGTCTCTGTCTCTGTCTCTCTCCCTCAGGGAGCTGAGGAGAGTAAGGTGGCGCCCCCTGCCCACCTCGCCTACCTCTCCATGGGCCCTTCTTTCTCTGGCCGCTCCAGGAGCCCTGCGGGCTTGGGTTCAACCCCCCACACACCGCACAGGCCAAGGGCGCCTGCGCGACCGCCAGGGCCTAGGGCTGGCCTCGGGGGGGGGGGGTCCTCAGTGAAGGCCCCGCCCTCCCTCCAGGCTCTGACCCAGCTGCAGCTCTTCCATCGCCACCCTTCTGGACTCGGCTTCAGCTGTCTCCCTCCCCTCCCCCACTCCCACTCAGCTTGGAGGCAGCTTCCCTGCCTTGAAAGCATGGCTCTGGCCCTGAGGGCCACAGACCTACTGGGCTTCAAGCTCAAGGCTCTGCCTGGGCCTGCTGCTTCGGCCAGGGGCTCATTTTTTCCTGGAAAGACAAAGCCATGGCCTCACCCCACGCCTGCACTTTGCCACGGCAGGCAGCCCAGATGTAGGAAAGGCTCTGTGGAGTCAGAAGTGCCGAGACAGGCAGATGGCACCAGAGGGTTTGGGGGCCAGGGCGCAACTGGGCTAGCCCCTCCTCCCGGGAGTCGGGGAGGCCCGGCCTTCCTAGTGCCCAGGCCACGGCTCCGGGGAGAAACCCGCCATGGAGGGCACGCGGGAGGCCCCCTGCCTGAGGTGGCAGGTGTCACGCCAGGGCCACTGCAAGCCTGGCTCGGCTTGCCTGCTTTCTCCAAAGGAGGCTGGCCGACCAGCCGAACCTGGCACCTGGGCCAGGCCCCTTCCAAGGGGACGAGTTCCAGAGGATAGAGCCCTGGGGGCGGCTGCCAAGTCTCCTGGGGCGTGTGCTGGGCCCCCGTCAGAGGAGGAAGCAGCCTGCTAAACGGTGTGCCAGGCCTGAGATCTGGAGGCCTCCCACAGCCGGGTCCCTGTCCTGCCCAGGCCCCCCGAGGGAGGACGATGGTCGGGCAGTGGCGAGCGGGGTGGGGCTGGCGCCGAGCCTGCCCTTGGATGCCCCGGGGAAGGGCGCCGGGGGATGGGCTGCCCCTGGCCAGGTCTGAGGGACCGACCCAGCTCGGGGCTGTCGGGGGCAGAGAGAGAACCCCCCTCCGCCCTTTCCCTTCAGGTTCATAGGGCTGGCCAAATCCTTCCCAAGACAGCTTGTCTGGAGAAAATCAGACCCAGCTGAAGAACATGTGTCCATGGGGGAAACCCGGGAAACTGAGTCTCCCCACACAATAGCAGAGATTCTCATCTTGCATCCTCTCCTGAGCTAATGACAATGGTGGATGTCCCGGGTGGGTGGGCCTGTGGAATGGGAGAGGGGAGGAAGTCTATTGTCATGCAGAGGGACATGGAAAGACTTGTCTGAAGCTTATCCCCTGCACTGGGGTCAGGTCGGGAAGGGACGGCACAGAGGTGAGCAGGAACCAACCGGCCTGTCTGTGGTGGGGCTGGCCCCGGGGCAGGCGTGGGGGTGATGGCTGGAAGTGGGATGGCGCGTGAGTTGGCACCAGCCAGCGGTGGAGGCAGAGACTCAGAGGTCAGGGATCTCTCTCTCTGTCTCTGTCTCTGTCTCTCTCCCTCAGGGAGCTGAGGAGAGTAAGGTGGCGCCCCCTGCCCACCTCGCCTACCTCTCCATGGGCCCTTCTTTCTCTGGCCGCTCCGGGAGCCCTGCGGGCTTGGGTTCAAGCCCCCACACACCGCACAGGCCAAGGGCGCATGCGCGACCGCCGGGGCCTAGGGCTGGCCTCGGGGGGGGGTGGGGTCCTCAGTGAAGGCCCCGCCCTCCATCCAGGCTCTGACCCAGCTGCAGCTCTTCCATAGCCGCCCTTCTGGACTCGGCTTCAGCTGTCTCCCTCCCCTCCCCCACTCCCACTCAGCTTGGAGGCAGCTTCCCTGCCTTGAAAGCATGGCTCTGGCCCTGAGGGCCACAGACCTACTGGGCTTCAAGCTCAAGGCTCTGCCTGGGCCTGCTGCTTCGGCCAGGGGCTCATTTTTTCCTGGAAAGACAAAGCCATGGCCTCACCCCACGCCTGCACTTTGCCACGGCAGGCAGCCCAGATGTAGGAAAGGCTCTGTGGAGTCAGAAGTGCCGAGACAGGCAGATGGCACCAGAGGGTTTGGGGGCCAGGGCGCAACTGGGCTAGCCCCTCCTCCCGGGAGTCGGGGAGGCCCGGCCTTCCTAGTGCCCAGGCCACGGCTCCGGGGAGAAACCCGCCATGGAGGGCACGCGGGAGGCCCCCTGCCTGAGGTGGCAGGTGTCACGCCAGGGCCACTGCAAGCCTGGCTCGGCTTGCCTGCTTTCTCCAAAGGAGGCTGGCCGACCAGCCGAACCTGGCACCTGGGCCAGGCCCCTTCCAAGGGGACGAGTTCCAGAGGATAGAGCCCTGGGGGCGGCTGCCAAGTCTCCTGGGGCGTGTGCTGGGCCCCCGTCAGAGGAGGAAGCAGCCTGATAAACGGTGTGCCAGGCCTGAGATCTGGAGGCCTCCCACAGCCGGGTCCCTGTCCTGCCCAGGCCCCCCGAGGGAGGACGATGGTCGGGCAGTGGCGAGCGGGGTGGGGCTGGCGCCGAGCCTGCCCTTGGATGCCCCGGGGAAGGGCGCCGGGGGATGGGCTGCCCCTGGCCAGGTCTGAGGGACCGACCCAGCTCGGGGCTGTCGGGGGCAGAGAGAGAACCCCCCTCCGCCCTTTCCCTTCAGGTTCTTAGGGCTGGCCAAATCCTTCCCAAGACAGCTTGTCTGGAGAAAATCAGACCCAGCTGAAGAACATGTGTCCATGGGGGAAACCCGGGAAACTGAGTCTCCCCACACAATAGCAGAGATTCTCATCTTGCATCCTCTCCTGAGCTAATGACAAAGGTGGATGTCCCGGGTGGGTGGGCCTGTGGAATGGGAGAGGGGAGGAAGTCTATTGTCATGCAGAGGGACATGGAAAGACTTGTCTGAAGCTTATCCCCTGCACTGGGGTCAGGTCGGGAAGGGACGGCACAGAGGTGAGCAGGAACCAACCGGCCTGTCTGTGGTGGGGCTGGCCCCGGGGCAGGCGTGGGGGTGATGGCTGGAAGTGGGATGGCGCGTGAGTTGGCACCAGCCAGCGGTGGAGGCAGAGACTCAGAGGTCAGGGATCTCTCTCTCTGTCTCTGTCTCTGTCTCTCTCCCTCAGGGAGCTGAGGAGAGTAAGGTGGCGCCCCCTGCCCACCTCGCCTACATCTCCATGGGCCCTTCTTTCTCTGGCCGCTCCAGGAGCCCTGCGGGCTTGGGTTCAACCCCCCACACACCGCACAGGCCGAGGGCGCATGCGTGACCGCCGGGGCCTAGGGCTGACCTCGGGGGTCCTCAGTGAAGGCCCTGCCCTCCCTCCAGGCTCTGACCCAGCTGCAGCTCTTCCATCTCCGCCCTTCTGGACTTGGCTTCAGCTGTCTCCCTCCCCTCCCCCACTCCCACTCAGCTTGCAGGCCGCTTCCCTGCCTTGAAAGCATGGCTCTGGCCCTGAGGGCCACAGACCTACTGGGCTTCAAGCTCAAGGCTCTGCCTGGGCCTGCTGCTTCGGCCAGGGGCTCATTTTTTCCTGGAAAGACAAAGCCATGGCCTCACCCCACGCCTGCACTTTGCCACGGCAGGCAGCCCAGATGTAGGAAAGGCTCTGTGGAGTCAGAAGTGCCGAGACAGGCAGATGGCACCAGAGGGTTTGGGGGCCAGGGCGCAACTGGGCTAGCCCCTCCTCCCGGGAGTCGGGGAGGCCCGGCCTTCCTAGTGCCCAGGCCACGGCTCCGGGGAGAAACCCGCCATGGAGGGCACGCGGGAGGCCCTCTGCCTGAGGTGGCAGGTGTCACGCCAGGGCCACTGCAAGCCTGGCTCGGCTTGCCTGCTTTCTCCAAAGGAGGCTGGCCGACCAGCCGAACCTGGCACCTGCGCCAGGCCCCTTCCAAGGGGACGAGTTCCAGAGGATAGAGCCCTGGGGGCTGCTGCCAAGTCTCCTGGGGCGTGTGCTGGGCCCCCGTCAGAGGAGGAAGCAGCCTGGTAAACGGTGTGCCAGGCCTGAGATCTGGAGGCCTCCCACAGCCGGGTCTCTGTCCTGCCCAGGCCCCCCGAGGGAGGACGATGGTCGGGCAGTGGCGAGCGGGGTGGGGCTGGCGCCGAGCCTGCCCTTGGATGCCCCGGGGAAGGGCGCCGGGGGATGGCCTGCCCCTGGCCAGGTCTGAGGGACCGACCCAGCTCGGGGCTGTCGGGGGCAGAGAGAGAACCCCCCTCCGCCCTTTCCCTTCAGGTTCTTAGGGCTGGCCAAATGCTTCCCAAGACAGCTTGTCTGGAGAAAATCAGACCCAGCTGAAGAACATGTGTCCATGGGGGAAACCCGGGAAACTGAGTCTCCCCACACAATAGCAGAGATTCTCATCTTGCATCCTCTCCTGAGCTAATGACAAAGGTGGATGTCCCGGGTGGGTGGGCCTGTGGAATGGGAGAGGGGAGGAAGTCTATTGTCATGCAGAGGGACATGGAAAGACTTGTCTGAAGCTTATCCCCTGCACTGGGGTCAGGTCGGGAAGGGACGGCACAGAGGTGAGCAGGAACCAACTGGCCTCTCTGTGGTGGGGCTGGCCCCGGGGCAGGTGTGGGGGTGATGGCTGGAAGTGGGATGGCGCGTGAGTTGGCACCAGCCAGCGGTGGAGGCAGAGACTCAGAGGTCAGGGATCTCTCTCTCTGTCTCTGTCTCTCTCTCTCTCCCTCAGGGAGCTGAGGAGAGTAAGGTGGCGCCCCCTGCCCACCTCGCCTACCTCTCCATGGGCCCTTCTTTCTCTGGCCGCTCCAGGAGCCCTGCGGGCTTGGGTTCAACCCCCCACACACCGCACAGGCCAAGGGCGCCTGCGCGACCGCCAGGGCCTAGGGCTGGCCTCGGGGGGGGGGGGGGTCCTCAGTGAAGGCCCCGCCCTCCCTCCAGGCTCTGACCCAGCTGCAGCTCTTCCATCGCCACCCTTCTGGACTCGGCTTCAGCTGTCTCCCTCCCCTCCCCCACTCCCACTCAGCTTGGAGGCAGCTTCCCTGCCTTGAAAGCATGGCTCTGGCCCTGAGGGCCACAGACCTACTGGGCTTCAAGCTCAAGGCTCTGCCTGGGCCTGCTGCTTCGGCCAGGGGCTCATTTTTTCCTGGAAAGACAAAGCCATGGCCTCACCCCACGCCTGCACTTTGCCACGGCAGGCAGCCCAGATGTAGGAAAGGCTCTGTGGAGTCAGAAGTGCCGAGACAGGCAGATGGCACCAGAGGGTTTGGGGGCCAGGGCGCAACTGGGCTAGCCCCTCCCCCCAGGAGTCGGGGAGGCCCGGCCTTCCTAGTGCCCAGGCCACGGCTCCGGGGAGAAACCCGCCATGGAGGGCACGCGGGAGGCCCCCTGCCTGAGGTGGCAGGTGTCACGCCAGGGCCACTGCAAGCCTGGCTCGGCTTGCCTGCTTTCTCCAAAGGAGGCTGGCCGACCAGCCGAACCTGGCACCTGGGCCAGGCCCCTTCCAAGGGGACGAGTTCCAGAGGATAGAGCCCTGGGGGCGGCTGCCAAGTCTCCTGGGGCGTGTGCTGGGCCCCCGTCAGAGGAGGAAGCAGCCTGCTAAACGGTGTGCCAGGCCTGAGATCTGGAGGCCTCCCACAGCCGGGTCCCTGTCCTGCCCAGGCCCCCCGAGGGAGGACGATGGTCGGGAAGTGGCGAGCGGGGTGGGGCTGGCGCCGAGCCTGCCCTTGGATGCCCCGGGGAAGGGCGCCGGGGGATGGGCTGCCCCTGGCCAGGTCTGAGGGACCGACCCAGCTCGGGGCTGTCGGGGGCAGAGAGAGAACCCCCCTCCGCCCTTTCCCTTCAGGTTCTTAGGGCTGGCCAAATCCTTCCCAAGACAGCTTGTCTGGAGAAAATCAGACCCAGCTGAAGAACATGTGTCCATGGGGGAAACCCGGGAAACTGAGTCTCCCCACACAATAGCAGAGATTCTCATCTTGCATCCTCTCCTGAGCTAATGACAATGGTGGATGTCCCGGGTGGGTGGGCCTGTGGAATGGGAGAGGGGAGGAAGTCTATTGTCATGCAGAGGGACATGGAAAGACTTGTCTGAAGCTTATCCCCTGCACTGGGGTCAGGTCGGGAAGGGACGGCACAGAGGTGAGCAGGAACCAACCGGCCTGTCTGTGGTGGGGCTGGCCCCGGGGCAGGCGTGGGGGTGATGGCTGGAAGTGGGATGGCGCGTGAGTTGGCACCAGCCAGCGGTGGAGGCAGAGACTCAGAGGTCAGGGATCTCTCTCTCTGTCTCTGTCTCTCTCTCTCTCCCTCAGGGAGCTGAGGAGAGTAAGGTGGCGCCCCCTGCCCACCTCGCCTACCTCTCCATGGGCCCTTCTTTCTCTGGCCGCTCCGGGAGCCCTGCGGGCTTGGGTTCAAGCCCCCACACACCGCACAGGCCAAGGGCGCATGCGCGACCGCCGGGGCCTAGGGCTGGCCTCGGGGGGGGGTGGGGTCCTCAGTGAAGGCCCCGCCCTCCCTCCAGGCTCTGACCCAGCTGCAGCTCTTCCATAGCCGCCCTTCTGGACTCGGCTTCAGCTGTCTCCCTCCCCTCCCCCACTCCCACTCAGCTTGGAGGCAGCTTCCCTGCCTTGAAAGCATGGCTCTGGCCCTGAGGGCCACAGACCTACTGGGCTTCAAGCTCAAGGCTCTGCCTGGGCCTGCTGCTTCGGCCAGGGGCTCATTTTTTCCTGGAAAGACAAAGCCATGGCCTCACCCCACGCCTGCACTTTGCCACGGCAGGCAGCCCAGATGTAGGAAAGGCTCTGTGGAGTCAGAAGTGCCGAGACAGGCAGATGGCACCAGAGGGTTTGGGGGCCAGGGCGCAACTGGGCTAGCCCCTCCTCCCGGGAGTCGGGGAGGCCCGGCCTTCCTAGTGCCCAGGCCACGGCTCCGGGGAGAAACCCGCCATGGAGGGCACGCGGGAGGCCCCCTGCCTGAGGTGGCAGGTGTCACGCCAGGGCCACTGCAAGCCTGGCTCGGCTTGCCTGCTTTCTCCAAAGGAGGCTGGCCGACCAGCCGAACCTGGCACCTGGGCCAGGCCCCTTCCAAGGGGACGAGTTCCAGAGGATAGAGCCCTGGGGGCGGCTGCCAAGTCTCCTGGGGCGTGTGCTGGGCCCCCGTCAGAGGAGGAAGCAGCCTGATAAACGGTGTGCCAGGCCTGAGATCTGGAGGCCTCCCACAGCCGGGTCCCTGTCCTGCCCAGGCCCCCCGAGGGAGGACGATGGTCGGGCAGTGGCGAGCGGGGTGGGGCTGGCGCCGAGCCTGCCCTTGGATGCCCCGGGGAAGGGCGCCGGGGGATGGGCTGCCCCTGGCCAGGTCTGAGGGACCGACCCAGCTCGGGGCTGTCGGGGGCAGAGAGAGAACCCCCCTCCGCCCTTTCCCTTCAGGTTCTTAGGGCTGGCCAAATCCTTCCCAAGACAGCTTGTCTGGAGAAAATCAGACCCAGCTGAAGAACATGTGTCCATGGGGGAAACCCGGGAAACTGAGTCTCCCCACACAATAGCAGAGATTCTCATCTTGCATCCTCTCCTGAGCTAATAACAAAGGTGGATGTCCCGGGTGGGTGGGCCTGTGGAATGGGAGAGGGGAGGAAGTCTATTGTCATGCAGAGGGACATGGAAAGACTTGTCTGAAGCTTATCCCCTGCACTGGGGTCAGGTCGGGAAGGGACGGCACAGAGGTGAGCAGGAACCAACCGGCCTGTCTGTGGTGGGGCTGGCCCCGGGGCAGGCGTGGGGGTGATGGCTGGAAGTGGGATGGCGCGTGAGTTGGCACCAGCCAGCGTTGGAGGCAGAGACTCAGAGGTCAGGGATCTCTCTCTCTGTCTCTGTCTCTGTCTCTCTCCCTCAGGGAGCTGAGGAGAGTAAGGTGGCGCCCCCTGCCCACCTCGCCTACATCTCCATGGGCCCTTCTTTCTCTGGCCGCTCCAGGAGCCCTGCGGGCTTGGGTTCAACCCCCCACACACCGCACAGGCCGAGGGCGCATGCGCGACCGCCGGGGCCTAGGGCTGACCTCGGGGGTCCTCAGTGAAGGCCCCGCCCTCCCTCCAGGCTCTGACCCAGCTGCAGCTCTTCCATCTCCGCCCTTCTGGACTTGGCTTCAGCTGTCTCCCTCCCCTCCCCCACTCCCACTCAGCTTGCAGGCCGCTTCCCTGCCTTGAAAGCATGGCTCTGGCCCTGAGGGCCACAGACCTACTGGGCTTCAAGCTCAAGGCTCTGCCTGGGCCTGCTGCTTCGGCCAGGGGCTCATTTTTTCCTGGAAAGACAAAGCCATGGCCTCACCCCACGCCTGCACTTTGCCACGGCAGGCAGCCCAGATGTAGGAAAGGCTCTGTGGAGTCAGAAGTGCCGAGACAGGCAGATGGCACCAGAGGGTTTGGGGGCCAGGGCGCAACTGGGCTAGCCCCTCCTCCCGGGAGTCGGGGAGGCCCGGCCTTCCTAGTGCCCAGGCCACGGCTCCGGGGAGAAACCCGCCATGGAGGGCACGCGGGAGGCCCTCTGCCTGAGGTGGCAGGTGTCACGCCAGGGCCACTGCAAGCCTGGCTCGGCTTGCCTGCTTTCTCCAAAGGAGGCTGGCCGACCAGCCGAACCTGGCACCTGCGCCAGGCCCCTTCCAAGGGGACGAGTTCCAGAGGATAGAGCCCTGGGGGCTGCTGCCAAGTCTCCTGGGGCGTGTGCTGGGCCCCCGTCAGAGGAGGAAGCAGCCTGGTAAACGGTGTGCCAGGCCTGAGATCTGGAGGCCTCCCACAGCCGGGTCCCTGTCCTGCCCAGGCCCCCCGAGGGAGGACGATGGTCGGGCAGTGGCGAGCGGGGTGGGGCTGGCGCCGAGCCTGCCCTTGGATGCCCCGGGGAAGGGCGCCGGGGGATGTGCTGCCCCTGGCCAGGTCTGAGGGACCGACCCAGCTCGGGGCTGTCGGGGGCAGAGAGAGAACCCCCCTCCGCCCTTTCCCTTCAGGTTCTTAGGGCTGGCCAAATCCTTCCCAAGACAGCTTGTCTGGAGAAAATCAGACCCAGCTGAAGAACATGTGTCCATGGGGGAAACCCGGGAAACTGAGTCTCCCCACACAATAGCAGAGATTCTCATCTTGCATCCTCTCCTGAGCTAATGACAAAGGTGGATGTCCCGGGTGGGTGGGCCTGTGGAATGGGAGAGGGGAGGAAGTCTATTGTCATGCAGAGGGACATGGAAAGACTTGTCTGAAGCTTATCCCCTGCACTGGGGTCAGGTCGGGAAGGGACGGCACAGAGGTGAGCAGGAACCAACTGGCCTCTCTGTGGTGGGGCTGGCCCCGGGGCAGGTGTGGGGGTGATGGCTGGAAGTGGGATGGCGCGTGAGTTGGCACCAGCCAGCGGTGGAGGCAGAGACTCAGAGGTCAGGGATCTCTCTCTCTGTCTCTGTCTCTCTCTCTCTCCCTCAGGGAGCTGAGGAGAGTAAGGTGGCGCCCCCTGCCCTCCTCGCCTACCTCTCCATGGGCCCTTCTTTCTCTGGCCGCTCCAGGAGCCCTGCGGGCTTGGGTTCAACCCCCCACACACCGCACAGGCCAAGGGCGCCTGCGCGACCGCCAGGGCCTAGGGCTGGCCTCGGGGGGGGGGGGTCCTCAGTGAAGGCCCCGCCCTCCCTCCAGGCTCTGACCCAGCTGCAGCTCTTCCATCGCCGCCCTTCTGGACTCGGCTTCAGCTGTCTCCCTCCCCTCCCCCACTCCCACTCAGCTTGCAGGCCGCTTCCCTGCCTTGAAAGCATGGCTCTGGCCCTGAGGGCCGCAGACCTACTGGGCTTCAAGCTCAAGGCTCTGCCTGGGCCTGCTGCTTCGGCCAGGGGCTCATTTTTTCCTGGAAAGACAAAGCCATGGCCTCACCCCACGCCTGCACTTTGCCACGGCAGGCAGCCCAGATGTAGGAAAGGCTCTGTGGAGTCAGAAGTGCCGAGACAGGCAGATGGCACCAGAGGGTTTGGGGGCCAGGGCGCAACTGGGCTAGCCCCTCCTCCCAGGAGTCGGGGAGGCCCGGCCTTCCTAGTGCCCAGGCCACGGCTCCGGGGAGAAACCCGCCATGGAGGGCACGCGGGAGGCCCCCTGCCTGAGGTGGCAGGTGTCACGCCAGGGCCACTGCAAGCCTGGCTCGGCTTGCCTGCTTTCTCCAAAGGAGGCTGGCCGACCAGCCGAACCTGGCACCTGGGCCAGGCCCCTTCCAAGGGGACGAGTTCCAGAGGATAGAGCCCTGGGGGCGGCTGCCAAGTCTCCTGGGGCGTGTGCTGGGCCCCCGTCAGAGGAGGAAGCAGCCTGCTAAACGGTGTGCCAGGCCTGAGATCTGGAGGCCTCCCACAGCCGGGTCCCTGTCCTGCCCAGGCCCCCCGAGGGAGGACGATGGTCGGGAAGTGGCGAGCGGGGTGGGGCTGGCGCCGAGCCTGCCCTTGGATGCCCCGGGGAAGGGCGCCGGGGGATGGGCTGCCCCTGGCCAGGTCTGAGGGACCGACCCAGCTCGGGGCTGTCGGGGGCAGAGAGAGAACCCCCCTCCGCCCTTTCCCTTCAGGTTCTTAGGGCTGGCCAAATCCTTCCCAAGACAGCTTGTCTGGAGAAAATCAGACCCAGCTGAAGAACATGTGTCCATGGGGGAAACCCGGGAAACTGAGTCTCCCCACACAATAGCAGAGATTCTCATCTTGCATCCTCTCCTGAGCTAATGACAATGGTGGATGTCCCGGGTGGGTGGGCCTGTGGAATGGGAGAGGGGAGGAAGTCTATTGTCATGCAGAGGGACATGGAAAGACTTGTCTGAAGCTTATCCCCTGCACTGGGGTCAGGTCGGGAAGGGACGGCACAGAGGTGAGCAGGAACCAACCGGCCTGTCTGTGGTGGGGCTGGCCCCGGGGCAGGCGTGGGGGTGATGGCTGGAAGTGGAATGGCGCGTGAGTTGGCACCAGCCAGCGGTGGAGGCAGAGACTCAGAGGTCAGGGATCTCTCTCTCTGTCTCTGTCTCTCTCTCTCTCCCTCAGGGAGCTGAGGAGAGTAAGGTGGCGCCCCCTGCCCACCTCGCCTACCTCTCCATGGGCCCTTCTTTCTCTGGCCGCTCCGGGAGCCCTGCGGGCTTGGGTTCAAGCCCCCACACACCGCACAGGCCAAGGGCGCATGCGCGACCGCCGGGGCCTAGGGCTGGCCTCGGGGGGGGGGGTCCTCAGTGAAGGCCCCGCCCTCCCTCCAGGCTCTGACCCAGCTGCAGCTCTTCCATCGCCGCCCTTCTGGACTGGGCTTCAGCTGTCTCCCTCCCCTCCCCCACTCCCACTCAGCTTGCAGGCCGCTTCCCTGCCTTGAAAGCATTGCTCTGGCCCTGAGGGCCACAGACCTACTGGGCTTCAAGCTCAAGGCTCTGCCTGGGCCTGCTGCTTCGGCCAGGGGCTCATTTTTTCCTGGAAAGACAAAGCCATGGCCTCACCCCACGCCTGCACTTTGCCACGGCAGGCAGCCCAGATGTAGGAAAGGCTCTGTGGAGTCAGAAGTGCCGAGACAGGCAGATGGCACCAGAGGGTTTGGGGGCCAGGGCGCAACTGGGCTAGCCCCTCCTCCCGGGAGTCGGGGAGGCCCGGCCTTCCTAGTGCCCAGGCCACGGCTCCGGGGAGAAACCCGCCATGGAGGGCACGCGGGAGGCCCCCTGCCTGAGGTGGCAGGTGTCACGCCAGGGCCACTGCAAGCCTGGCTCGGCTTGCCTGCTTTCTCCAAAGGAGGCTGGCCGACCAGCCGAACCTGGCACCTGGGCCAGGCCCCTTCCAAGGGGACGAGTTCCAGAGGATAGAGCCCTGGGGGCGGCTGCCAAGTCTCCTGGGGCGTGTGCTGGGCCCCCGTCAGAGGAGGAAGCAGCCTGGTAAACGGTGTGCCAGGCCTGAGATCTGGAGGCCTCCCACAGCCGGGTCCCTGTCCTGCCCAGGCCCCCCGAGGGAGGACGATGGTCGGGCAGTGGCGAGCGGGGTGGGGCTGGCGCCGAGCCTGCCCTTGGATGCCCCGGGGAAGGGCGCCGGGGGATGGGCTGCCCCTGGCCAGGTCTGAGGGACCGACCCAGCTCGGGGCTGTCGGGGGCAGAGAGAGAACCCCCCTCCGCCCTTTCCCTTCAGGTTCTTAGGGCTGGCCAAATCCTTCCCAAGACAGCTTGTCTGGAGAAAATCAGACCCAGCTGAAGAACATGTGTCCATGGGGGAAACCCGGGAAACTGAGTCTCCCCACACAATAGCAGAGATTCTCATCTTGCATCCTCTCCTGAGCTAATGACAAAGGTGGATGTCCCGGGTGGGTGGGCCTGTGGAATGGGAGAGGGGAGGAAGTCTATTGTCATGCAGAGGGACATGGAAACACTTGTCTGAAGCTTATCCTCTGCACTGGGGTCAGGTCGGGAAGGGACGGCACAGAGGTGAGCAGGAACCAACCGGCCTCTCTGTGGTGGGGCTGGCCCCGGGGCAGGCGTGGGGATGATGGCTGGAAGTGGGATGGCGCGTGAGTTGGCACCAGCCAGCGGTGGAGGCAGAGACTCAGAGGTCAGGGATCTCTCTCTCTGTCTCTGTCTCTCTCTCTCTCCCTCAGGGAGCTGAGGAGAGTAAGGTGGCGCCCCCTGCCCACCTCGCCTACCTCTCCATGGGCCCTTCTTTCTCTGGCCGCTCCGGGAGCCCTGCGGGCTTGGGTTCAACCCCCCACACACCGCACAGGCCAAGGGCGCATGCGCGACCGCCGGGGCCTAGGACTGGCCTCGGGGGGGGGGTCCTCAGTGAAGGCCCCGCCCTCCCTCCAGGCTCTGACCCAGCTGCAGCTCTTCCATCGCCGCCCTTCTGGACTCGGCTTCAGCTGTCTCCCTCCCCTCCCCCACTCCCACTCAGCTTGCAGGCCGCTTTCCTGCCTTGAAAGCATTGCTCTGGCCCTGAGGGCCACAGACCTACTGGGCTTCAAGCTCAAGGCTCTGCCTGGGCCTGCTGCTTCGGCCAGGGGCTCATTTTTTCCTGGAAAGACAAAGCCATGGCCTCACCCCACGCCTGCACTTTGCCACGGCAGGCAGCCCAGATGTAGGAAAGGCTCTGTGGAGTCAGAAGTGCCGAGACAGGCAGATGGCACCAGAGGTTTTGGGGGCCAGGGCGCAACTGGGCTAGCCCCTCCTCCCGGGAGTCGGGGAGGCCCGGCCTTCCTAGTGCCCAGGCCACGGCTCCGGGGAGAAACCCGCCATGGAGGGCACGCGGGAGGCCCTCTGCCTGAGGTGGCAGGTGTCACGCCAGGGCCACTGCAAGCCTGGCTCGGCTTGCCTGCTTTCTCCAAAGGAGGCTGGCCGACCAGCCGAACCTGGCACCTGGGCCAGGCCCCTTCCAAGGGGACGAGTTCCAGAGGATAGAGCCCTGGGGGCGGCTGCCAAGTCTCCTGGGGCGTGTGCTGGGCCCCCGTCAGAGGAGGAAGCAGCCTGCTAAACGGTGTGCCAGGCCTGAGATCTGGAGGCCTCCCACAGCCGGGTCCCTGTCCTGCCCAGGCCCCCCGAGGGAGGACGATGGTCGGGCAGTGGCGAGCGGGGTGGGGCTGGCGCCGAGCCTGCCCTTGGATGCCCCGGGGAAGGGCGCCGGGGGATGGGCTGCCCCTGGCCAGGTCTGAGGGACCGACCCAGCTCGGGGCTGTCGGGGGCAGAGAGAGAACCCCCCTCCGCCCTTTCCCTTCAGGTTCTTAGGGCTGGCCAAATCCTTCCCAAGACAGCTTGTCTGGAGAAAATCAGACCCAGCTGAAGAACATGTGTCCATTGGGAAACCCGGGAAACTGATTCTCCCCACACAATAGCAGAGATTCTCATCTTGCATCCTCTCCTGAGCTAATGACAAAGGTGGATGTCCCGGGTGGGTGGGCCTGTGGAATGGGAGAGGGGAGGAAGTCTATTGTCATGCAGAGGGACATGGAAAGACTTGTCTGAAGCTTATCCCCTGCACTGGGGTCAGGTCAGGAAGGGACGGCACAGAGGTGAGCAGGAACCAACCGGCCTCTCTGTGGTGGGGCTGGCCCCGGGGCAGGCGTGGGGGTGATGGCTGGAAGTGGGATGGCGCGTGAGTTGGCACCAGCCAGCGGTGGAGGCAGAGACTCAGAGGTCAGGGATCTCTCTCTCTGTCTCTGTCTCTCTCTCTCTCCCTCAGGGAGCTGAGGAGAGTAAGGTGGCGCCCCCTGCCCACCTCGCCTACCTCTCCATGGGCCCTTCTTTCTCTGGCCGCTCCGGGAGCCCTGCGGGCTTGGGTTCAAGCCCCCACACACCGCACAGGCCAAGGGCGCATGCGCGACGGGCGGGGCCTAGGGCTGGCCTGGGTGGGGGTGTCCACAGTGAAGGCCCCGTCCTCACTCCAGGCTCTGACCCAGCTGCAGCTCTTCCATCGCCGCCCTTCTGGACTCGGCTTCAGCTGTCTCCCTCCCCTCCCCCACTCCCACTCAGCTTGCAGGCCGCTTCCCTGCCTTGAAAGCATTGCTCTGGCCCTGAGGGCCACAGACCTACTGGGCTTCAAGCTCAAGGCTCTGCCTGGGCCTGCTGCTTCGGCCAGGGGCTCATTTTTTCCTGGAAAGACAAAGCCATGGCCTCACCCCACGCCTGCACTTTGCCACGGCAGGCAGCCCAGATGTAGGAAAGGCTCTGTGGAGTCAGAAGTGCCGAGACAGGCAGATGGCACCAGAGGGTTTGGGGGCCAGGGCGCAACTGGGCTAGCCCCTCCTCCCGGGAGTCGGGGAGGCCCGGCCTTCCTAGTGCCCAGGCCACGGCTCCGGGGAGAAACCCGCCATGGAGGGCACGCGGGAGGCCCCCTGCCTGAGGTGGCAGGTGTCACGCCAGGGCCACTGCAAGCCTGGCTCGGCTTGCCTGCTTTCTCCAAAGGAGGCTGGCCGACCAGCCGAACCTGGCACCTGGGCCAGGCCCCTTCCAAGGGGACGAGTTCCAGAGGATAGAGCCCTGGGGGCGGCTGCCAAGTCTCCTGGGGCGTGTGCTGGGCCCCCGTCAGAGGAGGAAGCAGCCTGGTAAACGGTGTGCCAGGCCTGAGATCTGGAGGCCTCCCACAGCCGGGTCCCTGTCCTGCCCAGGCCCCCCGAGGGAGGACGATGGTCGGGCAGTGGCGAGCGGGGTGGGGCTGGCGCCGAGCCTGCCCTTGGATGCCCCGGGGAAGGGCGCCGGGGGATGGGCTGCCCCTGGCCAGGTCTGAGGGACCGACCCAGCTCGGGGCTGTCGGGGGCAGAGAGAGAACCCCCCTCCGCCCTTTCCCTTCAGGTTCTTAGGGCTGGCCAAATCCTTCCCAAGACAGCTTGTCTGGAGAAAATCAGACCCAGCTGAAGAACATGTGTCCATGGGGGAAACCCGGGAAACTGAGTCTCCCCACACAATAGCAGAGATTCTCATCTTGCATCCTCTCCTGAGCTAATGACAAAGGTGGATGTCCCGGGTGGGTGGGCCTGTGGAATGGGAGAGGGGAGGAAGTCTATTGTCATGCAGAGGGACATGGAAACACTTGTCTGAAGCTTATCCTCTGCACTGGGGTCAGGTCGGGAAGGGACGGCACAGAGGTGAGCAGGAACCAACCGGCCTCTCTGTGGTGGGGCTGGCCCCGGGGCAGGCGTGGGGATGATGGCTGGAAGTGGGATGGCGCGTGAGTTGGCACCAGCCAGCGGTGGAGGCAGAGACTCAGAGGTCAGGGATCTCTCTCTCTGTCTCTGTCTCTCTCTCTCTCCCTCAGGGAGCTGAGGAGAGTAAGGTGGCGCCCCCTGCCCACCTCGCCTACCTCTCCATGGGCCCTTCTTTCTCTGGCCGCTCCGGGAGCCCTGCGGGCTTGGGTTCAACCCCCCACACACCGCACAGGCCAAGGGCGCATGCGCGACCGCCGGGGCCTAGGACTGGCCTCGGGGGGGGGGGTCCTCAGTGAAGGCCCCGCCCTCCCTCCAGGCTCTGACCCAGCTGCAGCTCTTCCATCGCCGCCCTTCTGGACTCGGCTTCAGCTGTCTCCCTCCCCTCCCCCACTCCCACTCAGCTTGCAGGCCGCTTTCCTGCCTTGAAAGCATTGCTCTGGCCCTGAGGGCCACAGACCTACTGGGCTTCAAGCTCAAGGCTCTGCCTGGGCCTGCTGCTTCGGCCAGGGGCTCATTTTTTCCTGGAAAGACAAAGCCATGGCCTCACCCCACGCCTGCACTTTGCCACGGCAGGCAGCCCAGATGTAGGAAAGGCTCTGTGGAGTCAGAAGTGCCGAGACAGGCAGATGGCACCAGAGGTTTTGGGGGCCAGGGCGCAACTGGGCTAGCCCCTCCTCCCGGGAGTCGGGGAGGCCCGGCCTTCCTAGTGCCCAGGCCACGGCTCCGGGGAGAAACCCGCCATGGAGGGCACGCGGGAGGCCCTCTGCCTGAGGTGGCAGGTGTCACGCCAGGGCCACTGCAAGCCTGGCTCGGCTTGCCTGCTTTCTCCAAAGGAGGCTGGCCGACCAGCCGAACCTGGCACCTGGGCCAGGCCCCTTCCAAGGGGACGAGTTCCAGAGGATAGAGCCCTGGGGGCGGCTGCCAAGTCTCCTGGGGCGTGTGCTGGGCCCCCGTCAGAGGAGGAAGCAGCCTGCTAAACGGTGTGCCAGGCCTGAGATCTGGAGGCCTCCCACAGCCGGGTCCCTGTCCTGCCCAGGCCCCCCGAGGGAGGACGATGGTCGGGCAGTGGCGAGCGGGGTGGGGCTGGCGCCGAGCCTGCCCTTGGATGCCCCGGGGAAGGGCGCCGGGGGATGGGCTGCCCCTGGCCAGGTCTGAGGGACCGACCCAGCTCGGGGCTGTCGGGGGCAGAGAGAGAACCCCCCTCCGCCCTTTCCCTTCAGGTTCTTAGGGCTGGCCAAATCCTTCCCAAGACAGCTTGTCTGGAGAAAATCAGACCCAGCTGAAGAACATGTGTCCATTGGGGAAACCCGGGAAACTGATTCTCCCCACACAATAGCAGAGATTCTCATCTTGCATCCTCTCCTGAGCTAATGACAAAGGTGGATGTCCCGGGTGGGTGGGCCTGTGGAATGGGAGAGGGGAGGAAGTCTATTGTCATGCAGAGGGACATGGAAAGACTTGTCTGAAGCTTATCCCCTGCACTGGGGTCAGGTCAGGAAGGGACGGCACAGAGGTGAGCAGGAACCAACCGGCCTCTCTGTGGTGGGGCTGGCCCCGGGGCAGGCGTGGGGGTGATGGCTGGAAGTGGGATGGCGCGTGAGTTGGCACCAGCCAGCGGTGGAGGCAGAGACTCAGAGGTCAGGGATCTCTCTCTCTGTCTCTGTCTCTCTCTCTCTCCCTCAGGGAGCTGAGGAGAGTAAGGTGGCGCCCCCTGCCCACCTCGCCTACCTCTCCATGGGCCCTTCTTTCTCTGGCCGCTCCGGGAGCCCTGCGGGCTTGGGTTCAAGCCCCCACACACCGCACAGGCCAAGGGCGCATGCGCGACGGGCGGGGCCTAGGGCTGGCCTGGGTGGGGGTGTCCACAGTGAAGGCCCCGTCCTCACTCCAGGCTCTGACCCAGCTGCAGCTCTTCCATCGCCGCCCTTCTGGACTCGGCTTCAGCTGTCTCCCTCCCCTCCCCCACTCCCACTCAGCTTGCAGGCCGCTTCCCTGCCTTGAAAGCATTGCTCTGGCCCTGAGGGCCACAGACCTACTGGGCTTCAAGCTCAAGGCTCTGCCTGGGCCTGCTGCTTCGGCCAGGGGCTCATTTTTTCCTGGAAAGACAAAGCCATGGCCTCACCCCACGCCTGCACTTTGCCACGGCAGGCAGCCCAGATGTAGGAAAGGCTCTGTGGAGTCAGAAGTGCCGAGACAGGCAGATGGCACCAGAGGGTTTGGGGGCCAGGGCGCAACTGGGCTAGCCCCTCCTCCCGGGAGTCGGGGAGGCCCGGCCTTCCTAGTGCCCAGGCCACGGCTCCGGGGAGAAACCCGCCATGGAGTTCACCCGGGAGGCCCTCTGCCTGAGGTGGCAGGTGTCACGCCAGGGCCACTGCAAGCCTGGCTCGGCTTGCCTGCTTTCTCCAAAGGAGGCTGGCCGACCAGCCGAACCTGGCACCTGGGCCAGGCCCCTTCCAAGGGGACGAGTTCCAGAGGCTAGAGCCCTGGGGGCGGCTGCCAAGTCTCCTGGGGCGTGTGCTGGGCCCCCCTCAGAGGAGGAAGCAGCCTGGTAAACGGTGTGCCAGGCCTGAGATCTGGAGGCCTCCCACAGCCGGGTCCCTGTCCTGCCCAGGCCCCCCGAGGGAGGACGATGGTCGGGCAGTGGCGAGCGGGGTGGGGCTGGCGCCGAGCCTGCCCTTGGATGCCCCGGGGAAGGGCGCCGGGGGATGGGCTGCCCCTGGCCAGGTCTGAGGGACGGACCCAGCTCGGGGCTGTCGGGGGCAGAGAGAGAACCCCCCTCCGCCCTTTCCCTTCAGGTTCTTAGGGCTGGCCAAATCCTTCCCAAGACAGCTTGTCTGGAGAAAATCAGACCCAGCTGAAGAACATGTGTCCATGGGGGAAACCCGGGAAACTGAGTCTCCCCACACAATAGCAGAGATTCTCACCTTGCATCCTCTCCTGAGCTAATGACAAAGGTGGATGTCCCGGGTGGGTGGGCCTGTGGAATGGGAGAGGGGAGGAAGTCTATTGTCATGCAGAGGGACATGGAAAGACTTGTCTGAAGCTTATCCCCTGCACTGGGGTCAGGTCGGGAAGGGACGGCACAGAGGTGAGCAGGAACCAACCGGCCTGTCTGTGGTGGGGCTGGCCCCGGGGCAGGCGTGGGGGTGATGGCTGGAAGTGGGATGGCGCGTGAGTTGGCACCAGCCAGCGGTGGAGGCAGAGACTCAGAGGTCAGGGATCTCTCTCTCTGTCTCTGTCTCTCTCTCTCTCCCTCAGGGAGCTGAGGAGAGTAAGGTGGCGCCCCCTGCCCACCTCGCCTACCTCTCCATGGGCCCTTCTTTCTCTGGCCGCTCCGGGAGCCCTGCGGGCTTGGGTTCAAGCCCCCACACACCGCACAGGCCAAGGGCGCATGCGCGACCGCCGGGGCCTAGGGCTGGCCTCGGGGGGGGGGGGGTCCTCAGTGAAGGCCCCGCCCTCCCTCCAGGCTCTGACCCAGCTGCAGCTCTTCCATCGCCGCCCTTCTGGACTCGGCTTCAGCTGTCTCCCTCCCCTCCCCCACTCCCACTCAGCTTGCAGGCCGCTTCCCTGCCTTGAAAGCATTGCTCTGGCCCTGAGGGCCACAGACCTACTGGGCTTCAAGCTCAAGGCTCTGCCTGGGCCTGCTGCTTCGGCCAGGGGCTCATTTTTTCCTGGAAAGACAAAGCCATGGCCTCACCCCACGCCTGCACTTTGCCACGGCAGGCAGCCCAGATGTAGGAAAGGCTCTGTGGAGTCAGAAGTGCCGAGACAGGCAGATGGCACCAGAGGGTTTGGGGGCCAGGGCGCAACTGGGCTAGCCCCTCCTCCCGGGAGTCGGGGAGGCCCGGCCTTCCTAGTGCCCAGGCCACGGCTCCGGGGAGAAACCCGCCATGGAGGGCACGCGGGAGGCCCCCTGCCTGAGGTGGCAGGTGTCACGCCAGGGCCACTGCAAGCCTGGCTCGGCTTGCCTGCTTTCTCCAAAGGAGGCTGGCCGACCAGCCGAACCTGGCACCTGGGCCAGGCCCCTTCCAAGGGGACGAGTTCCAGAGGATAGAGCCCTGGGGGCGGCTGCCAAGTCTCCTGGGGCGTGTGCTGGGCCCCCGTCAGAGGAGGAAGCAGCCTGGTAAACGGTGTGCCAGGCCTGAGATCTGGAGGCCTCCCACAGCCGGGTCCCTGTCCTGCCCAGGCCCCCCGAGGGAGGACGATGGTCGGGCAGTGGCGAGCGGGGTGGGGCTGGCGCCGAGCCTGCCCTTGGATGCCCCGGGGAAGGGCGCCGGGGGATGGGCTGCCCCTGGCCAGGTCTGAGGGACCGACCCAGCTCGGGGCTGTCGGGGGCAGAGAGAGAACCCCCCTCCGCCCTTTCCCTTCAGGTTCTTAGGGCTGGCCAAATCCTTCCCAAGACAGCTTGTCTGGAGAAAATCAGACCCAGCTGAAGAACATGTGTCCATGGGGGAAACCCGGGAAACTGAGTCTCCCCACACAATAGCAGAGATTCTCATCTTGCATCCTCTCCTGAGCTAATGACAAAGGTGGATGTCCCGGGTGGGTGGGCCTGTGGAATGGGAGAGGGGAGGAAGTCTATTGTCATGCAGAGGGACATGGAAACACTTGTCTGAAGCTTATCCTCTGCACTGGGGTCAGGTCGGGAAGGGACGGCACAGAGGTGAGCAGGAACCAACCGGCCTCTCTGTGGTGGGGCTGGCCCCGGGGCAGGCGTGGGGATGATGGCTGGAAGTGGGATGGCGCGTGAGTTGGCACCAGCCAGCGGTGGAGGCAGAGACTCAGAGGTCAGGGATCTCTCTCTCTGTCTCTGTCTCTCTCTCTCTCCCTCAGGGAGCTGAGGAGAGTAAGGTGGCGCCCCCTGCCCACCTCGCCTACCTCTCCATGGGCCCTTCTTTCTCTGGCCGCTCCGGGAGCCCTGCGGGCTTGGGTTCAACCCCCCACACACCGCACAGGCCAAGGGCGCATGCGCGACCGCCGGGGCCTAGGACTGGCCTCGGGGGGGGGGGTCCTCAGTGAAGGCCCCGCCCTCCCTCCAGGCTCTGACCCAGCTGCAGCTCTTCCATCGCCGCCCTTCTGGACTCGGCTTCAGCTGTCTCCCTCCCCTCCCCCACTCCCACTCAGCTTGCAGGCCGCTTTCCTGCCTTGAAAGCATTGCTCTGGCCCTGAGGGCCACAGACCTACTGGGCTTCAAGCTCAAGGCTCTGCCTGGGCCTGCTGCTTCGGCCAGGGGCTCATTTTTTCCTGGAAAGACAAAGCCATGGCCTCACCCCACGCCTGCACTTTGCCACGGCAGGCAGCCCAGATGTAGGAAAGGCTCTGTGGAGTCAGAAGTGCCGAGACAGGCAGATGGCACCAGAGGTTTTGGGGGCCAGGGCGCAACTGGGCTAGCCCCTCCTCCCGGGAGTCGGGGAGGCCCGGCCTTCCTAGTGCCCAGGCCACGGCTCCGGGGAGAAACCCGCCATGGAGGGCACGCGGGAGGCCCTCTGCCTGAGGTGGCAGGTGTCACGCCAGGGCCACTGCAAGCCTGGCTCGGCTTGCCTGCTTTCTCCAAAGGAGGCTGGCCGACCAGCCGAACCTGGCACCTGGGCCAGGCCCCTTCCAAGGGGACGAGTTCCAGAGGATAGAGCCCTGGGGGCGGCTGCCAAGTCTCCTGGGGCGTGTGCTGGGCCCCCGTCAGAGGAGGAAGCAGCCTGCTAAACGGTGTGCCAGGCCTGAGATCTGGAGGCCTCCCACAGCCGGGTCCCTGTCCTGCCCAGGCCCCCCGAGGGAGGACGATGGTCGGGCAGTGGCGAGCGGGGTGGGGCTGGCGCCGAGCCTGCCCTTGGATGCCCCGGGGAAGGGCGCCGGGGGATGGGCTGCCCCTGGCCAGGTCTGAGGGACCGACCCAGCTCGGGGCTGTCGGGGGCAGAGAGAGAACCCCCCTCCGCCCTTTCCCTTCAGGTTCTTAGGGCTGGCCAAATCCTTCCCAAGACAGCTTGTCTGGAGAAAATCAGACCCAGCTGAAGAACATGTGTCCATTGGGGAAACCCGGGAAACTGATTCTCCCCACACAATAGCAGAGATTCTCATCTTGCATCCTCTCCTGAGCTAATGACAAAGGTGGATGTCCCGGGTGGGTGGGCCTGTGGAATGGGAGAGGGGAGGAAGTCTATTGTCATGCAGAGGGACATGGAAAGACTTGTCTGAAGCTTATCCCCTGCACTGGGGTCAGGTCAGGAAGGGACGGCACAGAGGTGAGCAGGAACCAACCGGCCTCTCTGTGGTGGGGCTGGCCCCGGGGCAGGCGTGGGGGTGATGGCTGGAAGTGGGATGGCGCGTGAGTTGGCACCAGCCAGCGGTGGAGGCAGAGACTCAGAGGTCAGGGATCTCTCTCTCTGTCTCTGTCTCTCTCTCTCTCCCTCAGGGAGCTGAGGAGAGTAAGGTGGCGCCCCCTGCCCACCTCGCCTACCTCTCCATGGGCCCTTCTTTCTCTGGCCGCTCCGGGAGCCCTGCGGGCTTGGGTTCAAGCCCCCACACACCGCACAGGCCAAGGGCGCATGCGCGACGGGCGGGGCCTAGGGCTGGCCTGGGTGGGGGTGTCCACAGTGAAGGCCCCGTCCTCACTCCAGGCTCTGACCCAGCTGCAGCTCTTCCATCGCCGCCCTTCTGGACTCGGCTTCAGCTGTCTCCCTCCCCTCCCCCACTCCCACTCAGCTTGCAGGCCGCTTCCCTGCCTTGAAAGCATTGCTCTGGCCCTGAGGGCCACAGACCTACTGGGCTTCAAGCTCAAGGCTCTGCCTGGGCCTGCTGCTTCGGCCAGGGGCTCATTTTTTCCTGGAAAGACAAAGCCATGGCCTCACCCCACGCCTGCACTTTGCCACGGCAGGCAGCCCAGATGTAGGAAAGGCTCTGTGGAGTCAGAAGTGCCGAGACAGGCAGATGGCACCAGAGGGTTTGGGGGCCAGGGCGCAACTGGGCTAGCCCCTCCTCCCGGGAGTCGGGGAGGCCCGGCCTTCCTAGTGCCCAGGCCACGGCTCCGGGGAGAAACCCGCCATGGAGTTCACCCGGGAGGCCCTCTGCCTGAGGTGGCAGGTGTCACGCCAGGGCCACTGCAAGCCTGGCTCGGCTTGCCTGCTTTCTCCAAAGGAGGCTGGCCGACCAGCCGAACCTGGCACCTGGGCCAGGCCCCTTCCAAGGGGACGAGTTCCAGAGGCTAGAGCCCTGGGGGCGGCTGCCAAGTCTCCTGGGGCGTGTGCTGGGCCCCCCTCAGAGGAGGAAGCAGCCTGGTAAACGGTGTGCCAGGCCTGAGATCTGGAGGCCTCCCACAGCCGGGTCCCTGTCCTGCCCAGGCCCCCCGAGGGAGGACGATGGTCGGGCAGTGGCGAGCGGGGTGGGGCTGGCGCCGAGCCTGCCCTTGGATGCCCCGGGGAAGGGCGCCGGGGGATGGGCTGCCCCTGGCCAGGTCTGAGGGACGGACCCAGCTCGGGGCTGTCGGGGGCAGAGAGAGAACCCCCCTCCGCCCTTTCCCTTCAGGTTCTTAGGGCTGGCCAAATCCTTCCCAAGACAGCTTGTCTGGAGAAAATCAGACCCAGCTGAAGAACATGTGTCCATGGGGGAAACCCGGGAAACTGAGTCTCCCCACACAATAGCAGAGATTCTCACCTTGCATCCTCTCCTGAGCTAATGACAAAGGTGGATGTCCCGGGTGGGTGGGCCTGTGGAATGGGAGAGGGGAGGAAGTCTATTGTCATGCAGAGGGACATGGAAAGACTTGTCTGAAGCTTATCCCCTGCACTGGGGTCAGGTCGGGAAGGGACGGCACAGAGGTGAGCAGGAACCAACCGGCCTCTCTGTGGTGGGGCTGGCCTCTCTGTGGTGGGGCTGGCCCCGGGGCAGGCGTGGGGGTGATGGCTGGAATTGGGATGGCGCGTGAGTTGGCACCAGCCAGCGGTGGAGGCAGAGACTCAGAGGTCAGGGATCTCTCTCTCTGTCTCTGTCTCTCTCTCTCTCCCTCAGGGAGCTGAGGAGAGTAAGGTGGCGCCCCCTGCCCACCTCGCCTACCTCTCCATGGGCCCTTCTTTCTCTGGCCGCTCCGGGAGCCCTGCGGGCTTGGGTTCAACCCCCCACACACCGCACAGGCCAAGGGCGCATGCGCGACCGCCGGGGCCTAGGGCTGGCCTCGGGGGGGGGGGTCCTCAGTGAAGGCCCCGCCCTCCCTCCAGGCTCTGACCCAGCTGCAGCTCTTCCATCGCCGCCCTTCTGGACTCGGCTTCAGCTGTCTCCCTCCCCTCCCCCACTCCCACTCAGCTTGCAGGCCGCTTCCCTGCCTTGAAAGCATTGCTCTGGCCCTGAGGGCCACAGACCTACTGGGCTTCAAGCTCAAGGCTCTGCCTGGGCCTGCTGCTTCGGCCAGGGGCTCATTTTTTCCTGGAAAGACAAAGCCATGGCCTCACCCCACGCCTGCACTTTGCCACGGCAGGCAGCCCAGATGTAGGAAAGGCTCTGTGGAGTCAGAAGTGCCGAGACAGGCAGATGGCACCAGAGGGTTTGGGGGCCAGGGCGCAACTGGGCTAGCCCCTCCTCCCGGGAGTCGGGGAGGCCCGGCCTTCCTAGTGCCCAGGCCACGGCTCCGGGGAGAAACCCGCCATGGAGGGCACGCGGGAGGCCCTCTGCCTGAGGTGGCAGGTGTCACGCCAGGGCCACTGCAAGCCTGGCTCGGCTTGCCTGCTTTCTCCAAAGGAGGCTGGCCGACCAGCCGAACCTGGCACCTGGGCCAGGCCCCTTCCAAGGGGACGAGTTCCAGAGGATAGAGCCCTGGGGGCGGCTGCCAAGTCTCCTGGGGCGTGTGCTGGGCCACCGTCAGAGGAGGAAGCAGCCTGGTAAACGGTGTGCCAGGCCTGAGATCTGGAGGCCTCCCACAGCCGGGTCCCTGTCCTGGCCAGGCCCCCCGAGGGAGGACGATGGTCGGGCATTGGCGAGCGGGGTGGGGCTGGCGCCGAGCCTGCCCTTGGATGCCCCGGGGAAGGGCGCCGGGGGATGGGCTGCCCCTGGCCAGGTCTCAGGGACCGACCCAGCTCGGGGCTGTCGGGGGCAGAGAGAGAACCCCCCTCCGCCCTTTCCCTTCAGGTTCTTAGGGCTGGCCAAATCCTTCCCAAGACAGCTTGTCTGGAGAAAATCAGACCCAGCTGAAGAACATGTGTCCATGGGGGAAACCCGGGAAACTGAGTCTCCCCACACAATAGCAGAGATTCTCACCTTGCATCCTCTCCTGAGCTAATGACAAAGGTGGATGTCCCGGGTGGGTGGGCCTGTGGAATGGGAGAGGGGAGGAAGTCTATTGTCATGCAGAGGGACATGGAAAGACTTGTCTGAAGCTTATCCCCTGCACTGGGGTCAGGTCGGGAAGGGACGGCACAGAGGTGAGCAGGAACCAACCGGCCTCTCTGTGGTGGGGCTGGCCCCGGGGCAGGCGTGGGGATGATGGCTGGAAGTGGGATGGCGCGTGAGTTGGCACCAGCCAGCGGTGGAGGCAGAGACTCAGAGGTCAGGGATCTCTCTCTCTGTCTCTGTCTCTCTCTCTCTCCCTCAGGGAGCTGAGGAGAGTAAGGTGGCGCCCCCTGCCCACCTCGCCTACCTCTCCATGGGCCCTTCTTTCTCTGGCCGCTCCGGGAGCCCTGCGGGCTTGGGTTCAACCCCCCACACACCGCACAGGCCAAGGGCGCATGCGCGACCGCCGGGGCCTAGGACTGGCCTCGGGGGGGGGGGGGGGTCCTCAGTGAAGGCCCCGCCCTCCCTCCAGGCTCTGACCCAGCTGCAGCTCTTCCATCGCCGCCCTTCTGGACTCGGCTTCAGCTGTCTCCCTCCCCTCACCCACTCCCACTCAGCTTGCAGGCCGCTTCCCTGCCTTGAAAGCATTGCTCTGGCCCTGAGGGCCACAGACCTACTGGGCTTCAAGCTCAAGGCTCTGCCTGGGCCTGCTGCTTCGGCCAGGGGCTCATTTTTTCCTGGAAAGACAAAGCCATGGCCTCACCCCACGCCTGCACTTTGCCACGGCAGGCAGCCCAGATGTAGGAAAGGCTCTGTGGAGTCAGAAGTGCCGAGACAGGCAGATGGCACCAGAGGGTTTGGGGGCCAGGGCGCAACTGGGCTAGCCCCTCCTCCCGGGAGTCGGGGAGGCCCGGCCTTCCTAGTGCCCAGGCCACGGCTCCGGGGAGAAACCCGCCATGGAGGGCACGCGGGAGGCCCTCTGCCTGAGGTGGCAGGTGTCACGCCAGGGCCACTGCAAGCCTGGCTCGGCTTGCCTGCTTTCTCCAAAGGAGGCTGGCCGACCAGCCGAACCTGGCACCTGGGCCAGGCCCCTTCCAAGGGGACGAGTTCCAGAGGATAGAGCCCTGGGGGCGGCTGCCAAGTCTCCTGGGGCGTGTGCTGGGCCCCCGTCAGAGGAGGAAGCAGCCTGGTAAACGGTGTGCCAGGCCTGAGATCTGGAGGCCTCCCACAGCCGGGTCCCTGTCCTGCCCAGGCCCCCCGAGGGAGGACGATGGTCGGGCAGTGGCGAGCGGGGTGGGGCTGGCGCCAAGCCTGCCCTTGGATGCCCCGGGGAAGGGCGCCGGGGGATGGGCTGCCCCTGGCCAGGTCTGAGGGACCGACCCAGCTCGGGGCTGTCGGGGGCAGAGAGAGAACCCCCCTCCGCCCTTTCCCTTCAGGTTCTTAGGGCTGGCCAAATCCTTCCCAAGACAGCTTGTCTGGAGAAAATCAGACCCAGCTGAAGAACATGTGTCCATGGGGGAAACCCGGGAAACTGAGTCTCCCCACACAATAGCAGAGATTCTCATCTTGCATCCTCTCCTGAGCTAATGACAAAGGTGGATGTCCCGGGTGGGTGGGCCTGTGGAATGGGAGAGGGGAGGAAGTCTATTGTCATGCAGAGGGACATGGAAAGACTTGTCTGAAGCTTATCCCCTGCACTGGGGTCAGGTCGGGAAGGGACGGCACAGAGGTGAGCAGGAACCAACTGGCCTCTCTGTGGTGGGGCTGGCCCCGGGGCAGGCGTGGGAGTGATGGCTGGAAGTGGGATGGCGCGTGAGTTGGCACCAGCCAGCGGTGGAGGCAGAGACTCAGAGGTCAGGGATCTCTCTCTCTGTCTCTGTCTCTCTCTCTCTCCCTCAGGGAGCTGAGGAGAGTAAGGTGGCGCCCCCTGCCCACCTCGCCTACCTCTCCATGGGCCCTTCTTTCTCTGGCCGCTCCAGGAGCCCTGCGGGCTTGGGTTCAACCCCCCACACACCGCACAGGCCAAGGGCGCATGCGCGACCGCCAGGGCCTAGGGCTGGCCTCGGGGGGGGGGGGGGTCCTCAGTGAAGGCCCCGCCCTCCCTCCAGGCTCTGACCCAGCTGCAGCTCTTCCATCGCCGCCCTTCTGGACTCGGCTTCAGCTGTCTCCCTCCCCTCCCCCACTCCCACTCAGCTTGCAGGCCGCTTCCCTGCCTTGAAAGCATGGCTCTGGCCCTGAGGGCCACAGACCTACTGGGCTTCAAGCTCAAGGCTCTGCCTGGGCCTGCTGCTTCGGCCAGGGGCTCATTTTTTCCTGGAAAGACAAAGCCATGGCCTCACCCCACGCCTGCACTTTGCCACGGCAGGCAGCCCAGATGTAGGAAAGGCTCTGTGGAGTCAGAAGTGCCGAGACAGGCAGATGGCACCAGAGGGTTTGGGGACCAGGGCGCAACTGGGCTAGCCCCTCCTCCCAGGAGTCGGGGAGGCCCGGCCTTCCTAGTGCCCAGGCCACGGCTCCGGGGAGAAACCTGCCATGGAGGGCACGCGGGAGGCCCCCTGCCTGAGGTGGCAGGTGTCACGCCAGGGCCACTGCAAGCCTGGCTCGGCTTGCCTGCTTTCTCCAAAGGAGGCTGGCCGACCAGCCGAACCTGGCACCTGGGCCAGGCCCCTTCCAAGGGGACGAGTTCCAGAGGATAGAGCCCTGGGGGCGGCTGCCAAGTCTCCTGGGGCGTGTGCTGGGCCCCCGTCAGAGGAGGAAGCAGCCTGGTAAACGGTGTGCCAGGCCTGAGATCTGGAGGCCTCCCACAGCCGGGTCCCTGTCCTGCCCAGGCCCCCCGAGGGAGGACGATGGTCGGGCAGTGGCGAGCGGGGTGGGGCTGGCGCCGAGCCTGCCCTTGGATGCCCCGGGGAAGGGCGCCGGGGGATGGGCTGCCCCTGGCCAGGTCTGAGGGACCGACCCAGCTCGGGGCTGTCGGGGGCAGAGAGAGAACCCCCCTCCGCCCTTTCCCTTCAGGTTCTTAGGGCTGGCCAAATCCTTCCCAAGACAGCTTGTCTGGAGAAAATCAGACCCAGCTGAAGAACATGTGTCCATGGGGGAAACCCGGGAAACTGAGTCTCCCCACACAATAGCAGAGATTCTCATCTTGCATCCTCTCCTGAGCTAATGACAAAGGTGGATGTCCCGGGTGGGTGGGCCTGTGGAATGGGAGAGGGGAGGAAGTCTATTGTCATGCAGAGGGACATGGAAAGACTTGTCTGAAGCTTATCCCCTGCACTGGGGTCAGGTCGGGAAGGGACGGCACAGAGGTGAGCAGGAACCAACCGGCCTCTCTGTGGTGGGGCTGGCCCCGGGGCAGGCGTGGGGATGATGGCTGGAAGTGGGATGGCGCGTGAGTTGGCACCAGCCAGCGGTGGAGGCAGAGACTCAGAGGTCAGGGATCTCTCTCTCTGTCTCTGTCTCTCTCTCTCTCCCTCAGGGAGCTGAGGAGAGTAAGGTGGCGCCCCCTGCCCACCTCGCCTACCTCTCCATGGGCCCTTCTTTCTCTGGCCGCTCCGGGAGCCCTGCGGGCTTGGGTTCAACCCCCCACACACCGCACAGGCCAAGGGCGCATGCGCGACCGCCGGGGCCTAGGACTGGCCTCGGGGGGGGGGGGGGGGGTCCTCAGTGAAGGCCCCGCCCTCCCTCCAGGCTCTGACCCAGCTGCAGCTCTTCCATCGCCGCCCTTCTGGACTCGGCTTCAGCTGTCTCCCTCCCCTCCCCCACTCCCACTCAGCTTGCAGGCCGCTTTCCTGCCTTGAAAGCATTGCTCTGGCCCTGAGGGCCACAGACCTACTGGGCTTCAAGCTCAAGGCTCTGCCTGGGCCTGCTGCTTCGGCCAGGGGCTCATTTTTTCCTGGAAAGACAAAGCCATGGCCTCACCCCACGCCTGCACTTTGCCACGGCAGGCAGCCCAGATGTAGGAAAGGCTCTGTGGAGTCAGAAGTGCCGAGACAGGCAGATGGCACCAGAGGTTTTGGGGGCCAGGGCGCAACTGGGCTAGCCCCTCCTCCCGGGAGTCGGGGAGGCCCGGCCTTCCTAGTGCCCAGGCCACGGCTCCGGGGAGAAACCCGCCATGGAGGGCACGCGGGAGGCCCTCTGCCTGAGGTGGCAGGTGTCACGCCAGGGCCACTGCAAGCCTGGCTCGGCTTGCCTGCTTTCTCCAAAGGAGGCTGGCCGACCAGCCGAACCTGGCACCTGGGCCAGGCCCCTTCCAAGGGGACGAGTTCCAGAGGATAGAGCCCTGGGGGCGGCTGCCAAGTCTCCTGGGGCGTGTGCTGGGCCCCCGTCAGAGGAGGAAGCAGCCTGCTAAACGGTGTGCCAGGCCTGAGATCTGGAGGCCTCCCACACCCGGGTCCCTGTCCTGCCCAGGCCCCCCGAGGGAGGACGATGGTCGGGCAGTGGCGAGCGGGGTGGGGCTGGCGCCGAGCCTGCCCTTGGATGCCCCGGGGAAGGGCGCCGGGGGATGGGCTGCCCCTGGCCAGGTCTGAGGGACCGACCCAGCTCGGGGCTGTCGGGGGCAGAGAGAGAACCCCCCTCCGCCCTTTCCCTTCAGGTTCTTAGGGCTGGCCAAATCCTTCCCAAGACAGCTTGTCTGGAGAAAATCAGACCCAGCTGAAGAACATGTGTCCATGGGGGAAACCCGGGAAACTGAGTCTCCCCACACAATAGCAGAGATTCTCACCTTGCATCCTCTCCTGAGCTAATGACAAAGGTGGATGTCCCGGGTGGGTGGGCCTGTGGAATGGGAGAGGGGAGGAAGTCTATTGTCATGCAGAGGGACATGGAAAGACTTGTCTGAAGCTTATCCCCTGCACTGGGGTCAGGTCGGGAAGGGACGGCACAGAGGTGAGCAGGAACCAACCGGCCTCTCTGTGGTGGGGCTGGCCCCGGGGCAGGCGTGGGGGTGATGGCTGGAAGTGGGATGGCGCGTGAGTTGGCACCAGCCAGCGGTGGAGGCAGAGACTCAGAGGTCAGGGATCTCTCTCTCTGTCTCTGTCTCTCTCTCTCTCCCTCAGGGAGCTGAGGAGAGTAAGGTGGCGCCCCCTGCCCACCTCGCCTACCTCTCCATGGGCCCTTCTTTCTCTGGCCGCTCCGGGAGCCCTGCGGGCTTGGGTTCAAGCCCCCACACACCGCACAGGCCAAGGGCGCATGCGCGACCGCCGGGGCCTAGGGCTGGCCTGGGTGGGGGTGTCCACAGTGAAGGCCCCGTCCTCACTCCAGGCTCTGACCCAGCTGCAGCTCTTCCATCGCCGCCCTTCTGGACTCGGCTTCAGCTGTCTCCCTCCCCTCCCCCACTCCCACTCAGCTTGCAGGCCGCTTCCCTGCCTTGAAAGCATTGCTCTGGCCCTGAGGGCCACAGACCTACTGGGCTTCAAGCTCGAGGCACTGCCTGGGCCTGCTGCTTCGGCCAGGGGCTCATTTTTTCCTGGAAAGACAAAGCCATGGCCTCACCCCACGCCTGCACTTTGCCACGGCAGGCAGCCCAGATGTAGGAAAGGCTTTGTGGAGTCAGAAGTGCCGAGAAAGGCAGATGGCACCAGAGGGTTTGGGGGCCAGGGCGCCACTGGGCTAGCCCCTCCTCCCGGGAGTCGGGGAGGCCCGGCCTTCCTAGTGCCCAGGCCACGGCTCCGGGGAGAAACCCGCCATGGAGGGCACGCGGGAGGCCCTCTGCCTGAGGTGGCAGGTGTCACGCCAGGGCCACTGCAAGCCTGGCTCGGCTTGCCTGCTTTCTCCAAAGGAGGCTGGCCGACCAGCCGAACCTGGCACCTGGGCCAGGCCCCTTCCAAGGGGACGAGTTCCAGAGGATAGAGCCCTGGGGGCGGCTGCCAAGTCTCCTGGGGCGTGTGCTGGGCCCCCGTCAGAGGAGGAAGCAGCCTGCTAAACGGTGTGCCAGGCCTGAGATCTGGAGGCCTCCCACACCCGGGTCCCTGTCCTGCCCAGGCCCCCCGAGGGAGGACGATGGTCGGGCAGTGGCGAGCGGGGTGGGGCTGGCGCCGAGCCTGCCCTTGGATGCCCCGGGGAAGGGCGCCGGGGGATGGGCTGCCCCTGGCCAGGTCTGAGGGACCGACCCAGCTCGGGGCTGTCGGGGGCAGAGAGAGAACCCCCCTCCGCCCTTTCCCTTCAGGTTCTTAGGGCTGGCCAAATCCTTCCCAAGACAGCTTGTCTGGAGAAAATCAGACCCAGCTGAAGAACATGTGTCCATTGGGGAAACCCGGGAAACTGATTCTCCCCACACAATAGCAGAGATTCTCACCTTGCATCCTCTCCTGAGCTAATGACAAAGGTGGATGTCCCGGGTGGGTGGGCCTGTGGAATGGGAGAGGGGAGGAAGTCTATTGTCATGCAGAGGGACATGGAAAGACTTGTCTGAAGCTTATCCCCTGCACTGGGGTCAGGTCGGGAAGGGACGGCACAGAGGTGAGCAGGAACCAACCGGCCTCTCTGTGGTGGGGCTGGCCCCGGGGCAGGCGTGGGGGTGATGGCTGGAAGTGGGATGGCGCGTGAGTTGGCACCAGCCAGCGGTGGAGGCAGAGACTCAGAGGTCAGGGATCTCTCTCTCTGTCTCTGTCTCTCTCTCTCTCCCTCAGGGAGCTGAGGAGAGTAAGGTGGCGCCCCCTGCCCACCTCGCCTACCTCTCCATGGGCCCTTCTTTCTCTGGCCGCTCCGGGAGCCCTGCGGGCTTGGGTTCAAGCCCCCACACACCGCACAGGCCAAGGGCGCATGCGCGACCGCCGGGGCCTAGGGCTGGCCTGGGTGGGGGTGTCCACAGTGAAGGCCCCGTCCTCACTCCAGGCTCTGACCCAGCTGCAGCTCTTCCATCGCCGCCCTTCTGGACTCGGCTTCAGCTGTCTCCCTCCCCTCCCCCACTCCCACTCAGCTTGCAGGCCGCTTCCCTGCCTTGAAAGCATTGCTCTGGCCCTGAGGGCCACAGACCTACTGGGCTTCAAGCTCAAGGCTCTGCCTGGGCCTGCTGCTTCGGCCAGGGGCTCATTTTTTCCTGGAAAGACAAAGCCATGGCCTCACCCCACGCCTGCACTTTGCCACGGCAGGCAGCCCAGATGTAGGAAAGGCTCTGTGGAGTCAGAAGTGCCGAGACAGGCAGATGGCACCAGAGGGTTTGGGGGCCAGGGCGCAACTGGGCTAGCCCCTCCTCCCGGGAGTCGGGGAGGCCCGGCCTTCCTAGTGCCCAGGCCACGGCTCCGGGGAGAAACCCGCCATGGAGGGCACCCGGGAGGCCCTCTGCCTGAGGTGGCAGGTGTCACGCCAGGGCCACTGCAAGCCTGGCTCGGCTTGCCTGCTTTCTCCAAAGGAGGCTGGCCGACCAGCCGAACCTGGCACCTGGGCCAGGCCCCTTCCAAGGGGACGAGTTCCAGAGGCTAGAGCACTGGGGGCGGCTGCCAAGTCTCCTGGGGCGTGTGCTGGGCCCCCGTCAGAGGAGGAAGCAGCCTGGTAAACGGTGTGCCAGGCCTGAGATCTGGAGGCCTCCCACAGCCGGGTCCCTGTCCTGCCCAGGCCCCCCGAGGGAGGACGATGGTCGGGCAGTGGCGAGCGGGGTGGGGCTGGCGCCGAGCCTGCCCTTGGATGCCCCGGGGAAGGGCGCCGGGGGATGGGCTGCCCCTGGCCAGGTCTGAGGGACCGACCCAGCTCGGGGCTGTCGGGGGCAGAGAGAGAACCCCCCTCCGCCCTTTCCCTTCAGGTTCTTAGGGCTGGCCAAATCCTTCCCAAGACAGCTTGTCTGGAGAAAATCAGACCCAGCTGAAGAACATGTGTCCATGGGGGAAACCCGGGAAACTGAGTCTCCCCACACAATAGCAGAGATTCTCACCTTGCATCCTCTCCTGAGCTAATGACAAAGGTGGATGTCCCGGGTGGGTGGGCCTGTGGAATGGGAGAGGGGAGGAAGTCTATTGTCATGCAGAGGGACATGGAAAGACTTGTCTGAAGCTTATCCCCTGCACTGGGGTCAGGTCGGGAAGGGACGGCACAGAGGTGAGCAGGAACCAACCGGCCTCTCTGTGGTGGGGCTGGCCTCTCTGTGGTGGGGCTGGCCCCGGGGCAGGCGTGGGGGTGATGGCTGGAATTGGGATGGCGCGTGAGTTGGCACCAGCCAGCGGTGGAGGCAGAGACTCAGAGGTCAGGGATCTCTCTCTCTGTCTCTGTCTCTCTCTCTCTCCCTCAGGGAGCTGAGGAGAGTAAGGTGGCGCCCCCTGCCCACCTCGCCTACCTCTCCATGGGCCCTTCTTTCTCTGGCCGCTCCGGGAGCCCTGCGGGCTTGGGTTCAACCCCCCACACACCGCACAGGCCAAGGGCGCATGCGCGACCGCCGGGGCCTAGGGCTGGCCTCGGGGGGGGGGGGGGTCCTCAGTGAAGGCCCCGCCCTCCCTCCAGGCTCTGACCCAGCTGCAGCTCTTCCATCGCCGCCCTTCTGGACTCGGCTTCAGCTGTCTCCCTCCCCTCCCCCACTCCCACTCAGCTTGCAGGCCGCTTCCCTGCCTTGAAAGCATTGCTCTGGCCCTGAGGGCCACAGACCTACTGGGCTTCAAGCTCAAGGCTCTGCCTGGGCCTGCTGCTTCGGCCAGGGGCTCATTTTTTCCTGGAAAGACAAAGCCATGGCCTCACCCCACGCCTGCACTTTGCCACGGCAGGCAGCCCAGATGTAGGAAAGGCTCTGTGGAGTCAGAAGTGCCGAGACAGGCAGATGGCACCAGAGGGTTTGGGGGCCAGGGCGCAACTGGGCTAGCCCCTCCTCCCGGGAGTCGGGGAGGCCCGGCCTTCCTAGTGCCCAGGCCACGGCTCCGGGGAGAAACCCGCCATGGAGGGCACGCGGGAGGCCCTCTGCCTGAGGTGGCAGGTGTCACGCCAGGGCCACTGCAAGCCTGGCTCGGCTTGCCTGCTTTCTCCAAAGGAGGCTGGCCGACCAGCCGAACCTGGCACCTGGGCCAGGCCCCTTCCAAGGGGACGAGTTCCAGAGGCTAGAGCCCTGGGGGCGGCTGCCAAGTCTCCTGGGGCGTGTGCTGGGCCCCCGTCAGAGGAGGAAGCAGCCTGGTAAACGGTGTGCCAGGCCTGAGATCTGGAGGCCTCCCACAGCCGGGTCCCTGTCCTGGCCAGGCCCCCCGAGGGAGGACGATGGTCGGGCATTGGCGAGCGCGGTGGGGCTGGCGCCGAGCCTGCCCTTGGATGCCCCGGGGAAGGGCGCCGGGGGATGGGCTGCCCCTGGCCAGGTCTGAGGGACCGACCCAGCTCGGGGCTGTCGGGGGCAGAGAGAGAACCCCCCTCCGCCCTTTCCCTTCAGGTTCTTAGGGCTGGCCAAATCCTTCCCAAGACAGCTTGTCTGGAGAAAATCAGACCCAGCTGAAGAACATGTGTCCATGGGGGAAACCCGGGAAACTGAGTCTCCCCACACAATAGCAGAGATTCTCACCTTGCATCCTCTCCTGAGCTAATGACAAAGGTGGATGTCCCGGGTGGGTGGGCCTGTGGAATGGGAGAGGGGAGGAAGTCTATTGTCATGCAGAGGGACATGGAAAGACTTGTCTGAAGCTTATCCCCTGCACTGGGGTCAGGTCGGGAAGGGACGGCACAGAGGTGAGCAGGAACCAACCGGCCTCTCTGTGGTGGGGCTGGCCCCGGGGCAGGCGTGGGGGTGATGGCTGGAAGTGGGATGGCGCGTGAGTTGGCACCAGCCAGCGGTGGAGGCAGAGACTCAGAGGTCAGGGATCTCTCTCTCTGTCTCTGTCTCTCTCTCTCTCCCTCAGGGAGCTGAGGAGAGTAAGGTGGCGCCCCCTGCCCACCTCGCCTACCTCTCCATGGGCCCTTCTTTCTCTGGCCGCTCCGGGAGCCCTGCGGGCTTGGGTTCAAGCCCCCACACACCGCACAGGCCAAGGGCGCATGCGCGACCGCCGGGGCCTAGGGCTGGCCTGGGTGGGGGTGTCCACAGTGAAGGCCCCGTCCTCACTCCAGGCTCTGACCCAGCTGCAGCTCTTCCATCGCCGCCCTTCTGGACTCGGCTTCAGCTGTCTCCCTCCCCTCCCCCACTCCCACTCAGCTTGCAGGCCGCTTCCCTGCCTTGAAAGCATTGCTCTGGCCCTGAGGGCCACAGACCTACTGGGCTTCAAGCTCGAGGCACTGCCTGGGCCTGCTGCTTCGGCCAGGGGCTCATTTTTTCCTGGAAAGACAAAGCCATGGCCTCACCCCACGCCTGCACTTTGCCACGGCAGGCAGCCCAGATGTAGGAAAGGCTTTGTGGAGTCAGAAGTGCCGAGAAAGGCAGATGGCACCAGAGGGTTTGGGGGCCAGGGCGCCACTGGGCTAGCCCCTCCTCCCGGGAGTCGGGGAGGCCCGGCCTTCCTAGTGCCCAGGCCACGGCTCCGGGGAGAAACCCGCCATGGAGGGCACGCGGGAGGCCCTCTGCCTGAGGTGGCAGGTGTCACGCCAGGGCCACTGCAAGCCTGGCTCGGCTTGCCTGCTTTCTCCAAAGGAGGCTGGCCGACCAGCCGAACCTGGCACCTGGGCCAGGCCCCTTCCAAGGGGACGAGTTCCAGAGGATAGAGCCCTGGGGGCGGCTGCCAAGTCTCCTGGGGCGTGTGCTGGGCCCCCGTCAGAGGAGGAAGCAGCCTGCTAAACGGTGTGCCAGGCCTGAGATCTGGAGGCCTCCCACACCCGGGTCCCTGTCCTGCCCAGGCCCCCCGAGGGAGGACGATGGTCGGGCAGTGGCGAGCGGGGTGGGGCTGGCGCCGAGCCTGCCCTTGGATGCCCCGGGGAAGGGCGCCGGGGGATGGGCTGCCCCTGGCCAGGTCTGAGGGACCGACCCAGCTCGGGGCTGTCGGGGGCAGAGAGAGAACCCCCCTCCGCCCTTTCCCTTCAGGTTCTTAGGGCTGGCCAAATCCTTCCCAAGACAGCTTGTCTGGAGAAAATCAGACCCAGCTGAAGAACATGTGTCCATTGGGGAAACCCGGGAAACTGATTCTCCCCACACAATAGCAGAGATTCTCACCTTGCATCCTCTCCTGAGCTAATGACAAAGGTGGATGTCCCGGGTGGGTGGGCCTGTGGAATGGGAGAGGGGAGGAAGTCTATTGTCATGCAGAGGGACATGGAAAGACTTGTCTGAAGCTTATCCCCTGCACTGGGGTCAGGTCGGGAAGGGACGGCACAGAGGTGAGCAGGAACCAACCGGCCTCTCTGTGGTGGGGCTGGCCCCGGGGCAGGCGTGGGGGTGATGGCTGGAAGTGGGATGGCGCGTGAGTTGGCACCAGCCAGCGGTGGAGGCAGAGACTCAGAGGTCAGGGATCTCTCTCTCTGTCTCTGTCTCTCTCTCTCTCCCTCAGGGAGCTGAGGAGAGTAAGGTGGCGCCCCCTGCCCACCTCGCCTACCTCTCCATGGGCCCTTCTTTCTCTGGCCGCTCCGGGAGCCCTGCGGGCTTGGGTTCAAGCCCCCACACACCGCACAGGCCAAGGGCGCATGCGCGACCGCCGGGGCCTAGGGCTGGCCTGGGTGGGGGTGTCCACAGTGAAGGCCCCGTCCTCACTCCAGGCTCTGACCCAGCTGCAGCTCTTCCATCGCCGCCCTTCTGGACTCGGCTTCAGCTGTCTCCCTCCCCTCCCCCACTCCCACTCAGCTTGCAGGCCGCTTCCCTGCCTTGAAAGCATTGCTCTGGCCCTGAGGGCCACAGACCTACTGGGCTTCAAGCTCAAGGCTCTGCCTGGGCCTGCTGCTTCGGCCAGGGGCTCATTTTTTCCTGGAAAGACAAAGCCATGGCCTCACCCCACGCCTGCACTTTGCCACGGCAGGCAGCCCAGATGTAGGAAAGGCTCTGTGGAGTCAGAAGTGCCGAGACAGGCAGATGGCACCAGAGGGTTTGGGGGCCAGGGCGCAACTGGGCTAGCCCCTCCTCCCGGGAGTCGGGGAGGCCCGGCCTTCCTAGTGCCCAGGCCACGGCTCCGGGGAGAAACCCGCCATGGAGGGCACCCGGGAGGCCCTCTGCCTGAGGTGGCAGGTGTCACGCCAGGGCCACTGCAAGCCTGGCTCGGCTTGCCTGCTTTCTCCAAAGGAGGCTGGCCGACCAGCCGAACCTGGCACCTGGGCCAGGCCCCTTCCAAGGGGACGAGTTCCAGAGGCTAGAGCACTGGGGGCGGCTGCCAAGTCTCCTGGGGCGTGTGCTGGGCCCCCGTCAGAGGAGGAAGCAGCCTGGTAAACGGTGTGCCAGGCCTGAGATCTGGAGGCCTCCCACAGCCGGGTCCCTGTCCTGCCCAGGCCCCCCGAGGGAGGACGATGGTCGGGCAGTGGCGAGCGGGGTGGGGCTGGCGCCGAGCCTGCCCTTGGATGCCCCGGGGAAGGGCGCCGGGGGATGGGCTGCCCCTGGCCAGGTCTGAGGGACCGACCCAGCTCGGGGCTGTCGGGGGCAGAGAGAGAACCCCCCTCCGCCCTTTCCCTTCAGGTTCTTAGGGCTGGCCAAATCCTTCCCAAGACAGCTTGTCTGGAGAAAATCAGACCCAGCTGAAGAACATGTGTCCATGGGGGAAACCCGGGAAACTGAGTCTCCCCACACAATAGCAGAGATTCTCACCTTGCATCCTCTCCTGAGCTAATGACAAAGGTGGATGTCCCGGGTGGGTGGGCCTGTGGAATGGGAGAGGGGAGGAAGTCTATTGTCATGCAGAGGGACATGGAAAGACTTGTCTGAAGCTTATCCCCTGCACTGGGGTCAGGTCGGGAAGGGACGGCACAGAGGTGAGCAGGAACCAACCGGCCTCTCTGTGGTGGGGCTGGCCTCTCTGTGGTGGGGCTGGCCCCGGGGCAGGCGTGGGGGTGATGGCTGGAATTGGGATGGCGCGTGAGTTGGCACCAGCCAGCGGTGGAGGCAGAGACTCAGAGGTCAGGGATCTCTCTCTCTGTCTCTGTCTCTCTCTCTCTCCCTCAGGGAGCTGAGGAGAGTAAGGTGGCGCCCCCTGCCCACCTCGCCTACCTCTCCATGGGCCCTTCTTTCTCTGGCCGCTCCGGGAGCCCTGCGGGCTTGGGTTCAACCCCCCACACACCGCACAGGCCAAGGGCGCATGCGCGACCGCCGGGGCCTAGGGCTGGCCTCGGGGGGGGGGGGGTCCTCAGTGAAGGCCCCGCCCTCCCTCCAGGCTCTGACCCAGCTGCAGCTCTTCCATCGCCGCCCTTCTGGACTCGGCTTCAGCTGTCTCCCTCCCCTCCCCCACTCCCACTCAGCTTGCAGGCCGCTTCCCTGCCTTGAAAGCATTGCTCTGGCCCTGAGGGCCACAGACCTACTGGGCTTCAAGCTCAAGGCTCTGCCTGGGCCTGCTGCTTCGGCCAGGGGCTCATTTTTTCCTGGAAAGACAAAGCCATGGCCTCACCCCACGCCTGCACTTTGCCACGGCAGGCAGCCCAGATGTAGGAAAGGCTCTGTGGAGTCAGAAGTGCCGAGACAGGCAGATGGCACCAGAGGGTTTGGGGGCCAGGGCGCAACTGGGCTAGCCCCTCCTCCCGGGAGTCGGGGAGGCCCGGCCTTCCTAGTGCCCAGGCCACGGCTCCGGGGAGAAACCCGCCATGGAGGGCACGCGGGAGGCCCTCTGCCTGAGGTGGCAGGTGTCACGCCAGGGCCACTGCAAGCCTGGCTCGGCTTGCCTGCTTTCTCCAAAGGAGGCTGGCCGACCAGCCGAACCTGGCACCTGGGCCAGGCCCCTTCCAAGGGGACGAGTTCCAGAGGCTAGAGCCCTGGGGGCGGCTGCCAAGTCTCCTGGGGCGTGTGCTGGGCCCCCGTCAGAGGAGGAAGCAGCCTGGTAAACGGTGTGCCAGGCCTGAGATCTGGAGGCCTCCCACAGCCGGGTCCCTGTCCTGGCCAGGCCCCCCGAGGGAGGACGATGGTCGGGCATTGGCGAGCGCGGTGGGGCTGGCGCCGAGCCTGCCCTTGGATGCCCCGGGGAAGGGCGCCGGGGGATGGGCTGCCCCTGGCCAGGTCTGAGGGACCGACCCAGCTCGGGGCTGTCGGGGGCAGAGAGAGAACCCCCCTCCGCCCTTTCCCTTCAGGTTCTTAGGGCTGGCCAAATCCTTCCCAAGACAGCTTGTCTGGAGAAAATCAGACCCAGCTGAAGAACATGTGTCCATGGGGGAAACCCGGGAAACTGAGTCTCCCCACACAATAGCAGAGATTCTCACCTTGCATCCTCTCCTGAGCTAATGACAAAGGTGGATGTCCCGGGTGGGTGGGCCTGTGGAATGGGAGAGGGGAGGAAGTCTATTGTCATGCAGAGGGACATGGAAAGACTTGTCTGAAGCTTATCCCCTGCACTGGGGTCAGGTCGGGAAGGGACGGCACAGAGGTGAGCAGGAACCAACCGGCCTCTCTGTGGTGGGGCTGGCCTCTCTGTGGTGGGGCTGGCCCCGGGGCAGGCGTGGGAGTGATGGCTGGAAGTGGGATGGCGCGTGAGTTGGCACCAGCCAGCGGTGGAGGCAGAGACTCAGAGGTCAGGGATCTCTCTCTCTGTCTCTGTCTCTCTCTCTCTCCCTCAGGGAGCTGAGGAGAGTAAGGTGGCGCCCCCTGCCCACCTCGCCTACCTCTCCATGGGCCCTTCTTTCTCTGGCCGCTCCAGGAGCCCTGCGGGCTTGGGTTCAACCCCCCACACACCGCACAGGCCAAGGGCGCATGCGCGACCGCCAGGGCCTAGGGCTGGCCTCGGGGGGGGGGGGTCCTCAGTGAAGGCCCCGCCCTCCCTCCAGGCTCTGACCCAGCTGCAGCTCTTCCATCGCCGCCCTTCTGGACTCGGCTTCAGCTGTCTCCCTCCCCTCCCCCACTCCCACTCAGCTTGCAGGCCGCTTCCCTGCCTTGAAAGCATGGCTCTGGCCCTGAGGGCCACAGACCTACTGGGCTTCAAGCTCAAGGCTCTGCCTGGGCCTGCTGCTTCGGCCAGGGGCTCATTTTTTCCTGGAAAGACAAAGCCATGGCCTCACCCCACGCCTGCACTTTGCCACGGCAGGCAGCCCAGATGTAGGAAAGGCTCTGTGGAGTCAGAAGTGCCGAGACAGGCAGATGGCACCAGAGGGTTTGGGGGCCAGGGCGCAACTGGGCTAGCCCCTCCTCCCAGGAGTCGGGGAGGCCCGGCCTTCCTAGTGCCCAGGCCACGGCTCCGGGGAGAAACCCGCCATGGAGGGCACGCGGGAGGCCCCCTGCCTGAGGTGGCAGGTGTCACGCCAGGGCCACTGCAAGCCTGGCTCGGCTTGCCTGCTTTCTCCAAAGGAGGCTGGCCGACCAGCCGAACCTGGCACCTGGGCCAGGCCCCTTCCAAGGGGACGAGTTCCAGAGGATAGAGCCCTGGGGGCGGCTGCCAAGTCTCCTGGGGCGTGTGCTGGGCCCCCGTCAGAGGAGGAAGCAGCCTGGTAAACGGTGTGCCAGGCCTGAGATCTGGAGGCCTCCCACAGCCGGGTCCCTGTCCTGCCCAGGCCCCCCGAGGGAGGACGATGGTCGGGCAGTGGCGAGCGGGGTGGGGCTGGCGCCGAGCCTGCCCTTGGATGCCCCGGGGAAGGGCGCCGGGGGATGGGCTGCCCCTGGCCAGGTCTGAGGGACCGACCCAGCTCGGGGCTGTCGGGGGCAGAGAGAGAACCCCCCTCCGCCCTTTCCCTTCAGGTTCTTAGGGCTGGCCAAATCCTTCCCAAGACAGCTTGTCTGGAGAAAATCAGACCCAGCTGAAGAACATGTGTCCATGGGGGAAACCCGGGAAACTGAGTCTCCCCACACAATAGCAGAGATTCTCACCTTGCATCCTCTCCTGAGCTAATGACAAAGGTGGATGTCCCGGGTGGGTGGGCCTGTGGAATGGGAGAGGGGAGGAAGTCTATTGTCATGCAGAGGGACATGGAAAGACTTGTCTGAAGCTTATCCCCTGCACTGGGGTCAGGTCGGGAAGGGACGGCACAGAGGTGAGCAGGAACCAACCGGCCTCTCTGTGGTGGGGCTGGCCTCTCTGTGGTGGGGCTGGCCCCGGGGCAGGCGTGGGAGTGATGGCTGGAAGTGGGATGGCGCGTGAGTTGGCACCAGCCAGCGGTGGAGGCAGAGACTCAGAGGTCAGGGATCTCTCTCTCTGTCTCTGTCTCTCTCTCTCTCCCTCAGGGAGCTGAGGAGAGTAAGGTGGCGCCCCCTGCCCACCTCGCCTACCTCTCCATGGGCCCTTCTTTCTCTGGCCGCTCCAGGAGCCCTGCGGGCTTGGGTTCAACCCCCCACACACCGCACAGGCCAAGGGCGCATGCGCGACCGCCAGGGCCTAGGGCTGGCCTCGGGGGGGGGGGTCCTCAGTGAAGGCCCCGCCCTCCCTCCAGGCTCTGACCCAGCTGCAGCTCTTCCATCGCCGCCCTTCTGGACTCGGCTTCAGCTGTCTCCCTCCCCTCCCCCACTCCCACTCAGCTTGCAGGCCGCTTCCCTGCCTTGAAAGCATGGCTCTGGCCCTGAGGGCCACAGACCTACTGGGCTTCAAGCTCAAGGCTCTGCCTGGGCCTGCTGCTTCGGCCAGGGGCTCATTTTTTCCTGGAAAGACAAAGCCATGGCCTCACCCCACGCCTGCACTTTGCCACGGCAGGCAGCCCAGATGTAGGAAAGGCTCTGTGGAGTCAGAAGTGCCGAGACAGGCAGATGGCACCAGAGGGTTTGGGGGCCAGGGCGCAACTGGGCTAGCCCCTCCTCCCAGGAGTCGGGGAGGCCCGGCCTTCCTAGTGCCCAGGCCACGGCTCCGGGGAGAAACCCGCCATGGAGGGCACGCGGGAGGCCCCCTGCCTGAGGTGGCAGGTGTCACGCCAGGGCCACTGCAAGCCTGGCTCGGCTTGCCTGCTTTCTCCAAAGGAGGCTGGCCGACCAGCCGAACCTGGCACCTGGGCCAGGCCCCTTCCAAGGGGACGAGTTCCAGAGGATAGAGCCCTGGGGGCGGCTGCCAAGTCTCCTGGGGCGTGTGCTGGGCCCCCGTCAGAGGAGGAAGCAGCCTGGTAAACGGTGTGCCAGGCCTGAGATCTGGAGGCCTCCCACAGCCGGGTCCCTGTCCTGCCCAGGCCCCCCGAGGGAGGACGATGGTCGGGCAGTGGCGAGCGGGGTGGGGCTGGCGCCGAGCCTGCCCTTGGATGCCCCGGGGAAGGGCGCCGGGGGATGGGCTGCCCCTGGCCAGGTCTGAGGGACCGACCCAGCTCGGGGCTGTCGGGGGCAGAGAGAGAACCCCCCTCCGCCCTTTCCCTTCAGGTTCTTAGGGCTGGCCAAATCCTTCCCAAGACAGCTTGTCTGGAGAAAATCAGACCCAGCTGAAGAACATGTGTCCATGGGGGAAACCCGGGAAACTGAGTCTCCCCACACAATAGCAGAGATTCTCATCTTGCATCCTCTCCTGAGCTAATGACAAAGGTGGATGTCCCGGGTGGGTGGGCCTGTGGAATGGGAGAGGGGCGGAAGTCTATTGTCATGCAGAGGGACATGGAAAGACTTGTCTGAAGCTTATCCCCTGCACTGGGGTCAGGTCGGGAAGGGACAGCACAGAGGTGAGCAGGAACCAACCGGCCTCTCTGTGGTGGGGCTGGCCCCGGGGCAGGCGTGGGGATGATGGCTGGAAGTGGGATGGCGCGTGAGTTGGCACCAGCCAGCGGTGGAGGCAGAGACTCAGAGGTCAGGGATCTCTCTCTCTGTCTCTGTCTCTCTCTCTCTCCCTCAGGGAGCTGAGGAGAGTAAGGTGGCGCCCCCTGCCCACCTCGCCTACCTCTCCATGGGCCCTTCTTTCTCTGGCCGCTCCGGGAGCCCTGCGGGCTTGGGTTCAACCCCCCACACACCGCACAGGCCAAGGGCGCATGCGCGACCGCCGGGGCCTAGGACTGGCCTCGGGGGGGGGGGTCCTCAGTGAAGGCCCCGCCCTCCCTCCAGGCTCTGACCCAGCTGCAGCTCTTCCATCGCCGCCCTTCTGGACTGGGCTTCAGCTGTCTCCCTCCCCTCCCCCACTCCCACTCAGCTTGCAGGCCGCTTCCCTGCCTTGAAAGCATTGCTCTGGCCCTGAGGGCCACAGACCTACTGGGCTTCAAGCTCAGGGCTCTGCCTGGGCCTGCTGCTTCGGCCAGGGGCTCATTTTTTCCTGGAAAGACAAAGCCATGGCCTCACCCCACGCCTGCACTTTGCCACGGCAGGCAGCCCAGATGTAGGAAAGGCTCTGTGGAGTCAGAAGTGCCGAGACAGGCAGATGGCACCAGAGGGTTTGGGGGCCAGGGCGCAACTGGGCTAGCCCCTCCTCCCGGGAGTCGGGGAGGCCCGGCCTTCCTAGTGCCCAGGCCACGGCTCCGGGGAGAAACCCGCCATGGAGGGCACGCGGGAGGCCCTCTGCCTGAGGTGGCAGGTGTCACGCCAGGGCCACTGCAAGCCTGGCTCGGCTTGCCTGCTTTCTCCAAAGGAGGCTGGCCGACCAGCCGAACCTGGCACCTGGGCCAGGCCCCTTCCAAGGGGACGAGTTCCAGAGGATAGAGCCCTGGGGGCGGCTGCCAAGTCTCCTGGGGCGTGTGCTGGGCCCCCGTCAGAGGAGGAAGCAGCCTGGTAAACGGTGTGCCAGGCCTGAGATCTGGAGGCCTCCCACAGCCGGGTCCCTGTCCTGGCCAGGCCCCCCGAGGGAGGACGATGGTCGGGCAGTGGCGAGCGGGGTGGGGCTGGCGCCGAGCCTGCCCTTGGATGCCCCGGGGAAGGGCGCCGGGGGATGGGCTGCCCCTGGCCAGGTCTGATGGACCGACCCAGCTCGGGGCTGTCGGGGGCAGAGAGAGAACCCCCCTCCGCCCTTTCCCTTCAGGTTCTTAGGGCTGGCCAAATCCTTCCCAAGACAGCTTGTCTGGAGAAAATCAGACCCAGCTGAAGAACATGTGTCCATGGGGGAAACCCGGGAAACTGAGTCTCCCCACACAATAGCAGAGATTCTCACCTTGCATCCTCTCTTGAGCTAATGACAAAGGTGGATGTCCCGGGTGGGTGGGCCTGTGGAATGGGAGAGGGGAGGAAGTCTATTGTCATGCAGAGGGACATGGAAAGACTTGTCTGAAGCTTATCCCCTGCACTGGGATCAGGTCGGGAAGGGACGGCACAGAGGTGAGCAGGAACCAACCGGCCTCTCTGTGGTGGGGCTGGCCTCTCTGTGGTGGGGCTGGCCCCGGGGCAGGCGTGGGAGTGATGGCTGGAAGTGGGATGGCGCGTGAGTTGGCACCAGCCAGCGGTGGAGGCAGAGACTCAGAGGTCAGGGATCTCTCTCTCTGTCTCTGTCTCTCTCTCTCTCCCTCAGGGAGCTGAGGAGAGTAAGGTGGCGCCCCCTGCCCACCTCGCCTACCTCTCCATGGGCCCTTCTTTCTCTGGCCGCTCCGGGAGCCCTGCGGGCTTGGGTTCAAGCCCCCACACACCGCACAGGCCAAGGGCGCATGCGCGACCGCCGGGGCCTAGGGCTGGCCTGGGTGGGGGTGTCCACAGTGAAGGCCCCGTCCTCACTCCAGGCTCTGACCCAGCTGCAGCTCTTCCATCGCCGCCCTTCTGGACTCGGCTTCAGCTGTCTCCCTCCCCTCCCCCACTCCCACTCAGCTTGCAGGCCGCTTCCCTGCCTTGAAAGCATTGCTCTGGCCCTGAGGGCCACAGACCTACTGGGCTTCAAGCTCGAGGCACTGCCTGGGCCTGCTGCTTCGGCCAGGGGCTCATTTTTTCCTGGAAAGACAAAGCCATGGCCTCACCCCACGCCTGCACTTTGCCACGGCAGGCAGCCCAGATGTAGGAAAGGCTTTGTGGAGTCAGAAGTGCCGAGACAGGCAGATGGCACCAGAGGGTTTGGGGGCCAGGGCGCAACTGGGCTAGCCCCTCCTCCCGGGAGTCGGGGAGGCCCGGCCTTCCTAGTGCCCAGGCCACGGCTCCGGGGAGAAACCCGCCATGGAGGGCACGCGGGAGGCCCTCTGCCTGAGGTGGCAGGTGTCACGCCAGGGCCACTGCAAGCCTGGCTCGGCTTGCCTGCTTTCTCCAAAGGAGGCTGGCCGACCAGCCGAACCTGGCACCTGGGCCAGGCCCCTTCCAAGGGGACGAGTTCCAGAGGATAGAGCCCTGGGGGCGGCTGCCAAGTCTCCTGGGGCGTGTGCTGGGCCCCCGTCAGAGGAGGAAGCAGCCTGCTAAACGGTGTGCCAGGCCTGAGATCTGGAGGCCTCCCACACCCGGGTCCCTGTCCTGCCCAGGCCCCCCGAGGGAGGACGATGGTCGGGCAGTGGCGAGCGGGGTGGGGCTGGCGCCGAGCCTGCCCTTGGATGCCCCGGGGAAGGGCGCCGGGGGATGGGCTGCCCCTGGCCAGGTCTGAGGGACCGACCCAGCTCGGGGCTGTCGGGGGCAGAGAGAGAACCCCCCTCCGCCCTTTCCCTTCAGGTTCTTAGGGCTGGCCAAATCCTTCCCAAGACAGCTTGTCTGGAGAAAATCAGACCCAGCTGAAGAACATGTGTCCATGGGGGAAACCCGGGAAACTGAGTCTCCCCACACAATAGCAGAGATTCTCATCTTGCATCCTCTCCTGAGCTAATGACAAAGGTGGATGTCCCGGGTGGGCCTGTGGAATGGGAGAGGGGAGGAAGTCTATTGTCATGCAGAGGGACATGGAAAGACTTGTCTGAAGCTTATCCCCTGCACTGGGGTCAGGTCTGGAAGGGACGGCACAGAGGTGAGCAGGAACCAACCGGCCTCTCTGTGGTGGGGCTGGCCCCGGGGCAGGCGTGGGGGTGATGGCTGGAAGTGGGATGGCGCGTGAGTTGGCACCAGCCAGCGGTGGAGGCAGAGACTCAGAGGTCAGGGATCTCTCTCTCTGTCTCTGTCTCTCTCTCTCTCCCTCAGGGAGCTGAGGAGAGTAAGGTGGCGCCCCCTGCCCACCTCGCCTACCTCTCCATGGGCCCTTCTTTCTCTGGCCGCTCCGGGAGCCCTGCGGGCTTGGGTTCAAGCCCCCACACACCGCACAGGCCAAGGGCGCATGCGCGACCGCCGGGGCCTAGGGCTGGCCTGGGTGGGGGTGTCCACAGTGAAGGCCCCGTCCTCCCTCCAGGCTCTGACCCAGCTGCAGCTCTTCCATCGCCGCCCTTCTGGACTCGGCTTCAGCTGTCTCCCTCCCCTCCCCCACTCCCACTCAGCTTGCAGGCCGCTTCCCTGCCTTGAAAGCATTGCTCTGGCCCTGAGGGCCACAGACCTACTGGGCTTCAAGCTCGAGGCTCTGCCTGGGCCTGCTGCTTCGGCCAGGGGCTCATTTTTTCCTGGAAAGACAAAGCCATGGCCTCACCCCACGCCTGCACTTTGCCACGGCAGGCAGCCCAGATGTAGGAAAGGCTTTGTGGAGTCAGAAGTGCCGAGACAGGCAGATGGCACCAGAGGGTTTGGGGGCCAGGGCGCAACTGGGCTAGCCCCTCCTCCCGGGAGTCGGGGAGGCCCGGCCTTCCTAGTGCCCAGGCCACGGCTCCGGGGAGAAACCCGCCATGGAGGGCACGCGGGAGGCCCTCTGCCTGAGGTGGCAGGTGTCACGCCAGGGCCACTGCAAGCCTGGCTCGGCTTGCCTGCTTTCTCCAAAGGAGGCTGGCCGACCAGCCGAACCTGGCACCTGGGCCAGGCCCCTTCCAAGGGGACGAGTTCCAGAGGATAGAGCCCTGGGGGCGGCTGCCAAGTCTCCTGGGGCGTGTGCTGGGCCCCCGTCAGAGGAGGAAGCAGCCTGCTAAACGGTGTGCCAGGCCTGAGATCTGGAGGCCTCCCACACCCGGGTCCCTGTCCTGCCCAGGCCCCCCGAGGGAGGACGATGGTCGGGCAGTGGCGAGCGGGGTGGGGCTGGCGCCGAGCCTGCCCTTGGACGCCCCGGGGAAGGGCGCCGGGGGATGGGCTGCCCCTGGCCAGGTCTGAGGGACCGACCCAGCTCGGGGCTGTCGGGGGCAGAGAGAGAACCCCCCTCCGCACTTTCCCTTCAGGTTCTTAGGGCTGGCCAAATCCTTCCCAAGACAGCTTGTCTGGAGAAAATCAGACCCAGCTGAAGAACATGTGTCCATGGGGGAAACCCGGGACACTGAGTCTCCCCACACAATAGCAGAGATTCTCATCTTGCATCCTCTCCTGAGCTAATGACAAAGGTGGATGTCCCGGGTGGGCCTGTGGAATGGGAGAGGGGAGGAAGTCTATTGTCATGCAGAGGGACATGGAAAGACTTGTCTGAAGCTTATCCCCTGCACTGGGGTCAGGTCGGGAAGGGACGGCACAGAGGTGAGCAGGAACCAACCGGCCTCTCTGTGGTGGGGCTGGCCCCGGGGCAGGCGTGGGGGTGATGGCTGGAAGTGGGATGGCGCGTGAGTTGGCACCAGCCAGCGGTGGAGGCAGAGACTCAGAGGTCAGGGATCTCTCTCTCTGTCTCTGTCTCTCTCTCTCTCCCTCAGGGAGCTTAGGAGAGTAAGGTGGCGCCCCCTGCCCACCTCGCCTACCTCTCCATGGGCCCTTCTTTCTCTGGCCGCTCCGGGAGCCCTGCGGGCTTGGGTTCAACCCCCCACACATCGCACAGTCCAAGGGCGCATGCGCGACCGCCGGGGCCAAGGGCTGGCCTGGGGGGGGGTGTCCTCAGTGAAGGCCCCGCCCTCCCTCCAGGCTCTGACCCAGCTGCAGCTCTTCCATCGCCGCCCTTCTGGACTCGGCTTCAGCTGTCTCCCTCCCCTCCACCACTCCCACTCAGCTTGCAGGCCGCTTCCCTGCCTTGAAAGCATTGCTCTGGCCCTGAGGGCCACAGACCTACTGGGCTTCAAGCTCAAGGCTCTGCCTGGGCCTGCTGCTTCGGCCAGGGGCTCATTTTTTCCTGGAAAGACAAAGCCATGGCCTCACCCCACGCCTGCACTTTGCCACGGCAGGCAGCCCAGATGTAGGAAAGGCTCTGTGGAGTCAGAAGTGCCGAGACAGGCAGATGGCACCAGAGGGTTTGGGGGCCAGGGCGCAACTGGGCTAGCCCCTCCTCCCGGGAGTCGGGGAGGCCCGGCCTTCCTAGTGCCCAGGCCACGGCTCCGGGGAGAAACCCGCCATGGAGGGCACGCGGGAGGCCCCCTGCCTGAGGTGGCAGGTGTCACGCCAGGGCCACTGCAAGCCTGGCTCGGCTTGCCTGCTTTCTCCAAAGGAGGCTGGCCGACCAGCCGAACCTGGCACCTGGGCCAGGCCCCTTCCAAGGGGACGAGTTCCAGAGGATAGAGCCCTGGGGGCGGCTGCCAAGTCTCCTGGGGCGTGTGCTGGGCCCCCGTCAGAGGAGGAAGCAGCCTGCTAAACGGTGTGCCAGGCCTGAGATCTGGAGGCCTCCCACACCCGGGTCCCTGTCCTGCCCAGGCCCCCCGAGGGAGGACGATGGTCGGGCAGTGGCGAGCGGGGTGGGGCTGGCGCCGAGCCTGCCCTTGGATGCCCCGGGGAAGGGCGCCGGGGGATGGGCTGCCCCTGGCCAGGTCTGAGGGACCGACCCAGCTCGGGGCTGTCGGGGGCAGAGAGAGAACCCCCCTCCGCCCTTTCCCTTCAGGTTCTTAGGGCTGGCCAAATCCTTCCCAAGACAGCTTGTCTGGAGAAAATCAGACCCAGCTGAAGAACATGTGTCCATTGGGGAAACCCGGGAAACTGATTCTCCCCACACAATAGCAGAGATTCTCACCTTGCATCCTCTCCTGAGCTAATGACAAAGGTGGATGTCCCGGGTGGGTGGGCCTGTGGAATGGGAGAGGGGAGGAAGTCTATTGTCATGCAGAGGGACATGGAAAGACTTGTCTGAAGCTTATCCCCTGCACTGGGGTCAGGTCGGGAAGGGACGGCACAGAGGTGAGCAGGAACCAACCGGCCTCTCTGTGGTGGGGCTGGCCCCGGGGCAGGCGTGGGGGTGATGGCTGGAAGTGGGATGGCGCGTGAGTTGGCACCAGCCAGCGGTGGAGGCAGAGACTCAGAGGTCAGGGATCTCTCTCTCTGTCTCTGTCTCTCTCTCTCTCCCTCAGGGAGCTGAGGAGAGTAAGGTGGCGCCCCCTGCCCACCTCGCCTACCTCTCCATGGGCCCTTCTTTCTCTGGCCGCTCCGGGAGCCCTGCGGGCTTGGGTTCAAGCCCCCACACACCGCACAGGCCAAGGGCGCATGCGCGACCGCCGGGGCCTAGGGCTGGCCTGGGTGGGGGTGTCCACAGTGAAGGCCCCGTCCTCACTCCAGGCTCTGACCCAGCTGCAGCTCTTCCATCGCCGCCCTTCTGGACTCGGCTTCAGCTGTCTCCCTCCCCTCCCCCACTCCCACTCAGCTTGCAGGCCGCTTCCCTGCCTTGAAAGCATTGCTCTGGCCCTGAGGGCCACAGACCTACTGGGCTTCAAGCTCGAGGCACTGCCTGGGCCTGCTGCTTCGGCCAGGGGCTCATTTTTTCCTGGAAAGACAAAGCCATGGCCTCACCCCACGCCTGCACTTTGCCACGGCAGGCAGCCCAGATGTAGGAAAGGCTTTGTGGAGTCAGAAGTGCCGAGACAGGCAGATGGCACCAGAGGGTTTGGGGGCCAGGGCGCAACTGGGCTAGCCCCTCCTCCCGGGAGTCGGGGAGGCCCGGCCTTCCTAGTGCCCAGGCCACGGCTCCGGGGAGAAACCCGCCATGGAGGGCACGCGGGAGGCCCTCTGCCTGAGGTGGCAGGTGTCACGCCAGGGCCACTGCAAGCCTGGCTCGGCTTGCCTGCTTTCTCCAAAGGAGGCTGGCCGACCAGCCGAACCTGGCACCTGGGCCAGGCCCCTTCCAAGGGGACGAGTTCCAGAGGATAGAGCCCTGGGGGCGGCTGCCAAGTCTCCTGGGGCGTGTGCTGGGCCCCCGTCAGAGGAGGAAGCAGCCTGCTAAACGGTGTGCCAGGCCTGAGATCTGGAGGCCTCCCACACCCGGGTCCCTGTCCTGCCCAGGCCCCCCGAGGGAGGACGATGGTCGGGCAGTGGCGAGCGGGGTGGGGCTGGCGCCGAGCCTGCCCTTGGATGCCCCGGGGAAGGGCGCCGGGGGATGGGCTGCCCCTGGCCAGGTCTGAGGGACCGACCCAGCTCGGGGCTGTCGGGGGCAGAGAGAGAACCCCCCTCCGCCCTTTCCCTTCAGGTTCTTAGGGCTGGCCAAATCCTTCCCAAGACAGCTTGTCTGGAGAAAATCAGACCCAGCTGAAGAACATGTGTCCATGGGGGAAACCCGGGAAACTGAGTCTCCCCACACAATAGCAGAGATTCTCATCTTGCATCCTCTCCTGAGCTAATGACAAAGGTGGATGTCCCGGGTGGGCCTGTGGAATGGGAGAGGGGAGGAAGTCTATTGTCATGCAGAGGGACATGGAAAGACTTGTCTGAAGCTTATCCCCTGCACTGGGGTCAGGTCGGGAAGGGACGGCACAGAGGTGAGCAGGAACCAACCGGCCTCTCTGTGGTGGGGCTGGCCCCGGGGCAGGCGTGGGGGTGATGGCTGGAAGTGGGATGGCGCGTGAGTTGGCACCAGCCAGCGGTGGAGGCAGAGACTCAGAGGTCAGGGATCTCTCTCTCTGTCTCTGTCTCTCTCTCTCTCCCTCAGGGAGCTGAGGAGAGTAAGGTGGCGCCCCCTGCCCACCTCGCCTACCTCTCCATGGGCCCTTCTTTCTCTGGCCGCTCCGGGAGCCCTGCGGGCTTGGGTTCAAGCCCCCACACACCGCACAGGCCAAGGGCGCATGCGCGACCGCCGGGGCCTAGGGCTGGCCTGGGTGGGGGTGTCCACAGTGAAGGCCCCGTCCTCCCTCCAGGCTCTGACCCAGCTGCAGCTCTTCCATCGCCGCCCTTCTGGACTCGGCTTCAGCTGTCTCCCTCCCCTCCCCCACTCCCACTCAGCTTGCAGGCCGCTTCCCTGCCTTGAAAGCATTGCTCTGGCCCTGAGGGCCACAGACCTACTGGGCTTCAAGCTCGAGGCTCTGCCTGGGCCTGCTGCTTCGGCCAGGGGCTCATTTTTTCCTGGAAAGACAAAGCCATGGCCTCACCCCACGCCTGCACTTTGCCACGGCAGGCAGCCCAGATGTAGGAAAGGCTGTGTGGAGTCAGAAGTGCCGAGACAGGCAGATGGCACCAGAGGGTTTGGGGGCCAGGGCGCAACTGGGCTAGCCCCTCCTCCCGGGAGTCGGGGAGGCCCGGCTTTCCTAGTGCCCAGGCCACGGCTCCGGGGAGAAACCCGCCATGGAGGGCACGCGGGAGGCCCTCTGCCTGAGGTGGCAGGTGTCACGCCAGGGCCACTGCAAGCCTGGCTCGGCTTGCCTGCTTTCTCCAAAGGAGGCTGGCCGACCAGCCGAACCTGGCACCTGGGCCAGGCCCCTTCCAAGGGGACGAGTTCCAGAGGCTAGAGCCCTGGGGGCGGCTGCCAAGTCTCCTGGGGCGTGTGCTGGGCCCCCGTCAGAGGAGGAAGCAGCCTGCTAAACGGTGTGCCAGGCCTGAGATCTGGAGGCCTCCCACACCCGGGTCCCTGTCCTGCCCAGGCCCCCCGAGGGAGGACGATGGTCGGGCAGTGGCGAGCGGGGTGGGGCTGGCGCCGAGCCTGCCCTTGGATGCCCCGGGGAAGGGCGCCGGGGGATGGGCTGCCCCTGGCCAGGTCTGAGGGACCGACCCAGCTCAGGGCTGTCGGGGGCAGAGAGAGAACCCCCCTCCGCCCTTTCCCTTCAGGTTCTTAGGGCTGGCCAAATCCTTCCCAAGACAGCTTGTCTGGAGAAAATCAGACCCAGCTGAAGAACATGTGTCCATGGGGGAAACCCGGGAAACTGAGTCTCCCCACACAATAGCAGAGATTCTCATCTTGCATCCTCTCCTGAGCTAATGACAAAGGTGGATGTCCCGGGTGGGCCTGTGGAATGGGAGAGGGGAGGAAGTCTATTGTCATGCAGAGGGACATGGAAAGACTTGTCTGAAGCTTATCCCCTGCACTGGGGTCAGGTCGGGAAGGGACGGCACAGAGGTGAGCAGGAACCAACCGGCCTCTCTGTGGTGGGGCTGGCCCCGGGGCAGGCGTGGGGGTGATGGCTGGAAGTGGGATGGCGCGTGAGTTGGCACCAGCCAGCGGTGGAGGCAGAGACTCAGAGGTCAGGGATCTCTCTCTCTGTCTCTGTCTCTCTCTCTCTCCCTCAGGGAGCTTAGGAGAGTAAGGTGGCGCCCCCTGCCCACCTCGCCTACCTCTCCATGGGCCCTTCATTCTCTGGCCGCTCCGGGAGCCCTGCGGGCTTGGGTTCAACCCCCCACACATCGCACAGTCCAAGGGCGCATGCGCGACCGCCGGGGCCAAGGGCTGGCCTCGGGGGGGGGTGTCCTCAGTGAAGGCCCCGCCCTCCCTCCAGGCTCTGACCCAGCTGCAGCTCTTCCATCGCCGCCCTTCTGGACTCGGCTTCAGCTGTCTCCCTCCCCTCCCCCACTCCCACTCAGCTTGCAGGCCGCTTCCCTGCCTTGAAAGCATGGCTCTGGCCCTGAGGGCCACAGACCTACTGGGCTTCAAGCTCAAGGCTCTGCCTGGGCCTGCTGCTTCGGCCAGGGGCTCATTTTTTCCTGGAAAGACAAAGCCATGGCCTCACCCCACGCCTGCACTTTGCCACGGCAGGCAGCCCAGATGTAGGAAAGGCTCTGTGGAGTCAGAAGTGCCGAGACAGGCAGATGGCACCAGAGGGTTTGGGGGCCAGGGCGCAACTGGGCTAGCCCCTCCTCCCGGGAGTCGGGGAGGCCCGGCCTTCCTAGTGCCCAGGCCACGGCTCCGGGGAGAAACCCGCCATGGAGGGCACGCGGGAGGCCCCCTGCCTGAGGTGGCAGGTGTCACGCCAGGGCCACTGCAAGCCTGGCTCGGCTTGCCTGCTTTCTCCAAAGGAGGCTGGCCGACCAGCCGAACCTGGCACCTGGGCCAGTCCCCTTCCAAGGGGACGAGTTCCAGAGGATAGAGCCCTGGGGGCGGCTGCCAAGTCTCCTGGGGCGTGTGCTGGTCCCCCGTCAGAGGAGGAAGCAGCCTGCTAAATGGTGTGCCAGGCCTGAGATCTGGAGGCCTCCCACACCCGGGTCCCTGTCCTGCCCAGGCCCCCCGAGGGAGGACGATGGTCGGGCAGTGGCGAGCGGGGTGGGGCTGGCGCCGAGCCTGCCCTTGGATGCCCCGGGGAAGGGCGCCGGGGGATGGGCTGCCCCTGGCCAGGTCTGAGGGACCGACCCAGCTCGGGGCTGTCGGGGGCAGAGAGAGAACCCCCCTCCGCCCTTTCCCTTCAGGTTCTTAGGGCTGGCCAAATCCTTCCCAAGACAGCTTGTCTGGAGAAAATCAGACCCAGCTGAAGAACATGTGTCCATGGGGGAAACCCGGGAAACTGAGTCTCCCCACACAATAGCAGAGATTCTCCTCTTGCATCCTCTCCTGAGCTAATGACAAAGGTGGATGTCCCGGGTGGGTGGGCCTGTGGAATGGGAGAGGGGAGGAAGTCTATTGTCATGCAGAGGGACATGGAAAGACTTGTCTGAAGCTTATCCCCTGCACTGGGGTCAGGTCGGGAAGGGACGGCACAGAGGTGAGCAGGAACCAACCGGCCTCTCTGTGGTGGGGCTGGCCCCGGGGCAGGCGTGGGGGTGATGGCTGGAAGTGGGATGGCGCGTGAGTTGGCACCAGCCAGCGGTGGAGGCAGAGACTCAGAGGTCAGGGATCTCTCTCTCTGTCTCTGTCTCTCTCTCTTTCCCTCAGGGAGCTGAGGAGTGTAAGGTGGCGCCCCCTGCCCACCTCGCCTACCTCTCCATGGGCCCTTCTTTCTCTGGCCGCTCCGGGAGCCCTGCGGGCTTGGGTTCAACCCCCCACACACCGCACAGGCCAAGGGCGCATGCGCGACCGCCGGGGCCTAGGGCTGGCCTCGGGGGGGGGGGGTGCTCAGTGAAGGCCCCGCCCTCCCTCCAGGCTCTGACCCAGCTGCAGCTCTTCCATCGCCGCCCTTCTGGACTCGGCTTCAGCTGTCTCCCTCCCCTCCCCCACTCCCACTCAGCTTGCAGGCCGCTTGCCTGCCTTGAAAGCATTGCTCTGGCCCTGAGGGCCACAGACCTACTGGGCTTCAAGCTCAAGGCTCTGCCTGGGCCTGCTGCTTCGGCCAGGGGCTCATTTTTTCCTGGAAAGACAAAGCCATGGCCTCACCCCACGCCTGCACTTTGCCACGGCAGGCAGCCCAGATGTAGGAAAGGCTCTGTGGAGTCAGAAGTGCCGAGACAGGCAGATGGCACCAGAGGGTTTGGGGGCCAGGGCGCAACTGGGCTAGCCCCTCCTCCCGGGAGTCGGGGAGGCCCGGCCTTCCTAGTGCCCAGTCCACGGCTCCGGGGAGAAACCCGCCATGGAGGGCACGCGGGAGGCCCTCTGCCTGAGGTGGCAGGTGTCACGCCAGGGCCACTGCAAGCCTGGCTCGGCTTGCCTGCTTTCTCCAAAGGAGGCTGGCCGACCAGCCGAACCTGGCACCTGGGCCAGGCCCCTTCCAAGGGGACGAGTTCCAGAGGATAGAGCCCTGGGGGCGGCTGCCAAGTCTCCTGGGGCGTGTGCTGGGCCCCCGTCAGAGGAGGAAGCAGCCTGGTAAACGGTGTGCCAGGCCTGAGATCTGGAGGCCTGCCACAGCCGGGTCCCTGTCCTGCCCAGGCCCCCCGAGGGAGGACGATGGTCGGGCAGTGGCGAGCGGGGTGGGGCTGGCGCCGAGCCTGCCCTTGGATGCCCCGGGGAAGGGCGCCGGGGGATGGGCTGCCCCTGGCCAGGTCTGAGGGACCGACCCATCTCGGGCCTGTCGGGGGCAGAGAGAGAACCCCCCTCCGCCCTTTCCCTTCAGGTTCTTAGGGCTGGCCAAATCCTTCCCAAGACAGCTTGTCTGGAGAAAATCAGACCCAGCTGAAGAACATGTGTCCATGGGAGAAACCCGGGAAACTGAGTCTCCCCACACAATAGCAGAGATTCTCCTCTTGCATCCTCTCCTGAGCTAATGACAAAGGTGGATGTCCCGGGTGGGTGGGCCTGTGGAATGGGAGAGGGGAGGAAGTCTATTGTCATGCAGAGGGACATGGAAAGACTTGTCTGAAGCTTATCCCCTGCACTGGGGTCAGGTCGGGAAGGGACGGCACAGAGGTGAGCAGGAACCAACCGGCCTCTCTGTGGTGGGGCTGGCCCCGGGGCAGGCGTGGGGATGATGGCTGGAAGTGGGATGGCGCGTGAGTTGGCCCCAGCCAGCGGTGGAGGCAGAGACTCAGAGGTCAGGGATCTCTCTCTCTGTCTCTGTCTCTCTCTCTCTCCCTCAGGGAGCTGAGGAGAGTAAGGTGGCGCCCCCTGCCCACCTCGCCTACCTCTCCATGGGCCCTTCTTTCTCTGGCCGCTCCGGGAGCCCTGCGGGCTTGGGTTCAACCCCCCACACACCGCACAGGCCAAGGGCGCATGCGCGACCGCCGGGTCCTAGGGCTGGCCTCGGGGGGGGGGGGTCCTCAGTGAAGACCCCGCCCTCCCTCCAGGCTCTGACCCAGCTGCAGCTCTTCCATCGCCGCCCTTCTGGACTCGGCTTCAGCTGTCTCCCTCCCCTCCCCCACTCCCACTCAGCTTGCAGGCCGCTTTCCTGCCTTGAAAGCATTGCTCTGGCCCTGAGGGCCACAGACCTACTGGGCTTCAAGCTCAAGGCTCTGCCTGGGCCTGCTGCTTCGGCCAGGGGCTCATTTTTTCCTGGAAAGACAAAGCCATGGCCTCACCCCACGCCTGCACTTTGCCACGGCAGGCAGCCCAGATGTAGGAAAGGCTCTGTGGAGTCAGAAGTGCCGAGACAGGCAGATGGCACCAGAGGGTTTGGGGACCAGGGCGCAACTGGGCTAGCCCCTCCTCCCGGGAGTCGGGGAGGCCCGGCCTTCCTAGTGCCCAGGCCACGGCTCCGGGGAGAAACCCGCCATGGAGGGCACGCGGGAGGCCCTCTGCCTGAGGTGGCAGGTGTCACGCCAGGGCCACTGCAAGCCTGGCTCGGCTTGCCTGCTTTCTCCAAAGGAGGCTGGCCGACCAGCCGAACCTGGCACCTGGGCCAGGCCCCTTCCAAGGGGACGAGTTCCAGAGGATAGAGCCCTGGGGGCGGCTGCCAAGTCTCCTGGGGCGTGTGCTGGGCCCCCGTCAGAGGAGGAAGCAGCCTGCTAAACGGTGTGCCAGGCCTGAGATCTGGAGGCCTCCCACACCCGGGTCCCTGTCCTGCCCAGGCCCCCCGAGGGAGGACGATGGTCGGGCAGTGGCGAGCGGGGTGGGGCTGGCGCCGAGCCTGCCCTTGGATGCCCCGGGGAAGGGCGCCGGGGGATGGGCTGCCCCTGGCCAGGTCTGAGGGACCGACCCAGCTCGGGGCTGTCGGGGGCAGAGAGAGAACCCCCCTCCGCCCTTTCCCTTCAGGTTCTTAGGGCTGGCCAAATCCTTCCCAAGACAGCTTGTCTGGAGAAAATCAGACCCAGCTGAAGAACATGTGTCCATGGGGGAAACCCGGGAAACTGAGTCTCCCCACACAATAGCAGAGATTCTCATCTTGCATCCTCTCCTGAGCTAATGACAAAGGTGGATGTCCCGGGTGGGTGGGCCTGTGGAATGGGAGAGGGGAGGAAGTCTATTGTCATGCAGAGGGACATGGAAAGACTTGTCTGAAGCTTATCCCCTGCACTGGGGTCAGGTCAGGAAGGGACGGCACAGAGGTGAGCAGGAACCAACCGGCCTGTCTGTGGTGGGGCTGGCCCCGGGGCAGGCGTGGGGGTGATGGCTGGAAGTGGGATGGCGCGTGAGTTGGCACCAGCCAGCGGTGGAGGCAGAGACTCAGAGGTCAGGGATCTCTCTCTCTGTCTCTGTCTCTCTCTCTCTCCCTCAGGGAGCTGAGGAGAGTAAGGTGGCGCCCCCTGCCCACCTCGCCTACCTCTCCATGGGCCCTTCTTTCTCTGGCCGCTCCGGGAGCCCTGCGGGCTTGGGTTCAACCCCCCACACACCGCACAGGCCAAGGGCGCATGCGCGACCGCCGGGGCCTAGGGCTGGCCTCGGGGGGGGGGGTGCTCAGTGAAGGCCCCGCCCTCCCTCCAGGCTCTGACCCAGCTGCAGCTCTTCCATCGCCGCCCTTCTGGACTCGGCTTCAGCTGTCTCCATCCCCTCCCCCACTCCCTCTCAGCTTGCAGGCCGCTTCCCTGCCTTGAAAGCATTGCTCTGGCCCTGAGGGCCACAGACCTTCTGGGCTTCAAGCTCAAGGCTCTGCCTGGGCCTGCTGCTTCGGCCAGGGGCTCATTTTTTCCTGGAAAGACAAAGCCATGGCCTCACCCCACGCCTGCACTTTGCCACGGCAGGCAGCCCAGATGTAGGAAAGGCTCTGTGGAGTCAGAAGTGCCGAGACAGGCAGATGGCACCAGAGGGTTTGGGGGCCAGGGCGCAACTGGGCTAGCCCCTCCTCCCGGGAGTCGGGGAGGCCCGGCCTTCCTAGTGCCCAGGCCACGGCTCCGGGGAGAAACCCGCCATGGAGGGCACGCGGGAGGCCCTCTGCCTGAGGTGGCAGGTGTCACGCCAGGGCCACTGCAAGCCTGGCTCGGCTTGCCTGCTTTCTCCAAAGGAGGCTGGCCGACCAGCCGAACCTGGCACCTGGGCCAGGCCCCTTCCAAGGGGACGAGTTCCAGAGGATAGAGCCCTGGGGGCGGCTGCCAAGTCTCCTGGGGCGTGTGCTGGGCCCCCGTCAGAGGAGGAAGCAGCCTGCTAAACGGTGTGCCAGGCCTGAGATCTGGAGGCCTCCCACAGCCGGGTCCCTGTCCTGCCCAGGCCCCCCGAGGGAGGACGATGGTCGGGCAGTGGCGAGCGGGGTGGGGCTGGCGCCGAGCCTGCCCTTGGATGCCCCGGGGAAGGGCGCCGGGGGATGGGCTGCCCCTGGCCAGGTCTGAGGGACCGACCCAACTCGGGGCTGTCGGGGGCAGAGAGAGAACCCCCCTCCGCCCTTTCCCTTCAGGTTCTTAGGGCTGGCCAAATCCTTCCCAAGACAGCTTGTCTGGAGAAAATCAGACCCAGCTGAAGAACATGTGTCCATGGGGGAAACCCGGGAAACTGAGTCTCCCCACACAATAGCAGAGATTCTCATCTTGCATCCTCTCCTGAGCTAATGACAAAGGTGGATGTCCCGGGTGGGCCTGTGGAATGGGAGAGGGGAGGAAGTCTATTGTCATGCAGAGGGACATGGAAAGACTTGTCTGAAGCTTATCCCCTGCACTGGGGTCAGGTCGGGAAGGGAGGGCACAGAGGTGAGCAGAAACCAACTGGCCTGTCTGTGGTGGGGCTGGCCCCGGGGCAGGCGTGGGGGTGATGGCTGGAAGTGGGATGGCGCGTGAGTTGGCACCAGCCAGCGGTGGAGGCAGAGACTCAGAGGTCAGGGATCTCTCTCTCTGTCTCTGTCTCTCTCTCTCTCCCTCAGGGAGCTGAGGAGAGTAAGGTGGCGCCCCCTGCCCACCTCGCCTACCTCTCCATGGGCCCTTCTTTCTCTGGCCGCTCTGGGAGCCCTGCGGGCTTGGGTTCAAGCCCCCACACACCGCAGAGGCCAAGGGCGCATGCGCGACCGCCGGGGCCTAGGGCTGTCCTCGGGGGGCGGGGGGGTCCTCAGTGAAGGCCCCGCCCTCCCTCCAGGCTCTGACCCAGCTGCAGCTCTTCCATCGCCGCCCTTCTGGACTCGGCTTCAGCTGTCTCCCTCCCCTCCCCCACTCCCACTCAGCTTGGAGGCCGCTTCCCTGCCTTGAAAGCATGGCTCTGGCCCTGAGGGCCACAGACCTACTGGGCTTCAAGCTCAAGGCTCTGCCTGGGCCTGCTGCTTCGGCCAGGGGCTCATTTTTTCCTGGAAAGACAAAGCCATGGCCTCACCCCACTCCTGCACTTTGCCACGGCAGGCAGCCCAGATGTAGGAAAGGCTCTGTGGAGTCAGAAGTGCCGAGACAGGCAGATGGCACCAGAGGGTTTGGGGGCCAGGGCGCAACTGGGCTAGCCCCTCCTCCCGGGAGTCGGGGAGGCCCGGCCTTCCTAGTGCCCAGGCCACGGCTCCGGGGAGAAACCCGCCATGGAGGGAACGCGGGAGGCCCTCTGCCTGAGGTGGCAGGTGTCACGCCAGGGCCTCTGCAAGCCTGGCTCGGCTTGCCTGCTTTCTCCAAAGGAGGCTGGCCGACCAGCCGAACCTGGCACCTGGGCCAGGCCCCTTCCAAGGGGACGAGTTCCAGAGGATAGAGCCCTGGGGGCGGCTGCCAAGTCTCCTGGGGCGTGTGCTGGGCCCCCGTCAGAGGAGGAAGCAGCCTGGTAAACGGTGTGCCAGGCCTGAGATCTGGAGGCCTCCCACACCCGGGTCCCTGTCCTGCCCAGGCCCCCCGAGGGAGGACGATGGTCGGGCAGTGGCGAGCGGGGTGGGGCTGGCACCGAGCCTGGCCTTGGATGCCCCGGGGAAGGGCGCCGGGGGATGGGCTGCCCCTGGCCAGGTCTGAGGGACCGACCCAGCTCGGGGCTGTCGGGGGCAGAGAGAGAATTCCCCTCCGCTCTTTCCCTTCAGGTTCTTAGGGCTGGCCAAATCCTTCCCAAGACAGCTTGTCTGGAGAAAATCAGACCCAGCTGAAGAACATGTGTCCATGGGGGAAACCCGGGAAACTGAGTCTCCCCACACAATAGCAGAGATTCTCATCTTGCATCCTCTCCTGAGCTAATGACAAAGGTGGATGTCCCGGGTGGGCCTGTGGAATGGGAGAGGGGAGGAAGTCTATTGTCATGCAGAGGGACATGGAAAGACTTGTCTGAAGCTTATCCCCTGCACTGGGGTCAGGTCGGGAAGGGAAGGCACAGAGGTGAGCAGGAACCAACCGGCCTCTCTGTGGTGGGGCTGGCCCCAGGGCAGGCGTGGGGGTGATGGCTGGAAGTGGGATGGCGCGTGAGTTGTCACCAGCCAGCGGTGGAGGCAGAGACTCAGAGGTCAGGGATCTCTCTCTCTGTCTCTGTCTCTGTCTCTGTCTCTCTCCCTCAGGGAGCTGAGGAGAGTAAGGTGGCGCCCCCTGCCCACCTCGCCTACCTCTCCATGGGCCCTTCTTTCTCTGGCCGCTCCGGGAGCCCTGTGGGCTTGGGTTCAACACCCCACACACCGCAGAGGCCAAGGGCGCATGCGCGACCGCCGGGGCCTAGGGCTGGCCTCGGGGGGGTCCTCAGTGAAGGCCCCGCCCTCCCTCCAGGCTCTGACCCAGCTGCAGCTCTTCCATTGCCGCCCTTCTGGACTCGGCTTCAGCTGTCTCCCTCCCCTCCCCCACTACCACTCAGCTTGGAGCCCGCTTCCCTGCCTTGAAAGCATGGCTCTGGCCCTGAGGGCCACAGACCTACTGGGCTTCAAGCTCAAGGCTCTACCTGGGCCTGCTGCTTCGGCCAGGGGCTCATTTTTTCCTGGAAAGACAAAGCCATGGCCTCACCCCACGCCTGCACTTTGCCACGGCAGGCAGCCCAGATGTAGAAAAGGCTCTGTGGAGTCAGAAGTGCCGAGACAGGCAGATGGCACCAGAGGGTTTGGGGGCCAGGGCGCAACTGGGCTAGCCCCTCCTCCCGGGAGTCAGGGAGGCCCGGCCTTCCTAGTGCCCAGGCCACGGCTCCGGGGAGAAACCCGCCATGGAGGGCACGCGGGAGGCCCTCTGCCTGAGGTGGCAGGTGTCACGCCAGGGCCACTGCAAGCCTGGCTCGGCTTGCCTGCTTTCTCCAAAGGAGGCTGGCCGACCAGCCGAACCTGGCACCTGGGCCAGGCCCCTTCCAAGGGGACGAGTTCCAGAGGATAGAGCCCTGGGGGCGACTGCCAAGTCTCCTGGGGCGTGTGCTGGGCCCCCGTCAGAGGAGGAAGCAGCCTGGTAAACGGTGTGCCAGGCCTGAGATCTGGAGGCCTCCCACAGCCGGGTCCCTGTCCTGCCCAGGCCCCCCGAGGGAGGACGATGGTCGGGCAGTGGCGAGCGGGGTGGGGCTGGCGCCGAGCCTGCCCTTGGATGCCCCGGGGAAGGGCGCCGGGGGATGGGCTGCCCCTGGCCAGGTCTGAGGGACCGACCCAGCTCGGGGCTGTCGGGGGCAGAGAGAGAACCCCCCTCCGCTCTTTCCCTTCAGGTTCTTAGGGCTGGCCAAATCCTTCCCAAGACAGCTTGTCTGGAGAAAATCAGACCCAGCTGAAGAACATGTGTCCATGGGGGAAACCCGGGAAACTGAGTCTCCCCACACAATAGCAGAGATTCTCATCTTGCATCCTCTCCTGAGCTAATGACAAAGGTGGATGTCCCGGGTGGGCCTGTGGAATGGGAGAGGGGAGGAAGTCTATTGTCATGGAGAGGGACATGGAAAGACTTGTCTGAAGCTTATCCTCTGCACTGGGGTCAGGTCGGGAAGGGACGGCACAGAGGTGAGCAGGAACCAACCAGACTCTCTGTGGTGGGGCTGGCCAAGGGGCATGCGTGGGGGTGATGGCTGGAAGTGGGATAGCGCGTGAGTTGGCACCAGCCAGAGGTGGAGGCAGAGACTCAGAGGTCAGGGATCTCTCTCTCTGTCTCTGTCTCTCTCTCTCCCTCAGGGAGCTTAGGAGAGTAAGGTGGCGCCCCCTGCCCACCTCGCCTACCTCTCCATGGGCCCTTCTTTCTCTGGCCGCTCCGGGAGCCCTGCGGGCTTGGCTTCAACCCCCCACACACCGCACAGGCCAAGGGCGCATGCGCGACCGCCGGGGCCTAGAGCTGGCCTCGGGGGTCCTCAGTGAAGGCCCCGCCCTCCCTCCATGCTCTGACCCAGCTGCAGCTGTTCCATCGCCGCCCGTCTGGACTCGGCTTCAGCTGTTGTCTCCCTCCCCTCCCCCACTCCCACTCAGCTTGGCGGCCGCTTCCCTGCCTTGCAAACATTGCTCTGGAACAGATGACCACAGGCGTACTGGGCTGCAAGCTCAAGGCTCTGCCTGGGCTAGCTGCTTCGGCCAGGGGTTCATTTCTTCCTGGAAAGACAAAGCCTTAGCCTCACCCCACGCCTGCACTTTGACACTGCAGCCAGCCCAGGTGTAGGAAAGGCTCTGTGGAGTCAGAAGTGCCGAGACAGGCAGATGGCACCGCAGGCTTTGGGGGCCAGGGCGCAACTGGGCGAGCCCCTCCTCCCGGGAGTCGGGGAGGCCCGGCCTTCCTAGTGCCCAGGCCACGGATCCGGGGAGAAATCCGCCATCGAGGGCACGCGGGAGGACCTCTGCCTGAGGTCGCAGGTCTCACGCCAGGGCCACTGCAAGCCTGGCTCGGCTTGCCTGCTTTCTCCAGAGGAGGCTGGCCGACCAGCCGAACCTGGCACCTGGGCCAGGCCCGTTCCAAGGGGACGAGTTCCAGAGACTAGAGCCCTGGGGGCGGCTGCCAAGTCTCCTGGGGCGTGTGCTGGGCCCCCGTCAGTGGAGGAAGCAGCCTGGGAAACGGTGTGCCAGACCTGAGATCTGGAGGCCTCCCACACACGGGTCCTGTCCTGCCCAGGACCCCCGAGGGAGGACGATGGTCGTGGCAGTGGCCAGCGTGCTGGGGCTGGCGCCCAGCCTGCCCTTGGATGCCCCGGGGAAGGGCGCCGGGGGATGGGCTGCCCCTGGCCAGGTCTGAGGGACCGACCCAGCTCGGGGCTGTCGGGGGCAGAGAGAGAACTCCCCTCCGCTCTTTCCCTTCAGGTTCTTAGGGCTGGCCAAATCCTTCCCAAGACAGCTTGTCTGGAGAAAATCAGACCCAGCTGAAGAACATGTGTCCATGGGGGAAACCCGGGAAACTGAGTCTCCCCACAGAATAGCAGAGATTCTCATCTTGCATCCTCTCCTGAGCTAATGACAAAGGTGGATGTCCCGGGTGGGCCTGTGGAATGGGAGAGGGGAGGAAGTCTATTGTCATGCAGAGGGACATGGAAAGACTTGTCTGAAGCTTATCCCCTGCACTGGGGTCAGGTCGGGAAGGGACGGCACAGAGGTGAGCAGGAACCAACCGGCCTCTCTGTGGTGGGGCTGGCCCCGGGGCAGGCGAGGGGTTGATGGCGGGAAGTCGGATGGCGCGTGAGTTGGCACCAGCCAGCGGTGGAGGCAGAGACTCAGAGGTCAGGGATCTCTCTCTCTGTCTCTGTCTCTGTCTCTGTCTCTCTCCCTCAGGGAGCTGAGGAGAGTAAGGTGGCGCCCCCTGCCCACCTCGCCTACATCTCCATGGGCCCTTCTTTCTCTGGCCGCTCCGGGAGCCCTGCGGGCTTTGGTTCAACCCCCCACACACCGCACAGGCCAAGGGCGCATGCGCGACCGCCGGGGCCTAGGGCTGGCCTCGGGGGGGTCCTCAGTGAAGGCCCCGTCCTCCCTCCAGGCTCTGACCCAGCTGCAGCTCTTCCATCGCCGCCCTTCTGGACTCGGCTTCAGCTGTCTCCCTCCCCTCCACCACTCCCACTCAGCTTGGAGGCCGCTTCCCTGCCTTGAAAGCATGGCTCTGGCCCTGAGGGCCACAGACCTACTGGGCTTCAAGCTCAAGGCTCTGCCTGGGCCTGCTGCTTCGGCCAGGGGCTCATTTCTGCCTGGAAAGACAAAGCCATGGCCTCACCCCACGCCTGCACTTTGCCACGGCAGGCAGCCCAAATGTAGGAAAGGCTCTGTGGAGTCAGAAGTGCTGAGACAGGCAGATGGCACCAGAGGGTTTGGGGGCCAGGGCGCAACTGGGCTAGCCCCTCCTCCCGGGAGTCGGGGAGGCCCGGCCTTCCTAGTGCCCAGGCCACGGCTCCGGGGAGAAACCCGCCATGGAGGGCACGCGGGAGGCCCTCTGCCTGAGGTGGCAGGTGTCACGCCAGGGCCACTGCAAGCCTGGCTCGGCTTGCCTGCTTTCTCCAAAGGAGGCTGGCCGACCAGCCGAACCTGGCACCTGGGCCAGGCCCCTTCCAAGGGGACGAGTTCCAGAGGATAGAGCCCTGGGTGCGGCTGCGAAGTCTCCTGGGGCGTGTGCTGGGCCCCCGTCAGAGGAGGAAGCAGCCTGGTAAACGGTGTGCCAGGCCTGAGATCTGGAGGCCTCCCACAGCCGGGTCCCTGTCCTGCCCAGGCCCCCCGAGGGAGGACGATGGTCGGGCAGTGGCGAGCGGGGTGGGGCTGGCGCCGAGCCTGGCCTTGGATGCCCCGGGGAAGGGCGCCGGGGGATGGGCTGCCCCTGGCCAGGTCTGAGGGACCGACCCAGCTCGGGGCTGTCGGGGGCAGAGAGAGAACCCCCTCCGCACTTTCCCTTCAGGTTCTTAGGGCTGGCCAAATCCTTCCCAAGACAGCTTGTCTGGAGAAAATCAGACCCAGCTGAAGAACATGTGTCCATGGGGGAAACCCGGGAAACTGAGTCTCCCCACACAATAGCAGAGATTCTCATCTTGCATCCTCTCCTGAGCTAATGACAAAGGTGGATGTCCCGGGTGGGCCTGTGGAATGGGAGAGGGGAGGAAGTCTATTGTCATGGAGAGGGACATGGAAAGACTTGTCTGAAGCTTATCCCTCGCACTGGGGTCAGGTCGGGAAGGGACGGCACAGAGGTGAGCAGGAACCAACCGGAATCTCTGTGGTGGGGCTGGCCAAGGGGCATGCTTGGGGGTGATGGCTGGAAGTGGGATAGCGCGTGAGTTGGGACCAGCCAGAGGTGGAGGCAGAGACTCAGAGGTCAGGGATCTCTCTCTCTGTCTCTGTCTCTCTCTCTCTCCCTCAGGGAGCTGAGGAGAGTAAGGTGGCGCCCCCTGCCCACCTCGCCTACCTCTCCATGGGCCCTTCTTTCTCTGGCCGCTCCGGGAGCCCTGCGGGCTTGGCTTCAACCCCCCACCCACCGCACAGGCCGAGGGCGCATGCGCGACCGCCGGGGCCTAGGGCTGACCTCGGGGGTCCTCAGTGAAGGCCCCGCCCTCCCTCCAGGCTCTGACCCAGCTGCAGCTGTTCCATCGCCGTCCTTCTGGACTCGGCTTCAGCTGTTGTCTCCCTCCCCTCCCCCACTCCCACTCAGCTTGGCGGCCGCTTCCCTGCCTTGCAAACATTGCTCTGGAACTGATGACCACAGGCGTACTGGGCTGCAAGCTCAAGGCTCTGCCTGGGCTAGCTGCTTCGGCCAGGGGTTCATTTCTTCCTGGAAAGACAAAGCCTTAGCCTCACCCCACGCCTGCACTTTGACACTGCAGCCAGCCCAGGTGTAGGAAAGGCTCTGTGGAGTCAGAAGTGCCGAGAGAGGCAGATGGCACCGCAGGCTTTGGGGGCCAGGGCGCAACTGGGCGAGTCCCTCCTCCCGGGAGTCGGGGAGGCCCGGCCTTCCTAGTGCCCAGGCCACGGATCCGGGGAGAAATCCGCCATGGAGGGCACGCGGGAGGACCTCTGCCTGAGGTCGCAGGTCTCACGCCACGGCCACTGCAAGCCTGGCTCGGCTTGCCTGCTTTCTCCAGAGGAGGTTGGCCGAGCAGCCGAACCTGGCACCTGGGCCAGGCCCGTTCCAAGGGGACGAGTTCCAGAGACTAGAGCCCTGGGGGCGGCTGCCAAGTCTCCTGGGGCGTGTGCTGGGCCCCCGTCAGTGGAGGAATCAGCCTGGGAAACGGTGTGCCATACCTGAGATCTGGAGGCCTCCCACACCCGGGTCCTGTCCTGCCCAGGCCCCCCGAGGGAGGACGATGGTCGTGGCAGTGGCCAGCGGGCTGGGGCTGGCGCCCAGCCTGCCCTTGGATGCCCCGGGGAAGGGCGCCGGGGGATGGGCTGCCCCTGGCCAGGTCTGAGGGACCGACCCAGCTCGGGGCTGTCGGGGGCAGAGAGAGAATCCCCATCCGCCCTTTCTCTTCAGGTTCTTAGGGCTGGCCAATTCCTTAACAAGACAGGTTGTCTGGAGAAAATCAGACCCAGCTCAAGAACATGTGTCCATGGGGGAAACCCGGGAAACTGAGTCTCCCCACACAATAGCAGAGATTCTCATCTTGCATCCTCTCCTGAGCTAATGACAAATGTGGATGTCCTGGGTGGGCCTGTGGAATGGGAGAGGGGAGGAAGTCTATTGTCATGCAGAGGGACAAGGAAAGACTTGTCTGAATCTTATGCCCTGCACTGGGGTCAGGTCGGGAAGGGACTGGCACAGAGGTGAGCAGGAACAGGCCTCTCTGTGGTGGGGCTGGCCCCGGGGCAGGCGTGGGGGTGATGGGTGGAAGTGGGATGGCGTGTGAGTTGGCAGCAGCCAGCGGTGGAGGCAGAGACTCAGAGGTCAGGGATCTCTCTCTCTCTCTCTGTCTCTGTCTCTCTCTACCTCAGGGAGCTGAGGAGAGTAAGATGGCGCCCCCTGCCCACCTCGCCTACCTCTCCATGGGCCCTTCTTTCTCTGGCCGCTCCGGGAGCCCTGCGGGCTTGGCTTCAACCCCCCACCCACCGCACAGGCCGAGGGCGCATGCGCGACCGCCGGGGCCTAGGGCTGACCTCGGGGGTCCTCAGTGAAGGCCCCGCCCTCCCTCCAGGCTCTGACCCAGCTGCAGCTGTTCCATCAGCGCCCTTCTGGACTCGGCTTCAGCTGTTGTCTCCCTCCCCTCCCCCACTCCCACTCAGCTTGGCGGCCGCTTCCCTGCCTTGCAAACATTGCTCTGGAACTGATGACCACAGGCGTACTGGGCTGCAAGCTCAAGGCTCTGCCTGGGCCAGCTGCTTCGGCCAGCGGTTCATTTCTTCCTGGAAAGACAAAGCCTTAGCCTCACCCCACGCCTGCACTTTGACACTGCAGCCAGCCCAGGTGTAGGAAAGGCTCTGTGGAGTCAGAAGTGCCGAGACAGGCAGATGGCACCGCAGGCTTTGGGGGCCAGGGCGCAACTGGGCGAGCCCCTCCTCCCGGGAGTCGGGGAGGCCCGGCCTTCCTAGTGCCCAGGCCACGGATCCGGGGAGAAATCCGCCATGGAGGGCACGCGGGAGGACCTCTGCCTGAGGTAGCAGGTCTCACGCCAGGGCCACTGCAAGCCTGGCTCGGCTTGCCTGCTTTCTCCAGAGGAGGCTGGCCGACCAGCCGAACCTGGCACCTGGGCCAGGCCCGTTCCAAGGGGACGAGTTCCAGAGACTAGAGCCCTGGGGGCGGCTGCCAAGTCTCCTGGGGCGTGTGCTGGGCCCCCGTCAGTGGAGGAAGCAGCCTGGGAAACGGTGTGCCAGACCTGAGATCTGGAGGCCTCCCACACCCGGGTCCTGTCCTGCCCAGGCCCCGGAGGGAGGACGATGGTCGTGGCAGTGGCCAGCGGGCTGGGGCTGGCGCCCAGCCTGCCCTTGGATGCACCGGGGAAGGGCGCCGGGGGATGGGCTGCCCCTGGCCAGGTCTGAGGGACCGACCCAGCTCGGGGCTGTCGGGGGCAGAGAGAGAACTCCCCTCCGCTCTTTCCCTTCAGGTTCTTAGGGCTGGCCAAATCCTTCCCAAGACAGCTTGTCTGGAGAAAATCAGACCCAGCTGAAGAACATGTGTCCATGGGGGAAACCCGGGAAACTGAGTCTCCCCACAGAATAGCAGAGATTCTCATCTTGCATCCTCTCCTGAGCTAATGACAAAGGTGGATGTCCCGGGTGGGCCTGTGGAATGGGAGAGGGGAGGAAGTCTATTGTCATGCAGAGGGACATGGAAAGACTTGTCTGAAGCTTATCCCCTGCACTGGGGTCAGGTCGGGAAGGGACGGCACAGAGGTGAGCAGGAACCAACCGGCCTCTCTGTGGTGGGGCTGGCCCCGGGGCAGGCGTGGGGTTGATGGCTGGAAGTCGGATGGCGCGTGAGTTGGCACCAGCCAGCGGTGGAGGCAGAGACTCAGAGGTCAGGGATCTCTCTCTCTCTCTCTGTCTCTGTCTCTGTCTCTGTCTCTCTCCCTCAGGGAGCTGAGGAGAGTAAGGTGGCGCCCCCTGCCCACCTCGCCTACATCTCCATGGGCCCTTCTTTCTCTGGCCGCTCCGGGAGCCCTGCGGGCTTTGGTTCAACCCCCCACACACCGCACAGGCCAAGGGCGCATGCGCGACCGCCGGGGCCTAGGGCTGGCCTCGGGGGGGTCCTCAGTGAAGGCCCCGTCCTCCCTCCAGGCTCTGACCCAGCTGCAGCTCTTCCATCGCCGCCCTTCTGGACTCGGCTTCAGCTGTCTCCCTCCCCTCCACCACTCCCACTCAGCTTGGAGGCCGCTTCCCTGCCTTGAAAGCATGGCTCTGGCCCTGAGGGCCACAGACCTACTGGGCTTCAAGCTCAAGGCTCTGCCTGGGCCTGCTGCTTCGGCCAGGGGCTCATTTCTGCCTGGAAAGACAAAGCCATGGCCTCACCCCACGCCTGCACTTTGCCACGGCAGGCAGCCCAAATGTAGGAAAGGCTCTGTGGAGTCAGAAGTGCTGAGACAGGCAGATGGCACCAGAGGGTTTGGGGGCCAGGGCGCAACTGGGCTAGCCCCTCCTCCCGGGAGTCGGGGAGGCCCGGCCTTCCTAGTGCCCAGGCCACGGCTCCGGGGAGAAACCCGCCATGGAGGGCACGCGGGAGGCCCTCTGCCTGAGGTGGCAGGTGTCACGCCAGGGCCACTGCAAGCCTGGCTCGGCTTGCCTGCTTTCTCCAAAGGAGGCTGGCCGACCAGCCGAACCTGGCACCTGGGCCAGGCCCCTTCCAAGGGGACGAGTTCCAGAGGATAGAGCCCTGGGTGCGGCTGCGAAGTCTCCTGGGGCGTGTGCTGGGCCCCCGTCAGAGGAGGAAGCAGCCTGGTAAACGGTGTGCCAGGCCTGAGATCTGGAGGCCTCCCACAGCCGGGTCCCTGTCCTGCCCAGGCCCCCCGAGGGAGGACGATGGTCGGGCAGTGGCGAGCGGGGTGGGGCTGGCGCCGAGCCTGCCCTTGGATGCCCCGGGGAAGGGCGCCGGGGGATGGGCTGCCCCTGGCCAGGTCTGAGGGACCGACCCAGCTCGGGGCTGTCGGGGGCAGAGAGAGAACCCCCCTCCGCCCTTTCCCTTCAGGTTCTTAGGGCTGGCCAAATCCTTCCCAAGACAGCTTGTCTGGAGAAAATCAGACCCAGCTGAAGAACATGTGTCCATGGGGGAAACCCGGGAAACTGAGTCTCCCCACACAATAGCACAGATTCTCATATTGCATCCTCTCCTGAGCTAATGACAAAGGTGGATGTCCCGGGTGGGCCTGTGGAATGGGAGAGGGGAGGAAGTCTATTGTCATGCAGAGGGACATGGAAAGACTTGTCTGAATCTTATCCCCTGCACTGGGGTCAGGTCGGGAAGGGACGGCACAGAGGTGAGCAGGAACCAACCGGCCTCTCTGTGGTGGGGCTGGCCCCGGGGCAGTCGTGGGGGTGATGGGTGGAAGTGGGATGGCGTGTGAGTTGGCAGCAGCCAGCGGTGGAGGCAGAGACTCAGAGGTCAGGGATCTCTCTCTCTCTCTGTCTCTGTCTCTGTGTCCCTCAGGGAGCTGAGGAGAGTAAGGTGGCGCCCCCTGCCCACCTCGCCTACCTCTCCATGGGCCCTTCTTTCTCTGGCCGCTCCGGGAGCCCTGCGGGCTTGGCTTCAACCCCCCACCCACCGCACAGGCCGAGGACGCATGCGCGACCGCCGGGGCCTAGGGCTGACCTCGGGGGTCCTCAGTGAAGGCCCCGCCCTCCCTCCAGGCTCTGACCCAGCTGCAGCTGTTCCATCGCCGCCCTTCTGGACTCGGCTTCAGCTGTTGTCTCCCTCCCCTCCCCCACTCCCACTCAGCTTGGCGGCCGCTTCCCTGGCTTGCAAACATTGCTCTGGAACTGATGACCACAGGCGTACTGGGCTGCAAGCTCAAGGCTCTGCCTGGGCCAGCTGCTTCGGCCAGGGGTTCATTTCTTCCTGGAAAGACAAAGCCTTAGCCTCACCCCACGCCTGCACTTTGACACTGCAGCCAGCCCAGGTGTAGGAAAGGCTCTGTGGAGTCAGAAGTGCCGAGACAGGCAGATGGCACCGCAGGCTTTGGGGGCCAGGTCGCAACTGGGCGAGCCCCTCCTCCCGGGAGTCGGGGAGGCCCGGCCTTCCTAGTGCCCAGGCCACGGATCCGGGGAGAAATCCGCCATGGAGGGCACGCGGGAGGACCTCTGCCTGAGGTAGCAGGTGTCACGCCAGGGCCACTGCAAGCCTGGCTCGGCTTGCCTCATTTCCCAAGATGGGGCTGGCCGACCAGCCGAACCTGGCACCTGGGCCAGACCCCTTCCAAGGGGACGAGTTCCAGAGGCTAGAGCCCTGGGGGCGGCTGCCAAGTCTCCTGGTGGTTGTGCTCGGCCCCCGTCAGAGGAGGAAGCAGCCTGGTAAACGGTGTGCCAGACTTGAGATCTGGAGGCCTCCCACACCCGGGTCCTGTCCTGCCCAGGCCCCCCGAAGGAGGACGATGGTCGTGGCAGTGGCCAGCGGGCTGGGGCTGGAGCCCAGCCTGCCCTTGGATGCCCCGGGGAAGGGCGCCGGGGGATGGGCTGCCCCTGGCCAGGTCTGAGGGACCGACCCAGCTCGGGGCTGTCGGGGGCAGAGAGAAAATCCCCATCCGCCCTTTCTCTTCAGGTTCTTAGGGCTGGCCAATTCCTTAACAAGACAGGTTGTCTGGAGAAAATCAGACCCAGCTCAAGAACATGTGTCCATGGGGGAAACCCGGGAAACTGAGTCTCCCCACACAATAGCAGAGATTCTCATCTTGCATCCTCTCCTGAGCTAATGACAAATGTGGATGTCCTGGGTGGGCCTGTGGAATGGGAGAGGGGAGGAAGTCTATTGTCATGCAGAGGGACAAGGAAAGACTTGTCTGAATCTTATGCCCTGCACTGGGGTCAGGTCGGGAAGGGACTGGCACAGAGGTGAGCAGGAACAGGCCTCTCTGTGGTGGGGCTGGCCCCGGGGCAGGCGTGGGGGTGATGGGTGGAAGTGGGATGGCGTGTGAGTTGGCAGCAGCCAGCGGTGGAGGCAGAGACTCAGAGGTCAGGGATCTCTCTCTCTCTCTCTGTCTCTGTCTCTGTGTCCCTCAGGGAGCTGAGGAGCGTAAGGTGGCGCCCCCTGCCCACCTCGCCTACCTCTCCATGGGCCCTTCTTTCTCTGGCCGCTCCGGGAGCCCTGCGGGCTTGGCTTCAACGCCCCACCCACCGCACAGGCCGAGGGCGCATGCGCGACCGCCGGGGCCTAGGGCTGACCTCGGGGGTCCTCAGTGAAGGCCCCGCCCTCCCTCCAGGCTCTGACCCAGCTGCAGCTGTTCCATCAGCGCCCTTCTGGACTCGGCTTCAGCTGTTGTCTCCCTCCCCTCCACCACTCCCACTCAGCTTGGCGGCCGCTTCCCTGCCTTGCAAACATTGCTCTGGAACTGATGACCACAGGCGTACTGGGCTGCAAGCTCAAGGCTCTGCCTGGGCCAGCTGCTTCGGCCAGCGGTTCATTTCTTCCTGGAAAGACAAAGCCTTAGCCTCACCCCACGCCTGCACTTTGACACTGCAGCCAGCCCAGGTGTAGGAAAGGCTCTGTGGAGTCAGAAGTGCCGAGACAGGCAGATGGCACCGCAGGCTTTGGGGGCCAGGGCGCAACTGGGCGAGCCCCTCCTCCCGGGAGTCGGGGAGGCCCGGCCTTCCTAGTGCCCAGGCCACGGATCCGGGGAGAAATCCGCCATGGAGGGCACGCGGGAGGACCTCTGCCTGAGGTAGCAGGTCTCACGCCAGGGCCACTGCAAGCCTGGCTCGGCTTGCCTGCTTTCTCCAGAGGAGGCTGGCCGAGCAGCCGAACCTGGCACCTGGGCCAGGCCCGTTCCAAGGGGACGAGTTCCAGAGACTAGAGCCCTGGGGGCGGCTGCCAAGTCTCCTGGGGCGTGTGCTGGGCCCCCGTCAGTGGAGGAAGCAGCCTGGGAAACGGTGTGCCAGACCTGAGATCTTGAGGCCTCCCACACCCGGGTCCTGTCCTGCCCAGGCCCCCGAGGGAGGACGATGGTCGTGGCAGTGGCCAGCGGGCTGGGGCTGGCGCCCAGCCTGCCCTTGGATGCCCCGGGGAAGGGCGCCGGGGGATGGGCTGCCCCTGGCCAGGTCTGAGGGACCGACCCAGCTCGGGGCTGTCGGGGGCAGAGAGAGAATCCTCATCCGCCCTTTCTCTTCAGGTTCTTAGGGCTGGCCAATTCCTTCCCAAGACAGCTTGTCTGGAGAAAATCAGACACAGCTGAAGAACATGTGTCCATGGGGGAAACCCGGGAAACTGAGTCTCCCCACAGAATAGCAGAGATTCTCATCTTGCATCCTCTCCTGAGCTAATGACAAAGGTGGATGTCCCGGGTGGGCCTGTGGAATGGGAGAGGGGAGGAAGTCTATTGTCATGCAGAGGGACATGGAAAGACTTGTCTGAAGCTTATCCCCTGCACTGGGGTCAGGTCGGGAAGGGACGGCACAGAGGTGAGCAGGAACCAACCGGCCTCTCTGTGGTGGGGCTGGCCCCGGGGCAGGCGTGGGGTTGATGGCTGGAAGTCGGATGGCGCGTGAGTTGGCACCAGCCAGCGGTGGAGGCAGAGACTCAGAGGTCAGGGATCTCTCTCTCTGTCTCTGTCTCTGTCTCTGTCTCTCTCCCTCAGGGAGCTGAGGAGAGTAAGGTGGCGCCCCCTGCCCACCTCGCCTACATCTCCATGGGCCCTTCTTTCTCTGGCCGCTCCGGGAGCCCTGCGGGCTTGGGTTCAACCCCCCACACACCGCACAGGCCAAGGGCGCATGCGCGACCGCCGGGGCCTAGGGCTGGCCTCGGGGGGGTCCTCAGTGAAGGCCCCGTCCTCCCTCCAGGCTCTGACCCAGCTGCAGCTCTTCCATCGCCGCCCTTCTGGACTCGGCTTCAGCTGTCTCCCTCCCCTCCACCACTCCCACTCAGCTTGGAGGCCGCTTCCCTGCCTTGAAAGCATGGCTCTGGCCCTGAGGGCCACAGACCTACTGGGCTTCAAGCTCAAGGCTCGGCCTGGGCCTGCTGCTTCGGCCAGGGGCTCATTTCTTCCTGGAAAGACAAAGCCATGGCCTCACCCCACGCCTGCACTTTGCCACGGCAGGCAGCCCAAATGTAGGAAAGGCTCTGTGGAGTCAGAAGTGCTGAGACAGGCAGATGGCACCAGAGGGTTTGGGGGCCAGGGCGCAACTGGGCTAGCCCCTCCTCCCGGGAGTCGGGGAGGCCCGGCCTTCCTAGTGCCCAGGCCACGGCTCCGGGGAGAAACCCGCCATGGAGGGCACGCGGGAGGCCCTCTGCCTGAGGTGGCAGGTGTCACGCCAGGGCCACTGCAAGCCTGGCTCGGCTTGCCTGCTTTCTCCAAAGGAGGCTGGCCGACCAGCCGAACCTGGCACCTGGGCCAGGCCCCTTCCAAGGGGACGAGTTCCAGAGGATAGAGCCCTGGGGGCGGCTGCGAAGTCTCCTGGGGCGTGTGCTGGGCCCCCGTCAGAGGAGGAAGCAGCCTGGTAAACAGTGTGCCAGGCCTGAGATCTGGAGGCCTCCCACAGCCGGGTCCCTGTCCTGCCCAGGCCCCCCGAGGGAGGACGATGGTCGGGCAGTGGCGAGCGGGGTGGGGCTGGCGCCGAGCCTGCCCTTGGATGCCCCGGGGAAGGGCGCCGGGGGATGGGCTGCCCCTGGCCAGGTCTGAGGGACCGACCCAGCTCGGGGCTGTCGGGGGCAGAGAGAGAACCCCCCTCCGCCCTTTCCCTTCAGGTTCTTAGGGCTGGCCAAATCCTTCCCAAGACAGCTTGTCTGGAGAAAATCAGACCCAGCTGAAGAACATGTGTCCAAGGGGGAAACCCGGGAAACTGAGTCTCCCCACACAATAGCACAGATTCTCATCTTGCATCCTCTCCTGAGCTAATGACAAAGGTGGATGTCCCGGGTGGGCCTGTGGAATGGGAGAGGGGAGGAAGTCTATTGTCATGCAGAGGGACATGGAAAGACTTGTCTGAATCTTATCCCCTGCACTGGGGTCAGGTCGGGAAGGGACGGCACAGAGGTGAGCAGGAACCAACCGGAATCTCTGTGGTGGGGCTGGCCCCGGGGCAGTCGTGGGGGTGATGGGTGGAAGTGGGATGGCGTGTGAGTTGGCAGCAGCCAGCGGTGGAGGCAGAGACTCAGAGGTCAGGGATCTCTCTCTCTCTCTGTCTCTGTCTCTGTGTCCCTCAGGGAGCTGAGGAGAGTAAGGTGGCGCCCCCTGCCCACCTCGCCTACCTCTCCATGGGCCCTTCTTTCTCTGGCCGCTCCGGGAGCCCTGCGGGCTTGGCTTCAACCCCCCACCCACCGCACAGGCCGAGGGCGCATGCGCGACCGCCGGGGCCTAGGGCTGACCTCGGGGGTCCTCAGTGAAGGCCCCGCCCTCCCTCCAGGCTCTGACCCAGCTGCAGCTGTTCCATCGCCGCCCTTCTGGACTCGGCTTCAGCTGTTGTCTCCCTCCCCTCCCCCACTCCCACTCAGCTTGGCGGCCGCTTCCCTGCCTTGCAAACATTGCTCTGGAACTGATGACCACAGGCGTACTGGGCTGCAAGCTCAAGGCTCTGCCTGGGCCAGCTGCTTCGGCCAGGGGTTCATTTCTTCCTGGAAAGACAAAGCCTTAGCCTCACCCCACGCCTGCACTTTGACACTGCAGCCAGCCCAGGTGTAGGAAAGGCTCTGTGGAGTCAGAAGTGCCGAGACAGGCAGATGGCACCACAGGCTTTGGGGGCCAGGGCGCAACTGGGCGAGCCCCTCCTCCCGGGAGTCGGGGAGGCCCGGCCTTCCTAGTGCCCAGGCCACGGATCCGGGGAGAAATCCGCCATGGAGGGCACGCGGGAGGACCTCTGCCTGAGGTCGCAGGTGTCACGCCAGGGCCACTGCAAGCCTGGCTCGGCTTGCCTGCTTTCCCAAGAGGAGGCTGGCCGACCAGCCGAACCTGGCACCTGGGCCAGGCCCCTTCCAAGGGGACGAGTTCCAGAGGCTAGAGCCCTGGGGGCGGCTGCCAAGTCTCCTGGGGGTTGTGCTAGGCCCCCGTCAGAGGAGGAAGCAGCCTGGTAAACGGTGTGCCAGACTTGAGATCTGGAGGCCTCCCACACCCGGGTCCTGTCCTGCCCAGGCCCCCCGAGGGAGGACGATGGTCGTGGCAGTGGCCAGCGGGCTGGGGCTGGCGCCCAGCCTGCCCTTGGATGCCCCGGGGAAGGGCGCCGGGGGATGGGCTGCCCCTGGCCAGGTCTGAGGGACCGACCCAGCTCGGGGCTGTCGGGGGCAGAGAGAGAATCCCCATCCGCCCTTTCTCTTCAGGTTCTTAGGGCTGGCCAATTCCTTAACAAGACAGGTTGTCTGGAGAAAATCAGACCCAGCTCAAGAACATGTGTCCATGGGGGAAACCCGGGAAACTGAGTCTCCCCACACAATAGCAGAGATTCTCATCTTGCATCCTCTCCTGAGCTAATGACAAATGTGGATGTCCTGGGTGGGCCTGTGGAATGGGAGAGGGGAGGAAGTCTATTGTCATGCAGAGGGACAAGGAAAGACTTGTCTGAATCTTATGCCCTGCACTGGGGTCAGGTCGGGAAGGGACTGGCACAGAGGTGAGCAGGAACAGGCCTCTCTGTGGTGGGGCTGGCCCCGGGGCAGGCGTGGGGGTGATGGGTGGAAGTGGGATGGCGTGTGAGTTGGCAGCAGCCAGCGGTGGAGGCAGAGACTCAGAGGTCAGGGATCTCTCTCTCTTTCTCTGTCTCTGTCTCTGTGTCCCTCAGGGAGCTGAGGAGAGTAAGGTGGCGGCCCCTGCCCACCTCGCCTACCTCTCCATGGGCCCTTCTTTCTCTGGCCGCTCCGGGAGCCCTGCGGGCTTGGCTTCAACCCCCCACCCACCGCACAGGCCGAGGGCGCATGCGCGACCGCCGGGGCCTAGGGCTGACCTCGGGGGTCCTCAGTGAAGGCCCCGCCCTCCCTCCAGGCTCTGACCCAGCTGCAGCTGTTCCATCGCCGCCCTTCTGGACTCGGCTTCAGCTGTTGTCTCCCTCCCCTCCACCACTCCCACTCAGCTTGGCGGCCGCTTCCCTGCCTTGCAAACATTGCTCTGGAACTGATGACCACAGGCGTACTGGGCTGCAAGCTCAAGGCTCTGCCTGGGCCAGCTGCTTCGGCCAGCGGTTCATTTCTTCCTGGAAAGACAAAGCCTTAGCCTCACCCCACGCCTGCACTTTGACACTGCAGCCAGCCCAGGTGTAGGAAAGGCTCTGTGGAGTCAGAAGTGCCGAGAGAGGCAGATGGCACCGCAGGCTTTGGGGGCCAGGGCGCAACTGGGCGAGCCCCTCCTCCCGGGAGTCGGGGAGGCCCGGCCTTCCTAGTGCCCAGGCCACGGATCCGGGGAGAAATCCGCCATGGAGGGCACGCGGGAGGACCTCTGCCTGAGGTCGCAGGTCTCACGCCACGGCCACTGCAAGCCTGGCTCGGCTTGCCTGCTTTCTCCAGAGGAGGTTGGCCGAGCAGCCGAACCTGGCACCTGGGCCAGGCCCGTTCCAAGGGGACGAGTTCCAGAGACTAGAGCCCTGGGGGCGGCTGCCAAGTCTCCTGGGGCGTGTGCTGGGCCCCCGTCAGTGGAGGAATCAGCCTGGGAAACGGTGTGCCATACCTGAGATCTGGAGGCCTCCCACACCCGGGTCCTGTCCTGCCCAGGCCCCCCGAGGGAGGACGATGGTCGTGGCAGTGGCCAGCGGGCTGGGGCTGGCGCCCAGCCTGCCCTTGGATGCCCCGGGGAAGGGCGCCGGGGGATGGGCTGCCCCTGGCCAGGTCTGAGGGACCGACCCAGCTCGGGGCTGTCGGGGGCAGAGAGAGAATCCCCATCCGCCCTTTCTCTTCAGGTTCTTAGGGCTGGCCAATTCCTTAACAAGACAGGTTGTCTGGAGAAAATCAGACCCAGCTCAAGAACATGTGTCCATGGGGGAAACCCGGGATACTGAGTCTCCCCACACAATAGCAGAGATTCTCATCTTGCATCCTCTCCTGAGCTAATGACAAATGTGGATGTCCTGGGTGGGCCTGTGGAATGGGAGAGGGGAGGAAGTCTATTGTCATGCAGAGGGACAAGGAAAGACTTGTCTGAATCTTATGCCCTGCACTGGGGTCAGGTCGGGAAGGGACTGGCACAGAGGTGAGCAGGAACAGGCCTCTCTGTGGTGGGGCTGGCCCCGGGGCAGGCGTGGGGGTGATGGGTGGAAGTGGGATGGCGTGTGAGTTGGCAGCAGCCAGCGGTGGAGGCAGAGACTCAGAGGTCAGGGATCTCTCTCTCTCTCTCTGTCTCTGTCTCTCTCTACCTCAGGGAGCTGAGGAGAGTAAGATGGCGCCCCCTGCCCACCTCGCCTACCTCTCCATGGGCCCTTCTTTCTCTGGCCGCTCCGGGAGCCCTGCGGGCTTGGCTTCAACCCCCCACCCACCGCACAGGCCGAGGGCGCATGCGCGACCGCCGGGGCCTAGGGCTGACCTCGGGGGTCCTCAGTGAAGGCCCCGCCCTCCCTCCAGGCTCTGACCCAGCTGCAGCTGTTCCATCAGCGCCCTTCTGGACTCGGCTTCAGCTGTTGTCTCCCTCCCCTCCCCCACTCCCACTCAGCTTGGCGGCCGCTTCCCTGCCTTGCAAACATTGCTCTGGAACTGATGACCACAGGCGTACTGGGCTGCAAGCTCAAGGCTCTGCCTGGGCCAGCTGCTTCGGCCAGCGGTTCATTTCTTCCTGGAAAGACAAAGCCTTAGCCTCACCCCACGCCTGCACTTTGACACTGCAGCCAGCCCAGGTGTAGGAAAGGCTCTGTGGAGTCAGAAGTGCCGAGACAGGCAGATGGCACCGCAGGCTTTGGGGGCCAGGGCGCAACTGGGCGAGCCCCTCCTCCCGGGAGTCGGGGAGGCCCGGCCTTCCTAGTGCCCAGGCCACGGATCCGGGGAGAAATCCGCCATGGAGGGCACGCGGGAGGACCTCTGCCTGAGGTAGCAGGTCTCACGCCAGGGCCACTGCAAGCCTGGCTCGGCTTGCCTGCTTTCTCCAGAGGAGGCTGGCCGACCAGCCGAACCTGGCACCTGGGCCAGGCCCGTTCCAAGGGGACGAGTTCCAGAGACTAGAGCCCTGGGGGCGGCTGCCAAGTCTCCTGGGGCGTGTGCTGGGCCCCCGTCAGTGGAGGAAGCAGCCTGGGAAACGGTGTGCCAGACCTGAGATCTGGAGGCCTCCCACACCCGGGTCCTGTCCTGCCCAGGCCCCGGAGGGAGGACGATGGTCGTGGCAGTGGCCAGCGGGCTGGGGCTGGCGCCCAGCCTGCCCTTGGATGCACCGGGGAAGGGCGCCGGGGGATGGGCTGCCCCTGGCCAGGTCTGAGTGACCGACCCAGCTCGGGGCTGTCGGGGGCAGAGAGAGAACTCCCCTCCGCTCTTTCCCTTCAGGTTCTTAGGGCTGGCCAAATCCTTCCCAAGACAGCTTGTCTGGAGAAAATCAGACCCAGCTGAAGAACATGTGTCCATGGGGGAAACCCGGGAAACTGAGTCTCCCCACAGAATAGCAGAGATTCTCATCTTGCATCCTCTCCTGAGCTAATGACAAAGGTGGATGTCCCGGGTGGGCCTGTGGAATGGGAGAGGGGAGGAAGTCTATTGTCATGCAGAGGGACATGGAAAGACTTGTCTGAAGCTTATCCCCTGCACTGGGGTCAGGTCGGGAAGGGACGGCACAGAGGTGAGCAGGAACCAACCGGCCTCTCTGTGGTGGGGCTGGCCCCGGGGCAGGCGTGGGTTTGATGGCTGGAAGTCGGATGGCGCGTGAGTTGGCACCAGCCAGCGGTGGAGGCAGAGACTCAGAGGTCAGGGATCTCTCTCTCTCTCTCTGTCTCTGTCTCTGTCTCTGTCTCTCTCCCTCAGGGAGCTGAGGAGAGTAAGGTGGCGCCCCCTGCCCACCTCGCCTACATCTCCATGGGCCCTTCTTTCTCTGGCCGCTCCGGGAGCCCTGCGGGCTTTGGTTCAAACCCCACACACCGCACAGGCCAAGGGCGCATGCGCGACCGCCGGGGCCTAGGGCTGGCCTCGGGGGGGTCCTCAGTGAAGGCCCCGTCCTCCCTCCAGGCTCTGACCCAGCTGCAGCTCTTCCATCGCCGCCCTTCTGGACTCGGCTTCAGCTGTCTCCCTCCCCTCCACCACTCCCACTCAGCTTGGAGGCCGCTTCCCTGCCTTGAAAGCATGGCTCTGGCCCTGAGGGCCACAGACCTACTGGGCTTCAAGCTCAAGGCTCTGCCTGGGCCTGCTGCTTCGGCCAGGGGCTCATTTCTGCCTGGAAAGACAAAGCCATGGCCTCACCCCACGCCTGCACTTTGCCACGGCAGGCAGCCCAAATGTAGGAAAGGCTCTGTGGAGTCAGAAGTGCTGAGACAGGCAGATGGCACCAGAGGGTTTGGGGGCCAGGGCGCAACTGGGCGAGCCCCTCCTCCCGGGAGTCGGGGAGGCCCGGCCTTCCTAGTGCCCAGGCCACGGATCCGGGGAGAAATCCGCCATGGAGGGCACGCGGGAGGACCTCTGCCTGAGGTCGCAGGTGTCACGCCAGGGCCACTGCAAGCCTGGCTCGGCTTGCCTCCTTTCCCAAGAAGGGGCTGGCCGACCAGCCGAACCTGGCACCTGGGCCAGACCCCTTCCAAGGGGACGAGTTCCAGAGGCTAGAGCCCTGGGGGCGGCTGCCAAGTCTCCTGGGGGTTGTGCTAGGCCCCCGTCAGAGGAGGAAGCAGCCTGGTAAACGGTGTGCCAGACTTGAGATCTGGAGGCCTCCCACACCCGGGTCCTGTCCTGCCCAGGGCCCCCGAGGGAGGACGATGGTCGTGGCAGTGGCCAGCGGGCTGGGGCTGGAGCCCAGCCTGCCCTTGGATGCCCCGGGGAAGGGCGCCGGGGGATGGGCTGCCCCTGGCCAGGTCTGAGGGACCGACCCAGCTCGGGGCTGTCGGGGGCAGAGAGAGAATCCCCATCCGCCCTTTCTCTTCAGGTTCTTAGGGCTGGCCAATTCCTTAACAAGACAGGTTGTCTGGAGAAAATCAGACCCAGCTCAAGAACATGTGTCCATGGGGGAAACCCGGGAAACTGAGTCTCCCCACACAATAGCAGAGATTCTCATCTTGCATCCTCTCCTGAGCTAATGACAAATGTGGATGTCCTGGGTGGGCCTGTGGAATGGGAGAGGGGAGGAAGTCTATTGTCATGCAGAGGGACAAGGAAAGACTTGTCTGAATCTTATGCCCTGCACTGGGGTCAGGTCGGGAAGGGACTGGCACAGAGGTGAGCAGGAACAGGCCTCTCTGTGGTGGGGCTGGCCCCGGGGCAGGCGTGGGGGTGATGGGTGGAAGTGGGATGGCGTGTGAGTTGGCAGCAGCCAGCGGTGGAGGCAGAGACTCAGAGGTCAGGGATCTCTCTCTCTCTCTCTGTCTCTGTCTCTGTGTCCCTCAGGGAGCTGAGGAGCGTAAGGTGGCGCCCCCTGCCCACCTCGCCTAGCTCTCCATGGGCCCTTCTTTCTCTGGCCGCTCCGGGGGCCCTGCGGGCTTGGCTTCAACGCCCCACCCACCGCACAGGCCGAGGGCGCATGCGCGACCGCCGGGGCCTAGGGCTGACCTCGGGGGTCCTCAGTGAAGGCCCCGCCCTCCCTCCAGGCTCTGACCCAGCTGCAGCTGTTCCATCAGCGCCCTTCTGGACTCGGCTTCAGCTGTTGTCTCCCTCCCCTCCACCACTCCCACTCAGCTTGGCGGCCGCTTCCCTGCCTTGCAAACATTGCTCTGGAACTGATGACCACAGGCGTACTGGGCTGCAAGCTCAAGGCTCTGCCTGGGCCAGCTGCTTCGGCCAGCGGTTCATTTCTTCCTGGAAAGACAAAGCCTTAGCCTCACCCCACGCCTGCACTTTGACACTGCAGCCAGCCCAGGTGTAGGAAAGGCTCTGTGGAGTCAGAAGTGCCGAGACAGGCAGATGGCACCGCAGGCTTTGGGGGCCAGGGCGCAACTGGGCGAGCCCCTCCTCCCGGGAGTCGGGGAGGCCCGGCCTTCCTAGTGCCCAGGCCACGGATCCGGGGAGAAATCCGCCATGGAGGGCACGCGGGAGGACCTCTGCCTGAGGTAGCAGGTCTCACGCCAGGGCCACTGCAAGCCTGGCTCGGCTTGCCTGCTTTCTCCAGAGGAGGCTGGCCGACCAGCCGAACCTGGCACCTGGGCCAGGCCCGTTCCAAGGGGACGAGTTCCAGAGACTAGAGCCCTGGGGGCGGCTGCCAAGTCTCCTGGGGCGTGTGCTGGGCCCCCGTCAGTGGAGGAAGCAGCCTGGGAAACGGTGTGCCAGACCTGAGATCTTGAGGCCTCCCACACCCGGGTCCTGTCCTGCCCAGGCCCCCGAGGGAGGACGATGGTCGTGGCAGTGGCCAGCGGGCTGGGGCTGGAGCCCAGCCTGCCCTTGGATGCCCCGGGGAAGGGCGCCGGGGGATGGGCTGCCCCTGGCCAGGTCTGAGGGACCGACCCAGCTCGGGGCTGTCGGGGGCAGAGAGAGAACTCCCCTCCGCTCTTTCCCTTCAGGTTCTTAGGGCTGGCCAAATCCTTCCCAAGACAGCTTGTCTGGAGAAAATCAGACACAGCTGAAGAACATGTGTCCATGGGGGAAACCCGGGAAACTGAGTCTCCCCACAGAATAGCAGAGATTCTCATCTTGCATCCTCTCCTGAGCTAATGACAAAGGTGGATGTCCCGGGTGGGCCTGTGGAATGGGAGAGGGGAGGAAGTCTATTGTCATGCAGAGGGACATGGAAAGACTTGTCTGAAGCTTATCCCCTGCACTGGGGTCAGGTCGGGAAGGGACGGCACAGAGGTGAGCAGGAACCAACCGGCCTCTCTGTGGTGGGGCTGGCCCCGGGGCAGGCGTGGGGTTGATGGCTGGAAGTCGGATGGCGCGTGAGTTGGCACCAGCCAGCGGTGGAGGCAGAGACTCAGAGGTCAGGGATCTCTCTCTCTGTCTCTGTCTCTGTCTCTGTCTCTCTCCCTCAGGGAGCTGAGGAGAGTAAGGTGGCGCCCCCTGCCCACCTCGCCTACATCTCCATGGGCCCTTCTTTCTCTGGCCGCTCCGGGAGCCCTGCGGGCTTGGGTTCAACCCCCCACACACCGCACAGGCCAAGGGCGCATGCGCGACCGCCGGGGCCTAGGGCTGGCCTCGGGGGGGTCCTCAGTGAAGGCCCCGTCCTCCCTCCAGGCTCTGACCCAGCTGCAGCTCTTCCATCGCCGCCCTTCTGGACTCGGCTTCAGCTGTCTCCCTCCCCTCCACCACTCCCACTCAGCTTGGAGGCCGCTTCCCTGCCTTGAAAGCATGGCTCTGGCCCTGAGGGCCACAGACCTACTGGGCTTCAAGCTCAAGGCTCGGCCTGGGCCTGCTGCTTCGGCCAGGGGCTCATTTCTTCCTGGAAAGACAAAGCCATGGCCTCACCCCACGCCTGCACTTTGCCACGGCAGGCAGCCCAAATGTAGGAAAGGCTCTGTGGAGTCAGAAGTGCTGAGACAGGCAGATGGCACCAGAGGGTTTGGGGGCCAGGGCGCAACTGGGCTAGCCCCTCCTCCCGGGAGTCGGGGAGGCCCGGCCTTCCTAGTGCCCAGGCCACGGCTCCGGGGAGAAACCCGCCATGGAGGGCCCGCGGGAGGCCCTCTGCCTGAGGTGGCAGGTGTCACGCCAGGGCCACTGCAAGCCTGGCTCGGCTTGCCTGCTTTCTCCAAAGGAGGCTGGCCGACCAGCCGAACCTGGCACCTGGGCCAGGCCCCTTCCAAGGGGACGAGTTCCAGAGGATAGAGCCCTGGGGGCGGCTGCGAAGTCTCCTGGGGCGTGTGCTGGGCCCCCGTCAGAGGAGGAAGCAGCCTGGTAAACGGTGTGCCAGGCCTGAGATCTGGAGGCCTCCCACAGCCGGGTCCCTGTCCTGCCCAGGCCCCCCGAGGGAGGACGATGGTCGGGCAGTGGCGAGCGGGGTGGGGCTGGCGCCGAGCCTGCCCTTGGATGCCCCGGGGAAGGGCGCCGGGGGATGGGCTGCCCCTGGCCAGGTCTGAGGGACCGACCCAGCTCGGGGCTGTCGGGGGCAGAGAGAGAACCCCCCTCCGTCCTTTCCCTTCAGGTTCTTAGGGCTGGCCAAATCCTTCCCAAGACAGCTTGTCTGGAGAAAATCAGACCCAGCTGAAGAACATGTGTCCATGGGGGAAACCCGGGAAACTGAGTCTCCCCACACAATAGCACAGATTCTCATCTTGCATCCTCTCCTGAGCTAATGACAAAGGTGGATGTCCCGGGTGGGCCTGTGGAATGGGAGAGGGGAGGAAGTCTATTGTCATGCAGAGGGACATGGAAAGACTTGTCTGAATCTTATCCCCTGCACTGGGGTCAGGTCGGGAAGGGACGGCACAGAGGTGAGCAGGAACCAACCGGCCTGTCTGTGGTGGGGCTGGCCCCGGGGCAGTCGTGGGGGTGATGGGTGGAAGTGGGATGACGTGTGAGTTGGCAGCAGCCAGCGGTGGAGGCAGAGACTCAGAGGTCAGGGATCTCTCTCTCTCTCTGTCTCTGTCTCTGTGTCCCTCAGGGAGCTGAGGAGAGTAAGGTGGCGCCCCCTGCCCACCTCGCCTACCTCTCCATGGGCCCTTCTTTCTCTGGCCGCTCCGGGAGCCCTGCGGGCTTGGCTTCAACCCCCCACCCACCGCACAGGCCGAGGGCGCATGCGCGACCGCCGGGGCCTAGGGCTGACCTCGGGGGTCCTCAGTGAAGGCCCCGCCCTCCCTCCAGGCTCTGACCCAGCTGCAGCTGTTCCATCGCCGCCCTTCTGGACTCGGCTTCAGCTGTTGTCTCCCTCCCCTCCCCCACTCCCACTCAGCTTGGCGGCCGCTTCCCTGCCTTGCAAACATTGCTCTGGAACTGATGACCACAGGCGTACTGGGCTGCAAGCTCAAGGCTCTGCCTGGGCCAGCTGCTTCGGCCAGGGGTTCATTTCTTCCTGGAAAGACAAAGCCTTAGCCTCACCCCACGCCTGCACTTTGACACTGCAGCCAGCCCAGGTGTAGAAAGGCTCTGTGGAGTCAGAAGTGCCGAGACAGGCAGATGGCACCGCAGGCTTTGGGGGCCAGGGCGCAACTGGGCGAGCCCCTCCTCCCGGGAGTCGGGGAGGCCCGGCCTTCCTAGTGCCCAGGCCACGGATCCGGGGAGAAATCCGCCATGGAGGGCACGCGGGAGGACCTCTGCCTGAGGTCGCAGGTGTCACGCCAGGGCCACTGCAAGCCTGGCTCGGCTTGCCTGCTTTCCCAAGAGGAGGCTGGCCGACCAGCCGAACCTGGCACCTGGGCCAGACCCCTTCCAAGGGGACGAGTTCCAGAGGCTAGAGCCCTGGGGGCGGCTGCCAAGTCTCCTGGGGGTTGTGCTAGGCCCCCGTCAGAGGAGGAAGCAGCCTGGGAAACGGTGTGCCAGACTTGAGATCTGGAGGCCTCCCACACCCGGGTCCTGTCCTGCCCAGGCCCCCCGAGGGAGGACGATGGTCGTGGCAGTGGCCAGCGGGCTGGGGCTGGCGCCCAGCCTGCCCTTGGATGCCCCGGGGAAGGGCGCCGGGGGATGGGCTGCCCCTGGCCAGGTCTGAGGGACCGACCCAGCTCGGGGCTGTCGGGGGCAGAGAGAGAATCCCCATCCGCCCTTTCTCTTCAGGTTCTTAGGGCTGGCCAATTCCTTAACAAGACAGGTTGTCTGGAGAAAATCAGACCCAGCTCAAGAACATGTGTCCATGGGGGAAACCCGGGAAACTGAGTCTCCCCACACAATAGCAGAGATTCTCATCTTGCATCCTCTCCTGAGCTAATGACAAATGTGGATGTCCTGGGTGGGCCTGTGGAATGGGAGAGGGGAGGAAGTCTATTGTCATGCAGAGGGACAAGGAAAGACTTGTCTGAATCTTATGCCCTGCACTGGGGTCAGGTCGGGAAGGGACTGGCACAGAGGTGAGCAGGAACAGGCCTGTCTGTGGTGGGGCTGGCCCCGGGGCAGGCGTGGGGGTGATGGGTGGAAGTGGGATGGCGTGTGAGTTGGCAGCAGCCAGCGGTGGAGGCAGAGACTCAGAGGTCAGGGATCTATCTCTCTTTCTCTGTCTCTGTCTCTGTGTCCCTCAGGGAGCTGAGGAGAGTAAGGTGGCGGCCCCTGCCCACCTCGCCTACCTCTCCATGGGCCCTTCTTTCTCTGGCCGCTCCGGGAGCCCTGCGGGCTTGGCTTCAACCCCCCACCCACCGCACAGGCCGAGGGCGCATGCGCGACCGCCGGGGCCTAGGGCTGACCTCGGGGGTCCTCAGTGAAGGCCCCGCCCTCCCTCCAGGCTCTGACCCAGCTGCAGCTGTTCCATCGCCGCCCTTCTGGACTCGGCTTCAGCTGTTGTCTCCCTCCCCTCCACCACTCCCACTCAGCTTGGCGGCCGCTTCCCTGCCTTGCAAACATTGCTCTGGAACTGATGACCACAGGCGTACTGGGCTGCAAGCTCAAGGCTCTGCCTGGGCCAGCTGCTTCGGCCAGCGGTTCATTTCTTCCTGGAAAGACAAAGCCTTAGCCTCACCCCACGCCTGCACTTTGACACTGCAGCCAGCCCAGGTGTAGGAAAGGCTCTGTGGAGTCAGAAGTGCCGAGACAGGCAGATGGCACCGCAGGCTTTGGGGGCCAGGGCGCAACTGGGCGAGCCCCTCCTCCCGGGAGTCGGGGAGGCCCGGCCTTCCTAGTGCCCAGGCCACGGATCCGGGGAGAAATCCGCCATGGAGGGCACGCGGGAGGACCTCTGCCTGAGGTAGCAGGTCTCACGCGAGGGCCACTGCAAGCCTGGCTCGGCTTGCCTGCTTTCTCCAGAGGAGGCTGGCCGACCAGCCGAACCTGGCACCTGGGCCAGGCCCGTTCCAAGGGGACGAGTTCCAGAGACTAGAGCCCTGGGGGCGGCTGCCAAGTCTCCTGGGGCGTGTGCTGGGCCCCCGTCAGTGGAGGAAGCAGCCTGGGAAACGGTGTGCCAGACCTGAGATCTTGAGGCCTCCCACACCCGGGTCCTGTCCTGCCCAGGCCCCCGAGGGAGGACGATGGTCGTGGCAGTGGCCAGCGGGCTGGGGCTGGCGCCCAGCCTGCCCTTGGATGCCCCGGGGAAGGGCGCCGGGGGATGGGCTGCCCCTGGCCAGGTCTGAGGGACCGACCCAGCTCGGGGCTGTCGGGGGCAGAGAGAGAACTCCCCTCCGCTCTTTCCCTTCAGTTTCTTAGGGCTGGCCAAATCCTTCCCAAGACAGCTTGTCTGGAGAAAATCAGACCCAGCTGAAGAACATGTGTCCATGGGGGAAACCCGGGAAACTGAGTCTCCCCACAGAATAGCAGAGATTCTCATCTTGCATCCTCTCCTGAGCTAATGACAAATGTGGATGTCCCGGGTGGGCCTGTGGAATGGGAGAGGGGAGGAAGTCTATTGTCATGCAGAGGGACATGGAAAGACTTGTCTGAAGCTTATCCCCTGCACTGGGGTCAGGTCGGGAAGGGACGGCACAGAGGTGAGCAGGAACCAACCGGCCTCTCTGTGGTGGGGCTGGCCCCGGGGCAGGCGTGGGGTTGATGGCTGGAAGTCGGATGGCGCGTGAGTTGGCACCAGCCAGCGGTGGAGGCAGAGACTCAGAGGTCAGGGATCTCTCTCTCTGTCTCTGTCTCTGTCTCTGTCTCTCTCCCTCAGGGAGCTGAGGAGAGTAAGGTGGCGCCCCCTGCCCACCTCGCCTACATCTCCATGGGCCCTTCTTTCTCTGGCCGCTCCGGGAGCCCTGCGGGCTTGGGTTCAACCCCCCACACACCGCACAGGCCAAGGGCGCATGCGCGACCGCCGGGGCCTAGGGCTGGCCTCGGGGGGGTCCTCAGTGAAGGCCCCGTCCTCCCTCCAGGCTCTGACCCAGCTGCAGCTCTTCCATCGCCGCCCTTCTGGACTCGGCTTCAGCTGTCTCCCTCCCCTCCACCACTCCCACTCAGCTTGGAGGCCGCTTCCCTGCCTTGAAAGCATGGCTCTGGCCCTGAGGGCCACAGACCTACTGGGCTTCAAGCTCAAGGCTCGGCCTGGGCCTGCTGCTTCGGCCAGGGGCTCATTTCTTCCTGGAAAGACAAAGCCATGGCCTCACCCCACGCCTGCACTTTGCCACGGCAGGCAGCCCAAATGTAGGAAAGGCTCTGTGGAGTCAGAAGTGCTGAGACAGGCAGATGGCACCAGAGGGTTTGGGGGCCAGGGCGCAACTGGGCTAGCCTCTCCTCCCGGGAGTCGGGGAGGCCCGGCCTTCCTAGTGCCCAGGCCACGGCTCCGGGGAGAAACCCGCCATGGAGGGCACGCGGGAGGCCCTCTGCCTGAGGTGGCAGGTGTCACGCCAGGGCCACTGCAAGCCTGGCTCGGCTTGCCTGCTTTCTCCAAAGGAGGCTGGCCGACCAGCCGAACCTGGCACCTGGGCCAGGCCCCTTCCAAGGGGACGAGTTCCAGAGGATAGAGCCCTGGGGGCGGCTGCGAAGTCTCCTGGGGCGTGTGCTGGGCCCCCGTCAGTGGAGGAAGCAGCCTGGGAAACGGTGTGCCAGACCTGAGATCTGGAGGCCTCCCACACCCGGGTCCTGTCCTGCCCAGGCCCCCCGAGGGAGGACGATGGTCGGGAAGTGGCGAGCGGGGTGGGGCTGGCGCCGAGCCTGCCCTTGGATGCCCCGGGGAAGGGCGCCGGGGGATGGGCTGCCCCTGGCCAGGTCTGAGGGACCGACCCAGCTCGGGGCTGTCGGGGGCAGAGAGAGAACCCCCCTCCGCCCTTTCCCTTCAGGTTCTTAGGGCTGGCCAAATCCTTCCCAAGACAGCTTGTCTGGAGAAAATCAGACCCAGCTGAAGAACATGTGTCCATGGGGGAAACCCGGGAAACTGAGTCTCCCCACACAATAGCAGAGATTCTCATCTTGCATCCTCTCCTGAGCTAATGACAAAGGTGGATGTCCCGGGTGGGCCTGTGGAATGGGAGAGGGGAGGAAGTCTATTGTCATGCAGAGGGACATGGAAAGACTTGTCTGAATCTTATCCCCTGCACTGGGGTCAGGTCGGGAAGGGACGGCACAGAGGTGAGCAGGAACCAACCGGCCTCTCTGTGGTGGGGCTGGCCCCGGGGCAGTCGTGGGGGTGATGGGTGGAAGTGGGATGGCGTGTGAGTTGGCAGCAGCCAGCGGTGGAGGCAGAGACTCAGAGGTCAGGGATCTCTCTCTCTCTCTGTCTCTGTCTCTGTGTCCCTCAGGGAGCTGAGGAGAGTAAGGTGGCGCCACCTGCCCACCTCGCCTACCTCTCCATGGGCCCTTCTTTCTCTGGCCGCTCCGGGAGCCCTGCGGGCTTGGCTTCAACCCCCCACCCACCGCACAGGCCGAGGGCGCATGCGCGACCGCCGGGGCCTAGGGCTGACCTCGGGGGTCCTCAGTGAAGGCCCCGCCCTCCCTCCAGGCTCTGACCCAGCTGCAGCTGTTCCATCGCCGCCCTTCTGGACTCGGCTTCAGCTGTTGTCTCCCTCCCCTCCCCCACTCCCACTCAGCTTGGCGGCCGCTTCCCTGCCTTGCAAACATTGCTCTGGAACTGATGACCACAGGCGTACTGGGCTGCAAGCTCAAGGCTCTGCCTGGGCCAGCTGCTTCGGCCAGGGGTTCATTTCTTCCTGGAAAGACAAAGCCTTAGCCTCACCCCACGCCTGCACTTTGACACTGCAGCCAGCCCAGGTGTAGGAAAGGCTCTGTGGAGTCAGAAGTGCCGAGACAGGCAGATGGCACCGCAGGCTTTGGGGGCCAGGGCGCAACTGGGCGAGCCCCTCCTCCCGGGAGTCGGGGAGGCCCGGCCTTCCTAGTGCCCAGGCCACGGATCCGGGGAGAAATCCGCCATGGAGGGCACGCGGGAGGACCTCTGCCTGAGGTCGCAGGTGTCACGCCAGGGCCACTGCAAGCCTGGCTCGGCTTGCCTGCTTTCCCAAGAGGAGGCTGGCCGACCAGCCGAACCTGGCACCTGGGCCAGACCCCTTCCAAGGGGACGAGTTCCAGAGGCTAGAGCCCTGGGGGCGGCTGCCAAGTCTCCTGGGGGTTGTGCTAGGCCCCCGTCAGAGGAGGAAGCAGCCTGGTAAACGGTGTGCCAGACTTGAGATCTGGAGGCCTCCCACACCCGGGTCCTGTCCTGCCCAGGCCCCCCGAGGGAGGACGATGGTCGTGGCAGTGGCCAGCGGGCTGGGGCTGGCGCCCAGCCTGCCCTTGGATGCCCCGGGGAAGGGCGCCGGGGGATGGGCTGCCCCTGGCCAGGTCTGAGGGACCGACCCAGCTCGGGGCTGTCGGGGGCAGAGAGAGAATCCCCATCCGCCCTTTCTCTTCAGGTTCTTAGGGCTGGCCAATTCCTTAACAAGACAGGTTGTCTGGAGAAAATCAGACCCAGCTCAAGAACATGTGTCCATGGGGGAAACCCGGGAAACTGAGTCTCCCCACACAATAGCAGAGATTCTCATCTTGCATCCTCTCCTGAGCTAATGACAAATGTGGATGTCCTGGGTGGGCCTGTGGAATGGGAGAGGGGAGGAAGTCTATTGTCATGCAGAGGGACAAGGAAAGACTTGTCTGAATCTTATGCCCTGCACTGGGGTCAGGTCGGGAAGGGACTGGCACAGAGGTGAGCAGGAACAGGCCTCTCTGTGGTGGGGCTGGCCCCGGGGCAGGCGTGGGGGTGATGGGTGGAAGTGGGATGGCGTGTGAGTTGGCAGCAGCCAGCGGTGGAGGCAGAGACTCAGAGGTCAGGGATCTCTCTCTCTCTCTCTCTCTGTCTCTGTCTCTGTGTCCCTCAGGGAGCTGAGGAGAGTAAGGTGGCGCCCCCTGCCCACCTCGCCTACCTCTCCATGGGCCCTTCTTTCTCTGGCCGCTCCGGGAGCCCTGCGGGCTTGGCTTCAACCCCCCACCCACCGCACAGGCCGAGGGCGCATGCGCGACCGCCGGGGCCTAGGGCTGACCTCGGGGGTCCTCAGTGAAGGCCCCGCCCTCCCTCCAGGCTCTGACCCAGCTGCAGCTGTTCCATCGCCGCCCTTCTGGACTCGGCTTCAGCTGTTGTCTCCCTCCCCTCCCCCACTCCCACTCAGCTTGGAGGCCGCTTCAATGCCTTGCAAACATTGCTCTGGAACTGATGACCACAGGCGTACTGGGCTGCAAGCTCAAGGCTCTGCCTGGGCCAGCTGCTTCGGCCAGGGGTTCATTTCTTCCTGGAAAGACAAAGCCTTAGCCTCACCCCACGCCTGCACTTTGACACTGCAGCCAGCCCAGGTGTAGGAAAGGCTCTGTGGAGTCAGAAGTGCCGAGACAGGCAGATGGCACCGCAGGCTTTGGGGGCCAGGGCGCAACTGGGCGAGCCCCTCCTCCCGGGAGTCGGGGAGGCCCGGCCTTCCTAGTGCCCAGGCCACGGATCCGGGGAGAAATCCGCCATGGAGGGCACGCGGGAGGACCTCTGCCTGAGGTCGCAGGTCTCACGCCAGGGCCACTGCAAGCCTGGCTCGGCTTGCCTGCTTTCTCCAGAGGAGGCTGGCCGACCAGCCGAACCTGGCACCTGGGCCAGACCCCTTCCAAGGGGACGAGTTCCAGAGGCTAGAGCCCTGGGGGCGGCTGCCAAGTCTCCTGGGGGTTGTGCTAGGCCCCCGTCAGAGGAGGAAGCAGCCTGGTAAACGGTGTGCCAGACTTGAGATCTGGAGGCCTCCCACACCCGGGTCCTGTCCTGCCCAGGCCCCCCGAGGGAGGACGATGGTCGTGGCAGTGGCCAGCGGGCTGGGGCTGGCGCCCAGCCTGCCCTTGGATGCCCCGGGGAAGGGCGCCGGGGGATGGGCTGCCCCTGGCCAGGTCTGAGGGACCGACCCAGCTCGGGGCTGTCGGGGGCAGAGAGAGAATCCCCATCCGCCCTTTCTCTTCAGGTTCTTAGGGCTGGCCAATTCCTTAACAAGACAGGTTGTCTGGAGAAAATCAGACCCAGCTCAAGAACATGTGTCCATGGGGGAAACCCGGGAAACTGAGTCTCCCCACACAATAGCAGAGATTCTCATCTTGCATCCTCTCCTGAGCTAATGACAAATGTGGATGTCCTGGGTGGGCCTGTGGAATGGGAGAGGGGAGGAAGTCTATTGTCATGCAGAGGGACAAGGAAAGACTTGTCTGAATCTTATGCCCTGCACTGGGGTCAGGTCGGGAAGGGACTGGCACAGAGGTGAGCAGGAACAGGCCTCTCTGTGGTGGGGCTGGCCCCGGGGCAGGCGTGGGGGTGATGGGTGGAAGTGGGATGGCGTGTGAGTTGGCAGCAGCCAGCGGTGGAGGCAGAGACTCAGAGGTCAGGGATCTCTCTCTCTCTCTCTCTCTGTCTCTGTCTCTGTGTCCCTCAGGGAGCTGAGGAGAGTAAGGTGGCGCCCCCTGCCCACCTCGCCTACCTCTCCATGGGCCCTTCTTTCTCTGGCCGCTCCGGGAGCCCTGCGGGCTTGGCTTCAACCCCCCACCCACCGCACAGGCCGAGGGCGCATGCGCGACCGCCGGGGCCTAGGGCTGACCTCGGGGGTCCTCAGTGAAGGCCCCGCCCTCCCTCCAGGCTCTGACCCAGCTGCAGCTGTTCCATCGCCGCCCTTCTGGACTCGGCTTCAGCTGTTGTCTCCCTCCCCTCCCCCACTCCCACTCAGCTTGGAGGCCGCTTCAATGCCTTGCAAACATTGCTCTGGAACTGATGACCACAGGCGTACTGGGCTGCAAGCTCAAGGCTCTGCCTGGGCCAGCTGCTTCGGCCAGGGGTTCATTTCTTCCTGGAAAGACAAAGCCTTAGCCTCACCCCACGCCTGCACTTTGACACTGCAGCCAGCCCAGGTGTAGGAAAGGCTCTGTGGAGTCAGAAGTGCCGAGACAGGCAGATGGCACCGCAGGCTTTGGGGGCCAGGGCGCAACTGGGCGAGCCCCTCCTCCCGGGAGTCGGGGAGGCCCGGCCTTCCTAGTGCCCAGGCCACGGATCCGGGGAGAAATCCGCCATGGAGGGCACGCGGGAGGACCTCTGCCTGAGGTCGCAGGTCTCACGCCAGGGCCACTGCAAGCCTGGCTCGGCTTGCCTGCTTTCTCCAGAGGAGGCTGGCCGACCAGCCGAACCTGGCACCTGGGCCAGACCCCTTCCAAGGGGACGAGTTCCAGAGGCTAGAGCCCTGGGGGCGGCTGCCAAGTCTCCTGGGGGTTGTGCTAGGCCCCCGTCAGAGGAGGAAGCAGCCTGGTAAACGGTGTGCCAGACTTGAGATCTGGAGGCCTCCCACACCCGGGTCCTGTCCTGCCCAGGCCCCCCGAGGGAGGACGATGGTCGTGGCAGTGGCCAGCGGGCTGGGGCTGGCGCCCAGCCTGCCCTTGGATGCCCCGGGGAAGGGCGCCGGGGGATGGGCTGCCCCTGGCCAGGTCTGAGGGACCGACCCAGCTCGGGGCTGTCGGGGGCAGAGAGAGAATCCCCATCCGCCCTTTCTCTTCAGGTTCTTAGGGCTGGCCAATTCCTTAACAAGACAGGTTGTCTGGAGAAAATCAGACCCAGCTCAAGAACATGTGTCCATGGGGGAAACCCGGGAAACTGAGTCTCCCCACACAATAGCAGAGATTCTCATCTTGCATCCTCTCCTGAGCTAATGACAAATGTGGATGTCCTGGGTGGGCCTGTGGAATGGGAGAGGGGAGGAAGTCTATTGTCATGCAGAGGGACAAGGAAAGACTTGTCTGAATCTTATGCCCTGCACTGGGGTCAGGTCGGGAAGGGACTGGCACAGAGGTGAGCAGGAACAGGCCTCTCTGTGGTGGGGCTGGCCCCGGGGCAGGCGTGGGGGTGATGGGTGGAAGTGGGATGGCGTGTGAGTTGGCAGCAGCCAGCGGTGGAGGCAGAGACTCAGAGGTCAGGGATCTCTCTCTCTCTCTCTCTCTGTCTCTGTCTCTGTGTCCCTCAGGGAGCTGAGGAGAGTAAGGTGGCGCCCCCTGCCCACCTCGCCTACCTCTCCATGGGCCCTTCTTTCTCTGGCCGCTCCGGGAGCCCTGCGGGCTTGGCTTCAACCCCCCACCCACCGCACAGGCCGAGGGCGCATGCGCGACCGCCGGGGCCTAGGGCTGACCTCGGGGGTCCTCAGTGAAGGCCCCGCCCTCCCTCCAGGCTCTGACCCAGCTGCAGCTGTTCCATCGCCGCCCTTCTGGACTCGGCTTCAGCTGTTGTCTCCCTCCCCTCCCCCACTCCCACTCAGCTTGGAGGCCGCTTCAATGCCTTGCAAACATTGCTCTGGAACTGATGACCACAGGCGTACTGGGCTGCAAGCTCAAGGCTCTGCCTGGGCCAGCTGCTTCGGCCAGGGGTTCATTTCTTCCTGGAAAGACAAAGCCTTAGCCTCACCCCACGCCTGCACTTTGACACTGCAGCCAGCCCAGGTGTAGGAAAGGCTCTGTGGAGTCAGAAGTGCCGAGACAGGCAGATGGCACCGCAGGCTTTGGGGGCCAGGGCGCAACTGGGCGAGCCCCTCCTCCCGGGAGTCGGGGAGGCCCGGCCTTCCTAGTGCCCAGGCCACGGATCCGGGGAGAAATCCGCCATGGAGGGCACGCGGGAGGACCTCTGCCTGAGGTCGCAGGTCTCACGCCAGGGCCACTGCAAGCCTGGCTCGGCTTGCCTGCTTTCTCCAGAGGAGGCTGGCCGACCAGCCGAACCTGGCACCTGGGCCAGACCCCTTCCAAGGGGACGAGTTCCAGAGGCTAGAGCCCTGGGGGCGGCTGCCAAGTCTCCTGGGGGTTGTGCTAGGCCCCCGTCAGAGGAGGAAGCAGCCTGGTAAACGGTGTGCCAGACTTGAGATCTGGAGGCCTCCCACACCCGGGTCCTGTCCTGCCCAGGCCCCCCGAGGGAGGACGATGGTCGTGGCAGTGGCCAGCGGGCTGGGGCTGGCGCCCAGCCTGCCCTTGGATGCCCCGGGGAAGGGCGCCGGGGGATGGGCTGCCCCTGGCCAGGTCTGAGGGACCGACCCAGCTCGGGGCTGTCGGGGGCAGAGAGAGAATCCCCATCCGCCCTTTCTCTTCAGGTTCTTAGGGCTGGCCAATTCCTTAACAAGACAGGTTGTCTGGAGAAAATCAGACCCAGCTCAAGAACATGTGTCCATGGGGGAAACCCGGGAAACTGAGTCTCCCCACACAATAGCAGAGATTCTCATCTTGCATCCTCTCCTGAGCTAATGACAAATGTGGATGTCCTGGGTGGGCCTGTGGAATGGGAGAGGGGAGGAAGTCTATTGTCATGCAGAGGGACAAGGAAAGACTTGTCTGAATCTTATGCCCTGCACTGGGGTCAGGTCGGGAAGGGACTGGCACAGAGGTGAGCAGGAACAGGCCTCTCTGTGGTGGGGCTGGCCCCGGGGCAGGCGTGGGGGTGATGGGTGGAAGTGGGATGGCGTGTGAGTTGGCAGCAGCCAGCGGTGGAGGCAGAGACTCAGAGGTCAGGGATCTCTCTCTCTCTCTCTCTCTGTCTCTGTCTCTGTGTCCCTCAGGGAGCTGAGGAGAGTAAGGTGGCGCCCCCTGCCCACCTCGCCTAGCTCTCCATGGGCCCTTCTTTCTCTGGCCGCTCCGGGAGCCCTGCGGGCTTGGCTTCAACCCCCCACCCACCGCACAGGCCGAGGGCGCATGCGCGACCGCCGGGGCCTAGGGCTGACCTCGGGGGTCCTCAGTGAAGGCCCCGCCCTCCCTCCAGGCTCTGACCCAGCTGCAGCTGTTCCATCGCCGCCCTTCTGGACTCGGCTTCAGCTGTTGTCTCCCTCCCCTCCCCCACTCCCACTCAGCTTGGAGGCCGCTTCAATGCCTTGCAAACATTGCTCTGGAACTGATGACCACAGGCGTACTGGGCTGCAAGCTCAAGGCTCTGCCTGGGCCAGCTGCTTCGGCCAGGGGTTCATTTCTTCCTGGAAAGACAAAGCCTTAGCCTCACCCCACGCCTGCACTTTGACACTGCAGCCAGCCCAGGTGTAGGAAAGGCTCTGTGGAGTCAGAAGTGCCGAGACAGGCAGATGGCACCGCAGGCTTTGGGGGCCAGGGCGCAACTGGGCGAGCCCCTCCTCCCGGGAGTCGGGGAGGCCCGGCCTTCCTAGTGCCCAGGCCACGGATCCGGGGAGAAATCCGCCATGGAGGGCACGCGGGAGGACCTCTGCCTGAGGTCGCAGGTCTCACGCCAGGGCCACTGCAAGCCTGGCTCGGCTTGCCTGCTTTCTCCAGAGGAGGCTGGCCGACCAGCCGAACCTGGCACCTGGGCCAGACCCCTTCCAAGGGGACGAGTTCCAGAGGCTAGAGCCCTGGGGGCGGCTGCCAAGTCTCCTGGGGGTTGTGCTAGGCCCCCGTCAGAGGAGGAAGCAGCCTGGTAAACGGTGTGCCAGACTTGAGATCTGGAGGCCTCCCACACCCGGGTCCTGTCCTGCCCAGGCCCCCCGAGGGAGGACGTTGGTCGTGGCAGTGGCGACCGGCTGGGGCTGGAGCCCAGCCTGCCCTTGGATGCCCCGGGGAAGGGCGCCGGGGGATGGGCTGCCCCTGGCCAGGTCTGAGGGACCGACCCAGCTCGGGGCTGTCGGGGGCAGAGAGAGAATCCCCATCCGCCCTTTCTCTTCAGGTTCTTAGGGCTGGCCAATTCCTTAACAAGACAGGTTGTCTGGAGAAAATCAGACCCAGCTCAAGAACATGTGTCCATGGGGGAAACCCGGGAAACTGAGTCTCCCCACACAATAGCAGAGATTCTCATCTTGCATCCTCTCCTGAGCTAATGACAAATGTGGATGTCCTGGGTGGGCCTGTGGAATGGGAGAGGGGAGGAAGTCTATTGTCATGCAGAGGGACAAGGAAAGACTTGTCTGAATCTTATGCCCTGCACTGGGGTCAGGTCGGGAAGGGACTGGCACAGAGGTGAGCAGGAACAGGCCTCTCTGTGGTGGGGCTGGCCCCGGGGCAGGCGTGGGGGTGATGGGTGGAAGTGGGATGGCGTGTGAGTTGGCAGCAGCCAGCGGTGGAGGCAGAGACTCAGAGGTCAGGAATCTCTCTCTCTCTCTCTGTCTCTGTCTCTGTGTCCCTCAGGGAGCTGAGGAGAGTAAGGTGGCGCCCCCTGCCCACCTCGCCTACCTCTCCATGGGCCCTTCTTTCTCTGGCCGCTCCGGGAGCCCTGCGGGCTTGGCTTCAACCCCCCACCCACCGCACAGGCCGAGGGCGCATGCGCGACCGCCGGGGCCTAGGGCTGACCTCGGGGGTCCTCAGTGAAGGCCCCGCCCTCCCTCCAGGCTCTGACCCAGCTGCAGCTGTTCCATCGCCGCCCTTCTGGACTCGGCTTCAGCTGTTGTCTCCCTCCCCTCCCCCACTCCCACTCAGCTTGGCGGCCGCTTCCCTGCCTTGCAAACATTGCTCTGGAACTGATGACCACAGGCGTACTGGGCTGCAAGCTCAAGGCTCTGCCTGGGCCAGCTGCTTCGGCCAGGGGTTCATTTCTTCCTGGAAAGACAAAGCCTTAGCCTCACCCCACGCCTGCACTTTGACACTGCAGCCAGCCCAGGTGTAGGAAAGGCTCTGTGGAGTCAGAAGTGCCGAGACAGGCAGATGGCACCGCAGGCTTTGGGGGCCAGGGCGCAACTGGGCGAGCCCCTCCTCCCGGGAGTCGGGGAGGCCCGGCCTTCCTAGTGCCCAGGCCACGGATCCGGGGAGAAATCCGCCATGGAGGGCACGCGGGAGGACCTCTGCCTGAGGTCGCAGGTCTCACGCCAGGGCCACTGCAACCCTGGCTCGGCTTGCCTGCTTTCCCAAGAGGAGGCTGGCAGACCAGCCGAACCTGGCACCTGGGCCAGACCCCTTCCAAGGGGACGAGTTCCAGAGGCTAGAGCCCTGGGGGCGGCTGCCAAGTCTCCTGGGGGTTGTGCTAGGCCCCCGTCAGAGGAGGAAGCAGCCTGGTAAACGGTGTGCCAGACTTGAGATCTGGAGGCCTCCCACACCCGGGTCCTGTCCTGCCCAGGCCCCCCGAGGGAGGACGATGGTCGTGGCAGTGGTCAGCGGGCTGGGGCTGGCGCCCAGCCTGCCCTTGGATGCCCCGGGGAAGGGCGCCGGGGGATGGGCTGCCCCTGGCCAGGTCTGAGGGACCGACCCAGCTCGGGGCTGTCGGGGGCAGAGAGAGAATCCCCATCCGCCCTTTCTCTTCAGGTTCTTAGGGCTGGCCAATTCCTTAACAAGACAGGTTGTCTGGAGAAAATCAGACCCAGCTCAAGAACATGTGTCCATGGGGGAAACCCGGGAAACTGAGTCTCCCCACACAATAGCAGAGATTCTCATCTTGCATCCTCTCCTGAGCTAATGACAAATGTGGATGTCCTGGGTGGGCCTGTGGAATGGGAGAGGGGAGGAAGTCTATTGTCATGCAGAGGGACAAGGAAAGACTTGTCTGAATCTTATGCCCTGCACTGGGGTCAGGTCGGGAAGGGACTGGCACAGAGGTGAGCAGGAACAGGCCTCTCTGTGGTGGGGCTGGCCCCGGGGCAGGCGTGGGGGTGATGGGTGGAAGTGGGATGGCGTGTGAGTTGGCAGCAGCCAGCGGTGGAGGCAGAGACTCAGAGGTCAGGGATCTCTCTCTCTCTCTCTGTCTCTGTCTCTGTGTCCCTCAGGGAGCTGAGGAGAGTAAGGTGGCGCCCCCTGCCCACCTCGCCTAGCTCTCCATGGGCCCTTCTTTCTCTGGCCGCTCCGGGAGCCCTGCGGGCTTGGCTTCAACCCCCCACCCACCGCACAGGCCGAGGGCGCATGCGCGACCGCCGGGGCCTAGGGCTGACCTCGGGGGTCCTCAGTGAAGGCCCCGCCCTCCCTCCAGGCTCTGACCCAGCTGCAGCTGTTCCATCGCCGCCCTTCTGGACTCGGCTTCAGCTGTTGTCTCCCTCCCCTCCCCCACTCCCACTCAGCTTGGCGGCCGCTTCCCTGCCTTGCAAACATTGCTCTGGAACTGATGACCACAGGCGTACTGGGCTGCAAGCTCAAGGCTCTGCCTGGGCCAGCTGCTTCGGCCAGGGGTTCATTTCTTCCTGGAAAGACAAAGCCTTAGCCTCACCCCACGCCTGCACTTTGACACTGCAGCCAGCCCAGGTGTAGGAAAGGCTCTGTGGAGTCAGAAGTGCCGAGACAGGCAGATGGCACCGCAGGCTTTGGGGGCCAGGGCGCAACTGGGCGAGCCCCTCCTCCCGGGAGTCGGGGAGGCCCGGCCTTCCTAGTGCCCAGGCCACGGATCCGGGGAGAAATCCGCCATGGAGGGCACGCGGGAAGACCTCTGCCTGAGGTCGCAGGTCTCACGCCAGGGCCACTGCAAGCCTGGCTCGGCTTGCCTGCTTTCTCCAGAGGAGGCTGGCCGACCAGCCGAACCTGGCACCTGGGCCAGACCCCTTCCAAGGGGACGAGTTCCAGAGGCTAGAGCCCTGGGGGCGGCTGCCAAGTCTCCTGGGGGTTGTGCTAGGCCCCCGTCAGAGGAGGAAGCAGCCTGGGAAACGGTGTGCCAGACTTGAGATCTGGAGGCCTCCCACACCCGGGTCCTGTCCTGCCCAGGCCCCCCGAGGGAGGACGATGGTCGTGGCAGTGGCCAGCGGGCTGGGGCTGGCGCCCAGCCTGCCCTTGGATGCCCCGGGGAAGGGCGCCGGGGGATGGGCTGCCCCTGGCCAGGTCTGAGGGACCGACCCAGCTCGGGGCTGTCGGGGGCAGAGAGAGAATCCCCATCCGCCCTTTCTCTTCAGGTTCTTAGGGCTGGCCAATTCCTTAACAAGACAGGTTGTCTGGAGAAAATCAGACCCAGCTCAAGAACATGTGTCCATGGGGGAAACCCGGGAAACTGAGTCTCCCCACACAATAGCAGAGATTCTCATCTTGCATCCTCTCCTGAGCTAATGACAAATGTGGATGTCCTGGGTGGGCCTGTGGAATGGGAGAGGGGAGGAAGTCTATTGTCATGCAGAGGGACAAGGAAAGACTTGTCTGAATCTTATGCCCTGCACTGGGGTCAGGTCGGGAAGGGACTGGCACAGAGGTGAGCAGGAACAGGCCTCTCTGTGGTGGGGCTGGCCCCGGGGCAGGCGTGGGGGTGATGGGTGGAAGTGGGATGGCGTGTGAGTTGGCAGCAGCCAGCGGTGGAGGCAGAGACTCAGAGGTCAGGGATCTCTCTCTCTCTCTCTGTCTCTGTCTCTGTGTCCCTCAGGGAGCTGAGGAGAGTAAGGTGGCGCCCCCTGCCCACCTCGCCTAGCTCTCCATGGGCCCTTCTTTCTCTGGCCGCTCCGGGAGCCCTGCGGGCTTGGCTTCAACCCCCCACCCACCGCACAGGCCGAGGGCGCATGCGCGACCGCCGGGGCCTAGGGCTGACCTCGGGGGTCCTCAGTGAAGGCCCCGCCCTCCCTCCAGGCTCTGACCCAGCTGCAGCTGTTCCATCGCCGCCCTTCTGGACTCGGCTTCAGCTGTTGTCTCCCTCCCCTCCCCCACTCCCACTCAGCTTGGCGGCCGCTTCCCTGCCTTGCAAACATTGCTCTGGAACTGATGACCACAGGCGTACTGGGCTGCAAGCTCAAGGCTCTGCCTGGGCCAGCTGCTTCGGCCAGGGGTTCATTTCTTCCAGGAAAGACAAAGCCTTAGCCTCACCCCACGCCTGCACTTTGACACTGCAGCCAGCCCAGGTGTAGGAAAGGCTCTGTGGAGTCAGAAGTGCCGAGACAGGCAGATGGCACCGCAGGCTTTGGGGGCCAGGGCGCAACTGGGCGAGCCCCTCCTCCCGGGAGTCGGGGAGGCCCGGCCTTCCTAGTGCCCAGGCCACGGATCCGGGGAGAAATCCGCCATGGAGGGCACGCGGGAGGACCTCTGCCTGAGGTCGCAGGTCTCACGCCAGGGCCACTGCAAGCCTGGCTCGGCTTGCCTGCTTTCTCCAGAGGAGGCTGGCCGACCAGCCGAACCTGGCACCTGGGCCAGGCCCGTTCCAAGGGGACGAGTTCCAGAGGCTAGAGCCCTGGGGGCGGCTGCCAAGTCTCCTGGGGTTTGTGCTAGGCCCCCGTCAGAGGAGGAAGCAGCCTGGGAAACGGTGTGCCAGACTTGAGATCTGGAGGCCTCCCACACCCGGGTCCTGTCCTGCCCAGGCCCCCCGAGGGAGGACGATGGTCGTGGCAGTGGCCAGCGGGCTGGGGCTGGCGCCCAGCCTGCCCTTGGATGCCCCGGGGAAGGGCGCCGGGGTATGGGCTGCCCCTGGCCAGGTCTGAGGGACCGACCCAGCTCGGGGCTGTCGGGGGCAGAGAGAGAATCCCCATCCGCCCTTTCTCTTCAGGTTCTTAGGGCTGGCCAATTCCTTAACAAGACAGGTTGTCTGGAGAAAATCAGACCCAGCTCAAGAACATGTGTCCATGGGGGAAACCCGGGAAACTGAGTCTCCCCACACAATAGCAGAGATTCTCATCTTGCATCCTCTCCTGAGCTAATGACAAATGTGGATGTCCTGGGTGGGCCTGTGGAATGGGAGAGGGGAGGAAGTCTATTGTCATGCAGAGGGACAAGGAAAGACTTGTCTGAATCTTATGCCCTGCACTGGGGTCAGGTCGGGAAGGGACTGGCACAGAGGTGAGCAGGAACAGGCCTCTCTGTGGTGGGGCTGGCCCCGGGGCAGGCGTGGGGGTGATGGGTGGAAGTGGGATGGCGTGTGAGTTGGCAGCAGCCAGCGGTGGAGGCAGAGACTCAGAGGTCAGGGATCTCTCTCTCTCTCTCTGTCTCTGTCTCTGTGTCCCTCAGGGAGCTGAGGAGAGTAAGGTGGCGCCCCCTGCCCACCTCGCCTAGCTCTCCATGGGCCCTTCTTTCTCTGGCCGCTCCGGGAGCCCTGCGGGCTTGGCTTCAACCCCCCACCCACCGCACAGGCCGAGGGCGCATGCGCGACCGCCGGGGCCTAGGGCTGACCTCGGGGGTCCTCAGTGAAGGCCCCGCCCTCCCTCCAGGCTCTGACCCAGCTGCAGCTGTTCCATCGCCGCCCTTCTGGACTCGGCTTCAGCTGTTGTCTCCCTCCCCTCCCCCACTCCCACTCAGCTTGGCGGCCGCTTCCCTGCCTTGCAAACATTGCTCTGGAACTGATGACCACAGGCGTACTGGGCTGCAAGCTCAAGGCTCTGCCTGGGCCAGCTGCTTCGGCCAGGGGTTCATTTCTTCCTGGAAAGACAAAGCCTTAGCCTCACCCCACGCCTGCACTTTGACACTGCAGCCAGCCCAGGTGTAGGAAAGGCTCTGTGGAGTCAGAAGTGCCGAGACAGGCAGATGGCACCGCAGGCTTTGGGGGCCAGGGCGCAACTGGGCGAGCCCCTCCTCCCGGGAGTCGGGGAGGCCCGGCCTTCCTAGTGCCCAGGCCACGGATCCGGGGAGAAATCCGCCATGGAGGGCACGCGGGAGGACCTCTGCCTGAGGTCGCAGGTCTCACGCCAGGGCCACTGCAAGCCTGGCTCGGCTTGCCTGCTTTCTCCAGAGGAGGCTGGCCGACCAGCCGAACCTGGCACCTGGGCCAGGCCCGTTCCAAGGGGACGAGTTCCAGAGACTAGAGCCCTGGGGGCGGCTGCCAAGTCTCCTGGGGCGTGTGCTGGGCCCCCGTCAGTGGAGGAAGCAGCCTGGGAAACGGTGTGCCAGACCTGAGATCTGGAGGCCTCCCACACCCGGGTCCTGTCCTGCCCAGGCCCCCCGAGGGAGGACGATGGTCGTGGCAGTGGCCAGCGGGCTGGGGCTGGCGCCCAGCCTGCCCTTGGATGCCCCGGGGAAGGGCGCCGGGGTATGGGCTGCCCCTGGCCAGGTCTGAGGGACCGACCCAGCTCGGGGCTGTCGGGGGCAGAGAGAGAATCCCCATCCGCCCTTTCTCTTCAGGTTCTTAGGGCTGGCCAATTCCTTAACAAGACAGGTTGTCTGGAGAAAATCAGACCCAGCTCAAGAACATGTGTCCATGGGGGAAACCCGGGAAACTGAGTCTCCCCACACAATAGCAGAGATTCTCATCTTGCATCCTCTCCTGAGCTAATGACAAATGTGGATGTCCTGGGTGGGCCTGTGGAATGGGAGAGGGGAGGAAGTCTATTGTCATGCAGAGGGACAAGGAAAGACTTGTCTGAATCTTATGCCCTGCACTGGGGTCAGGTCGGGAAGGGACTGGCACAGAGGTGAGCAGGAACAGGCCTCTCTGTGGTGGGGCTGGCCCCGGGGCAGGCGTGGGGGTGATGGGTGGAAGTGGGATGGCGTGTGAGTTGGCAGCAGCCAGCGGTGGAGGCAGAGACTCAGAGGTCAGGGATCTCTCTCTCTCTCTCTGTCTCTGTCTCTGTGTCCCTCAGGGAGCTGAGGAGAGTAAGGTGGCGCCCCCTGCCCACCTCGCCTAGCTCTCCATGGGCCCTTCTTTCTCTGGCCGCTCCGGGAGCCCTGCGGGCTTGGCTTCAACCCCCCACCCACCGCACAGGCCGAGGGCGCATGCGCGACCGCCGGGGCCTAGGGCTGACCTCGGGGGTCCTCAGTGAAGGCCCCGCCCTCCCTCCAGGCTCTGACCCAGCTGCAGCTGTTCCATCGCCGCCCTTCTGGACTCGGCTTCAGCTGTTGTCTCCCTCCCCTCCCCCACTCCCACTCAGCTTGGCGGCCGCTTCCCTGCCTTGCAAACATTGCTCTGGAACTGATGACCACAGGCGTACTGGGCTGCAAGCTCAAGGCTCTGCCTGGGCCAGCTGCTTCGGCCAGGGGTTCATTTCTTCCAGGAAAGACAAAGCCTTAGCCTCACCCCACGCCTGCACTTTGACACTGCAGCCAGCCCAGGTGTAGGAAAGGCTCTGTGGAGTCAGAAGTGCCGAGACAGGCAGATGGCACCGCAGGCTTTGGGGGCCAGGGCGCAACTGGGCGAGCCCCTCCTCCCGGGAGTCGGGGAGGCCCGGCCTTCCTAGTGCCCAGGCCACGGATCCGGGGAGAAATCCGCCATGGAGGGCACGCGGGAAGACCTCTGCCTGAGGTCGCAGGTCTCACGCCAGGGCCACTGCAAGCCTGGCTCGGCTTGCCTGCTTTCCCAAGAGGAGGCTGGCCGACCAGCCGAACCTGGCACCTGGGCCAGACCCCTTCCAAGGGGACGAGTTCCAGAGGCTAGAGCCCTGGGGGCGGCTGCCAAGTCTCCTGGGGGTTGTGCTAGGCCCCCGTCAGAGGAGGAAGCAGCCTGGGAAACGGTGTGCCAGACTTGAGATCTGGAGGCCTCCCACACCCGGGTCCTGTCCTGCCCAGGCCCCCCGAGGGAGGACGATGGTCGTGGCAGTGGCCAGCGGGCTGGGGCTGGCGCCCAGCCTGCCCTTGGATGCCCCGGGGAAGGGCGCCGGGGGATGGGCTGCCCCTGGCCAGGTCTGAGGGACCGACCCAGCTCGGGGCTGTCGGGGGCAGAGAGAGAATCCCCATCCGCCCTTTCTCTTCAGGTTCTTAGGGCTGGCCAATTCCTTAACAAGACAGGTTGTCTGGAGAAAATCAGACCCAGCTCAAGAACATGTGTCCATGGGGGAAACCCGGGAAACTGAGTCTCCCCACACAATAGCAGAGATTCTCATCTTGCATCCTCTCCTGAGCTAATGACAAATGTGGATGTCCTGGGTGGGCCTGTGGAATGGGAGAGGGGAGGAAGTCTATTGTCATGCAGAGGGACAAGGAAAGACTTGTCTGAATCTTATGCCCTGCACTGGGGTCAGGTCGGGAAGGGACTGGCACAGAGGTGAGCAGGAACAGGCCTCTCTGTGGTGGGGCTGGCCCCGGGGCAGGCGTGGGGGTGATGGGTGGAAGTGGGATGGCGTGTGAGTTGGCAGCAGCCAGCGGTGGAGGCAGAGACTCAGAGGTCAGGGATCTCTCTCTCTCTCTCTGTCTCTGTCTCTGTGTCCCTCAGGGAGCTGAGGAGAGTAAGGTGGCGCCCCCTGCCCACCTCGCCTAGCTCTCCATGGGCCCTTCTTTCTCTGGCCGCTCCGGGAGCCCTGCGGGCTTGGCTTCAACCCCCCACCCACCGCACAGGCCGAGGGCGCATGCGCGACCGCCGGGGCCTAGGGCTGACCTCGGGGGTCCTCAGTGAAGGCCCCGCCCTCCCTCCAGGCTCTGACCCAGCTGCAGCTGTTCCATCGCCGCCCTTCTGGACTCGGCTTCAGCTGTTGTCTCCCTCCCCTCCCCCACTCCCACTCAGCTTGGCGGCCGCTTCCCTGCCTTGCAAACATTGCTCTGGAACTGATGACCACAGGCGTACTGGGCTGCAAGCTCAAGGCTCTGCCTGGGCCAGCTGCTTCGGCCAGGGGTTCATTTCTTCCTGGAAAGACAAAGCCTTAGCCTCACCCCACGCCTGCACTTTGACACTGCAGCCAGCCCAGGTGTAGGAAAGGCTCTGTGGAGTCAGAAGTGCCGAGACAGGCAGATGGCACCGCAGGCTTTGGGGGCCAGGGCGCAACTGGGCGAGCCCCTCCTCCCGGGAGTCGGGGAGGCCCGGCCTTCCTAGTGCCCAGGCCACGGATCCGGGGAGAAATCCGCCATGGAGGGCACGCGGGAGGACCTCTGCCTGAGGTCGCAGGTCTCACGCCAGGGCCACTGCAAGCCTGGCTCGGCTTGCCTGCTTTCTCCAGAGGAGGCTGGCCGACCAGCCGAACCTGGCACCTGGGCCAGGCCCGTTCCAAGGGGACGAGTTCCAGAGACTAGAGCCCTGGGGGCGGCTGCCAAGTCTCCTGGGGCGTGTGCTGGGCCCCCGTCAGTGGAGGAAGCAGCCTGGGAAACGGTGTGCCAGACCTGAGATCTGGAGGCCTCCCACACCCGGGTCCTGTCCTGCCCAGGCCCCCCGAGGGAGGACGATGGTCGTGGCAGTGGCCAGCGGGCTGGGGCTGGCGCCCAGCCTGCCCTTGGATGCCCCGGGGAAGGGCGCCGGGGGATGGGCTGCCCCTGGCCAGGTCTGAGGGACCGACCCAGCTCGGGGCTGTCGGGGGCAGAGAGAGAATCCCCATCCGCCCTTTCTCTTCAGGTTCTTAGGGCTGGCCAATTCCTTAACAAGACAGGTTGTCTGGAGAAAATCAGACCCAGCTCAAGAACATGTGTCCATGGGGGAAACCCGGGAAACTGAGTCTCCCCACACAATAGCAGAGATTCTCATCTTGCATCCTCTCCTGAGCTAATGACAAATGTGGATGTCCTGGGTGGGCCTGTGGAATGGGAGAGGGGAGGAAGTCTATTGTCATGCAGAGGGACAAGGAAAGACTTGTCTGAATCTTATGCCCTGCACTGGGGTCAGGTCGGGAAGGGACTGGCACAGAGGTGAGCAGGAACAGGCCTCTCTGTGGTGGGGCTGGCCCCGGGGCAGGCGTGGGGGTGATGGGTGGAAGTGGGATGGCGTGTGAGTTGGCAGCAGCCAGCGGTGGAGGCAGAGACTCAGAGGTCAGGGATCTCTCTCTCTCTCTCTGTCTCTGTCTCTGTGTCCCTCAGGGAGCTGAGGAGAGTAAGGTGGCGCCCCCTGCCCACCTCGCCTACCTCTCCATGGGCCCTTCTTTCTCTGGCCGCTCCGGGAGCCCTGCGGGCTTGGCTTCAACCCCCCACCCACCGCACAGGCCGAGGGCGCATGCGCGACCGCCGGGGCCTAGGGCTGACCTCGGGGGTCCTCAGTGAAGGCCCCGCCCTCCCTCCAGGCTCTGACCCAGCTGCAGCTGTTCCATCGCCGCCCTTCTGGACTCGGCTTCAGCTGTTGTCTCCCTCCCCTCCCCCACTCCCACTCAGCTTGGCGGCCGCTTCCCTGCCTTGCAAACATTGCTCTGGAACTGATGACCACAGGCGTACTGGGCTGCAAGCTCAAGGCTCTGCCTGGGCCAGCTGCTTCGGCCAGGGGTTCATTTCTTCCTGGAAAGACAAAGCCTTAGCCTCACCCCACGCCTGCACTTTGACACTGCAGCCAGCCCAGGTGTAGGAAAGGCTCTGTGGAGTCAGAAGTGCCGAGACAGGCAGATGGCACCGCAGGCTTTGGGGGCCAGGGCGCAACTGGGCGAGCCCCTCCTCCCGGGAGTCGGGGAGGCCTGGCCTTCCTAGTGCCCAGGCCACGGATCCGGGGAGAAATCCGCCATGGAGGGCACGCGGGAAGACCTCTGCCTGAGGTCGCAGGTCTCACGCCAGGGCCACTGCAAGCCTGGCTCGGCTTGCCTGCTTTCCCAAGAGGAGGCTGGCCGACCAGCCGAACCTGGCACCTGGGCCAGACCCCTTCCAAGGGGACGAGTTCCAGAGGCTAGAGCCCTGGGGGCGGCTGCCAAGTCTCCTGGGGGTTGTGCTAGGCCCCCGTCAGAGGAGGAAGCAGCCTGGGAAACGGTGTGCCAGACTTGAGATCTGGAGGCCTCCCACACCCGGGTCCTGTCCTGCCCAGGCCCCCCGAGGGAGGACGATGGTCGTGGCAGTGGCCAGCGGGCTGGGGCTGGCGCCCAGCCTGCCCTTGGATGCCCCGGGGAAGGGCGCCGGGGGATGGGCTGCCCCTGGCCAGGTCTGAGGGACCGACCCAGCTCGGGGCTGTCGGGGGCAGAGAGAGAATCTCCATCCGCCCTTTCTCTTCAGGTTCTTAGGGCTGGCCAATTCCTTAACAAGACAGGTTGTCTGGAGAAAATCAGACCCAGCTCAAGAACATGTGTCCATGGGGGAAACCCGGGAAACTGAGTCTCCCCACACAATAGCAGAGATTCTCATCTTGCATCCTCTCCTGAGCTAATGACAAATGTGGATGTCCTGGGTGGGCCTGTGGAATGGGAGAGGGGAGGAAGTCTATTGTCATGCAGAGGGACAAGGAAAGACTTGTCTGAATCTTATGCCCTGCACTGGGGTCAGGTCGGGAAGGGACTGGCACAGAGGTGAGCAGGAACAGGCCTCTCTGTGGTGGGGCTGGCCCCGGGGCAGGCGTGGGGGTGATGGGTGGAAGTGGGATGGCGTGTGAGTTGGCAGCAGCCAGCGGTGGAGGCAGAGACTCAGAGGTCAGGGATCTCTCTCTCTCTCTCTGTCTCTGTCTCTGTGTCCCTCAGGGAGCTGAGGAGAGTAAGGTGGCGCCCCCTGCCCACCTCGCCTACCTCTCCATGGGCCCTTCTTTCTCTGGCCGCTCCGGGAGCCCTGCGGGCTTGGCTTCAACCCCCCACCCACCGCACAGGCCGAGGGCGCATGCGCGACCGCCGGGGCCTAGGGCTGACCTCGGGGGTCCTCAGTGAAGGCCCCGCCCTCCCTCCAGGCTCTGACCCAGCTGCAGCTGTTCCATCGCCGCCCTTCTGGACTCGGCTTCAGCTGTTGTCTCCCTCCCCTCCCCCACTCCCACTCAGCTTGGCGGCCGCTTCCCTGCCTTGCAAACATTGCTCTGGAACTGATGACCACTGGCGTACTGGGCTGCAAGCTCAAGGCTCTGCCTGGGCCAGCTGCTTCGGCCAGGGGTTCATTTCTTCCTGGAAAGACAAAGCCTTAGCCTCACCCCACGCCTGCACTTTGACACTGCAGCCAGCCCAGGTGTAGGAAAGGCTCTGTGGAGTCAGAAGTGCCGAGACAGGCAGATGGCACCGCAGGCTTTGGGGGCCAGGGCGCAACTGGGCGAGCCCCTCCTCCCGGGAGTCGGGGAGGCCCGGCCTTCCTAGTGCCCAGGCCACGGATCCGGGGAGAAATCCGCCATGGAGGGCACGCGGGAGGACCTCTGCCTGAGGTCGCAGGTCTCACGCCAGGGCCACTGCAAGCCTGGCTCGGCTTGCCTGCTTTCTCCAGAGGAGGCTGGCCGACCAGCCGAACCTGGCACCTGGGCCAGGCCCGTTCCAAGGGGACGAGTTCCAGAGACTAGAGCCCTGGGGGCGGCTGCCAAGTCTCCTGGGGCGTGTGCTGGGCCCCCGTCAGTGGAGGAAGCAGCCTGGGAAACGGTGTGCCAGACCTGAGATCTGGAGGCCTCCCACACCCGGGTCCTGTCCTGCCCAGGCCCCCCGAGGGAGGACGATGGTCGTGGCAGTGGCCAGCGGGCTGGGGCTGGCGCCCAGCCTGCCCTTGGATGCCCCGGGGAAGGGCGCCGGGGGATGGGCTGCCCCTGGCCAGGTCTGAGGGACCGACCCAGCTCGGGGCTGTCGGGGGCAGAGAGAGAATCCCCATCCGCTCTTTCTCTTCAGGTTCTTAGGGCTGGCCAATTCCTTAACAAGACAGGTTGTCTGGAGAAAATCAGACCCAGCTCAAGAACATGTGTCCATGGGGGAAACCCGGGAAACTGAGTCTCCCCACACAATAGCAGAGATTCTCATCTTGCATCCTCTCCTGAGCTAATGACAAATGTGGATGTCCTGGGTGGGCCTGTGGAATGGGAGAGGGGAGGAAGTCTATTGTCATGCAGAGGGACAAGGAAAGACTTGTCTGAATCTTATGCCCTGCACTGGGGTCAGGTCGGGAAGGGACTGGCACAGAGGTGAGCAGGAACACGCCTCTCTGTGGTGGGGCTGGCCCCGGGGCAGGCGTGGGGGTGATGGGTGGAAGTGGGATGGCGTGTGAGTTGGCAGCAGCCAGCGGTGGAGGCAGAGACTCAGAGGTCAGGGATCTCTCTCTCTCTCTCTGTCTCTGTCTCTGTGTCCCTCAGGGAGCTGAGGAGAGTAAGGTGGCGCCCCCTGCCCACCTCGCCTACCTCTCCATGGGCCCTTCTTTCTCTGGCCGCTCCGGGAGCCCTGCGGGCTTGGCTTCAACCCCCCACCCACCGCACAGGCCGAGGGCGCATGCGCGACCGCCGGGGCCTAGGGCTGACCTCGGGGGTCCTCAGTGAAGGCCCCGCCCTCCCTCCAGGCTCTGACCCAGCTGCAGCTGTTCCATCGCCGCCCTTCTGGACTCGGCTTCAGCTGTTGTCTCCCTCCCCTCCCCCACTCCCACTCAGCTTGGCGGCCGCTTCCCTGCCTTGCAAACATTGCTCTGGAACTGATGACCACAGGCGTACTGGGCTGCAAGCTCAAGGCTCTGCCTGGGCCAGCTGCTTCGGCCAGGGGTTCATTTCTTCCTGGAAAGACAAAGCCTTAGCCTCACCCCACGCCTGCACTTTGACACTGCAGCCAGCCCAGGTGTAGGAAAGGCTCTGTGGAGTCAGAAGTGCCGAGACAGGCAGATGGCACCGCAGGCTTTGGGGGCCAGGGCGCAACTGGGCGAGCCCCTCCTCCCGGGAGTCGGGGAGGCCTGGCCTTCCTAGTGCCCAGGCCACGGATCCGGGGAGAAATCCGCCATGGAGGGCACGCGGGAAGACCTCTGCCTGAGGTCGCAGGTCTCACGCCAGGGCCACTGCAAGCCTGGCTCGGCTTGCCTGCTTTCCCAAGAGGAGGCTGGCCGACCAGCCGAACCTGGCACCTGGGCCAGACCCCTTCCAAGGGGACGAGTTCCAGAGGCTAGAGCCCTGGGGGCGGCTGCCAAGTCTCCTGGGGGTTGTGCTAGGCCCCCGTCAGAGGAGGAAGCAGCCTGGGAAACGGTGTGCCAGACTTGAGATCTGGAGGCCTCCCACACCCGGGTCCTGTCCTGCCCAGGCCCCCCGAGGGAGGACGATGGTCGTGGCAGTGGCCAGCGGGCTGGGGCTGGCGCCCAGCCTGCCCTTGGATGCCCCGGGGAAGGGCGCCGGGGGATGGGCTGCCCCTGGCCAGGTCTGAGGGACCGACCCAGCTCGGGGCTGTCGGGGGCAGAGAGAGAATCTCCATCCGCCCTTTCTCTTCAGGTTCTTAGGGCTGGCCAATTCCTTAACAAGACAGGTTGTCTGGAGAAAATCAGACCCAGCTCAAGAACATGTGTCCATGGGGGAAACCCGGGAAACTGAGTCTCCCCACACAATAGCAGAGATTCTCATCTTGCATCCTCTCCTGAGCTAATGACAAATGTGGATGTCCTGGGTGGGCCTGTGGAATGGGAGAGGGGAGGAAGTCTATTGTCATGCAGAGGGACAAGGAAAGACTTGTCTGAATCTTATGCCCTGCACTGGGGTCAGGTCGGGAAGGGACTGGCACAGAGGTGAGCAGGAACAGGCCTCTCTGTGGTGGGGCTGGCCCCGGGGCAGGCGTGGGGGTGATGGGTGGAAGTGGGATGGCGTGTGAGTTGGCAGCAGCCAGCGGTGGAGGCAGAGACTCAGAGGTCAGGGATCTCTCTCTCTCTCTCTGTCTCTGTCTCTGTGTCCCTCAGGGAGCTGAGGAGAGTAAGGTGGCGCCCCCTGCCCACCTCGCCTACCTCTCCATGGGCCCTTCTTTCTCTGGCCGCTCCGGGAGCCCTGCGGGCTTGGCTTCAACCCCCCACCCACCGCACAGGCCGAGGGCGCATGCGCGACCGCCGGGGCCTAGGGCTGACCTCGGGGGTCCTCAGTGAAGGCCCCGCCCTCCCTCCAGGCTCTGACCCAGCTGCAGCTGTTCCATCGCCGCCCTTCTGGACTCGGCTTCAGCTGTTGTCTCCCTCCCCTCCCCCACTCCCACTCAGCTTGGCGGCCGCTTCCCTGCCTTGCAAACATTGCTCTGGAACTGATGACCACTGGCGTACTGGGCTGCAAGCTCAAGGCTCTGCCTGGGCCAGCTGCTTCGGCCAGGGGTTCATTTCTTCCTGGAAAGACAAAGCCTTAGCCTCACCCCACGCCTGCACTTTGACACTGCAGCCAGCCCAGGTGTAGGAAAGGCTCTGTGGAGTCAGAAGTGCCGAGACAGGCAGATGGCACCGCAGGCTTTGGGGGCCAGGGCGCAACTGGGCGAGCCCCTCCTCCCGGGAGTCGGGGAGGCCCGGCCTTCCTAGTGCCCAGGCCACGGATCCGGGGAGAAATCCGCCATGGAGGGCACGCGGGAGGACCTCTGCCTGAGGTCGCAGGTCTCACGCCAGGGCCACTGCAAGCCTGGCTCGGCTTGCCTGCTTTCTCCAGAGGAGGCTGGCCGACCAGCCGAACCTGGCACCTGGGCCAGGCCCGTTCCAAGGGGACGAGTTCCAGAGACTAGAGCCCTGGGGGCGGCTGCCAAGTCTCCTGGGGCGTGTGCTGGGCCCCCGTCAGTGGAGGAAGCAGCCTGGGAAACGGTGTGCCAGACCTGAGATCTGGAGGCCTCCCACACCCGGGTCCTGTCCTGCCCAGGCCCCCCGAGGGAGGACGATGGTCGTGGCAGTGGCCAGCGGGCTGGGGCTGGCGCCCAGCCTGCCCTTGGATGCCCCGGGGAAGGGCGCCGGGGGATGGGCTGCCCCTGGCCAGGTCTGAGGGACCGACCCAGCTCGGGGCTGTCGGGGGCAGAGAGAGAATCCCCATCCGCTCTTTCTCTTCAGGTTCTTAGGGCTGGCCAATTCCTTAACAAGACAGGTTGTCTGGAGAAAATCAGACCCAGCTCAAGAACATGTGTCCATGGGGGAAACCCGGGAAACTGAGTCTCCCCACACAATAGCAGAGATTCTCATCTTGCATCCTCTCCTGAGCTAATGACAAATGTGGATGTCCTGGGTGGGCCTGTGGAATGGGAGAGGGGAGGAAGTCTATTGTCATGCAGAGGGACAAGGAAAGACTTGTCTGAATCTTATGCCCTGCACTGGGGTCAGGTCGGGAAGGGACTGGCACAGAGGTGAGCAGGAACACGCCTCTCTGTGGTGGGGCTGGCCCCGGGGCAGGCGTGGGGGTGATGGGTGGAAGTGGGATGGCGTGTGAGTTGGCAGCAGCCAGCGGTGGAGGCAGAGACTCAGAGGTCAGGGATCTCTCTCTCTCTCTCTGTCTCTGTCTCTGTGTCCCTCAGGGAGCTGAGGAGAGTAAGGTGGCGCCCCCTGCCCACCTCGCCTACCTCTCCATGGGCCCTTCTTTCTCTGGCCGCTCCGGGAGCCCTGCGGGCTTGGCTTCAACCCCCCACCCACCGCACAGGCCGAGGGCGCATGCGCGACCGCCGGGGCCTAGGGCTGACCTCGGGGGTCCTCAGTGAAGGCCCCGCCCTCCCTCCAGGCTCTGACCCAGCTGCAGCTGTTCCATCGCCGCCCTTCTGGACTCGGCTTCAGCTGTTGTCTCCCTCCCCTCCCCCACTCCCACTCAGCTTGGCGGCCGCTTCCCTGCCTTGCAAACATTGCTCTGGAACTGATGACCACAGGCGTACTGGGCTGCAAGCTCAAGGCTCTGCCTGGGCCAGCTGCTTCGGCCAGGGGTTCATTTCTTCCTGGAAAGACAAAGCCTTAGCCTCACCCCACGCCTGCACTTTGACACTGCAGCCAGCCCAGGTGTAGGAAAGGCTCTGTGGAGTCAGAAGTGCCGAGACAGGCAGATGGCACCGCAGGCTTTGGGGGCCAGGGCGCAACTGGGCGAGCCCCTCCTCCCGGGAGTCGGGGAGGCCCGGCCTTCCTAGTGCCCAGGCCACGGATCCGGGGAGAAATCCGCCATGGAGGGCACGCGGGAAGACCTCTGCCTGAGGTCGCAGGTCTCACGCCAGGGCCACTGCAAGCCTGGCTCGGCTTGCCTGCTTTCCCAAGAGGAGGCTGGCCGACCAGCCGAACCTGGCACCTGGGCCAGACCCCTTCCAAGGGGACGAGTTCCAGAGGCTAGAGCCCTGGGGGCGGCTGCCAAGTCTCCTGGGGGTTGTGCTAGGCCCCCGTCAGAGGAGGAAGCAGCCTGGGAAACGGTGTGCCAGACTTGAGATCTGGAGGCCTCCCACACCCGGGTCCTGTCCTGCCCAGGCCCCCCGAGGGAGGACGATGGTCGTGGCAGTGGCCAGCGGGCTGGGGCTGGCGCCCAGCCTGCCCTTGGATGCCCCGGGGAAGGGCGCCGGGGGATGGGCTGCCCCTGGCCAGGTCTGAGGGACCGACCCAGCTCGGGGCTGTCGGGGGCAGAGAGAGAATCCCCATCCGCCCTTTCTCTTCAGGTTCTTAGGGCTGGCCAATTCCTTAACAAGACAGGTTGTCTGGAGAAAATCAGACCCAGCTCAAGAACATGTGTCCATGGGGGAAACCCGGGAAACTGAGTCTCCCCACACAATAGCAGAGATTCTCATCTTGCATCCTCTCCTGAGCTAATGACAAATGTGGATGTCCTGGGTGGGCCTGTGGAATGGGAGAGGGGAGGAAGTCTATTGTCATGCAGAGGGACAAGGAAAGACTTGTCTGAATCTTATGCCCTGCACTGGGGTCAGGTCGGGAAGGGACTGGCACAGAGGTGAGCAGGAACAGGCCTCTCTGTGGTGGGGCTGGCCCCGGGGCAGGCGTGGGGGTGATGGGTGGAAGTGGGATGGCGTGTGAGTTGGCAGCAGCCAGCGGTGGAGGCAGAGACTCAGAGGTCAGGGATCTCTCTCTCTCTCTCTGTCTCTGTCTCTGTGTCCCTCAGGGAGCTGAGGAGAGTAAGGTGGCGCCCCCTGCCCACCTCGCCTAGCTCTCCATGGGCCCTTCTTTCTCTGGCCGCTCCGGGAGCCCTGCGGGCTTGGCTTCAACCCCCCACCCACCGCACAGGCCGAGGGCGCATGCGCGACCGCCGGGGCCTAGGGCTGACCTCGGGGGTCCTCAGTGAAGGCCCCGCCCTCCCTCCAGGCTCTGACCCAGCTGCAGCTGTTCCATCGCCGCCCTTCTGGACTCGGCTTCAGCTGTTGTCTCCCTCCCCTCCCCCACTCCCACTCAGCTTGGCGGCCGCTTCCCTGCCTTGCAAACATTGCTCTGGAACTGATGACCACAGGCGTACTGGGCTGCAAGCTCAAGGCTCTGCCTGGGCCAGCTGCTTCGGCCAGGGGTTCATTTCTTCCTGGAAAGACAAAGCCTTAGCCTCACCCCACGCCTGCACTTTGACACTGCAGCCAGCCCAGGTGTAGGAAAGGCTCTGTGGAGTCAGAAGTGCCGAGACAGGCAGATGGCACCGCAGGCTTTGGGGGCCAGGGCGCAACTGGGCGAGCCCCTCCTCCCGGGAGTCGGGGAGGCCCGGCCTTCCTAGTGCCCAGGCCACGGATCCGGGGAGAAATCCGCCATGGAGGGCACGCGGGAGGACCTCTGCCTGAGGTCGCAGGTCTCACGCCAGGGCCACTGCAAGCCTGGCTCGGCTTGCCTGCTTTCTCCAGAGGAGGCTGGCCGACCAGCCGAACCTGGCACCTGGGCCAGGCCCGTTCCAAGGGGACGAGTTCCAGAGACTAGAGCCCTGGGGGCGGCTGCCAAGTCTCCTGGGGCGTGTGCTGGGCCCCCGTCAGTGGAGGAAGCAGCCTGGGAAACGGTGTGCCAGACCTGAGATCTGGAGGCCTCCCACACCCGGGTCCTGTCCTGCCCAGGCCCCCCGAGGGAGGACGATGGTCGTGGCAGTGGCCAGCGGGCTGGGGCTGGCGCCCAGCCTGCCCTTGGATGCCCCGGGGAAGGGCGCCGGGGGATGGGCTGCCCCTGGCCAGGTCTGAGGGACCGACCCAGCTCGGGGCTGTCGGGGGCAGAGAGAGAATCCCCATCCGCCCTTTCTCTTCAGGTTCTTAGGGCTGGCCAATTCCTTAACAAGACAGGTTGTCTGGAGAAAATCAGACCCAGCTCAAGAACATGTGTCCATGGGGGAAACCCGGGAAACTGAGTCTCCCCACACAATAGCAGAGATTCTCATCTTGCATCCTCTCCTGAGCTAATGACAAATGTGGATGTCCTGGGTGGGCCTGTGGAATGGGAGAGGGGAGGAAGTCTATTGTCATGCAGAGGGACAAGGAAAGACTTGTCTGAATCTTATGCCCTGCACTGGGGTCAGGTCAGGAAGGGACTGGCACAGAGGTGAGCAGGAACAGGCCTCTCTGTGGTGGGGCTGGCCCCGGGGCAGGCGTGGGGGTGATGGGTGGAAGTGGGATGGCGTGTGAGTTGGCAGCAGCCAGCGGTGGAGGCAGAGACTCAGAGGTCAGGGATCTCTCTCTCTCTCTCTGTCTCTGTCTCTGTGTCCCTCAGGGAGCTGAGGAGAGTAAGGTGGCGCCCCCTGCCCACCTCGCCTACCTCTCCATGGGCCCTTCTTTCTCTGGCCGCTCCGGGAGCCCTGCGGGCTTGGCTTCAACCCCCCACCCACCGCACAGGCCGAGGGCGCATGCGCGACCGCCGGGGCCTAGGGCTGACCTCGGGGGTCCTCAGTGAAGGCCCCGCCCTCCCTCCAGGCTCTGACCCAGCTGCAGCTGTTCCATCGCCGCCCTTCTGGACTCGGCTTCAGCTGTTGTCTCCCTCCCCTCCCCCACTCCCACTCAGCTTGGCGGCCGCTTCCCTGCCTTGCAAACATTGCTCTGGAACTGATGACCACAGGCGTACTGGGCTGCAAGCTCAAGGCTCTGCCTGGGCCAGCTGCTTCGGCCAGGGGTTCATTTCTTCCTGGAAAGACAAAGCCTTAGCCTCACCCCACGCCTGCACTTTGACACTGCAGCCAGCCCAGGTGTAGGAAAGGCTCTGTGGAGTCAGAAGTGCCGAGACAGGCAGATGGCACCGCAGGCTTTGGGGGCCAGGGCGCAACTGGGCGAGCCCCTCCTCCCGGGAGTCGGGGAGGCCCGGCCTTCCTAGTGCCCAGGCCACGGATCCGGGGAGAAATCCGCCATGGAGGGCACGCGGGAAGACCTCTGCCTGAGGTCGCAGGTCTCACGCCAGGGCCACTGCAAGCCTGGCTCGGCTTGCCTGCTTTCCCAAGAGGAGGCTGGCCGACCAGCCGAACCTGGCACCTGGGCCAGACCCCTTCCAAGGGGACGAGTTCCAGAGGCTAGAGCCCTGGGGGCGGCTGCCAAGTCTCCTGGGGGTTGTGCTAGGCCCCCGTCAGAGGAGGAAGCAGCCTGGGAAACGGTGTGCCAGACTTGAGATCTGGAGGCCTCCCACACCCGGGTCCTGTCCTGCCCAGGCCCCCCGAGGGAGGACGATGGTCGTGGCAGTGGCCAGCGGGCTGGGGCTGGCGCCCAGCCTGCCCTTGGATGCCCCGGGGAAGGGCGCCGGGGGATGGGCTGCCCCTGGCCAGGTCTGAGGGACCGACCCAGCTCGGGGCTGTCGGGGGCAGAGAGAGAATCCCCATCCGCCCTTTCTCTTCAGGTTCTTAGGGCTGGCCAATTCCTTAACAAGACAGGTTGTCTGGAGAAAATCAGACCCAGCTCAAGAACATGTGTCCATGGGGGAAACCCGGGAAACTGAGTCTCCCCACACAATAGCAGAGATTCTCATCTTGCATCCTCTCCTGAGCTAATGACAAATGTGGATGTCCTGGGTGGGCCTGTGGAATGGGAGAGGGGAGGAAGTCTATTGTCATGCAGAGGGACAAGGAAAGACTTGTCTGAATCTTATGCCCTGCACTGGGGTCAGGTCAGGAAGGGACTGGCACAGAGGTGAGCAGGAACACGCCTCTCTGTGGTGGGGCTGGCCCCGGGGCAGGCGTGGGGGTGATGGGTGGAAGTGGGATGGCGTGTGAGTTGGCAGCAGCCAGCGGTGGAGGCAGAGACTCAGAGGTCAGGGATCTCTCTCTCTCTCTCTGTCTCTGTCTCTGTGTCCCTCAGGGAGCTGAGGAGAGTAAGGTGGCGCCCCCTGCCCACCTCGCCTAGCTCTCCATGGGCCCTTCTTTCTCTGGCCGCTCCGGGAGCCCTGCGGGCTTGGCTTCAACCCCCCACCCACCGCACAGGCCGAGGGCGCATGCGCGACCGCCGGGGCCTAGGGCTGACCTCGGGGGTCCTCAGTGAAGGCCCCGCCCTCCCTCCAGGCTCTGACCCAGCTGCAGCTGTTCCATCGCCGCCCTTCTGGACTCGGCTTCAGCTGTTGTCTCCCTCCCCTCCCCCACTCCCACTCAGCTTGGCGGCCGCTTCCCTGCCTTGCAAACATTGCTCTGGAACTGATGACCACAGGCGTACTGGGCTGCAAGCTCAAGGCTCTGCCTGGGCCAGCTGCTTCGGCCAGGGGTTCATTTCTTCCTGGAAAGACAAAGCCTTAGCCTCACCCCACGCCTGCACTTTGACACTGCAGCCAGCCCAGGTGTAGGAAAGGCTCTGTGGAGTCAGAAGTGCCGAGACAGGCAGATGGCACCGCAGGCTTTGGGGGCCAGGGCGCAACTGGGCGAGCCCCTCCTCCCGGGAGTCGGGGAGGCCCGGCCTTCCTAGTGCCCAGGCCACGGATCCGGGGAGAAATCCGCCATGGAGGGCACGCGGGAGGACCTCTGCCTGAGGTCGCAGGTCTCACGCCAGGGCCACTGCAAGCCTGGCTCGGCTTGCCTGCTTTCTCCAGAGGAGGCTGGCCGACCAGCCGAACCTGGCACCTGGGCCAGGCCCGTTCCAAGGGGACGAGTTCCAGAGACTAGAGCCCTGGGGGCGGCTGCCAAGTCTCCTGGGGCGTGTGCTGGGCCCCCGTCAGTGGAGGAAGCAGCCTGGGAAACGGTGTGCCAGACCTGAGATCTGGAGGCCTCCCACACCCGGGTCCTGTCCTGCCCAGGCCCCCCGAGGGAGGACGATGGTCGTGGCAGTGGCCAGCGGGCTGGGGCTGGCGCCCAGCCTGCCCTTGGATGCCCCGGGGAAGGGCGCCGGGGGATGGGCTGCCCCTGGCCAGGTCTGAGGGACCGACCCAGCTCGGGGCTGTCGGGGGCAGAGAGAGAATCCCCATCCGCCCTTTCTCTTCAGGTTCTTAGGGCTGGCCAATTCCTTAACAAGACAGGTTGTCTGGAGAAAATCAGACCCAGCTCAAGAACATGTGTCCATGGGGGAAACCCGGGAAACTGAGTCTCCCCACACAATAGCAGAGATTCTCATCTTGCATCCTCTCCTGAGCTAATGACAAATGTGGATGTCCTGGGTGGGCCTGTGGAATGGGAGAGGGGAGGAAGTCTATTGTCATGCAGAGGGACAAGGAAAGACTTGTCTGAATCTTATGCCCTGCACTGGGGTCAGGTCGGGAAGGGACTGGCACAGAGGTGAGCAGGAACAGGCCTCTCTGTGGTGGGGCTGGCCCCGGGGCAGGCGTGGGGGTGATGGGTGGAAGTGGGATGGCGTGTGAGTTGGCAGCAGCCAGCGGTGGAGGCAGAGACTCAGAGGTCAGGGATCTCTCTCTCTCTCTCTGTCTCTGTCTCTGTGTCCCTCAGGGAGCTGAGGAGAGTAAGGTGGCGCCCCCTGCCCACCTCGCCTAGCTCTCCATGGGCCCTTCTTTCTCTGACCGCTCCGGGAGCCCTGCGGGCTTGGCTTCAACCCCCCACCCACCGCACAGGCCGAGGGCGCATGCGCGACCGCCGGGGCCTAGGGCTGACCTCGGGGGTCCTCAGTGAAGGCCCCGCCCTCCCTCCAGGCTCTGACCCAGCTGCAGCTGTTCCATCGCCGCCCTTCTGGACTCGGCTTCAGCTGTTGTCTCCCTCCCCTCCCCCACTCCCACTCAGCTTGGCGGCCGCTTCCCTGCCTTGCAAACATTGCTCTGGAACTGATGACCACAGGCGTACTGGGCTGCAAGCTCAAGGCTCTGCCTGGGCCAGCTGCTTCGGCCAGGGGTTCATTTCTTCCTGGAAAGACAAAGCCTTAGCCTCACCCCACGCCTGCACTTTGACACTGCAGCCAGCCCAGGTGTAGGAAAGGCTCTGTGGAGTCAGAAGTGCCGAGACAGGCAGATGGCACCGCAGGCTTTGGGGGCCAGGGCGCAACTGGGCGAGCCCCTCCTCCCGGGAGTCGGGGAGGCCCGGCCTTCCTAGTGCCCAGGCCACGGATCCGGGGAGAAATCCGCCATGGAGGGCACGCGGGAGGACCTCTGCCTGAGGTCGCAGGTCTCACGCCAGGGCCACTGCAAGCCTGGCTCGGCTTGCCTGCTTTCTCCAGAGGAGGCTGGCCGACCAGCCGAACCTGGCACCTGGGCCAGGCCCGTTCCAAGGGGACGAGTTCCAGAGACTAGAGCCCTGGGGGCGGCTGCCAAGTCTCCTGGGGCGTGTGCTGGGCCCCCGTCAGTGGAGGAAGCAGCCTGGGAAACGGTGTGCCAGACCTGAGATCTGGAGGCCTCCCACACCCGGGTCCTGTCCTGCCCAGGCCCCCCGAGGGAGGACGATGGTCGTGGCAGTGGCCAGCGGGCTGGGGCTGGCGCCCAGCCTGCCCTTGGATGCCCCGGGGAAGGGCGCCGGGGGATGGGCTGCCCCTGGCCAGGTCTGAGGGACCGACCCAGCTCGGGGCTGTCGGGGGCAGAGAGAGAATCCCCATCCGCCCTTTCTCTTCAGGTTCTTAGGGCTGGCCAATTCCTTAACAAGACAGGTTGTCTGGAGAAAATCAGACCCAGCTCAAGAACATGTGTCCATGGGGGAAACCCGGGAAACTGAGTCTCCCCACACAATAGCAGAGATTCTCATCTTGCATCCTCTCCTGAGCTAATGACAAATGTGGATGTCCTGGGTGGGCCTGTGGAATGGGAGAGGGGAGGAAGTCTATTGTCATGCAGAGGGACAAGGAAAGACTTGTCTGAATCTTATGCCCTGCACTGGGGTCAGGTCGGGAAGGGACTGGCACAGAGGTGAGCAGGAACAGGCCTCTCTGTGGTGGGGCTGGCCCCGGGGCAGGCGTGGGGGTGATGGGTGGAAGTGGGATGGCGTGTGAGTTGGCAGCAGCCAGCGGTGGAGGCAGAGACTCAGAGGTCAGGGATCTCTCTCTCTCTCTCTGTCTCTGTCTCTGTGTCCCTCAGGGAGCTGAGGAGAGTAAGGTGGCGCCCCCTGCCCACCTCGCCTACCTCTCCATGGGCCCTTCTTTCTCTGGCCGCTCCGGGAGCCCTGCGGGCTTGGCTTCAACCCCCCACCCACCGCACAGGCCGAGGGCGCATGCGCGACCGCCGGGGCCTAGGGCTGACCTCGGGGGTCCTCAGTGAAGGCCCCGCCCTCCCTCCAGGCTCTGACCCAGCTGCAGCTGTTCCATCGCCGCCCTTCTGGACTCGGCTTCAGCTGTTGTCTCCCTCCCCTCCCCCACTCCCACTCAGCTTGGCGGCCGCTTCCCTGCCTTGCAAACATTGCTCTGGAACTGATGACCACAGGCGTACTGGGCTGCAAGCTCAAGGCTCTGCCTGGGCCAGCTGCTTCGGCCAGGGGTTCATTTCTTCCTGGAAAGACAAAGCCTTAGCCTCACCCCACGCCTGCACTTTGACACTGCAGCCAGCCCAGGTGTAGGAAAGGCTCTGTGGAGTCAGAAGTGCCGAGACAGGCAGATGGCACCGCAGGCTTTGGGGGCCAGGGCGCAACTGGGCGAGCCCCTCCTCCCGGGAGTCGGGGAGGCCCGGCCTTCCTAGTGCCCAGGCCACGGATCCGGGGAGAAATCCGCCATGGAGGGCACGCGGGAAGACCTCTGCCTGAGGTCGCAGGTCTCACGCCAGGGCCACTGCAAGCCTGGCTCGGCTTGCCTGCTTTCCCAAGAGGAGGCTGGCCGACCAGCCGAACCTGGCACCTGGGCCAGACCCCTTCCAAGGGGACGAGTTCCAGAGGCTAGAGCCCTGGGGGCGGCTGCCAAGTCTCCTGGGGGTTGTGCTAGGCCCCCGTCAGAGGAGGAAGCAGCCTGGGAAACGGTGTGCCAGACTTGAGATCTGGAGGCCTCCCACACCCGGGTCCTGTCCTGCCCAGGCCCCCCGAGGGAGGACGATGGTCGTGGCAGTGGCCAGCGGGCTGGGGCTGGCGCCCAGCCTGCCCTTGGATGCCCCGGGGAAGGGCGCCGGGGGATGGGCTGCCCCTGGCCAGGTCTGAGGGACCGACCCAGCTCGGGGCTGTCGGGGGCAGAGAGAGAATCCCCATCCGCCCTTTCTCTTCAGGTTCTTAGGGCTGGCCAATTCCTTAACAAGACAGGTTGTCTGGAGAAAATCAGACCCAGCTCAAGAACATGTGTCCATGGGGGAAACCCGGGAAACTGAGTCTCCCCACACAATAGCAGAGATTCTCATCTTGCATCCTCTCCTGAGCTAATGACAAATGTGGATGTCCTGGGTGGGCCTGTGGAATGGGAGAGGGGAGGAAGTCTATTGTCATGCAGAGGGACAAGGAAAGACTTGTCTGAATCTTATGCCCTGCACTGGGGTCAGGTCGGGAAGGGACTGGCACAGAGGTGAGCAGGAACAGGCCTCTCTGTGGTGGGGCTGGCCCCGGGGCAGGCGTGGGGGTGATGGGTGGAAGTGGGATGGCGTGTGAGTTGGCAGCAGCCAGCGGTGGAGGCAGAGACTCAGAGGTCAGGGATCTCTCTCTCTCTCTCTGTCTCTGTCTCTGTGTCCCTCAGGGAGCTGAGGAGAGTAAGGTGGCGCCCCCTGCCCACCTCGCCTACCTCTCCATGGGCCCTTCTTTCTCTGGCCGCTCCGGGAGCCCTGCGGGCTTGGCTTCAACCCCCCACCCACCGCACAGGCCGAGGGCGCATGCGCGACCGCCGGGGCCTAGGGCTGACCTCGGGGGTCCTCAGTGAAGGCCCCGCCCTCCCTCCAGGCTCTGACCCAGCTGCAGCTGTTCCATCGCCGCCCTTCTGGACTCGGCTTCAGCTGTTGTCTCCCTCCCCTCCTCCACTCCCACTCAGCTTGGCGGCCGCTTCCCTGCCTTGCAAACATTGCTCTGGAACTGATGACCACAGGCGTACTGGGCTGCAAGCTCAAGGCTCTGCCTGGGCCAGCTGCTTCGGCCAGGGGTTCATTTCTTCCTGGAAAGACAAAGCCTTAGCCTCACCCCACGCCTGCACTTTGACACTGCAGCCAGCCCAGGTGTAGGAAAGGCTCTGTGGAGTCAGAAGTGCCGAGACAGGCAGATGGCACCGCAGGCTTTGGGGGCCAGGGCGCAACTGGGCGAGCCCCTCCTCCCGGGAGTCGGGGAGGCCCGGCCTTCCTAGTGCCCAGGCCACGGATCCGGGGAGAAATCCGCCATGGAGGGCACGCGGGAGGACCTCTGCCTGAGGTCGCAGGTCTCACGCCAGGGCCACTGCAAGCCTGGCTCGGCTTGCCTGCTTTCTCCAGAGGAGGCTGGCCGACCAGCCGAACCTGGCACCTGGGCCAGGCCCGTTCCAAGGGGACGAGTTCCAGAGACTAGAGCCCTGGGGGCGGCTGCCAAGTCTCCTGGGGCGTGTGCTGGGCCCCCGTCAGTGGAGGAAGCAGCCTGGGAAACGGTGTGCCAGACCTGAGATCTGGAGGCCTCCCACACCCGGGTCCTGTCCTGCCCAGGCCCCCCGAGGGAGGACGATGGTCGTGGCAGTGGCCAGCGGGCTGGGGCTGGCGCCCAGCCTGCCCTTGGATGCCCCGGGGAAGGGCGCCGGGGGATGGGCTGCCCCTGGCCAGGTCTGAGGGACCGACCCAGCTCGGGGCTGTCGGGGGCAGAGAGAGAATCCCCATCCGCCCTTTCTCTTCAGGTTCTTAGGGCTGGCCAATTCCTTAACAAGACAGGTTGTCTGGAGAAAATCAGACCCAGCTCAAGAACATGTGTCCATGGGGGAAACCCGGGAAACTGAGTCTCCCCACACAATAGCAGAGATTCTCATCTTGCATCCTCTCCTGAGCTAATGACAAATGTGGATGTCCTGGGTGGGCCTGTGGAATGGGAGAGGGGAGGAAGTCTATTGTCATGCAGAGGGACAAGGAAAGACTTGTCTGAATCTTATGCCCTGCACTGGGGTCAGGTCGGGAAGGGACTGGCACAGAGGTGAGCAGGAACAGGCCTCTCTGTGGTGGGGCTGGCCCCGGGGCAGGCGTGGGGGTGATGGGTGGAAGTGGGATGGCGTGTGAGTTGGCAGCAGCCAGCGGTGGAGGCAGAGACTCAGAGGTCAGGGATCTCTCTCTCTCTCTCTGTCTCTGTCTCTGTGTCCCTCAGGGAGCTGAGGAGAGTAAGGTGGCGCCCCCTGCCCACCTCGCCTACCTCTCCATGGGCCCTTCTTTCTCTGGCCGCTCCGGGAGCCCTGCGGGCTTGGCTTCAACCCCCCACCCACCGCACAGGCCGAGGGCGCATGCGCGACCGCCGGGGCCTAGGGCTGACCTCGGGGGTCCTCAGTGAAGGCCCCGCCCTCCCTCCAGGCTCTGACCCAGCTGCAGCTGTTCCATCGCCGCCCTTCTGGACTCGGCTTCAGCTGTTGTCTCCCTCCCCTCCCCCACTCCCACTCAGCTTGGCGGCCGCTTCCCTGCCTTGCAAACATTGCTCTGGAACTGATGACCACAGGCGTACTGGGCTGCAAGCTCAAGGCTCTGCCTGGGCCAGCTGCTTCGGCCAGGGGTTCATTTCTTCCTGGAAAGACAAAGCCTTAGCCTCACCCCACGCCTGCACTTTGACACTGCAGCCAGCCCAGGTGTAGGAAAGGCTCTGTGGAGTCAGAAGTGCCGAGACAGGCAGATGGCACCGCAGGCTTTGGGGGCCAGGGCGCAACTGGGCGAGCCCCTCCTCCCGGGAGTCGGGGAGGCCCGGCCTTCCTAGTGCCCAGGCCACGGATCCGGGGAGAAATCCGCCATGGAGGGCACGCGGGAAGACCTCTGCCTGAGATCGCAGGTCTCACGCCAGGGCCACTGCAAGCCTGGCTCGGCTTGCCTGCTTTCCCAAGAGGAGGCTGGCCGACCAGCCGAACCTGGCACCTGGGCCAGACCCCTTCCAAGGGGACGAGTTCCAGAGGCTAGAGCCCTGGGGTCGGCTGCCAAGTCTCCTGGGGGTTGTGCTAGGCCCCCGTCAGAGGAGGAAGCAGCCTAGGAAACGGTGTGCCAGACTTGAGATCTGGAGGCCTCCCACACCCGGGTCCTGTCCTGCCCAGGCCCCCCGAGGGAGGACGATGGTCGTGGCAGTGGCCAGCGGGCTGGGGCTGGCGCCCAGCCTGCCCTTGGATGCCCCGGGGAAGGGCGCCGGGGGATGGGCTGCCCCTGGCCAGGTCTGAGGGACCGACCCAGCTCGGGGCTGTCGGGGGCAGAGAGAGAATCCCCATCCGCCCTTTCTCTTCAGGTTCTTAGGGCTGGCCAATTCCTTAACAAGACAGGTTGTCTGGAGAAAATCAGACCCAGCTCAAGAACATGTGTCCATGGGGGAAACCCGGGAAACTGAGTCTCCCCACACAATAGCAGAGATTCTCATCTTGCATCCTCTCCTGAGCTAATGACAAATGTGGATGTCCTGGGTGGGCCTGTGGAATGGGAGAGGGGAGGAAGTCTATTGTCATGCAGAGGGACAAGGAAAGACTTGTCTGAATCTTATGCCCTGCACTGGGGTCAGGTCGGGAAGGGACTGGCACAGAGGTGAGCAGGAACAGGCCTCTCTGTGGTGGGGCTGGCCCAGGGGCAGGCGTGGGGGTGATGGGTGGAAGTGGGATGGCGTGTGAGTTGGCAGCAGCCAGCGGTGGAGGCAGAGACTCAGAGGTCAGGGATCTCTCTCTCTCTCTCTGTCTCTGTCTCTGTGTCCCTCAGGGAGCTGAGGAGAGTAAGGTGGCGCCCCCTGCCCACCTCGCCTACCTCTCCATGGGCCCTTCTTTCTCTGGCCGCTCCGGGAGCCCTGCGGGCTTGGCTTCAACCCCCCACCCACCGCACAGGCCGAGGGCGCATGCGCGACCGCCGGGGCCTAGGGCTGACCTCGGGGGTCCTCAGTGAAGGCCCCGCCCTCCCTCCAGGCTCTGACCCAGCTGCAGCTGTTCCATCGCCGCCCTTCTGGACTCGGCTTCAGCTGTTGTCTCCCTCCCCTCCCCCACTCCCACTCAGCTTGGCGGCCGCTTCCCTGCCTTGCAAACATTGCTCTGGAACTGATGACCACAGGCGTACTGGGCTGCAAGCTCAAGGCTCTGCCTGGGCCAGCTGCTTCGGCCAGGGGTTCATTTCTTCCTGGAAAGACAAAGCCTTAGCCTCACCCCACGCCTGCACTTTGACACTGCAGCCAGCCCAGGTGTAGGAAAGGCTCTGTGGAGTCAGAAGTGCCGAGACAGGCAGATGGCACCGCAGGCTTTGGGGGCCAGGGCGCAACTGGGCGAGCCCCTCCTCCCGGGAGTCGGGGAGGCCCGGCCTTCCTAGTGCCCAGGCCACGGATCCGGGGAGAAATCCGCCATGGAGGGCACGCGGGAGGACCTCTGCCTGAGGTCGCAGGTCTCACGCCAGGGCCACTGCAAGCCTGGCTCGGCTTGCCTGCTTTCTCCAGAGGAGGCTGGCCGACCAGCCGAACCTGGCACCTGGGCCAGGCCCGTTCCAAGGGGACGAGTTCCAGAGACTAGAGCCCTGGGGGCGGCTGCCAAGTCTCCTGGGGCGTGTGCTGGGCCCCCGTCAGTGGAGGAAGCAGCCTGGGAAACGGTGTGCCAGACCTGAGATCTGGAGGCCTCCCACACCCGGGTCCTGTCCTGCCCAGGCCCCCCGAGGGAGGACGATGGTCGTGGCAGTGGCCAGCGGGCTGGGGCTGGCGCCCAGCCTGCCCTTGGATGCCCCGGGGAAGGGCGCCGGGGGATGGGCTGCCCCTGGCCAGGTCTGAGGGACCGACCCAGCTCGGGGCTGTCGGGGGCAGAGAGAGAATCCCCATCCGCCCTTTCTCTTCAGGTTCTTAGGGCTGGCCAATTCCTTAACAAGACAGGTTGTCTGGAGAAAATCAGACCCAGCTCAAGAACATGTGTCCATGGGGGAAACCCGGGAAACTGAGTCTCCCCACACAATAGCAGAGATTCTCATCTTGCATCCTCTCCTGAGCTAATGACAAATGTGGATGTCCTGGGTGGGCCTGTGGAATGGGAGAGGGGAGGAAGTCTATTGTCATGCAGAGGGACAAGGAAAGACTTGTCTGAATCTTATGCCCTGCACTGGGGTCAGGTCGGGAAGGGACTGGCACAGAGGTGAGCAGGAACAGGCCTCTCTGTGGTGGGGCTGGCCCCGGGGCAGGCGTGGGGGTGATGGGTGGAAGTGGGATGGCGTGTGAGTTGGCAGCAGCCAGCGGTGGAGGCAGAGACTCAGAGGTCAGGGATCTCTCTCTCTCTCTCTGTCTCTGTCTCTGTGTCCCTCAGGGAGCTGAGGAGAGTAAGGTGGCGCCCCCTGCCCACCTCGCCTACCTCTCCATGGGCCCTTCTTTCTCTGGCCGCTCCGGGAGCCCTGCGGGCTTGGCTTCAACCCCCCACCCACCGCACAGGCCGAGGGCGCATGCGCGACCGCCGGGGCCTAGGGCTGACCTCGGGGGTCCTCAGTGAAGGCCCCGCCCTCCCTCCAGGCTCTGACCCAGCTGCAGCTGTTCCATCGCCGCCCTTCTGGACTCGGCTTCAGCTGTTGTCTCCCTCCCCTCCCCCACTCCCACTCAGCTTGGCGGCCGCTTCCCTGCCTTGCAAACATTGCTCTGGAACTGATGACCACAGGCGTACTGGGCTGCAAGCTCAAGGCTCTGCCTGGGCCAGCTGCTTCGGCCAGGGGTTCATTTCTTCCTGGAAAGACAAAGCCTTAGCCTCACCCCACGCCTGCACTTTGACACTGCAGCCAGCCCAGGTGTAGGAAAGGCTCTGTGGAGTCAGAAGTGCCGAGACAGGCAGATGGCACCGCAGGCTTTGGGGGCCAGGGCGCAAATGGGCGAGCCCCTCCTCCCGGGAGTCGGGGAGGCCCGGCCTTCCTAGTGCCCAGGCCACGGATCCGGGGAGAAATCCGCCATGGAGGGCACGCGGGAAGACCTCTGCCTGAGATCGCAGGTCTCACGCCAGGGCCACTGCAAGCCTGGCTCGGCTTGCCTGCTTTCCCAAGAGGAGGCTGGCCGACCAGCCGAACCTGGCACCTGGGCCAGACCCCTTCCAAGGGGACGAGTTCCAGAGGCTAGAGCCCTGGGGTCGGCTGCCAAGTCTCCTGGGGGTTGTGCTAGGCCCCCGTCAGAGGAGGAAGCAGCCTAGGAAACGGTGTGCCAGACTTGAGATCTGGAGGCCTCCCACACCCGGGTCCTGTCCTGCCCAGGCCCCCCGAGGGAGGACGATGGTCGTGGCAGTGGCCAGCGGGCTGGGGCTGGCGCCCAGCCTGCCCTTGGATGCCCCGGGGAAGGGCGCCGGGGGATGGGCTGCCCCTGGCCAGGTCTGAGGGACCGACCCAGCTCGGGGCTGTCGGGGGCAGAGAGAGAATCCCCATCCGCCCTTTCTCTTCAGGTTCTTAGGGCTGGCCAATTCCTTAACAAGACAGGTTGTCTGGAGAAAATCAGACCCAGCTCAAGAACATGTGTCCATGGGGGAAACCCGGGAAACTGAGTCTCCCCACACAATAGCAGAGATTCTCATCTTGCATCCTCTCCTGAGCTAATGACAAATGTGGATGTCCTGGGTGGGCCTGTGGAATGGGAGAGGGGAGGAAGTCTATTGTCATGCAGAGGGACAAGGAAAGACTTGTCTGAATCTTATGCCCTGCACTGGGGTCAGGTCGGGAAGGGACTGGCACAGAGGTGAGCAGGAACAGGCCTCTCTGTGGTGGGGCTGGCCCCGGGGCAGGCGTGGGGGTGATGGGTGGAAGTGGGATGGCGTGTGAGTTGGCAGCAGCCAGCGGTGGAGGCAGAGACTCAGAGGTCAGGGATCTCTCTCTCTCTCTCTGTCTCTGTCTCTGTGTCCCTCAGGGAGCTGAGGAGAGTAAGGTGGCGCCCCCTGCCCACCTCGCCTAGCTCTCCATGGGCCCTTCTTTCTCTGGCCGCTCCGGGAGCCCTGCGGGCTTGGCTTCAACCCCCCACCCACCGCACAGGCCGAGGGCGCATGCGCGACCGCCGGGGCCTAGGGCTGACCTCGGGGGTCCTCAGTGAAGGCCCCGCCCTCCCTCCAGGCTCTGACCCAGCTGCAGCTGTTCCATCGCCGCCCTTCTGGACTCGGCTTCAACTGTTGTCTCCCTCCCCTCCCCCACTCCCACTCAGCTTGGCGGCCGCTTCCCTGCCTTGCAAACATTGCTCTGGAACTGATGACCACGGGCGTACTGGGCTGCAAGCTCAAGGCTCTGCCTGGGCCAGCTGCTTCGGCCAGGGGTTCATTTCTTCCTGGAAAGACAAAGCCTTAGCCTCACCCCACGCCTGCACTTTGACACTGCAGCCAGCCCAGGTGTAGGAAAGGCTCTGTGGAGTCAGAAGTGCCGAGACAGGCAGATGGCACCGCAGGCTTTGGGGGCCAGGGCGCAACTGGGCGAGCCCCTCCTCCCGGGAGTCGGGGAGGCCCGGCCTTCCTAGTGCCCAGGCCACGGATCCGGGGAGAAATCCGCCATGGAGGGCACGCGGGAAGACCTCTGCCTGAGATCGCAGGTCTCACGCCAGGGCCACTGCAAGCCTGGCTCGGCTTGCCTGCTTTCCCAAGAGGAGGCTGGCCGACCAGCCGAACCTGGCACCTGGGCCAGACCCCTTCCAAGGGGACGAGTTCCAGAGGCTAGAGCCCTGGGGTCGGCTGCCAAGTCTCCTGGGGGTTGTGCTAGGCCCCCGTCAGAGGAGGAAGCAGCCTAGGAAACGGTGTGCCAGACTTGAGATCTGGAGGCCTCCCACACCCGGGTCCTGTCCTGCCCAGGCCCCCCGAGGGAGGACGATGGTCGTGGCAGTGGCCAGCGGGCTGGGGCTGGCGCCCAGCCTGCCCTTGGATGCCCCGGGGAAGGGCGCCGGGGGATGGGCTGCCCCTGGCCAGGTCTGAGGGACCGACCCAGCTCGGGGCTGTCGGGGGCAGAGAGAGAATCCCCATCCGCCCTTTCTCTTCAGGTTCTTAGGGCTGGCCAATTCCTTAACAAGACAGGTTGTCTGGAGAAAATCAGACCCAGCTCAAGAACATGTGTCCATGGGGGAAACCCGGGAAACTGAGTCTCCCCACACAATAGCAGAGATTCTCATCTTGCATCCTCTCCTGAGCTAATGACAAATGTGGATGTCCTGGGTGGGCCTGTGGAATGGGAGAGGGGAGGAAGTCTATTGTCATGCAGAGGGACAAGGAAAGACTTGTCTGAATCTTATGCCCTGCACTGGGGTCAGGTCGGGAAGGGACTGGCACAGAGGTGAGCAGGAACAGGCCTCTCTGTGGTGGGGCTGGCCCCGGGGCAGGCGTGGGGGTGATGGGTGGAAGTGGGATGGCGTGTGAGTTGGCAGCAGCCAGCGGTGGAGGCAGAGACTCAGAGGTCAGGGATCTCTCTCTCTCTCTCTGTCTCTGTCTCTGTGTCCCTCAGGGAGCTGAGGAGAGTAAGGTGGCGCCCCCTGCCCACCTCGCCTAGCTCTCCATGGGCCCTTCTTTCTCTGGCCGCTCCGGGAGCCCTGCGGGCTTGGCTTCAACCCCCCACCCACCGCACAGGCCGAGGGCGCATGCGCGACCGCCGGGGCCTAGGGCTGACCTCGGGGGTCCTCAGTGAAGGCCCCGCCCTCCCTCCAGGCTCTGACCCAGCTGCAGCTGTTCCATCGCCGCCCTTCTGGACTCGGCTTCAGCTGTTGTCTCCCTCCCCTCCCCCACTCCCACTCAGCTTGGCGGCCGCTTCCCTGCCTTGCAAACATTGCTCTGGAACTGATGACCACAGGCGTACTGGGCTGCAAGCTCAAGGCTCTGCCTGGGCCAGCTGCTTCGGCCAGCGGTTCATTTCTTCGTGGAAAGACAAAGCCTTAGCCTCACCCCACGCCTGCACTTTGACACTGCAGCCAGCCCAGGTGTAGGAAAGGCTCTGTGGAGTCAGAAGTGCCGAGACAGGCAGATGGCACCGCAGGCTTTGGGGGCCAGGGCGCAACTGGGCGAGCCCCTCCTCCCGGGAGTCGGGGAGGCCCGGCCTTCCTAGTGCCCAGGCCACGGATCCGGGGAGAAATCCGCCATGGAGGGCACGCGGGAGGACCTCTGCCTGAGGTCGCAGGTCTCACGCCAGGGCCACTGCAAGCCTGGCTCGGCTTGCCTGCTTTCTCCAGAGGAGGCTGGCCGACCAGCCGAACCTGGCACCTGGGCCAGACCCCTTCCAAGGGGACGAGTTCCAGAGGCTAGAGCCCTGGGGGCGGCTGCCAAGTCTCCTGGGGGTTGTGCTAGGCCCCCGTCAGAGGAGGAAGCAGCCTGGGAAACGGTGTGCCAGACTTGAGATCTGGAGGCCTCCCACACCCGGGTCCTGTCCTGCCCAGGCCCCCCGAGGGAGGACGATGGTCGTGGCAGTGGCGACCGGCTGGGGCTGGAGCCCAGCCTGCCCTTGGATGCCCCGGGGAAGGGCGCCGGGGGATGGGCTGCCCCTGGCCAGGTCTGAGGGACCGACCCAGCTCGGGGCTGTCGGGGGCAGAGAGAGAATCCCCATCCGCCCTTTCTCTTCAGGTTCTTAGGGCTGGCCAATTCCTTAACAAGACAGGTTGTCTGGAGAAAATCAGACCCAGCTCAAGAACATGTGTCCATGGGGGAAACCCGGGAAACTGAGTCTCCCCACACAATAGCAGAGATTCTCATCTTGCATCCTCTCCTGAGCTAATGACAAATGTGGATGTCCTGGGTGGGCCTGTGGAATGGGAGAGGGGAGGAAGTCTATTGTCATGCAGAGGGACAAGGAAAGACTTGTCTGAATCTTATGCCCTGCACTGGGGTCAGGTCGGGAAGGGACTGGCACAGAGGTGAGCAGGAACAGGCCTCTCTGTGGTGGGGCTGGCCCCGGGGCAGGCGTGGGGGTGATGGGTGGAAGTGGGATGGCGTGTGAGTTGGCAGCAGCCAGCGGTGGAGGCAGAGACTCAGAGGTCAGGGATCTCTCTCTCTCTCTCTGTCTCTGTCTCTGTGTCCCTCAGGGAGCTGAGGAGAGTAAGGTGGCGCCCCCTGCCCACCTCGCCTAGCTCTCCATGGGCCCTTCTTTCTCTGGCCGCTCCGGGAGCCCTGCGGGCTTGGCTTCAACCCCCCACCCACCGCACAGGCCGAGGGCGCATGCGCGACCGCCGGGGCCTAGGGCTGACCTCGGGGGTCCTCAGTGAAGGCCCCGCCCTCCCTCCAGGCTCTGACCCAGCTGCAGCTGTTCCATCGCCGCCCTTCTGGACTCGGCTTCAGCTGTTGTCTCCCTCCCCTCCCCCACTCCCACTCAGCTTGGCGGCCGCTTCCCTGCCTTGCAAACATTGCTCTGGAACTGATGACCACAGGCGTACTGGGCTGCAAGCTCAAGGCTCTGCCTGGGCCAGCTGCTTCGGCCAGCGGTCCATTTCTTCCTGGAAAGACAAAGTCTTAGCCTCACCCCACGCCTGCACTTTGACACTGCAGCCAGCCCAGGTGTAGGAAAGGCTCTGTGGAGTCAGAAGTGCCGAGACAGGCAGATGGCACCGCAGGCTTTGGGGGCCAGGGCGCAACTGGGCGAGCCCCTCCTCCCGGGAGTCGGGGAGGCCCGGCCTTCCTAGTGCCCAGGCCACGGATCCGGGGAGAAATCCGCCATGGAGGGCACGCGGGAGGACCTCTGCCTGAGGTCGCAGGTCTCACGCCAGGGCCACTGCAAGCCTGGCTCGGCTTGCCTGCTTTCTCCAGAGGAGGCTGGCCGACCAGCCGAACCTGGCACCTGGGCCAGACCCCTTCCAAGGGGACGAGTTCCAGAGGCTAGAGCCCTGGGGGCGGCTGCCAAGTCTCCTGGGGGTTGTGCTAGGCCCCCGTCAGAGGAGGAAGCAGCCTGGGAAACGGTGTGCCAGACTTGAGATCTGGAGGCCTCCCACACCCGGGTCCTGTCCTGCCCAGGCCCCCCGAGGGAGGACGATGGTCGTGGCAGTGGCGACCGGCTGGGGCTGGAGCCCAGCCTGCCCTTGGATGCCCCGGGGAAGGGCGCCGGGGGATGGGCTGCCCCTGGCCAGGTCTGAGGGACCGACCCAGCTCGGGGCTGTCGGGGGCAGAGAGAGAATCCCCATCCGCCCTTTCTCTTCAGGTTCTTAGGGCTGGCCAATTCCTTAACAAGACAGGTTGTCTGGAGAAAATCAGACCCAGCTCAAGAACATGTGTCCATGGGGGAAACCCGGGAAACTGAGTCTCCCCACACAATAGCAGAGATTCTCATCTTGCATCCTCTCCTGAGCTAATGACAAATGTGGATGTCCTGGGTGGGCCTGTGGAATGGGAGAGGGGAGGAAGTCTATTGTCATGCAGAGGGACAAGGAAAGACTTGTCTGAATCTTATGCCCTGCACTGGGGTCAGGTCGGGAAGGGACTGGCACAGAGGTGAGCAGGAACAGGCCTCTCTGTGGTGGGGCTGGCCCCGGGGCAGGCGTGGGGGTGATGGGTGGAAGTGGGATGGCGTGTGAGTTGGCAGCAGCCAGCGGTGGAGGCAGAGACTCAGAGGTCAGGGATCTCTCTCTCTCTCTCTGTCTCTGTCTCTGTGTCCCTCAGGGAGCTGAGGAGAGTAAGGTGGCGCCCCCTGCCCACCTCGCCTAGCTCTCCATGGGCCCTTCCTTCTCTGGCCGCTCCGGGAGCCCTGCGGGCTTGGCTTCAACCCCCCACCCACCGCACAGGCCGAGGGCGCATGCGCGACCGCCGGGGCCTAGGGCTGACCTCGGGGGTCCTCAGTGAAGGCCCCGCCCTCCCTCCAGGCTCTGACCCAGCTGCAGCTGTTCCATCGCCGCCCTTCTGGACTCGGCTTCAGCTGTTGTCTCCCTCCCCTCCCCCACTCCCACTCAGCTTGGCGGCCGCTTCCCTGCCTTGCAAACATTGCTCTGGAACTGATGACCACAGGCGTACTGGGCTGCAAGCTCAAGGCTCTGCCTGGGCCAGCTGCTTCGGCCAGCGGTTCATTTCTTCCTGGAAAGACAAAGTCTTAGCCTCACCCCACGCCTGCACTTTGACACTGCAGCCAGCCCAGGTGTAGGAAAGGCTCTGTGGAGTCAGAAGTGCCGAGACAGGCAGATGGCACCGCAGGCTTTGGGGGCCAGGGCGCAACTGGGCGAGCCCCTCCTCCCGGGAGTCGGGGAGGCCCGGCCTTCCTAGTGCCCAGGCCACGGATCCGGGGAGAAATCCGCCATGGATGGCACGCGGGAGGACCTCTGCCTGAGGTGGCAGGTCTCACGCCAGGGCCACTGCAAGCCTGGCTCGGCTTGCCTGCTTTCTCCAGAGGAGGCTGGCCGACCAGCCGAACCTGGCACCTGGGCCAGACCCCTTCCAAGGGGACGAGTTCCAGAGGCTAGAGCCCTGGGGGCGGCTGCCAAGTCTCCTGGGGGTTGTGCTAGGCCCCCGTCAGAGGAGGAAGCAGCCTGGGAAACGGTGTGCCAGACTTGAGATCTGGAGGCCTCCCACACCCGGGTCCTGTCCTGCCCAGGCCCCCCGAGGGAGGACGATGGTCGTGGCAGTGGCGACCGGCTGGGGCTGGAGCCCAGCCTGCCCTTGGATGCCCCGGGGAAGGGCGCCGGGGGATGGGCTGCCCCTGGCCAGGTCTGAGGGACCGACCCAGCTCGGGGCTGTCGGGGGCAGAGAGAGAATCCCCATCCGCCCTTTCTCTTCAGGTTCTTAGGGCTGGCCAATTCCTTAACAAGACAGGTTGTCTGGAGAAAATCAGACCCAGCTCAAGAACATGTGTCCATGGGGGAAACCCGGGAAACTGAGTCTCCCCACACAATAGCAGAGATTCTCATCTTGCATCCTCTCCTGAGCTAATGACAAATGTGGATGTCCTGGGTGGGCCTGTGGAATGGGAGAGGGGAGGAAGTCTATTGTCATGCAGAGGGACAAGGAAAGACTTGTCTGAATCTTATGCCCTGCACTGGGGTCAGGTCGGGAAGGGACTGGCACAGAGGTGAGCAGGAACAGGCCTCTCTGTGGTGGGGCTGGCCCCGGGGCAGGCGTGGGGGTGATGGGTGGAAGTGGGATGGCGTGTGAGTTGGCAGCAGCCAGCGGTGGAGGCAGAGACTCAGAGGTCAGGGATCTCTCTCTCTCTCTCTGTCTCTGTCTCTGTGTCCCTCAGGGAGCTGAGGAGAGTAAGGTGGCGCCCCCTGCCCACCTCGCCTACCTCTCCATGGGCCCTTCTTTCTCTGGCCGCTCCGGGAGCCCTGCGGGCTTGGCTTCAACCCCCCACCCACCGCACAGGCCGAGGGCGCATGCGCGACCGCCGGGGCCTAGGGCTGACCTCAGGGGTCCTCAGTGAAGGCCCCGCCCTCCCTCCAGGCTCTGACCCAGCTGCAGCTGTTCCATCGCCGCCCTTCTGGACTCGGCTTCAGCTGTTGTCTCCCTCCCCTCCCCCACTCCCACTCAGCTTGGCGGCCGCTTCCCTGCCTTGCAAACATTGCTCTGGAACTGATGACCACAGGCGTACTGGGCTGCAAGCTCAAGGCTCTGCCTGGGCCAGCTGCTTCGGCCAGGGGTTCATTTCTTCCTGGAAAGACAAAGCCTTAGCCTCACCCCACGCCTGCACTTTGACACTGCAGCCAGCCCAGGTGTAGGAAAGGCTCTGTGGAGTCAGAAGTGCCGAGACAGGCAGATGGCACCGCAGGCTTTGGGGGCCAGGGCGCAACTGGGCGAGCCCCTCCTCCCGGGAGTCGGGGAGGCCCGGCCTTCCTAGTGCCCAGGCCACGGATCCGGGGAGAAATCCGCCATGGAGGGCACGCGGGAGGACCTCTGCCTGAGGTCGCAGGTCTCACGCCAGGGCCACTGCAACCCTGGCTCGGCTTGCCTGCTTTCCCAAGAGTAGGCTGGCCTACCAGCCGAACCTGGCACCTGGGCCAGACCCCTTCCAAGGGGACGAGTTCCAGAGGCTAGAGCCCTGGGGGCGGCTGCCAAGTCTCCTGGGGGTTGTGCTAGGCCCCCGTCAGAGGAGGAAGCAGCCTGGTAAACGGTGTGCCAGACTTGAGATCTGGAGGCTTCCCACACCCGGGTCCTGTCCTGCCCAGGCCCCCCGAGGGAGGACGATGGTCGTGGCAGTGGTCAGCGGGCTGGGGCTGGAGCCCAGCCTGCCCTTGGATGCCCCGGGGAAGGGCGCCGGGGGATGGGCTGCCCCTGGCCAGGTCTGAGGGACCGACCCAGCTCGGGGCTGTCGGGGGCAGAGAGAGAATCCCCATCCGCCCTTTCTCTTCAGGTTCTTAGGGCTGGCCAATTCCTTAACAAGACAGGTTGTCTGGAGAAAATCAGACCCAGCTCAAGAACATGTGTCCATGGGGGAAACCCGGGAAACTGAGTCTCCCCACACAATAGCAGAGATTCTCATCTTGCATCCTCTCCTGAGCTAATGACAAATGTGGATGTCCTGGGTGGGCCTGTGGAATGGGAGAGGGGAGGAAGTCTATTGTCATGCAGAGGGACAAGGAAAGACTTGTCTGAATCTTATGCCCTGCACTGGGGTCAGGTCGGGAAGGGACTGGCACAGAGGTGAGCAGGAACAGGCCTCTCTGTGGTGGGGCTGGCCCCGGGGCAGGCGTGGGGGTGATGGGTGGAAGTGGGATGGCGTGTGAGTTGGCAGCAGCCAGCGGTGGAGGCAGAGACTCAGAGGTCAGGGATCTCTCTCTCTCTCTCTGTCTCTGTCTCTGTGTCCCTCAGGGAGCTGAGGAGAGTAAGGTGGCGCCCCCTGCCCACCTCGCCTAGCTCTCCATGGGCCCTTCTTTCTCTGGCCGCTCCGGGAGCCCTGCGGGCTTGGCTTCAACCCCCCACCCACCGCACAGGCCGAGGGCGCATGCGCGACCGCCGGGGCCTAGGGCTGACCTCGGGGGTCCTCAGTGAAGGCCCCGCCCTCCCTCCAGGCTCTGACCCAGCTGCAGCTGTTCCATCGCCGCCCTTCTGGACTCGGCTTCAGCTGTTGTCTCCCTCCCCTCCCCCACTCCCACTCAGCTTGGCGGCCGCTTCCCTGCCTTGCAAACATTGCTCTGGAACTGATGACCACAGGCGTACTGGGCTGCAAGCTCAAGGCTCTGCCTGGGCCAGCTGCTTCGGCCAGCGGTTCATTTCTTCCTGGAAAGACAAAGCCTTAGCCTCACCCCACGCCTGCACTTTGACACTGCAGCCAGCCCAGGTGTAGGAAAGGCTCTGTGGAGTCAGAAGTGCCGAGACAGGCAGATGGCACCGCAGGCTTTGGGGGCCAGGGCGCAACTGGGCGAGCCCCTCCTCCCGGGAGTCGGGGAGGCCCGGCCTTCCTAGTGCCCAGGCCACGGATCCGGGGAGAAATCCGCCATGGAGGGCACGCGGGAGGACCTCTGCCTGAGGTCGCAGGTCTCACGCCAGGGCCACTGCAAGCCTGGCTCGGCTTGCCTGCTTTCTCCAGAGGAGGCTGGCCGACCAGCCGAACCTGGCACCTGGGCCAGGCCCGTTCCAAGGGGACGAGTTCCAGAGACTAGAGCCCTGGGGGCGGCTGCCAAGTCTCCTGGGGCGTGTGCTGGGCCCCCGTCAGTGGAGGAAGCAGCCTGGGAAACGGTGTGCCAGACCTGAGATCTGGAGGCCTCCCACACCCGGGTCCTGTCCTGCCCAGGCCCCCCGAGGGAGGACGATGGTCGTGGCAGTGGCCAGCGGGCTGGGGCTGGCGCCCAGCCTGCCCTTGGATGCCCCGGGGAAGGGCGCCGGGGGATGGGCTGCCCCTGGCCAGGTCTGAGGGACCGACCCAGCTCGGGGCTGTCGGGGGCAGAGAGAGAATCCCCATCCGCCCTTTCTCTTCAGGTTCTTAGGGCTGGCCAATTCCTTAACAAGACAGGTTGTCTGGAGAAAATCAGACCCAGCTCAAGAACATGTGTCCATGGGGGAAACCCGGGAAACTGAGTCTCCCCACACAATAGCAGAGATTCTCATCTTGCATCCTCTCCTGAGCTAATGACAAATGTGGATGTCCTGGGTGGGCCTGTGGAATGGGAGAGGGGAGGAAGTCTATTGTCATGCAGAGGGACAAGGAAAGACTTGTCTGAATCTTATGCCCTGCACTGGGGTCAGGTCGGGAAGGGACTGGCACAGAGGTGAGCAGGAACAGGCCTCTCTGTGGTGGGGCTGGCCCCGGGGCAGGCGTGGGGGTGATGGGTGGAAGTGGGATGGCGTGTGAGTTGGCAGCAGCCAGCGGTGGAGGCAGAGACTCAGAGGTCAGGGATCTCTCTCTCTCTCTCTGTCTCTGTCTCTGTGTCCCTCAGGGAGCTGAGGAGAGTAAGGTGGCGCCCCCTGCCCACCTCGCCTAGCTCTCCATGGGCCCTTCTTTCTCTGGCCGCTCCGGGAGCCCTGCGGGCTTGGCTTCAACCCCCCACCCACCGCACAGGCCGAGGGCGCATGCGCGACCGCCGGGGCCTAGGGCTGACCTCGGGGGTCCTCAGTGAAGGCCCCGCCCTCCCTCCAGGCTCTGACCCAGCTGCAGCTGTTCCATCGCCGCCCTTCTGGACTCGGCTTCAGCTGTTGTCTCCCTCCCCTCCCCCACTCCCACTCAGCTTGGCGGCCGCTTCCCTGCCTTGCAAACATTGCTCTGGAACTGATGACCACAGGCGTACTGGGCTGCAAGCTCAAGGCTCTGCCTGGGCCAGCTGCTTCGGCCAGGGGTTCATTTCTTCCTGGAAAGACAAAGCCTTAGCCTCACCCCACGCCTGCACTTTGACACTGCAGCCAGCCCAGGTGTAGGAAAGGCTCTGTGGAGTCAGAAGTGCCGAGACAGGCAGATGGCACCGCAGGCTTTGGGGGCCAGGGCGCAACTGGGCGAGCCCCTCCTCCCGGGAGTCGGGGAGGCCCGGCCTTCCTAGTGCCCAGGCCACGGATCCGGGGAGAAATCCGCCATGGAGGGCACGCGGGAGGACCTCTGCCTGAGGTCGCAGGTCTCACGCCAGGGCCACTGCAACCCTGGCTCGGCTTGCCTGCTTTCCCAAGAGTAGGCTGGCCTACCAGCCGAACCTGGCACCTGGGCCAGACCCCTTCCAAGGGGACGAGTTCCAGAGGCTAGAGCCCTGGGGGCGGCTGCCAAGTCTCCTGGGGGTTGTGCTAGGCCCCCGTCAGAGGAGGAAGCAGCCTGGGAAACGGTGTGCCAGACTTGAGATCTGGAGGCCTCCCACACCCGGGTCCTGTCCTGCCCAGGCCCCCCGAGGGAGGACGATGGTCGTGGCAGTGGCCAGCGGGCTGGGGCTGGCGCCCAGCCTGCCCTTGGATGCCCCGGGGAAGGGCGCCGGGGGATGGGCTGCCCCTGGCCAGGTCTGAGGGACCGACCCAGCTCGGGGCTGTCGGGGGCAGAGAGAGAATCCCCATCCGCCCTTTCTCTTCAGGTTCTTAGGGCTGGCCAATTCCTTAACAAGACAGGTTGTCTGGAGAAAATCAGACCCAGCTCAAGAACATGTGTCCATGGGGGAAACCCGGGAAACTGAGTCTCCCCACACAATAGCAGAGATTCTCATCTTGCATCCTCTCCTGAGCTAATGACAAATGTGGATGTCCTGGGTGGGCCTGTGGAATGGGAGAGGGGAGGAAGTCTATTGTCATGCAGAGGGACAAGGAAAGACTTGTCTGAATCTTATGCCCTGCACTGGGGTCAGGTCGGGAAGGGACTGGCACAGAGGTGAGCAGGAACAGGCCTCTCTGTGGTGGGGCTGGCCCCGGGGCAGGCGTGGGGGTGATGGGTGGAAGTGGGATGGCGTGTGAGTTGGCAGCAGCCAGCGGTGGAGGCAGAGACTCAGAGGTCAGGGATCTCTCTCTCTCTCTCTGTCTCTGTCTCTGTGTCCCTCAGGGAGCTGAGGAGAGTAAGGTGGCGCCCCCTGCCCACCTCGCCTAGCTCTCCATGGGCCCTTCTTTCTCTGGCCGCTCCAGGAGCCCTGCGGGCTTGGCTTCAACCCCCCACCCACCGCACAGGCCGAGGGCGCATGCGCGACCGCCGGGGCCTAGGGCTGACCTCGGGGGTCCTCAGTGAAGGCCCCGCCCTCCCTCCAGGCTCTGACCCAGCTGCAGCTGTTCCATCGCCGCCCTTCTGGACTCGGCTTCAGCTGTTGTCTCCCTCCCCTCCCCCACTCCCACTCAGCTTGGCGGCCGCTTCCCTGCCTTGCAAACATTGCTCTGGAACTGATGACCACAGGCGTACTGGGCTGCAAGCTCAAGGCTCTGCCTGGGCCAGCTGCTTCGGCCAGCGGTTCATTTCTTCCTGGAAAGACAAAGCCTTAGCCTCACCCCACGCCTGCACTTTGACACTGCAGCCAGCCCAGGTGTAGGAAAGGCTCTGTGGAGTCAGAAGTGCCGAGACAGGCAGATGGCACCGCAGGCTTTGGGGGCCAGGGCGCAACTGGGCGAGCCCCTCCTCCCGGGAGTCGGGGAGGCCCGGCCTTCCTAGTGCCCAGGCCACGGATCCGGGGAGAAATCCGCCATGGAGGGCACGCGGGAGGACCTCTGCCTGAGGTCGCAGGTCTCACGCCAGGGCCACTGCAAGCCTGGCTCGGCTTGCCTGCTTTCTCCAGAGGAGGCTGGCCGACCAGCCGAACCTGGCACCTGGGCCAGGCCCGTTCCAAGGGGACGAGTTCCAGAGACTAGAGCCCTGGGGGCGGCTGCCAAGTCTCCTGGGGCGTGTGCTGGGCCCCCGTCAGTGGAGGAAGCAGCCTGGGAAACGGTGTGCCAGACCTGAGATCTGGAGGCCTCCCACACCCGGGTCCTGTCCTGCCCAGGCCCCCCGAGGGAGGACGATGGTCGTGGCAGTGGCCAGCGGGCTGGGGCTGGCGCCCAGCCTGCCCTTGGATGCCCCGGGGAAGGGCGCCGGGGGATGGGCTGCCCCTGGCCAGGTCTGAGGGACCGACCCAGCTCGGGGCTGTCGGGGGCAGAGAGAGAATCCCCATCCGCCCTTTCTCTTCAGGTTCTTAGGGCTGGCCAATTCCTTAACAAGACAGGTTGTCTGGAGAAAATCAGACCCAGCTCAAGAACATGTGTCCATGGGGGAAACCCGGGAAACTGAGTCTCCCCACACAATAGCAGAGATTCTCATCTTGCATCCTCTCCTGAGCTAATGACAAATGTGGATGTCCTGGGTGGGCCTGTGGAATGGGAGAGGGGAGGAAGTCTATTGTCATGCAGAGGGACAAGGAAAGACTTGTCTGAATCTTATGCCCTGCACTGGGGTCAGGTCGGGAAGGGACTGGCACAGAGGTGAGCAGGAACAGGCCTCTCTGTGGTGGGGCTGGCCCCGGGGCAGGCGTGGGGGTGATGGGTGGAAGTGGGATGGCGTGTGAGTTGGCAGCAGCCAGCGGTGGAGGCAGAGACTCAGAGGTCAGGGATCTCTCTCTCTCTCTCTGTCTCTGTCTCTGTGTCCCTCAGGGAGCTGAGGAGAGTAAGGTGGCGCCCCCTGCCCACCTCGCCTAGCTCTCCATGGGCCCTTCTTTCTCTGGCCGCTCCGGGAGCCCTGCGGGCTTGGCTTCAACCCCCCACCCACCGCACAGGCCGAGGGCGCATGCGCGACCGCCGGGGCCTAGGGCTGACCTCGGGGGTCCTCAGTGAAGGCCCCGCCCTCCCTCCAGGCTCTGACCCAGCTGCAGCTGTTCCATCGCCGCCCTTCTGGACTCGGCTTCAGCTGTTGTCTCCCTCCCCTCCCCCACTCCCACTCAGCTTGGCGGCCGCTTCCCTGCCTTGCAAACATTGCTCTGGAACTGATGACCACAGGCGTACTGGGCTGCAAGCTCAAGGCTCTGCCTGGGCCAGCTGCTTCGGCCAGCGGTTCATTTCTTCCTGGAAAGACAAAGCCTTAGCCTCACCCCACGCCTGCACTTTGACACTGCAGCCAGCCCAGGTGTAGGAAAGGCTCTGTGGAGTCAGAAGTGCCGAGACAGGCAGATGGCACCGCAGGCTTTGGGGGCCAGGGCGCAACTGGGCGAGCCCCTCCTCCCGGGAGTCGGGGAGGCCCGGCCTTCCTAGTGCCCAGGCCACGGATCCGGGGAGAAATCCGCCATGGAGGGCACGCGGGAGGACCTCTGCCTGAGGTCGCAGGTCTCACGCCAGGGCCACTGCAAGCCTGGCTCGGCTTGCCTGCTTTCTCCAGAGGAGGCTGGCCGACCAGCCGAACCTGGCACCTGGGCCAGGCCCGTTCCAAGGGGACGAGTTCCAGAGACTAGAGCCCTGGGGGCGGCTGCCAAGTCTCCTGGGGCGTGTGCTGGGCCCCCGTCAGTGGAGGAAGCAGCCTGGGAAACGGTGTGCCAGACCTGAGATCTGGAGGCCTCCCACACCCGGGTCCTGTCCTGCCCAGGCCCCCCGAGGGAGGACGATGGTCGTGGCAGTGGCCAGCGGGCTGGGGCTGGCGCCCAGCCTGCCCTTGGATGCCCCGGGGAAGGGCGCCGGGGGATGGGCTGCCCCTGGCCAGGTCTGAGGGACCGACCCAGCTCGGGGCTGTCGGGGGCAGAGAGAGAATCCCCATCCGCCCTTTCTCTTCAGGTTCTTAGGGCTGGCCAATTCCTTAACAAGACAGGTTGTCTGGAGAAAATCAGACCCAGCTCAAGAACATGTGTCCATGGGGGAAACCCGGGAAACTGAGTCTCCCCACACAATAGCAGAGATTCTCATCTTGCATCCTCTCCTGAGCTAATGACAAATGTGGATGTCCTGGGTGGGCCTGTGGAATGGGAGAGGGGAGGAAGTCTATTGTCATGCAGAGGGACAAGGAAAGACTTGTCTGAATCTTATGCCCTGCACTGGGGTCAGGTCGGGAAGGGACTGGCACAGAGGTGAGCAGGAACAGGCCTCTCTGTGGTGGGGCTGGCCCCGGGGCAGGCGTGGGGGTGATGGGTGGAAGTGGGATGGCGTGTGAGTTGGCAGCAGCCAGCGGTGGAGGCAGAGACTCAGAGGTCAGGGATCTCTCTCTCTCTCTCTGTCTCTGTCTCTCTCTACCTCAGGGAGCTGAGGAGAGTAAGATGGCGCCCCCTGCCCACCTCGCCTAGCTCTCCATGGGCCCTTCTTTCTCTGGCCGCTCCGGGAGCCCTGCGGGCTTGGCTTCAACCTCCCACCCACCGCACAGGCCGAGGGCGCATGCGCGACCGCCGGGGCCTAGGGCTGACCTCGGGGGTCCTCAGTGAAGGCCCCGCCCTCCCTCCAGGCTCTGACCCAGCTGCAGCTGTTCCATCGCCGCCCTTCTGGACTCGGCTTCAGCTGTTGTCTCCCTCCCCTCCCCCACTCCCACTCAGCTTGGCGGCCGCTTCCCTGCCTTGCAAACATTGCTCTGGAACTGATGACCACAGGCGTACTGGGCTGCAAGCTCAAGGCTCTGCCTGGGCCAGCTGCTTCGGCCAGGGGTTCATTTCTTCCTGGAAAGACAAAGCCTTAGCCTCACCCCACGCCTGCACTTTGACACTGCAGCCAGCCCAGGTGTAGGAAAGGCTCTGTGGAGTCAGAAGTGCCGAGACAGGCAGATGGCACCGCAGGCTTTGGGGGCCAGGGCGCAACTGGGCGAGCCCCTCCTCCCGGGAGTCGGGGAGGCCCGGCCTTCCTAGTGCCCAGGCCACGGATCCGGGGAGAAATCCGCCATGGAGGGCACGCGGGAAGACCTCTGCCTGAGGTCGCAGGTCTCACGCCAGGGCCACTGCAAGCCTGGCTCGGCTTGCCTGCTTTCCCAAGAGGAGGCTGGCCGACCAGCCGAACCTGGCACCTGGGCCAGACCCCTTCCAAGGGGACGAGTTCCAGAGGCTAGAGCCCTGGGGGCGGCTGCCAAGTCTCCTGGGGGTTGTGCTAGGCCCCCGTCAGAGGAGGAAGCAGCCTGGGAAACGGTGTGCCAGACTTGAGATCTGGAGGCCTCCCACACCCGGGTCCTGTCCTGCCCAGGCCCCCCGAGGGAGGACGATGGTCGTGGCAGTGGCCAGCGGGCTGGGGCTGGCGCCCAGCCTGCCCTTGGATGCCCCGGGGAAGGGCGCCGGGGGATGGGCTGCCCCTGGCCAGGTCTGAGGGACCGACCCAGCTCGGGGCTGTCGGGGGCAGAGAGAGAATCCCCATCCGCCCTTTCTCTTCAGGTTCTTAGGGCTGGCCAATTCCTTAACAAGACAGGTTGTCTGGAGAAAATCAGACCCAGCTCAAGAACATGTGTCCATGGGGGAAACCCGGGAAACTGAGTCTCCCCACACAATAGCAGAGATTCTCATCTTGCATCCTCTCCTGAGCTAATGACAAATGTGGATGTCCTGGGTGGGCCTGTGGAATGGGAGAGGGGAGGAAGTCTATTGTCATGCAGAGGGACAAGGAAAGACTTGTCTGAATCTTATGCCCTGCACTGGGGTCAGGTCGGGAAGGGACTGGCACAGAGGTGAGCAGGAACAGGCCTCTCTGTGGTGGGGCTGGCCCCGGGGCAGGCGTGGGGGTGATGGGTGGAAGTGGGATGGCGTGTGAGTTGGCAGCAGCCAGCGGTGGAGGCAGAGACTCAGAGGTCAGGGATCTCTCTCTCTCTCTCTGTCTCTGTCTCTGTGTCCCTCAGGGAGCTGAGGAGAGTAAGGTGGCGCCCCCTGCCCACCTCGCCTAGCTCTCCATGGGCCCTTCTTTCTCTGGCCGCTCCGGGAGCCCTGCGGGCTTGGCTTCAACCCCCCACCCACCGCACAGGCCGAGGGCGCATGCGCGACCGCCGGGGCCTAGGGCTGACCTCGGGGGTCCTCAGTGAAGGCCCCGCCCTCCCTCCAGGCTCTGACCCAGCTGCAGCTGTTCCATCGCCGCCCTTCTGGACTCGGCTTCAGCTGTTGTCTCCCTCCCCTCCCCCACTCCCACTCAGCTTGGCGGCCGCTTCCCTGCCTTGCAAACATTGCTCTGGAACTGATGACCACAGGCGTACTGGGCTGCAAGCTCAAGGCTCTGCCTGGGCCAGCTGCTTCGGCCAGCGGTTCATTTCTTCCTGGAAAGACAAAGCCTTAGCCTCACCCCACGCCTGCACTTTGACACTGCAGCCAGCCCAGGTGTAGGAAAGGCTCTGTGGAGTCAGAAGTGCCGAGACAGGCAGATGGCACCGCAGGCTTTGGGGGCCAGGGCGCAACTGGGCGAGCCCCTCCTCCCGGGAGTCGGGGAGGCCCGGCCTTCCTAGTGCCCAGGCCACGGATCCGGGGAGAAATCCGCCATGGAGGGCACGCGGGAGGACCTCTGCCTGAGGTCGCAGGTCTCACGCCAGGGCCACTGCAAGCCTGGCTCGGCTTGCCTGCTTTCTCCAGAGGAGGCTGGCCGACCAGCCGAACCTGGCACCTGGGCCAGGCCCGTTCCAAGGGGACGAGTTCCAGAGACTAGAGCCCTGGGGGCGGCTGCCAAGTCTCCTGGGGCGTGTGCTGGGCCCCCGTCAGTGGAGGAAGCAGCCTGGGAAACGGTGTGCCAGACCTGAGATCTGGAGGCCTCCCACACCCGGGTCCTGTCCTGCCCAGGCCCCCCGAGGGAGGACGATGGTCGTGGCAGTGGCCAGCGGGCTGGGGCTGGCGCCCAGCCTGCCCTTGGATGCCCCGGGGAAGGGCGCCGGGGGATGGGCTGCCCCTGGCCAGGTCTGAGGGACCGACCCAGCTCGGGGCTGTCGGGGGCAGAGAGAGAATCCCCATCCGCCCTTTCTCTTCAGGTTCTTAGGGCTGGCCAATTCCTTAACAAGACAGGTTGTCTGGAGAAAATCAGACCCAGCTCAAGAACATGTGTCCATGGGGGAAACCCGGGAAACTGAGTCTCCCCACACAATAGCAGAGATTCTCATCTTGCATCCTCTCCTGAGCTAATGACAAATGTGGATGTCCTGGGTGGGCCTGTGGAATGGGAGAGGGGAGGAAGTCTATTGTCATGCAGAGGGACAAGGAAAGACTTGTCTGAATCTTATGCCCTGCACTGGGGTCAGGTCGGGAAGGGACTGGCACAGAGGTGAGCAGGAACAGGCCTCTCTGTGGTGGGGCTGGCCCCGGGGCAGGCGTGGGGGTGATGGGTGGAAGTGGGATGGCGTGTGAGTTGGCAGCAGCCAGCGGTGGAGGCAGAGACTCAGAGGTCAGGGATCTCTCTCTCTCTCTCTGTCTCTGTCTCTGTGTCCCTCAGGGAGCTGAGGAGAGTAAGGTGGCGCCCCCTGCCCACCTCGCCTAGCTCTCCATGGGCCCTTCTTTCTCTGGCCGCTCCGGGAGCCCTGCGGGCTTGGCTTCAACCCCCCACCCACCGCACAGGCCGAGGGCGCATGCGCGACCGCCGGGGCCTAGGGCTGACCTCGGGGGTCCTCAGTGAAGGCCCCGCCCTCCCTCCAGGCTCTGACCCAGCTGCAGCTGTTCCATCGCCGCCCTTCTGGACTCGGCTTCAGCTGTTGTCTCCCTCCCCTCCCCCACTCCCACTCAGCTTGGCGGCCGCTTCCCTGCCTTGCAAACATTGCTCTGGAACTGATGACCACAGGCGTACTGGGCTGCAAGCTCAAGGCTCTGCCTGGGCCAGCTGCTTCGGCCAGCGGTTCATTTCTTCCTGGAAAGACAAAGCCTTAGCCTCACCCCACGCCTGCACTTTGACACTGCAGCCAGCCCAGGTGTAGGAAAGGCTCTGTGGAGTCAGAAGTGCCGAGACAGGCAGATGGCACCGCAGGCTTTGGGGGCCAGGGCGCAACTGGGCGAGCCCCTCCTCCCGGGAGTCGGGGAGGCCCGGCCTTCCTAGTGCCCAGGCCACGGATCCGGGGAGAAATCCGCCATGGAGGGCACGCGGGAGGACCTCTGCCTGAGGTCGCAGGTCTCACGCCAGGGCCACTGCAAGCCTGGCTCGGCTTGCCTGCTTTCTCCAGAGGAGGCTGGCCGACCAGCCGAACCTGGCACCTGGGCCAGGCCCGTTCCAAGGGGACGAGTTCCAGAGACTAGAGCCCTGGGGGCGGCTGCCAAGTCTCCTGGGGCGTGTGCTGGGCCCCCGTCAGTGGAGGAAGCAGCCTGGGAAACGGTGTGCCAGACCTGAGATCTGGAGGCCTCCCACACCCGGGTCCTGTCCTGCCCAGGCCCCCCGAGGGAGGACGATGGTCGTGGCAGTGGCCAGCGGGCTGGGGCTGGCGCCCAGCCTGCCCTTGGATGCCCCGGGGAAGGGCGCCGGGGGATGGGCTGCCCCTGGCCAGGTCTGAGGGACCGACCCAGCTCGGGGCTGTCGGGGGCAGAGAGAGAATCCCCATCCGCCCTTTCTCTTCAGGTTCTTAGGGCTGGCCAATTCCTTAACAAGACAGGTTGTCTGGAGAAAATCAGACCCAGCTCAAGAACATGTGTCCATGGGGGAAACCCGGGAAACTGAGTCTCCCCACACAATAGCAGAGATTCTCATCTTGCATCCTCTCCTGAGCTAATGACAAATGTGGATGTCCTGGGTGGGCCTGTGGAATGGGAGAGGGGAGGAAGTCTATTGTCATGCAGAGGGACAAGGAAAGACTTGTCTGAATCTTATGCCCTGCACTGGGGTCAGGTCGGGAAGGGACTGGCACAGAGGTGAGCAGGAACAGGCCTCTCTGTGGTGGGGCTGGCCCCGGGGCAGGCGTGGGGGTGATGGGTGGAAGTGGGATGGCGTGTGAGTTGGCAGCAGCCAGCGGTGGAGGCAGAGACTCAGAGGTCAGGGATCTCTCTCTCTCTCTCTGTCTCTGTCTCTCTCTACCTCAGGGAGCTGAGGAGAGTAAGATGGCGCCCCCTGCCCACCTCGCCTAGCTCTCCATGGGCCCTTCTTTCTCTGGCCGCTCCGGGAGCCCTGCGGGCTTGGCTTCAACCCCCCACCCACCGCACAGGCCGAGGGCGCATGCGCGACCGCCGGGGCCTAGGGCTGACCTCGGGGGTCCTCAGTGAAGGCCCCGCCCTCCCTCCAGGCTCTGACCCAGCTGCAGCTGTTCCATCGCCGCCCTTCTGGACTCGGCTTCAGCTGTTGTCTCCCTCCCCTCCCCCACTCCCACTCAGCTTGGCGGCCGCTTCCCTGCCTTGCAAACATTGCTCTGGAACTGATGACCACAGGCGTACTGGGCTGCAAGCTCAAGGCTCTGCCTGGGCCAGCTGCTTCGGCCAGCGGTTCATTTCTTCCTGGAAAGACAAAGCCTTAGCCTCACCCCACGCCTGCACTTTGACACTGCAGCCAGCCCAGGTGTAGGAAAGGCTCTGTGGAGTCAGAAGTGCCGAGACAGGCAGATGGCACCGCAGGCTTTGGGGGCCAGGGCGCAACTGGGCGAGCCCCTCCTCCCGGGAGTCGGGGAGGCCCGGCCTTCCTAGTGCCCAGGCCACGGATCCGGGGAGAAATCCGCCATGGAGGGCACGCGGGAGGACCTCTGCCTGAGGTCGCAGGTCTCACGCCAGGGCCACTGCAAGCCTGGCTCGGCTTGCCTGCTTTCTACAGAGGAAGCTGGCCGACCAGCCGAACCTGGCACCTGGGCCAGGCCCGTTCCAAGGGGACGAGTTCCAGAGACTAGAGCCCTGGGGGCGGCTGCCAAGTCTCCTGGGGCGTGTGCTGGGCCCCCGTCAGTGGAGGAAGCAGCCTGGGAAACGGTGTGCCAGACCTGAGATCTGGAGGCCTCCCACACCCGGGTCCTGTCCTGCCCAGGCCCCCCGAGGGAGGACGATGGTCGTGGCAGTGGCCAGCGGGCTGGGGCTGGCGCCCAGCCTGCCCTTGGATGCCCCGGGGAAGGGCGCCGGGGGATGGGCTGCCCCTGGCCAGGTCTGAGGGACCGACCCAGCTCGGGGCTGTCGGGGGCAGAGAGAGAATCCCCATCCGCCCTTTCTCTTCAGGTTCTTAGGGCTGGCCAATTCCTTAACAAGACAGGTTGTCTGGAGAAAATCAGACCCAGCTCAAGAACATGTGTCCATGGGGGAAACCCGGGAAACTGAGTCTCCCCACACAATAGCAGAGATTCTCATCTTGCATCCTCTCCTGAGCTAATGACAAATGTGGATGTCCTGGGTGGGCCTGTGGAATGGGAGAGGGGAGGAAGTCTATTGTCATGCAGAGGGACAAGGAAAGACTTGTCTGAATCTTATGCCCTGCACTGGGGTCAGGTCGGGAAGGGACTGGCACAGAGGTGAGCAGGAACAGGCCTCTCTGTGGTGGGGCTGGCCCCGGGGCAGGCGTGAGGGTGATGGGTGGAAGTGGGATGGCGTGTGAGTTGGCAGCAGCCAGCGGTGGAGGCAGAGACTCAGAGGTCAGGGATCTCTCTCTCTCTCTCTGTCTCTGTCTCTCTCTACCTCAGGGAGCTGAGGAGAGTAAGATGGCGCCCCCTGCCCACCTCGCCTACCTCTCCATGGGCCCTTCTTTCTCTGGCCGCTCCGGGAGCCCTGCGGGCTTGGCTTCAACCCCCCACCCACCGCACAGGCCGAGGGCGCATGCGCGACCGCCGGGGCCTAGGGCTGACCTCGGGGGTCCTCAGTGAAGGCCCCGCCCTCCCTCCAGGCTCTGACCCAGCTGCAGCTGTTCCATCGCCGCCCTTCTGGACTCGGCTTCAGCTGTTGTCTCCCTCCCCTCCCCCAGTCCCACTCAGCTTGGCGGCCGCTTCCCTGCCTTGCAAACATTGCTCTGGAACTGATGACCACAGGCGTACTGGGCTGCAAGCTCAAGGCTCTGCCTGGGCCAGCTGCTTCGGCCAGCGGTTCATTTCTTCCTGGAAAGACAAAGCCTTAGCCTCACCCCACGCCTGCACTTTGACACTGCAGCCAGCCCAGGTGTAGGAAAGGCTCTGTGGAGTCAGAAGTGCCGAGACAGGCAGATGGCACCGCAGGCTTTGGGGGCCAGGGCGCAACTGGGCGAGCCCCTCCTCCCGGGAGTCGGGGAGGCCCGGCCTTCCTAGTGCCCAGGCCACGGATCCGGGGAGAAATCCGCCATGGAGGGCACGCGGGAGGACCTCTGCCTGAGGTCGCAGGTCTCACGCCAGGGCCACTGCAAGCCTGGCTCGGCTTGCCTGCTTTCTCCAGAGGAGGCTGGCCGACCAGCCGAACCTGGCACCTGGGCCAGGCCCGTTCCAAGGGGACGAGTTCCAGAGACTAGAGCCCTGGGGGCGGCTGCCAAGTCTCCTGGGGCGTGTGCTGGGCCCCCGTCAGTGGAGGAAGCAGCCTGGGAAACGGTGTGCCAGACCTGAGATCTGGAGGCCTCCCACACCCGGGTCCTGTCCTGCCCAGGCCCCCCGAGGGAGGACGATGGTCGTGGCAGTGGCCAGCGGGCTGGGGCTGGCGCCCAGCCTGCCCTTGGATGCCCCGGGGAAGGGCGCCGGGGGATGGGCTGCCCCTGGCCAGGTCTGAGGGACCGACCCAGCTCGGGGCTGTCGGGGGCAGAGAGAGAATCCCCATCCGCCCTTTCTCTTCAGGTTCTTAGGGCTGGCCAATTCCTTAACAAGACAGGTTGTCTGGAGAAAATCAGACCCAGCTCAAGAACATGTGTCCATGGGGGAAACCCGGGAAACTGAGTCTCCCCACACAATAGCAGAGATTCTCATCTTGCATCCTCTCCTGAGCTAATGACAAATGTGGATGTCCTGGGTGGGCCTGTGGAATGGGAGAGGGGAGGAAGTCTATTGTCATGCAGAGGGACAAGGAAAGACTTGTCTGAATCTTATGCCCTGCACTGGGGTCAGGTCGGGAAGGGACTGGCACAGAGGTGAGCAGGAACAGGCCTCTCTGTGGTGGGGCTGGCCCCGGGGCAGGCGTGGGGGTGATGGGTGGAAGTGGGATGGCGTGTGAGTTGGCAGCAGCCAGCGGTGGAGGCAGAGACTCAGAGGTCAGGGATCTCTCTCTCTCTCTCTGTCTCTGTCTCTGTGTCCCTCAGGGAGCTGAGGAGAGTAAGGTGGCGCCCCCTGCCCACCTCGCCTAGCTCTCCATGGGCCCTTCTTTCTCTGGCCGCTCCGGGAGCCCTGCGGGCTTGGCTTCAACCCCCCACCCACCGCACAGGCCGAGGGCGCATGCGCGACCGCCGGGGCCTAGGGCTGACCTCGGGGGTCCTCAGTGAAGGCCCCGCCCTCCCTCCAGGCTCTGACCCAGCTGCAGCTGTTCCATCGCCGCCCTTCTGGACTCGGCTTCAGCTGTTGTCTCCCTCCCCTCCCCCACTCCCACTCAGCTTGGCGGCCGCTTCCCTGCCTTGCAAACATTGCTCTGGAACTGATGACCACAGGCGTACTGGGCTGCAAGCTCAAGGCTCTGCCTGGGCCAGCTGCTTCGGCCAGGGGTTCATTTCTTCCTGGAAAGACAAAGCCTTAGCCTCACCCCACGCCTGCACTTTGACACTGCAGCCAGCCCAGGTGTAGGAAAGGCTCTGTGGAGTCAGAAGTGCCGAGACAGGCAGATGGCACCGCAGGCTTTGGGGGCCAGGGCGCAACTGGGCGAGCCCCTCCTCCCGGGAGTCGGGGAGGCCCGGCCTTCCTAGTGCCCAGGCCACGGATCCGGGGAGAAATCCGCCATGGAGGGCACGCGGGAGGACCTCTGCCTGAGGTCGCAGGTCTCACGCCAGGGCCACTGCAAGCCTGGCTCGGCTTGCCTGCTTTCTCCAGAGGAGGCTGGCCGACCAGCCGAACCTGGCACCTGGGCCAGGCCCGTTCCAAGGGGACGAGTTCCAGAGACTAGAGCCCTGGGGGCGGCTGCCAAGTCTCCTGGGGCGTGTGCTGGGCCCCCGTCAGTGGAGGAAGCAGCCTGGGAAACGGTGTGCCAGACCTGAGATCTGGAGGCCTCCCACACCCGGGTCCTGTCCTGCCCAGGCCCCCCGAGGGAGGACGATGGTCGTGGCAGTGGCCAGCGGGCTGGGGCTGGCGCCCAGCCTGCCCTTGGATGCCCCGGGGAAGGGCGCCGGGGGATGGGCTGCCCCTGGCCAGGTCTGAGGGACCGACCCAGCTCGGGGCTGTCGGGGGCAGAGAGAGAATCCCCATCCGCCATTTCTCTTCAGGTTCTTAGGGCTGGCCAATTCCTTAACAAGACAGGTTGTCTGGAGAAAATCAGACCCAGCTCAAGAACATGTGTCCATGGGGGAAACCCGGGAAACTGAGTCTCCCCACACAATAGCAGAGATTCTCATCTTGCATCCTCTCCTGAGCTAATGACAAATGTGGATGTCCTGGGTGGGCCTGTGGAATGGGAGAGGGGAGGAAGTCTATTGTCATGCAGAGGGACAAGGAAAGACTTGTCTGAATCTTATGCCCTGCACTGGGTTCAGGTCGGGAAGGGACTGGCACAGAGGTGAGCAGGAACAGGCCTCTCTGTGGTGGGGCTGGCCCCGGGGCAGGCGTGGGGGTGATGGGTGGAAGTGGGATGGCGTGTGAGTTGGCAGCAGCCAGCGGTGGAGGCAGAGACTCAGAGGTCAGGGATCTCTCTCTCTCTCTCTGTCTCTGTCTCTGTGTCCCTCAGGGAGCTGAGGAGAGTAAGGTGGCGCCCCCTGCCCACCTCGCCTACCTCTCCATGGGCCCTTCTTTCTCTGGCCGCTCCGGGAGCCCTGCGGGCTTGGCTTCAACCCCCCACCCACCGCACAGGCCGAGGGCGCATGCGCGACCGCCGGGGCCTAGGACTGACCTCGGGGGTCCTCAGTGAAGGCCCCGCCCTCCCTCCATGCTCTGACCCAGCTGCAGCTGTTCCATCGCCGCCCTTCTGGACTCGGCTTCAGCTGTTGTCTCCCTCACCTCCCCCACTCCCACTCAGCTTGGCGGCCGCTTCCCTGCCTTGCAAACATTGCTCTGGAACTGATGACCACAGGCGTACTGGGCTGCAAGCTCAAGGCTCTGCCTGGGCCAGCTGCTTCGGCCAGGGGTTCATTTCTTCCTGGAAAGACAAAGCCTTAGCCTCACCCCACGCCTGCACTTTGACACTGCAGCCAGCCCAGGTGTAGGAAAGGCTCTGTGGAGTCAGAAGTGCCGAGACAGGCAGATGGCACCGCAGGCTTTGGGGGCCAGGGCGCAACTGGGCGAGCCCCTCCTCCCGGGAGTCGGGGAGGCCCGGCCTTCCTAGTGCCCAGGCCACGGATCCGGGGAGAAATCCGCCATGGAGGGCACGCGGGAGGACCTCTGCCTGAGGTCGCAGGTCTCACGCCAGGGCCACTGCAAGCCTGGCTCGGCTTGCCTGCTTTCTCCAGAGGAGGCTGGCCGACCAGCCGAACCTGGCACCTGGGCCAGGCCCGTTCCAAGGGGACGAGTTCCAGAGACTAGAGCCCTGGGGGCGGCTGCCAAGTCTCCTGGGGCGTGTGCTGGGCCCCCGTCAGTGGAGGAAGCAGCCTGGGAAACGGTGTGCCAGACCTGAGATCTGGAGGCCTCCCACACCCGGGTCCTGTCCTGCCCAGGCCCCCCGAGGGAGGACGATGGTCGTGGCAGTGGCCAGCGGGCTGGGGCTGGCGCCCAGCCTGCCCTTGGATGCCCCGGGGAAGGGCGCCGGGGGATGGGCTGCCCCTGGCCAGGTCTGAGGGACTGACCCAGCTCGGGGCTGTCGGGGGCAGAGAGAGAATCCCCATCCGCCCTTTCTCTTCAGGTTCTTAGGGCTGGCCAATTCCTTAACAAGACAGGTTGTCTGGAGAAAATCAGACCCAGCTCAAGAACATGTGTCCATGGGGGAAACCCGGGAAACTGAGTCTCCCCACACAATAGCAGAGATTCTCATCTTGCATCCTCTCCTGAGCTAATGACAAATGTGGATGTCCTGGGTGGGCCTGTGGAATGGGAGAGGGGAGGAAGTCTATTGTCATGCAGAGGGACAAGGAAAGACTTGTCTGAATCTTATGCCCTGCACTGGGGTCAGGTCGGGAAGGGACTGGCACAGAGGTGAGCAGGAACAGGCCTCTCTGTGGTGGGGCTGGCCCCGGGGCAGGCGTGGGGGTGATGGGTGGAAGTGGGATGGCGTGTGAGTTGGCAGCAGCCAGCGGTGGAGGCAGAGACTCAGAGGTCAGGGATCTCTCTCTCTCTCTCTGTCTCTGTCTCTGTGTCCCTCAGGGAGCTGAGGAGAGTAAGGTGGCGCCCCCTGCCCACCTCGCCTACCTCTCCATGGGCCCTTCTTTCTCTGGCCGCTCCGGGAGCCCTGCGGGCTTGGCTTCAACCCCCCACCCACCGCACAGGCCGAGGGCGCATGCGCGACCGCCGGGGCCTAGGGCTGACCTCGGGGGTCCTCAGTGAAGGCCCCGCCCTCCCTCCAGGCTCTGACCCAGCTGCAGCTGTTCCATCGCCGCCCTTCTGGACTCGGCTTCAGCTGTTGTCTCCCTCCCCTCCCCCACTCCCACTCAGCTTGGCGGCCGCTTCCCTGCCTTGCAAACATTGCTCTGGAACTGATGACCACAGGCGTACTGGGCTGCAAGCTCAAGGCTCTGCCTGGGCCAGCTGCTTCGGCCAGGGGTTCATTTCTTCCTGGAAAGACAAAGCCTTAGCCTCACCCCACGCCTGCACTTTGACACTGCAGCCAGCCCAGGTGTAGGAAAGGCTCTGTGGAGTCAGAAGTGCCGAGACAGGCAGATGGCACCGCAGGCTTTGGGGGCCAGGGCGCAACTGGGCGAGCCCCTCCTCCCGGGAGTCGGGGAGTCCCGGCCTTCCTAGTGCCCAGGCCACGGATCCGGGGAGAAATCCGCCATGGAGGGCACGCGGGAGGACCTCTGCCTGAGGTCGCAGGTGTCACGCCAGGGCCACTGCAAGCCTGGCTCGGCTTGCCTGCTTTCCCAAGAGGAGGCTGGCCGACCAGCCGAACCTGGCACCTGGGCCAGACCCCTTCCAAGGGGACGAGTTCCAGAGGCTAGAGCCCTGGGGGCGGCTGCCAAGTCTCCTGGGGGTTGTGCTAGGCCCCCGTCAGAGGAGGAAGCAGCCTGGTAAACGGTGTGCCAGACTTGAGATCTGGAGGCCTCCCACACCCGGGTCCTGTCCTGCCCAGGCCCCCCGAGGGAGGACGATGGTCGTGGCAGTGGCGAGCGGGCTGGGGCTGGAGCCCAGCCTGCCCTTGGATGCCCCGGGGAAGGGCGCCGGGGGATGGGCTGCCCCTGGCCAGGTCTGAGGGACCGACCCAGCTCGGGGCTGTCGGGGGCAGAGAGAGAATCCCCATCCGCCCTTTCTCTTCAGGTTCTTAGGGCTGGCCAATTCCTTAACAAGACAGGTTGTCTGGAGAAAATCAGACCCAGCTCAAGAACATGTGTCCATGGGGGAAACCCGGGAAACTGAGTCTCCCCACACAATAGCAGAGATTCTCATCTTGCATCCTCTCCTGAGCTAATGACAAATGTGGATGTCCTGGGTGGGCCTGTGGAATGGGAGAGGGGAGGAAGTCTATTGTCATGCAGAGGGACAAGGAAAGACTTGTCTGAATCTTATGCCCTGCACTGGGGTCAGGTCGGGAAGGGACTGGCACAGAGGTGAGCAGGAACAGGCCTCTCTGTGGTGGGGCTGGCCCCGGGGCAGGCGTGGGGGTGATGGGTGGAATTGGGATGGCGTGTGAGTTGGCAGCAGCCAGCGGTGGAGGCAGAGACTCAGAGGTCAGGGATCTCTCTCTCTCTCTCTGTCTCTGTCTCTGTGTCCCTCAGGGAGCTGAGGAGAGTAAGGTGGCGCCCCCTGCCCACCTCGCCTACCTCTCCATGGGCCCTTCTTTCTCTGGCCGCTCCGGGAGCCCTGCGGGCTTGGCTTCAACCCCCCACCCACCGCACAGGCCGAGGGCGCATGCGCGACCGCCGGGGCCTAGGGCTGACCTCGGGGGTCCTCAGTGAAGGCCCCGCCCTCCCTCCAGGCTCTGACCCAGCTGCAGCTGTTCCATCGCCGCCCTTCTGGACTCGGCTTCAGCTGTTGTCTCCCTCCCCTCCCCCACTCCCACTCAGCTTGGCGGCCGCTTCCCTGCCTTGCAAACATTGCTCTGGAACTGATGACCACAGGCGTACTGGGCTGCAAGCTCAAGGCTCTGCCTGGGCCAGCTGCTTTGGCCAGGGGTTCATTTCTTCCTGGAAAGACAAAGCCTTAGCCTCACCCCACGCCTGCACTTTGACACTGCAGCCAGCCCAGGTGTAGGAAAGGCTCTGTGGAGTCAGAAGTGCCGAGACAGGCAGATGGCACCGCAGGCTTTGGGGGCCAGGGCGCAACTGGGCGAGCCCCTCCTCCCGGGAGTCGGGGAGGCCCGGCCTTCCTAGTGCCCAGGCCACGGATCCGGGGAGAAATCCGCCATGGAGGGCACGCGGGAGGACCTCTGCCTGAGGTCGCAGGTCTCACGCCAGGGCCACTGCAAGCCTGGCTCGGCTTGCCTGCTTTCTCCAGAGGAGGCTGGCCGACCAGCCGAACCTGGCACCTGGGCCAGGCCCGTTCCAAGGGGACGAGTTCCAGAGACTAGAGCCCTGGGGGCGGCTGCCAAGTCTCCTGGGGGTTGTGCTGGGCCCCCGTCAGTGGAGGAAGCAGCCTGGGAAACGGTGTGCCAGACCTGAGATCTGGAGGCCTCCCACACCCGGGTCCTGTCCTGCCCAGGCCCCCCGAGGGAGGACGATGGTCGTGGCAGTGGCGAGCGGGCTGGGGCTGGAGCCCAGCCTGCCCTTGGATGCCCCGGGGAAGGGCGCCGGGGGATGGGCTGCCCCTGGCCAGGTCTGAGGGACCGACCCAGCTCGGGGCTGTCGGGGGCAGAGAGAGAATCCCCATCCGCCCTTTCTCTTCAGGTTCTTAGGGCTGGCAAATTCCTTAACAAGACAGGTTGTCTGGAGAAAATCAGACCCAGCTCAAGAACATGTGTCCATGGGGGAAACCCGGGAAACTGAGTCTCCCCACACAATAGCAGAGATTCTCATCTTGCATCCTCTCCTGAGCTAATGACAAATGTGGATGTCCTGGGTGGGCCTGTGGAATGGGAGAGGGGAGGAAGTCTATTGTCATGCAGAGGGACAAGGAAAGACTTGTCTGAATCTTATGCCCTGCACTGGGGTCAGGTCGGGAAGGGACTGGCACAGAGGTGAGCAGGAACAGGCCTCTCTGTGGTGGGGCTGGCCCCGGGGCAGGCGTGGGGGTGATGGGTGGAAGTGGGATGGCGTGTGAGTTGGCAGCAGCCAGCGGTGGAGGCAGAGACTCAGAGGTCAGGGATCTCTCTCTCTCTCTCTGTCTCTGTCTCTGTGTCCCTCAGGGAGCTGAGGAGAGTAAGGTGGCGCCCCCTGCTCACCTCGCCTACCTCTCCATGGGCCCTTCTTTCTCTGGCCGCTCCGGGAGCCCTGCGGGCTTGGCTTCAACCCCCCACCCACCGCACAGGCCGAGGGCGCATGCGCGACCGCCGGGGCCTAGGGCTGACCTCGGGGGTCCTCAGTGAAGGCCCCGCCCTCCCTCCAGGCTCTGACCCAGCTGCAGCTGTTCCATCGCCGCCCTTCTGGACTCGGCTTCAGCTGTTGTCTCCCTCCCCTCCCCCACTCCCACTCAGATTGGAGGCCGCTTCAATGCCTTGCAAACATTGCTCTGGAACTGATGACCACAGGCGTACTGGGCTGCAAGCTCAAGGCTCTGCCTGGGCCAGCTGCTTCGGCCAGGGGTTCATTTCTTCCTGGAAAGACAAAGCCTTAGCCTCACCCCACGCCTGCACTTTGACACTGCAGCCAGCCCAGGTGTAGGAAAGGCTCTGTGGAGTCAGAAGTGCCGAGACAGGCAGATGGCACCGCAGGCTTTGGGGGCCAGGGCACAACTGGGCGAGCCCCTCCTCCCGGGAGTCGGGGAGGCCCGGCCTTCCTAGTGCCCAGGCCACGGATCCGGGGAGAAATCCGCCATGGAGGGCACGCGGGAGGACCTCTGCCTGAGGTGGCAGGTGTCACGCCAGGGCCACTGCAAGCCTGGCTCGGCTTGCCTGCTTTCCCAAGAGGAGGCTGGCCGACCAGCCGAACCTGGCACCTGGGCCAGACCCCTTCCAAGGGGACGAGTTCCAGAGGCTAGAGCCCTGGGGGCGGCTGCCAAGTCTCCTGGGGGTTGTGCTAGGCCCCCGTCAGAGGAGGAAGCAGCCTGGTAAACGGTGTGCCAGACTTGAGATCTGGAGGCCTCCCACACCCGGGTCCTGTCCTGCCCAGGCCCCCCGAGGGAGGACGATGGTCGTGGCAGTGGCGAGCGGGCTGGGGCTGGAGCCCAGCCTGCCCTTGGATGCCCCGGGGAAGGGCGCCGGGGGATGGGCTGCCCCTGGCCAGGTCTGAGGGACCGACCCAGCTCGGGGCTGTCGGGGGCAGAGAGAGAATCCCCATCCGCCCTTTCTCTTCAGGTTCTTAGGGCTGGCCAATTCCTTAACAAGACAGGTTGTCTGGAGAAAATCAGACCCAGCTCAAGAACATGTGTCCATGGGGGAAACCCGGGAAACTGAGTCTCCCCACACAATAGCAGAGATTCTCATCTTGCATCCTCTCCTGAGCTAATGACAAATGTGGATGTCCTGGGTGGGCCTGTGGAATGGGAGAGGGGAGGAAGTCTATTGTCATGCAGAGGGACAAGGAAAGACTTGTCTGAATCTTATGCCCTGCACTGGGGTCAGGTCGGGAAGGGACTGGCACAGAGGTGAGCAGGAACAGGCCTCTCTGTGGTGGGGCTGGCCCCGGGGCAGGCGTGGGGGTGATGGGTGGAATTGGGATGGCGTGTGAGTTGGCAGCAGCCAGCGGTGGAGGCAGAGACTCAGAGGTCAGGGATCTCTCTCTCTCTCTCTGTCTCTGTCTCTGTGTCCCTCAGGGAGCTGAGGAGAGTAAGGTGGCGCCCCCTGCCCACCTCGCCTACCTCTCCATGGGCCCTTATTTCTCTGGCCGCTCCGGGAGCCCTGCGGGCTTGGCTTCAACCCCCCACCCACCGCACAGGCCGAGGGCGCATGCGCGACCGCCGGGGCCTAGGGCTGACCTCGGGGGTCCTCAGTGAAGGCCCCGCCCTCCCTCCAGGCTCTGACCCAGCTGCAGCTGTTCCATCGCCGCCCTTCTGGACTCGGCTTCAGCTGTTGTCTCCCTCCCCTCCCCCACTCCCACTCAGCTTGGCGGCCGCTTCCCTGCCTTGCAAACATTGCTCTGGAACTGATGACCACAGGCGTACTGGGCTGCAAGCTCAAGGCTCTGCCTGGGCCAGCTGCTTTGGCCAGGGGTTCATTTCTTCCTGGAAAGACAAAGCCTTAGCCTCACCCCACGCCTGCACTTTGACACTGCAGCCAGCCCAGGTGTAGGAAAGGCTCTGTGGAGTCAGAAGTGCCGAGACAGGCAGATGGCACCGCAGGCTTTGGGGGCCAGGGCGCAACTGGGCGAGCCCCTCCTCCCGGGAGTCGGGGAGGCCCGGCCTTCCTAGTGCCCAGGCCACGGATCCGGGGAGAAATCCGCCATGGAGGGCACGCGGGAGGACCTCTGCCTGAGGTCGCAGGTCTCACGCCAGGGCCACTGCAAGCCTGGCTCGGCTTGCCTGCTTTCTCCAGAGGAGGCTGGCCGACCAGCCGAACCTGGCACCTGGGCCAGGCCCGTTCCAAGGGGACGAGTTCCAGAGGCTAGAGCCCTGGGGGCGGCTGCCAAGTCTCCTGGGGGTTGTGCTGGGCCCCCGTCAGTGGAGGAAGCAGCCTGGGAAACGGTGTGCCAGACCTGAGATCTGGAGGCCTCCCACACCCGGGTCCTGTCCTGCCCAGGCCCCCCGAGGGAGGACGATGGTCGTGGCAGTGGCGAGCGGGCTGGGGCTGGAGCCCAGCCTGCCCTTGGATGCCCCGGGGAAGGGCGCCGGGGGATGGGCTGCCCCTGGCCAGGTCTGAGGGACCGACCCAGCTCGGGGCTGTCGGGGGCAGAGAGAGAATCCCCATCCGCCCTTTCTCTTCAGGTTCTTAGGGCTGGCCAATTCCTTAACAAGACAGGTTGTCTGGAGAAAATCAGACCCAGCTCAAGAACATGTGTCCATGGGGGAAACCCGGGAAACTGAGTCTCCCCACACAATAGCAGAGATTCTCATCTTGCATCCTCTCCTGAGCTAATGACAAATGTGGATGTCCTGGGTGGGCCTGTGGAATGGGAGAGGGGAGGAAGTCTATTGTCATGCAGAGGGACAAGGAAAGACTTGTCTGAATCTTATGCCCTGCACTGGGGTCAGGTCGGGAAGGGACTGGCACAGAGGTGAGCAGGAACAGGCCTCTCTGTGGTGGGGCTGGCCCCGGGGCAGGCGTGGGGGTGATGGGTGGAAGTGGGATGGCGTGTGAGTTGGCAGCAGCCAGCGGTGGAGGCAGAGACTCAGAGGTCAGGGATCTCTCTCTCTCTCTCTGTCTCTGTCTCTGTGTCCCTCAGGGAGCTGAGGAGAGTAAGGTGGCGCCCCCTGCTCACCTCGCCTACCTCTCCATGGGCCCTTCTTTCTCTGGCCGCTCCGGGAGCCCTGCGGGCTTGGCTTCAACTCCCCACCCACCGCACAGGCCGAGGGCGCATGCGCGACCGCCGGGGCCTAGGGCTGACCTCGGGGGTCCTCAGTGAAGGCCCCGCCCTCCCTCCAGGCTCTGACCCAGCTGCAGCTGTTCCATCGCCGCCCTTCTGGACTCGGCTTCAGCTGTTGTCTCCCTCCCCTCCCCCACTCCCACTCAGATTGGAGGCCGCTTCAATGCCTTGCAAACATTGCTCTGGAACTGATGACCACAGGCGTACTGGGCTGCAAGCTCAAGGCTCTGCCTGGGCCAGCTGCTTCGGCCAGGGGTTCATTTCTTCCTGGAAAGACAAAGCCTTAGCCTCACCCCACGCCTGCACTTTGACACTGCAGCCAGCCCAGGTGTAGGAAAGGCTCTGTGGAGTCAGAAGTGCCGAGACAGGCAGATGGCACCGCAGGCTTTGGGGGCCAGGGCACAACTGGGCGAGCCCCTCCTCCCGGGAGTCGGGGAGGCCCGGCCTTCCTAGTGCCCAGGCCACGGATCCGGGGAGAAATCCGCCATGGAGGGCACGCGGGAGGACCTCTGCTTGAGGTCGCAGGTCTCACGCCAGGGCCACTGCAAGCCTGGCTCGGCTTGCCTGCTTTCCCAAGAGGAGGCTGGCCGACCAGCCGAACCTGGCACCTGGGCCAGACCCCTTCCAAGGGGACGAGTTCCAGAGGCTAGAGCCCTGGGGGCGGCTGCCAAGTCTCCTGGGGGTTGTGCTAGGCCCCCGTCAGAGGAGGAAGCAGCCTGGTAAACGGTGTGCCAGACTTGAGATCTGGAGGCCTCCCACACCCGGGTCCTGTCCTGCCCAGGCCCCCCGAGGGAGGACGATGGTCGTGGCAGTGGCGAGCGGGCTGGGGCTGGAGCCCAGCCTGCCCTTGGATGCCCCGGGGAAGGGCGCCGGGGGATGGGCTGCCCCTGGCCAGGTCTGAGGGACCGACCCAGCTCGGGGCTGTCGGGGGCAGAGAGAGAATCCCCATCCGCCCTTTCTCTTCAGGTTCTTAGGGCTGGCCAATTCCTTAACAAGACAGGTTGTCTGGAGAAAATCAGACCCAGCTCAAGAACATGTGTCCATGGGGGAAACCCGGGAAACTGAGTCTCCCCACACAATAGCAGAGATTCTCATCTTGCATCCTCTCCTGAGCTAATGACAAATGTGGATGTCCTGGGTGGGCCTGTGGAATGGGAGAGGGGAGGAAGTCTATTGTCATGCAGAGGGACAAGGAAAGACTTGTCTGAATCTTATGCCCTGCACTGGGGTCAGGTCGGGAAGGGACTGGCACAGAGGTGAGCAGGAACAGGCCTCTCTGTGGTGGGGCTGGCCCCGGGGCAGGCGTGGGGGTGATGGGTGGAAGTGGGATGGCGTGTGAGTTGGCAGCAGCCAGCGGTGGAGGCAGAGACTCAGAGGTCAGGGATCTCTCTCTCTCTCTCTGTCTCTGTCTCTGTGTCCCTCAGGGAGCTGAGGAGAGTAAGGTGGCGCCCCCTGCCCACCTCGCCTAGCTCTCCATGGGCCCTTCTTTCTCTGGCCGCTCCGGGAGCCCTGCGGGCTTGGCTTCAAACCCCCACCCACCGCACAGGCCGAGGGCGCATGCGCGACCGCCGGATCCTAGGGCTGACCTCGGGTGTCCTCAGTGAAGGCCCCGCCCTCCCTCCAGGCTCTGACCCAGCTGCAGCTGTTCCATCGCCGCCCTTCTGGACTCGGCTTCAGCTGTTGTCTCCCTCCCCTCCCCCACTCCCACTCAGATTGGAGGCCGCTTCAATGCCTTGCAAACATTGCTCTGGAACTGATGACCACAGGCGTACTGGGCTGCAAGCTCAAGGCTCTGCCTGGGCCAGCTGCTTCGGCCAGGGGTTCATTTCTTCCTGGAAAGACAAAGCCTTAGCCTCACCCCACGCCTGCACTTTGACACTGCAGCCAGCCCAGGTGTAGGAAAGGCTCTGTGGAGTCAGAAGTGCCGAGACAGGCAGATGGCACCGCAGGCTTTGGGGGCCAGGGCACAACTGGGCGAGCCCCTCCTCCCGGGAGTCGGGGAGGCCCGGCCTTCCTAGTGCCCAGGCCACGGATCCGGGGAGAAATCCGCCATGGAGGGCACGCGGGAGGACCTCTGCCTGAGGTCGCAGGTCTCACGCCAGGGCCACTGCAAGCCTGGCTCGGCTTGCCTGCTTTCCCAAGAGGAGGCTGGCCGACCAGCCGAACCTGGCACCTGGGCCAGACCCCTTCCAAGGGGACGAGTTCCAGAGGCTAGAGCCCTGGGGGCGGCTGCCAAGTCTCCTGGGGGTTGTGCTAGGCCCCCGTCAGAGGAGGAAGCAGCCTGGTAAACGGTGTGCCAGACTTGAGATCTGGAGGCCTCCCACACCCGGGTCCTGTCCTGCCCAGGCCCCCCGAGGGAGGACGATGGTCGTGGCAGTGGCGAGCGGGCTGGGGCTGGAGCCCAGCCTGCCCTTGGATGCCCCGGGGAAGGGCGCCGGGGGATGGGCTGCCCCTGGCCAGGTCTGAGGGACCGACCCAGCTCGGGGCTGTCGGGGGCAGAGAGAGAATCCCCATCCGCCCTTTCTCTTCAGGTTCTTAGGGCTGGCCAATTCCTTAACAAGACAGGTTGTCTGGAGAAAATCAGACCCAGCTCAAGAACATGTGTCCATGGGGGAAACCCGGGAAACTGAGTCTCCCCACACAATAGCAGAGATTCTCATCTTGCATCCTCTCCTGAGCTAATGACAAATGTGGATGTCCTGGGTGGGCCTGTGGAATGGGAGAGGGGAGGAAGTCTATTGTCATGCAGAGGGACAAGGAAAGACTTGTCTGAATCTTATGCCCTGCACTGGGGTCAGGTCGGGAAGGGACTGGCACAGAGGTGAGCAGGAACAGGCCTCTCTGTGGTGGGGCTGGCCCCGGGGCAGGCGTGGGGGTGATGGGTGGAAGTGGGATGGCGTGTGAGTTGGCAGCAGCCAGCGGTGGAGGCAGAGACTCAGAGGTCAGGGATCTCTCTCTCTCTCTCTGTCTCTGTCTCTGTGTCCCTCAGGGAGCTGAGGAGAGTAAGGTGGCGCCCCCTGCCCACCTCGCCTACCTCTCCATGGGCCCTTCTTTCTCTGGCCGCTCCGGGAGCCCTGCGGGCTTGGCTTCAAACCCCCACCCACCGCACAGGCCGAGGGCGCATGCGCGACCGCCGGATCCTAGGGCTGACCTCGGGTGTCCTCAGTGAAGGCCCCGCCCTCCCTCCAGGCTCTGACCCAGCTGCAGCTGTTCCATCGCCGCCCTTCTGGACTCGGCTTCAGCTGTTGTCTCCCTCCCCTCCCCCACTCCCACTCAGCTTGGCGGCCGCTTCCCTGCCTTGCAAACATTGCTCTGGAACTGATGACCACAGGCGTACTGGGCTGCAAGCTCAAGGCTCTGCCTGGGCCAGCTGCTTCGGCCAGGGGTTCATTTCTTCCTGGAAAGACAAAGCCTTAGCCTCACCCCACGCCTGCACTTTGACACTGCAGCCAGCCCAGGTGTAGGAAAGGCTCTGTGGAGTCAGAAGTGCCGAGACAGGCAGATGGCACCGCAGGCTTTGGGGGCCAGGGCGCAACTGGGCGAGCCCCTCCTCCCGGGAGTCGGGGAGGCCCGGCCTTCCTAGTGCCCAGGCCACGGATCCGGGGAGAAATCCGCCATGGAGGGCACGCGGGAGGACCTCTGCCTGAGGTGGCAGGTGTCACGCCAGGGCCACTGCAAGCCTGGCTCGGCTTGCCTGCTTTCCCAAGAGGAGGCTGGCCGACCAGCCGAACCTGGCACCTGGGCCAGACCCCTTCCAAGGGGACGAGTTCCAGAGGCTAGAGCCCTGGGGGCGGCTGCCAAGTCTCCTGGGGGTTGTGCTAGGCCCCCGTCAGAGGAGGAAGCAGCCTGGTAAACGGTGTGCCAGACTTGAGATCTGGAGGCCTCCCACACCCGGGTCCTGTCCTGCCCAGGCCCCCCGAGGGAGGACGATGGTCGTGGCAGTGGCGAGCGGGCTGGGGCTGGAGCCCAGCCTGCCCTTGGATGCCCCGGGGAAGGGCGCCGGGGGATGGGCTGCCCCTGGCCAGGTCTGAGGGACCGACCCAGCTCGGGGCTGTCGGGGGCAGAGAGAGAATCCCCATCCGCCCTTTCTCTTCAGGTTCTTAGGGCTGGCCAATTCCTTAACAAGACAGGTTGTCTGGAGAAAATCAGACCCAGCTCAAGAACATGTGTCCATGGGGGAAACCCGGGAAACTGAGTCTCCCCACACAATAGCAGAGATTCTCATCTTGCATCCTCTCCTGAGCTAATGACAAATGTGGATGTCCTGGGTGGGCCTGTGGAATGGGAGAGGGGAGGAAGTCTATTGTCATGCAGAGGGACAAGGAAAGACTTGTCTGAATCTTATGCCCTGCACTGGGGTCAGGTCGGGAAGGGACTGGCACAGAGGTGAGCAGGAACAGGCCTCTCTGTGGTGGGGCTGGCCCCGGGGCAGGCGTGGGGGTGATGGGTGGAAGTGGGATGGCGTGTGAGTTGGCAGCAGCCAGCGGTGGAGGCAGAGACTCAGAGGTCAGGGATCTCTCTCTCTCTCTCTGTCTCTGTCTCTGTGTCCCTCAGGGAGCTGAGGAGAGTAAGGTGGCGCCCCCTGCTCACCTCGCCTACCTCTCCATGGGCCCTTCTTTCTCTGGCCGCTCCGGGAGCCCTGCGGGCTTGGCTTCAACCCCCCACCCACCGCACAGGCCGAGGGCGCATGCGCGACCGCCGGGGCCTAGGGCTGACCTCGGGGGTCCTCAGTGAAGGCCCCGCCCTCCCTCCAGGCTCTGACCCAGCTGCAGCTGTTCCATCGCCGCCCTTCTGGACTCGGCTTCAGCTGTTGTCTCCCTCCCCTCCCCCACTCCCACTCAGATTGGAGGCCGCTTCAATGCCTTGCAAACATTGCTCTGGAACTGATGACCACAGGCGTACTGGGCTGCAAGCTCAAGGCTCTGCCTGGGCCAGCTGCTTCGGCCAGGGGTTCATTTCTTCCTGGAAAGACAAAGCCTTAGCCTCACCCCACGCCTGCACTTTGACACTGCAGCCAGCCCAGGTGTAGGAAAGGCTCTGTGGAGTCAGAAGTGCCGAGACAGGCAGATGGCACCGCAGGCTTTGGGGGCCAGGGCACAACTGGGCGAGCCCCTCCTCCCGGGAGTCGGGGAGGCCCGGCCTTCCTAGTGCCCAGGCCACGGATCCGGGGAGAAATCCGCCATGGAGGGCACGCGGGAGGACCTCTGCCTGAGGTCGCAGGTCTCACGCCAGGGCCACTGCAAGCCTGGCTCGGCTTGCCTGCTTTCCCAAGAGGAGGCTGGCCGACCAGCCGAACCTGGCACCTGGGCCAGACCCCTTCCAAGGGGACGAGTTCCAGAGGCTAGAGCGCTGGGGGCGGCTGCCAAGTCTCCTGGGGGTTGTGCTAGGCCCCCGTCAGAGGAGGAAGCAGCCTGGTAAACGGTGTGCCAGACTTGAGATCTGGAGGCCTCCCACACCCGGGTCCTGTCCTGCCCAGGCCCCCCGAGGGAGGACGATGGTCGTGGCAGTGGCGAGCGGGCTGGGGCTGGAGCCCAGCCTGCCCTTGGATGCCCCGGGGAAGGGCGCAGGGGGATGGGCTGCCCCTGGCCAGGTCTGAGGGACCGACCCAGCTCGGGGCTGTCGGGGGCAGAGAGAGAATCCCCATCCGCCCTTTCTCTTCAGGTTCTTAGGGCTGGCCAATTCCTTAACAAGACAGGTTGTCTGGAGAAAATCAGACCCAGCTCAAGAACATGTGTCCATGGGGGAAACCCGGGAAACTGAGTCTCCCCACACAATAGCAGAGATTCTCATCTTGCATCCTCTCCTGAGCTAATGACAAATGTGGATGTCCTGGGTGGGCCTGTGGAATGGGAGAGGGGAGGAAGTCTATTGTCATGCAGAGGGACAAGGAAAGACTTGTCTGAATCTTATGCCCTGCACTGGGGTCAGGTCGGGAAGGGACTGGCACAGAGGTGAGCAGGAACAGGCCTCTCTGTGGTGGGGCTGGCCCCGGGGCAGGCGTGGGGGTGATGGGTGGAAGTGGGATGGCGTGTGAGTTGGCAGCAGCCAGCGGTGGAGGCAGAGACTCAGAGGTCAGGGATCTCTCTCTCTCTCTCTGTCTCTGTCTCTGTGTCCCTCAGGGAGCTGAGGAGAGTAAGGTGGCGCCCCCTGCCCACCTCGCCTACCTCTCCATGGGCCCTTCTTTCTCTGGCCGCTCCGGGAGCCCTGCGGGCTTGGCTTCAAACCCCCACCCACCGCACAGGCCGAGGGCGCATGCGCGACCGCCGGATCCTAGGGCTGACCTCGGGTGTCCTCAGTGAAGGCCCCGCCCTCCCTCCAGGCTCTGACCCAGCTGCAGCTGTTCCATCGCCGCCCTTCTGGACTCGGCTTCAGCTGTTGTCTCCCTCCCCTCCCCCACTCCCACTCAGCTTGGCGGCCGCTTCCCTGCCTTGCAAACATTGCTCTGGAACTGATGACCACAGGCGTACTGGGCTGCAAGCTCAAGGCTCTGCCTGGGCCAGCTGCTTCGGCCAGGGGTTCATTTCTTCCTGGAAAGACAAAGCCTTAGCCTCACCCCACGCCTGCACTTTGACACTGCAGCCAGCCCAGGTGTAGGAAAGGCTCTGTGGAGTCAGAAGTGCCGAGACAGGCAGATGGCACCGCAGGCTTTGGGGGCCAGGGCACAACTGGGCGAGCCCCTCCTCCCGGGAGTCGGGGAGGCCCGGCCTTCCTAGTGCCCAGGCCACGGATCCGGGGAGAAATCCGCCATGGAGGGCACGCGGGAGGACCTCTGCCTGAGGTGGCAGGTGTCACGCCAGGGCCACTGCAAGCCTGGCTCGGCTTGCCTGCTTTCCCAAGAGGAGGCTGGCCGACCAGCCGAACCTGGCACCTGGGCCAGACCCCTTCCAAGGGGACGAGTTCCAGAGGCTAGAGCCCTGGGGGCGGCTGCCAAGTCTCCTGGGGGTTGTGCTAGGCCCCCGTCAGAGGAGGAAGCAGCCTGGTAAACGGTGTGCCAGACTTGAGATCTGGAGGCCTCCCACACCCGGGTCCTGTCCTGCCCAGGCCCCCCGAGGGAGGACGATGGTCGTGGCAGTGGCGAGCGGGCTGGGGCTGGAGCCCAGCCTGCCCTTGGATGCCCCGGGGAAGGGCGCCAGGGGATGGGCTGCCCCTGGCCAGGTCTGAGGGACCGACCCAGCTCGGGGCTGTCGGGGGCAGAGAGAGAATCCCCATCCGCCCTTTCTCTTCAGGTTCTTAGGGCTGGCCAATTCCTTAACAAGACAGGTTGTCTGGAGAAAATCAGACCCAGCTCAAGAACATGTGTCCATGGGGGAAACCCGGGAAACTGAGTCTCCCCACACAATAGCAGAGATTCTCATCTTGCATCCTCTCCTGAGCTAATGACAAATGTGGATGTCCTGGGTGGGCCTGTGGAATGGGAGAGGGGAGGAAGTCTATTGTCATGCAGAGGGACAAGGAAAGACTTGTCTGAATCTTATGCCCTGCACTGGGGTCAGGTCGGGAAGGGACTGGCACAGAGGTGAGCAGGAACAGGCCTCTCTGTGGTGGGGCTGGCCCCGGGGCAGGCGTGGGGGTGATGGGTGGAAGTGGGATGGCGTGTGAGTTGGCAGCAGCCAGCGGTGGAGGCAGAGACTCAGAGGTCAGGGATCTCTCTCTCTCTCTCTGTCTCTGTCTCTGTGTCCCTCAGGGAGCTGAGGAGAGTAAGGTGGCGCCCCCTGCCCACCTCGCCTACCTCTCCATGGGCCCTTCTTTCTCTGGCCGCTCCGGGAGCCCTGCGGGCTTGGCTTCAACCCCCCACCCACCGCACAGGCCGAGGGCGCATGCGCGACCGCCGGGGCCTAGGGCTGACCTCGGGGGTCCTCAGTGAAGGCCCCTCCCTCCCTCCAGGCTCTGACCCAGCTGCAGCTGTTCCATCGCCGCCCTTCTGGACTCGGCTTCAGCTGTTGTCTCCCTCCCCTCCCCCACTCCCACTCAGCTTGGCGGCCGCTTCCCTGCCTTGCAAACATTGCTCTGGAACTGATGACCACAGGCGTACTGGGCTGCAAGCTCAAGGCTCTGCCTGGGCCAGCTGCTTTGGCCAGGGGTTCATTTCTTCCTGGAAAGACAAAGCCTTAGCCTCACCCCACGCCTGCACTTTGACACTGCAGCCAGCCCAGGTGTAGGAAAGGCTCTGTGGAGTCAGAAGTGCCGAGACAGGCAGATGGCACCGCAGGCTTTGGGGGCCAGGGCGCAACTGGGCGAGCCCCTCCTCCCGGGAGTCGGGGAGGCCCGGCCTTCCTAGTGCCCAGGCCACGGATCCGGGGAGAAATCCGCCATGGAGGGCACGCGGGAGGACCTCTGCCTGAGGTCGCAGGTCTCACGCCAGGGCCACTGCAAGCCTGGCTCGGCTTGCCTGCTTTCTCCAGAGGAGGCTGGCCGACCAGCCGAACCTGGCACCTGGGCCAGGCCCGTTCCAAGGGGACGAGTTCCAGAGACTAGAGCCCTGGGGGCGGCTGCCAAGTCTCCTGGGGCGTGTGCTGGGCCCCCGTCAGTGGAGGAAGCAGCCTGGGAAACGGTGTGCCAGACCTGAGATCTGGAGGCCTCCCACACCCGGGTCCTGTCCTGCCCAGGCCCCCCGAGGGAGGACGATGGTCGTGGCAGTGGCGAGCGGGCTGGGGCTGGAGCCCAGCCTGCCCTTGGATGCCCCGGGGAAGGGCGCCGGGGGATGGGCTGCCCCTGGCCAGGTCTGAGGGACCGACCCAGCTCGGGGCTGTCGGGGGCAGAGAGAGAATCCCCATCCGCCCTTTCTCTTCAGGTTCTTAGGGCTGGCCAATTCCTTAACAAGACAGGTTGTCTGGAGAAAATCAGACCCAGCTCAAGAACATGTGTCCATGGGGGAAACCCGGGAAACTGAGTCTCCCCACACAATAGCAGAGATTCTCATCTTGCATCCTCTCCTGAGCTAATGACAAATGTGGATGTCCTGGGTGGGCCTGTGGAATGGGAGAGGGGAGGAAGTCTATTGTCATGCAGAGGGACAAGGAAAGACTTGTCTGAATCTTATGCCCTGCACTGGGGTCAGGTCGGGAAGGGACTGGCACAGAGGTGAGCAGGAACAGGCCTCTCTGTGGTGGGGCTGGCCCCGGGGCAGGCGTGGGGGTGATGGGTGGAAGTGGGATGGCGTGTGAGTTGGCAGCAGCCAGCGGTGGAGGCAGAGACTCAGAGGTCAGGGATCTCTCTCTCTCTCTCTGTCTCTGTCTCTGTGTCCCTCAGGGAGCTGAGGAGAGTAAGGTGGCGCCCCCTGCCCACCTCGCCTACCTCTCCATGGGCCCTTCTTTCTCTGGCCGCTCCGGGAGCCCTGCGGGCTTGGCTTCAACCCCCCACCCACCGCACAGGCCAAGGGCGCATGCGCGACCGCCGGGGCCTAGGGCTGACCTCGGGGGTCCTCAGTGAAGGCCCCGCCCTCCCTCCAGGCTCTGACCCAGCTGCAGCTGTTCCATCGCCGCCCTTCTGGACTCGGCTTCAGCTGTTGTCTCCCTCCCCTCCCCCACTCCCACTCAGCTTGGCGGCCGCTTCCCTGCCTTGCAAACATTGCTCTGGAACTGATGACCACAGGCGTACTGGGCTGCAAGCTCAAGGCTCTGCCTGGGCCAGCTGCTTTGGCCAGGGGTTCATTTCTTCCTGGAAAGACAAAGCCTTAGCCTCACCCCACGCCTGCACTTTGACACTGCAGCCAGCCCAGGTGTAGGAAAGGCTCTGTGGAGTCAGAAGTGCCGAGACAGGCAGATGGCACCGCAGGCTTTGGGGGCCAGGGCGCAACTGGGCGAGCCCCTCCTCCCGGGAGTCGGGGAGGCCCGGCCTTCCTAGTGCCCAGGCCACGGATCCGGGGAGAAATCCGCCATGGAGGGCACGCGGGAGGACCTCTGCCTGAGGTCGCAGGTCTCACGCCAGGGCCACTGCAAGCCTGGCTCGGCTTGCCTGCTTTCTCCAGAGGAGGCTGGCCGACCAGCCGAACCTGGCACCTGGGCCAGGCCCGTTCCAAGGGGACGAGTTCCAGAGACTAGAGCCCTGGGGGCGGCTGCCAAGTCTCCTGGGGCGTGTGCTGGGCCCCCGTCAGTGGAGGAAGCAGCCTGGGAAACGGTGTGCCAGACCTGAGATCTGGAGGCCTCCCACACCCGGGTCCTGTCCTGCCCAGGCCCCCCGAGGGAGGACGATGGTCGTGGCAGTGGCGAGCGGGCTGGGGCTGGAGCCCAGCCTGCCCTTGGATGCCCCGGGGAAGGGCGCCGGGGGATGGGCTGCCCCTGGCCAGGTCTGAGGGACCGACCCAGCTCGGGGCTGTCGGGGGCAGAGAGAGAATCCCCATCCGCCCTTTCTCTTCAGGTTCTTAGGGCTGGCCAATTCCTTAACAAGACAGGTTGTCTGGAGAAAATCAGACCCAGCTCAAGAACATGTGTCCATGGGGGAAACCCGGGAAACTGAGTCTCCCCACACAATAGCAGAGATTCTCATCTTGCATCGTCTCCTGAGCTAATGACAAATGTGGATGTCCTGGGTGGGCCTGTGGAATGGGAGAGGGGAGGAAGTCTATTGTCATGCAGAGGGACAAGGAAAGACTTGTCTGAATCTTATGCCCTGCACTGGGGTCAGGTCGGGAAGGGACTGGCACAGAGGTGAGCAGGAACAGGCCTCTCTGTGGTGGGGCTGGCCCCGGGGCAGGCGTGGGGGTGATGGGTGGAAGTGGGATGGCGTGTGAGTTGGCAGCAGCCAGCGGTGGAGGCAGAGACTCAGAGGTCAGGGATCTCTCTCTCTCTCTCTGTCTCTGTCTCTGTGTCCCTCAGGGAGCTGAGGAGAGTAAGGTGGCGCCCCCTGCCCACCTCGCCTACCTCTCCATGGGCCCTTCTTTCTCTGGCCGCTCCGGGAGCCCTGCGGGCTTGGCTTCAACCCCCCACCCACCGCACAGGCCAAGGGCGCATGCGCGACCGCCGGGGCCTAGGGCTGACCTCGGGGGTCCTCAGTGAAGGCCCCGCCCTCCCTCCAGGCTCTGACCCAGCTGCAGCTGTTCCATCGCCGCCCTTCTGGACTCGGCTTCAGCTGTTGTCTCCCTCCCCTCCCCCACTCCCACTCAGATTGGAGGCCGCTTCAATGCCTTGCAAACATTGCTCTGGAACTGATGACCACAGGCGTACTGGGCTGCAAGCTCAAGGCTCTGCCTGGGCCAGCTGCTTCGGCCAGGGGTTCATTTCTTCCTGGAAAGACAAAGCCTTAGCCTCACCCCACGCCTGCACTTTGACACTGCAGCCAGCCCAGGTGTAGGAAAGGCTCTGTGGAGTCAGAAGTGCCGAGACAGGCAGATGGCACCGCAGGCTTTGGGGGCCAGGGCACAACTGGGCGAGCCCCTCCTCCCGGGAGTCGGGGAGGCCCGGCCTTCCTAGTGCCCAGGCCACGGATCCGGGGAGAAATCCGCCATGGAGGGCACGCGGGAGGACCTCTGCCTGAGGTGGCAGGTGTCACGCCAGGGCCACTGCAAGCCTGGCTCGGCTTGCCTGCTTTCCCAAGAGGAGGCTGGCCGACCAGCCGAACCTGGCACCTGGGCCAGACCCCTTCCAAGGGGACGAGTTCCAGAGGCTAGAGTCCTGGGGGCGGCTGCCAAGTCTCCTGGGGGTTGTGCTAGGCCCCCGTCAGAGGAGGAAGCAGCCTGGTAAACGGTGTGCCAGACTTGAGATCTGGAGGCCTCCCACACCCGGGTCCTGTCCTGCCCAGGCCCCCCGAGGGAGGACGATGGTCGTGGCAGTGGCGAGCGGGCTGGGGCTGGAGCCCAGCCTGCCCTTGGATGCCCCGGGGAAGGGCGCCGGGGGATGGGCTGCCCCTGGCCAGGTCTGAGGGACCGACCCAGCTCGGGGCTGTCGGGGGCAGAGAGAGAATCCCCATCCGCCCTTTCTCTTCAGGTTCTTAGGGCTGGCCAATTCCTTAACAAGACAGGTTGTCTGGAGAAAATCAGACCCAGCTCAAGAACATGTGTCCATGGGGGAAACCCGGGAAACTGAGTCTCCCCACACAATAGCAGAGATTCTCATCTTGCATCCTCTCCTGAGCTAATGACAAATGTGGATGTCCTGGGTGGGCCTGTGGAATGGGAGAGGGGAGGAAGTCTATTGTCATGCAGAGGGACAAGGAAAGACTTGTCTGAATCTTATGCCCTGCACTGGGGTCAGGTCGGGAAGGGACTGGCACAGAGGTGAGCAGGAACAGGCCTCTCTGTGGTGGGGCTGGCCCCGGGGCAGGCGTGGGGGTGATGGGTGGAAGTGGGATGGCGTGTGAGTTGGCAGCAGCCAGCGGTGGAGGCAGAGACTCAGAGGTCAGGGATCTCTCTCTCTCTCTCTGTCTCTGTCTCTGTGTCCCTCAGGGAGCTGAGGAGAGTAAGGTGGCGCCCCCTGCCCACCTCGCCTACCTCTCCATGGGCCCTTCTTTCTCTGGCCGCTCCGGGAGCCCTGCGGGCTTGGCTTCAACCCCCCACCCACCGCACAGGCCAAGGGCGCATGCGCGACCGCCGGGGCCTAGGGCTGACCTCGGGGGTCCTCAGTGAAGGCCCCGCCCTCCCTCCAGGCTCTGACCCAGCTGCAGCTGTTCCATCGCCGCCCTTCTGGACTCGGCTTCAGCTGTTGTCTCCCTCCCCTCCCCCACTCCCACTCAGCTTGGCGGCCGCTTCCCTGCCTTGCAAACATTGCTCTGGAACTGATGACCACAGGCGTACTGGGCTGCAAGCTCAAGGCTCTGCCTGGGCCAGCTGCTTTGGCCAGGGGTTCATTTCTTCCTGGAAAGACAAAGCCTTAGCCTCACCCCACGCCTGCACTTTGACACTGCAGCCAGCCCAGGTGTAGGAAAGGCTCTGTGGAGTCAGAAGTGCCGAGACAGGCAGATGGCACCGCAGGCTTTGGGGGCCAGGGCGCAACTGGGCGAGCCCCTCCTCCCGGGAGTCGGGGAGGCCCGGCCTTCCTAGTGCCCAGGCCACGGATCCGGGGAGAAATCCGCCATGGAGGGCACGCGGGAGGACCTCTGCCTGAGGTCGCAGGTCTCACGCCAGGGCCACTGCAAGCCTGGCTCGGCTTGCCTGCTTTCTCCAGAGGAGGCTGGCCGACCAGCCGAACCTGGCACCTGGGCCAGGCCCGTTCCAAGGGGACGAGTTCCAGAGACTAGAGCCCTGGGGGCGGCTGCCAAGTCTCCTGGGGCGTGTGCTGGGCCCCCGTCAGTGGAGGAAGCAGCCTGGGAAACGGTGTGCCAGACCTGAGATCTGGAGGCCTCCCACACCCGGGTCCTGTCCTGCCCAGGCCCCCCGAGGGAGGACGATGGTCGTGGCAGTGGCGAGCGGGCTGGGGCTGGAGCCCAGCCTGCCCTTGGATGCCCCGGGGAAGGGCGCCGGGGGATGGGCTGCCCCTGGCCAGGTCTGAGGGACCGACCCAGCTCGGGGCTGTCGGGGGCAGAGAGAGAATCCCCATCCGCCCTTTCTCTTCAGGTTCTTAGGGCTGGCCAATTCCTTAACAAGACAGGTTGTCTGGAGAAAATCAGACCCAGCTCAAGAACATGTGTCCATGGGGGAAACCCGGGAAACTGAGTCTCCCCACACAATAGCAGAGATTCTCATCTTGCATCCTCTCCTGAGCTAATGACAAATGTGGATGTCCTGGGTGGGCCTGTGGAATGGGAGAGGGGAGGAAGTCTATTGTCATGCAGAGGGACAAGGAAAGACTTGTCTGAATCTTATGCCCTGCACTGGGGTCAGGTCGGGAAGGGACTGGCACAGAGGTGAGCAGGAACAGGCCTCTCTGTGGTGGGGCTGGCCCCGGGGCAGGCGTGGGGGTGATGGGTGGAAGTGGGATGGCGTGTGAGTTGGCAGCAGCCAGCGGTGGAGGCAGAGACTCAGAGGTCAGGGATCTCTCTCTCTCTCTCTGTCTCTGTCTCTGTGTCCCTCAGGGAGCTGAGGAGAGTAAGGTGGCGCCCCCTGCCCACCTCGCCTACCTCTCCATGGGCCCTTCTTTCTCTGGCCGCTCCGGGAGCCCTGCGGGCTTGGCTTCAACCCCCCACCCACCGCACAGGCCAAGGGCGCATGCGCGACCGCCGGGGCCTAGGGCTGACCTCGGGGGTCCTCAGTGAAGGCCCCGCCCTCCCTCCAGGCTCTGACCCAGCTGCAGCTGTTCCATCGCCGCCCTTCTGGACTCGGCTTCAGCTGTTGTCTCCCTCCCCTCCCCCACTCCCACTCAGATTGGAGGCCGCTTCAATGCCTTGCAAACATTGCTCTGGAACTGATGACCACAGGCGTACTGGGCTGCAAGCTCAAGGCTCTGCCTGGGCCAGCTGCTTCGGCCAGGGGTTCATTTCTTCCTGGAAAGACAAAGCCTTAGCCTCACCCCACGCCTGCACTTTGACACTGCAGCCAGCCCAGGTGTAGGAAAGGCTCTGTGGAGTCAGAAGTGCCGAGACAGGCAGATGGCACCGCAGGCTTTGGGGGCCAGGGCACAACTGGGCGAGCCCCTCCTCCCGGGAGTCGGGGAGGCCCGGCCTTCCTAGTGCCCAGGCCACGGATCCGGGGAGAAATCCGCCATGGAGGGCACGCGGGAGGACCTCTGCCTGAGGTCGCAGGTCTCACGCCAGGGCCACTGCAAGCCTGGCTCGGCTTGCCTGCTTTCCCAAGAGGAGGCTGGCCGACCAGCCGAACCTGGCACCTGGGCCAGACCCCTTCCAAGGGGACGAGTTCCAGAGGCTAGAGCCCTGGGGGCGGCTGCCAAGTCTCCTGGGGGTTGTGCTAGGCCCCCGTCAGAGGAGGAAGCAGCCTGGTAAACGGTGTGCCAGACTTGAGATCTGGAGGCCTCCCACACCCGGGTCCTGTCCTGCCCAGGACCCCCGAGGGAGGACGATGGTCGTGGCAGTGGCGAGCGGGCTGGGGCTGGAGCCCAGCCTGCCCTTGGATGCCCCGGGGAAGGGCGCCGGGGGATGGGCTGCCCCTGGCCAGGTCTGAGGGACCGACCCAGCTCGGGGCTGTTGGGGGCAGAGAGAGAATCCCCATCCGCCCTTTCTCTTCAGGTTCTTAGGGCTGGCCAATTCCTTAACAAGACAGGTTGTCTGGAGAAAATCAGACCCAGCTCAAGAACATGTGTCCATGGGGGAAACCCGGGAAACTGAGTCTCCCCACACAATAGCAGAGATTCTCATCTTGCATCCTCTCCTGAGCTAATGACAAATGTGGATGTCCTGGGTGGGCCTGTGGAATGGGAGAGGGGAGGAAGTCTATTGTCATGCAGAGGGACAAGGAAAGACTTGTCTGAATCTTATGCCCTGCACTGGGGTCAGGTCGGGAAGGGACTGGCACAGAGGTGAGCAGGAACAGGCCTCTCTGTGGTGGGGCTGGCCCCGGGGCAGGCGTGGGGGTGATGGGTGGAAGTGGGATGGCGTGTGAGTTGGCAGCAGCCAGCGGTGGAGGCAGAGACTCAGAGGTCAGGGATCTCTCTCTCTCTCTCTGTCTCTGTCTCTGTGTCCCTCAGGGAGCTGAGGAGAGTAAGGTGGCGCCCCCTGCCCACCTCGCCTACCTCTCCATGGGCCCTTCTTTCTCTGGCCGCTCCGGGAGCCCTGCGGGCTTGGCTTCAAACCCCCACCCACCACACAGGCCGAGGGCGCATGCGCGACCGCCGGGGCCTAGGGCTGACCTCGGGGGTCCTCAGTGAAGGCCCCGCCCTCCCTCCAGGCTCTGACCCAGCTGCAGCTGTTCCATCGCCGCCCTTCTGGACTCGGCTTCAGCTGTTGTCTCCCTCCCCTCCCCCACTCCCACTCAGCTTGGCGGCCGCTTCCCTGCCTTGCAAACATTGCTCTGGAACTGATGACCACAGGCGTACTGGGCTGCAAGCTCAAGGCTCTGCCTGGGCCAGCTGCTTTGGCCAGGGGTTCATTTCTTCCTGGAAAGACAAAGCCTTAGCCTCACCCCACGCCTGCACTTTGACACTGCAGCCAGCCCTGGTGTAGGAAAGGCTCTGTGGAGTCAGAAGTGCCGAGACAGGCAGATGGCACCGCAGGCTTTGGGGGCCAGGGCGCAACTGGGCGAGCCCCTCCTCCCGGGAGTCGGGGAGGCCCGGCCTTCCTAGTGCCCAGGCCACGGATCCGGGGAGAAATCCGCCATGGAGGGCACGCGGGAGGACCTCTGCCTGAGGTCGCAGGTCTCACGCCAGGGCCACTGCAAGCCTGGCTCGGCTTGCCTGCTTTCTCCAGAGGAGGCTGGCCGACCAGCCGAACCTGGCACCTGGGCCAGGCCCGTTCCAAGGGGACGAGTTCCAGAGACTAGAGCCCTGGGGGCGGCTGCCAAGTCTCCTGGGGCGTGTGCTGGGCCCCCGTCAGTGGAGGAAGCAGCCTGGGAAACGGTGTGCCAGACCTGAGATCTGGAGGCCTCCCACACCCGGGTCCTGTCCTGCCCAGGCCCCCCGAGGGAGGACGATGGTCGTGGCAGTGGCGAGCGGGCTGGGGCTGGAGCCCAGCCTGCCCTTGGATGCCCCGGGGAAGGGCGCCGGGGGATGGGCTGCCCCTGGCCAGGTCTGAGGGACCGACCCAGCTCGGGGCTGTCGGGGGCAGAGAGAGAATCCCCATCCGCCCTTTCTCTTCAGGTTCTTAGGGCTGGCCAATTCCTTAACAAGACAGGTTGTCTGGAGAAAATCAGACCCAGCTCAAGAACATGTGTCCATGGGGGAAACCCGGGAAACTGAGTCTCCCCACACAATAGCAGAGATTCTCATCTTGCATCCTCTCCTGAGCTAATGACAAATGTGGATGTCCTGGGTGGGCCTGTGGAATGGGAGAGGGGAGGAAGTCTATTGTCATGCAGAGGGACAAGGAAAGACTTGTCTGAATCTTATGCCCTGCACTGGGGTCAGGTCGGGAAGGGACTGGCACAGAGGTGAGCAGGAACAGGCCTCTCTGTGGTGGGGCTGGCCCCGGGGCAGGCGTGGGGGTGATGGGTGGAAGTGGGATGGCGTGTGAGTTGGCAGCAGCCAGCGGTGGAGGCAGAGACTCAGAGGTCAGGGATCTCTCTCTCTCTCTCTGTCTCTGTCTCTGTGTCCCTCAGGGAGCTGAGGAGAGTAAGGTGGCGCCCCCTGCCCACCTCGCCTACCTCTCCATGGGCCCTTCTTTCTCTGGCCGCTCCGGGAGCCCTGCGGGCTTGGCTTCAAACCCCCACCCACCACACAGGCCGAGGGCGCATGCGCGACCGCCGGGGCCTAGGGCTGACCTCGGGGGTCCTCAGTGAAGGCCCCGCCCTCCCTCCAGGCTCTGACCCAGCTGCAGCTGTTCCATCGCCGCCCTTCTGGACTCGGCTTCAGCTGTTGTCTCCCTCCCCTCCCCCACTCCCACTCAGCTTGGCGGCCGCTTCCCTGCCTTGCAAACATTGCTCTGGAACTGATGACCACAGGCGTACTGGGCTGCAAGCTCAAGGCTCTGCCTGGGCCAGCTGCTTTGGCCAGGGGTTCATTTCTTCCTGGAAAGACAAAGCCTTAGCCTCACCCCACGCCTGCACTTTGACACTGCAGCCAGCCCTGGTGTAGGAAAGGCTCTGTGGAGTCAGAAGTGCCGAGACAGGCAGATGGCACCGCAGGCTTTGGGGGCCAGGGCGCAACTGGGCGAGCCCCTCCTCCCGGGAGTCGGGGAGGCCCGGCCTTCCTAGTGCCCAGGCCACGGATCCGGGGAGAAATCCGCCATGGAGGGCACGCGGGAGGACCTCTGCCTGTGGTCGCAGGTCTCACGCCAGGGCCACTGCAAGCCTGGCTCGGCTTGCCTGCTTTCCCAAGAGGAGGCTGGCCGACCAGCCGAACCTGGCACCTGGGCCAGACCCCTTCCAAGGGGACGAGTTCCAGAGGCTAGAGCCCTGGGGGCGGCTGCCAAGTCTCCTGGGGCGTGTGCTGGGCCCCCGTCAGTGGAGGAAGCAGCCTGGGAAACGGTGTGCCAGACCTGAGATCTGGAGGCCTCCCACACCCGGGTCCTGTCCTGCCCAGGCCCCCCGAGGGAGGACGATGGTCGTGGCAGTGGCGAGCGGGCTGGGGCTGGAGCCCAGCCTGCCCTTGGATGCCCCGGGGAAGGGCGCCGGGGGATGGGCTGCCCCTGGCCAGGTCTGAGGGACCGACCCAGCTCGGGGCTGTCGGGGGCAGAGAGAGAATCCCCATCCGCCCTTTCTCTTCAGGTTCTTAGGGCTGGCCAATTCCTTAACAAGACAGGTTGTCTGGAGAAAATCAGACCCAGCTCAAGAACATGTGTCCATGGGGGAAACCCGGGAAACTGTGTCTCCCCACACAATAGCAGAGATTCTCATCTTGCATCCTCTCCTGAGCTAATGACAAATGTGGATGTCCTGGGTGGGCCTGTGGAATGGGAGAGGGGAGGAAGTCTATTGTCATGCAGAGGGACAAGGAAAGACTTGTCTGAATCTTATGCCCTGCACTGGGGTCAGGTCGGGAAGGGACTGGCACAGAGGTGAGCAGGAACAGGCCTCTCTGTGGTGGGGCTGGCCCCGGGGCAGGCGTGGGGGTGATGGGTGGAAGTGGGATGGCGTGTGAGTTGGCAGCAGCCAGCGGTGGAGGCAGAGACTCAGAGGTCAGGGATCTCTCTCTCTCTCTCTGTCTCTGTCTCTGTGTCCCTCAGGGAGCTGAGGAGAGTAAGGTGGCGCCCCCTGCCCACCTCGCCTACCTCTCCATGGGCCCTTCTTTCTCTGGCCGCTCCGGGAGCCCTGCGGGCTTGGCTTCAACCCCCCACCCACCGCACAGGCCAAGGGCGCATGCGCGACCGCCGGGGCCTAGGGCTGACCTCGGGGGTCCTCAGTGAAGGCCCCGCCCTCCCTCCAGGCTCTGACCCAGCTGCAGCTGTTCCATCGCCGCCCTTCTGGACTCGGCTTCAGCTGTTGTCTCCCTCCCCTCCCCCACTCCCACTCAGCTTGGCGGCCGCTTCCCTGCCTTGCAAACATTGCTCTGGAACTGATGACCACAGGCGTACTGGGCTGCAAGCTCAAGGCTCTGCCTGGGCCAGCTGCTTTGGCCAGGGGTTCATTTCTTCCTGGAAAGACAAAGCCTTAGCCTCACCCCACGCCTGCACTTTGACACTGCAGCCAGCCCAGGTGTAGGAAAGGCTCTGTGGAGTCAGAAGTGCCGAGACAGGCAGATGGCACCGCAGGCTTTGGGGGCCAGGGCGCAACTGGGCGAGCCCCTCCTCCCGGGAGTCGGGGAGGCCCAGCCTTCCTAGTGCCCAGGCCACGGATCCGGGGAGAAATCCGCCATGGAGGGCACGCGGGAGGACCTCTGCCTGAGGTCGCAGGTCTCACGCCAGGGCCACTGCAAGCCTGGCTCGGCTTGCCTGCTTTCTCCAGAGGAGGCTGGCCGACCAGCCGAACCTGGCACCTGGGCCAGGCCCGTTCCAAGGGGACGAGTTCCAGAGACTAGAGCCCTGGGGGCGGCTGCCAAGTCTCCTGGGGCGTGTGCTGGGCCCCCGTCAGTGGAGGAAGCAGCCTGGGAAACGGTGTGCCAGACCTGAGATCTGGAGGCCTCCCACACCCGGGTCCTGTCCTGCCCAGGCCCCCCGAGGGAGGACGATGGTCGTGGCAGTGGCGAGCGGGCTGGGGCTGGAGCCCAGCCTGCCCTTGGATGCCCCGGGGAAGGGCGCCGGGGGATGGGCTGCCCCTGGCCAGGTCTGAGGGACCGACCCAGCTCGGGGCTGTCGGGGGCAGAGAGAGAATCCCCATCCGCCCTTTCTCTTCAGGTTCTTAGGGCTGGCCAATTCCTTAACAAGACAGGTTGTCTGGAGAAAATCAGACCCAGCTCAAGAACATGTGTCCATGGGGGAAACCCGGGAAACTGAGTCTCCCCACACAATAGCAGAGATTCTCATCTTGCATCCTCTCCTGAGCTAATGACAAATGTGGATGTCCTGGGTGGGCCTGTGGAATGGGAGAGGGGAGGAAGTCTATTGTCATGCAGAGGGACAAGGAAAGACTTGTCTGAATCTTATGCCCTGCACTGGGGTCAGGTCGGGAAGGGACTGGCACAGAGGTGAGCAGGAACAGGCCTCTCTGTGGTGGGGCTGGCCCCGGGGCAGGCGTGGGGGTGATGGGTGGAAGTGGGATGGCGTGTGAGTTGGCAGCAGCCAGCGGTGGAGGCAGAGACTCAGAGGTCAGGGATCTCTCTCTCTCTCTCTGTCTCTGTCTCTGTGTCCCTCAGGGAGCTGAGGAGAGTAAGGTGGCGCCCCCTGCCCACCTCGCCTACCTCTCCATGGGCCCTTCTTTCTCTGGCCGCTCCGGGAGCCCTGCGGGCTTGGCTTCAAACCCCCACCCACCACACAGGCCGAGGGCGCATGCGCGACCGCCGGGGCCTAGGGCTGACCTCGGGGGTCCTCAGTGAAGGCCCCGCCCTCCCTCCAGGCTCTGACCCAGCTGCAGCTGTTCCATTGCCGCCCTTCTGGACTCGGCTTCAGCTGTTGTCTCCCTCCCCTCCCCCACTCCCACTCAGCTTGGAGGCCGCTTCAATGCCTTGCAAACATTGCTCTGGAACTGATGACCACAGGCGTACTGGGCTGCAAGCTCAAGGCTCTGCCTGGGCCAGCTGCTTCGGCCAGGGGTTCATTTCTTCCTGGAAAGACAAAGCCTTAGCCTCACCCCACGCCTGCACTTTGACACTGCAGCCAGCCCAGGTGTAGGAAAGGCTCTGTGGAGTCAGAAGTGCCGAGACAGGCAGATGGCACCGCAGGCTTTGGGGGCCAGGGCGCAACTGGGCGAGCCCCTCCTCCCGGGAGTCGGGGAGGCCCGGCCTTCCTAGTGCCCAGGCCACGGATCCGGGGAGAAATCCGCCATGGAGGGCACGCAGGAGGACCTCTGCCTGAGGTCGCAGGTCTCACGCCAGGGCCACTGCAAGCCTGGCTCGGCTTGCCTGCTTTCCCAAGAGGAGGCTGGCCGACCAGCCGAACCTGGCACCTGGGCCAGACCCCTTCCAAGGGGACGAGTTCCAGAGGCTAGAGCCCTGGGGGCGGCTGCCAAGTCTCCTGGGGCGTGTGCTGGGCCCCCGTCAGTGGAGGAAGCAGCCTGGGAAACGGTGTGCCAGACCTGAGATCTGGAGGCCTCCCACACCCGGGTCCTGTCCTGCCCAGGCCCCCCGAGGGAGGACGATGGTCGTGGCAGTGGCGAGCGGGCTGGGGCTGGAGCCCAGCCTGCCCTTGGATGCCCCGGGGAAGGGCGCCGGGGGATGGGCTGCCCCTGGCCAGGTCTGAGGGACCGACCCAGCTCGGGGCTGTCGGGGGCAGAGAGAGAATCCCCATCCGCCCTTTCTCTTCAGGTTCTTAGGGCTGGCCAATTCCTTAACAAGACAGGTTGTCTGGAGAAAATCAGACCCAGCTCAAGAACATGTGTCCATGGGGGAAACCCGGGAAACTGAGTCTCCCCACACAATAGCAGAGATTCTCATCTTGCATCCTCTCCTGAGCTAATGACAAATGTGGATGTCCTGGGTGGGCCTGTGGAATGGGAGAGGGGAGGAAGTCTATTGTCATGCAGAGGGACAAGGAAAGACTTGTCTGAATCTTATGCCCTGCACTGGGGTCAGGTCGGGAAGGGACTGGCACAGAGGTGAGCAGGAACAGGCCTCTCTGTGGTGGGGCTGGCCCCGGGGCAGGCGTGGGGGTGATGGGTGGAAGTGGGATGGCGTGTGAGTTGGCAGCAGCCAGCGGTGGAGGCAGAGACTCAGAGGTCAGGGATCTCTCTCTCTCTCTCTGTCTCTGTCTCTGTGTCCCTCAGGGAGCTGAGGAGAGTAAGGTGGCGCCCCCTGCCCACCTCGCCTACCTCTCCATGGGCCCTTCTTTCTCTGGCCGCTCCGGGAGCCCTGCGGGCTTGGCTTCAAACCCCCACCCACCGCACAGGCCGAGGGCGCATGCGCGACCGCCGGGGCCTAGGGCTGACCTCGGGGGTCCTCAGTGAAGGCCCCGCCCTCCCTCCAGGCTCTGACCCAGCTGCAGCTGTTCCATCGCCGCCCTTCTGGACTCGGCTTCAGCTGTTGTCTCCCTCCCCTCCCCCACTCCCACTCAGATTGGAGGCCGCTTCAATGCCTTGCAAACATTGCTCTGGAACTGATGACCACAGGCGTACTGGGCTGCAAGCTCAAGGCTCTGCCTGGGCCAGCTGCTTCGGCCAGGGGTTCATTTCTTCCTGGAAAGACAAAGCCTTAGCCTCACCCCACGCCTGCACTTTGACACTGCAGCCAGCCCAGGTGTAGGAAAGGCTCTGTGGAGTCAGAAGTGCCGAGACAGGCAGATGGCACCGCAGGCTTTGGGGGCCAGGGCACAACTGGGCGAGCCCCTCCTCCCGGGAGTCGGGGAGGCCCGGTCTTCCTAGTGCCCAGGCCACGGATCCGGGGAGAAATCCGCCATGGAGGGCACGCGGGAGGACCTCTGCCTGAGGTCGCAGGTCTCACGCCAGGGCCACTGCAAGCCTGGCTCGGCTTGCCTGCTTTCCCAAGAGGAGGCTGGCCGACCAGCCGAACCTGGCACCTGGGCCAGACCCCTTCCAAGGGGACGAGTTCCAGAGGCTAGAGCCCTGGGGGCGGCTGCCAAGTCTCCTGGGGGTTGTGCTAGGCCCCCGTCAGAGGAGGAAGCAGCCTGGTAAACGGTGTGCCAGACTTGAGATCTGGAGGCCTCCCACACCCGGGTCCTGTCCTGCCCAGGCCCCCCGAGGGAGGACGATGGTCGTGGCAGTGGCGAGCGGGCTGGGGCTGGAGCCCAGCCTGCCCTTGGATGCCCCGGGGAAGGGCGCCGGGGGATGGGCTGCCCCTGGCCAGGTCTGAGGGACCGACCCAGCTCGGGGCTGTCGGGGGCAGAGAGAGAATCCCCATCCGCCCTTTCTCTTCAGGTTCTTAGGGCTGGCCAATTCCTTAACAAGACAGGTTGTCTGGAGAAAATCAGACCCAGCTCAAGAACATGTGTCCATGGGGGAAACCCGGGAAACTGAGTCTCCCCACACAATAGCAGAGATTCTCATCTTGCATCCTCTCCTGAGCTAATGACAAATGTGGATGTCCTGGGTGGGCCTGTGGAATGGGAGAGGGGAGGAAGTCTATTGTCATGCAGAGGGACAAGGAAAGACTTGTCTGAATCTTATGCCCTGCACTGGGGTCAGGTCGGGAAGGGACTGGCACAGAGGTGAGCAGGAACAGGCCTCTCTGTGGTGGGGCTGGCCCCGGGGCAGGCGTGGGGGTGATGGGTGGAAGTGGGATGGCGTGTGAGTTGGCAGCAGCCAGCGGTGGAGGCAGAGACTCAGAGGTCAGGGATCTCTCTCTCTCTCTCTGTCTCTGTCTCTGTGTCCCTCAGGGAGCTGAGGAGAGTAAGGTGGCGCCCCCTGCCCACCTCGCCTACCTCTCCATGGGCCCTTCTTTCTCTGGCCGCTCCGGGAGCCCTGCGGGCTTGGCTTCAAACCCCCACCCACCGCACAGGCCGAGGGCGCATGCGCGACCGCCGGGGCCTAGGGCTGACCTCGGGGGTCCTCAGTGAAGGCCCCGCCCTCCCTCCAGGCTCTGACCCAGCTGCAGCTGTTCCATCGCCGCCCTTCTGGACTCGGCTTCAGCTGTTGTCTCCCTCCCCTCCCCCACTCCCACTCAGCTTGGCGGCCGCTTCCCTGCCTTGCAAACATTGCTCTGGAACTGATGACCACAGGCGTACTGGGCTGCAAGCTCAAGGCTCTGCCTGGGCCAGCTGCTTCGGCCAGGGGTTCATTTCTTCCTGGAAAGACAAAGCCTTAGCCTCACCCCACGCCTGCACTTTGACACTGCAGCCAGCCCAGGTGTAGGAAAGGCTCTGTGGAGTCAGAAGTGCCGAGACAGGCAGATGGCACCGCAGGCTTTGGGGGCCAGGGCGCAACTGGGCGAGCCCCTCCTCCCGGGAGTCGGGGAGGCCCGGCCTTCCTAGTGCCCAGGCCACGGATCTGGGGAGAAATCCGCCATGGAGGGCACGCGGGAGGACCTCTGCCTGAGGTGGCAGGTGTCACGCCAGGGCCACTGCAAGCCTGGCTCGGCTTGCCTGCTTTCCCAAGAGGAGGCTGGCCGACCAGCCGAACCTGGCACCTGGGCCAGACCCCTTCCAAGGGGACGAGTTCCAGAGGCTAGAGCCCTGGGGGCGGCTGCCAAGTCTCCTGGGGGTTGTGCTTGGCCCCCGTCAGAGGAGGAAGCAGCCTGGTAAACGGTGTGCCAGACTTGAGATCTGGAGGCCTCCCACACCCGGGTCCTGTCCTGCCCAGGCCCCCCGAGGGAGGACGATGGTCGTGGCAGTGGCGAGCGGGCTGGGGCTGGAGCCCAGCCTGCCCTTGGATGCCCCGGGGAAGGGCGCCGGGGGATGGGCTGCCCCTGGCCAGGTCTGAGGGACCGACCCAGCTCGGGGCTGTCGGGGGCAGAGAGAGAATCCCCATCCGCCCTTTCTCTTCAGGTTCTTAGGGCTGGCCAATTCCTTAACAAGACAGGTTGTCTGGAGAAAATCAGACCCAGCTCAAGAACATGTGTCCATGGGGGAAACCCGGGAAACTGAGTCTCCCCACACAATAGCAGAGATTCTCATCTTGCATCCTCTCCTGAGCTAATGACAAATGTGGATGTCCTGGGTGGGCCTGTGGAATGGGAGAGGGGAGGAAGTCTATTGTCATGCAGAGGGACAAGGAAAGACTTGTCTGAATCTTATGCCCTGCACTGGGGTCAGGTCGGGAAGGGACTGGCACAGAGGTGAGCAGGAACAGGCCTCTCTGTGGTGGGGCTGGCCCCGGGGCAGGCGTGGGGGTGATGGGTGGAAGTGGGATGGCGTGTGAGTTGGCAGCAGCCAGCGGTGGAGGCAGAGACTCAGAGGTCAGGGATCTCTCTCTCTCTCTCTGTCTCTGTCTCTGTGTCCCTCAGGGAGCTGAGGAGAGTAAGGTGGCGCCCCCTGCCCACCTCGCCTACCTCTCCATGGGCCCTTCTTTCTCTGGCCGCTCCGGGAGCCCTGCGGGCTTGGCTTCAACCCCCCACCCACCGCACAGGCCATGGGCGCATGCGCGACCGCCGGGGCCTAGGGCTGACCTCGGGGGTCCTCAGTGAAGGCCCCGCCCTCCCTCCAGGCTCTGACCCAGCTGCAGCTGTTCCATCGCCGCCCTTCTGGACTCGGCTTCAGCTGTTGTCTCCCTCCCCTCCCCCACTCCCACTCAGCTTGGCGGCCGCTTCCCTGCCTTGCAAACATTGCTCTGGAACTGATGACCACAGGCGTACTGGGCTGCAAGCTCAAGGCTCTGCCTGGGCCAGCTGCTTTGGCCAGGGGTTCATTTCTTCCTGGAAAGACAAAGCCTTAGCCTCACCCCACGCCTGCACTTTGACACTGCAGCCAGCCCAGGTGTAGGAAAGGCTCTGTGGAGTCAGAAGTGCCGAGACAGGCAGATGGCACCGCAGGCTTTGGGGGCCAGGGCGCAACTGGGCGAGCCCCTCCTCCCGGGAGTCGGGGAGGCCCGGCCTTCCTAGTGCCCAGGCCACGGATCCCCGGAGAAATCCGCCATGGAGGGCACGCGGGAGGACCTCTGCCTGAGGTCGCAGGTCTCACGCCAGGGCCACTGCAAGCCTGGCTCGGCTTGCCTGCTTTCTCCAGAGGAGGCTGGCCGACCAGCCGAACCTGGCACCTGGGCCAGGCCCGTTCCAAGGGGACGAGTTCCAGAGACTAGAGCCCTGGGGGCGGCTGCCAAGTCTCCTGGGGCGTGTGCTGGGCCCCCGTCAGTGGAGGAAGCAGCCTGGGAAACGGTGTGCCAGACCTGAGATCTGGAGGCCTCCCACACCCGGGTCCTGTCCTGCCCAGGCCCCCCGAGGGAGGACGATGGTCGTGGCAGTGGCGAGCGGGCTGGGGCTGGAGCCCAGCCTGCCCTTGGATGCCCCGGGGAAGGGCGCCGGGGGATGGGCTGCCCCTGGCCAGGTCTGAGGGACCGACCCAGCTCGGGGCTGTCGGGGGCAGAGAGAGAATCCCCATCCGCCCTTTCTCTTCAGGTTCTTAGGGCTGGCCAATTCCTTAACAAGACAGGTTGTCTGGAGAAAATCAGACCCAGCTCAAGAACATGTGTCCATGGGGGAAACCCGGGAAACTGAGTCTCCCCACACAATAGCAGAGATTCTCATCTTGCATCCTCTCCTGAGCTAATGACAAATGTGGATGTCCTGGGTGGGCCTGTGGAATGGGAGAGGGGAGGAAGTCTATTGTCATGCAGAGGGACAAGGAAAGACTTGTCTGAATCTTATGCCCTGCACTGGGGTCAGGTCGGGAAGGGACTGGCACAGAGGTGAGCAGGAACAGGCCTCTCTGTGGTGGGGCTGGCCCCGGGGCAGGCGTGGGGGTGATGGGTGGAAGTGGGATGGCGTGTGAGTTGGCAGCAGCCAGCGGTGGAGGCAGAGACTCAGAGGTCAGGGATCTCTCTCTCTCTCTCTGTCTCTGTCTCTGTGTCCCTCAGGGAGCTGAGGAGAGTAAGGTGGCGCCCCCTGCCCACCTCGCCTACCTCTCCATGGGCCCTTCTTTCTCTGGCCGCTCCGGGAGCCCTGCGGGCTTGGCTTCAACCCCCCACCCACCGCACAGGCCAAGGGCGCATGCGCGACCGCCGGGGCCTAGGGCTGACCTCGGGGGTCCTCAGTGAAGGCCCCGCCCTCCCTCCAGGCTCTGACCCAGCTGCAGCTGTTCCATCGCCGCCCTTCTGGACTCGGCTTCAGCTGTTGTCTCCCTCCCCTCCCCCACTCCCACTCAGATTGGAGGCCGCTTCAATGCCTTGCAAACATTGCTCTGGAACTGATGACCACAGGCGTACTGGGCTGCAAGCTCAAGGCTCTGCCTGGGCCAGCTGCTTCGGCCAGGGGTTCATTTCTTCCTGGAAAGACAAAGCCTTAGCCTCACCCCACGCCTGCACTTTGACACTGCAGCCAGCCCAGGTGTAGGAAAGGCTCTGTGGAGTCAGAAGTGCCGAGACAGGCAGATGGCACCGCAGGCTTTGGGGGCCAGGGCACAACTGGGCGAGCCCCTCCTCCCGGGAGTCGGGGAGGCCCGGCCTTCCTAGTGCCCAGGCCACGGATCCGGGGAGAAATCCGCCATGGAGGGCACGCGGGAGGACCTCTGCCTGAGGTCGCAGGTCTCACGCCAGGGCCACTGCAAGCCTGGCTCGGCTTGCCTGCTTTCCCAAGAGGAGGCTGGCCGACCAGCCGAACCTGGCACCTGGGCCAGACCCCTTCCAAGGGGACGAGTTCCAGAGGCTAGAGCCCTGGGGGCGGCTGCCAAGTCTCCTGGGGGTTGTGCTAGGCCCCCGTCAGAGGAGGAAGCAGCCTGGTAAACGGTGTGCCAGACCTGAGATCTGGAGGCCTCCCACACCCGGGTCCTGTCCTGCCCAGGCCCCCCGAGGGAGGACGATGGTCGTGGCAGTGGCGAGCGGGCTGGGGCTGGAGCCCAGCCTGCCCTTGGATGCCCCGGGGAAGGGCGCCGGGGGATGGGCTGCCCCTGGCCAGGTCTGAGGGACCGACCCAGCTCGGGGCTGTCGGGGGCAGAGAGAGAATCCCCATCCGCCCTTTCTCTTCAGGTTCTTAGGGCTGGCCAATTCCTTAACAAGACAGGTTGTCTGGAGAAAATCAGACCCAGCTCAAGAACATGTGTCCATGGGGGAAACCCGGGAAACTGAGTCTCCCCACACAATAGCAGAGATTCTCATCTTGCATCCTCTCCTGAGCTAATGACAAATGTGGATGTCCTGGGTGGGCCTGTGGAATGGGAGAGGGGAGGAAGTCTATTGTCATGCAGAGGGACAAGGAAAGACTTGTCTGAATCTTATGCCCTGCACTGGGGTCAGGTCGGGAAGGGACTGGCACAGAGGTGAGCAGGAACAGGCCTCTCTGTGGTGGGGCTGGCCCCGGGGCAGGCGTGGGGGTGATGGGTGGAAGTGGGATGGCGTGTGAGTTGGCAGCAGCCAGCGGTGGAGGCAGAGACTCAGAGGTCAGGGATCTCTCTCTCTCTCTCTGTCTCTGTCTCTGTGTCCCTCAGGGAGCTGAGGAGAGTAAGGTGGCGCCCCCTGCCCACCTCGCCTACCTCTCCATGGGCCCTTCTTTCTCTGGCCGCTCCGGGAGCCCTGCGGGCTTGGCTTCAAACCCCCACCCACCACACAGGCCGAGGGCGCATGCGCGACCGCCGGGGCCTAGGGCTGACCTCGGGGGTCCTCAGTGAAGGCCCCGCCCTCCCTCCAGGCTCTGACCCAGCTGCAGCTGTTCCATTGCCGCCCTTCTGGACTCGGCTTCAGCTGTTGTCTCCCTCCCCTCCCCCACTCCCACTCAGCTTGGAGGCCGCTTCAATGCCTTGCAAACATTGCTCTGGAACTGATCACCACAGGCGTACTGGGCTGCAAGCTCAAGGCTCTGCCTGGGCCAGCTGCTTCGGCCAGGGGTTCATTTCTTCCTGGAAAGACAAAGCCTTAGCCTCACCCCACGCCTGCACTTTGACACTGCAGCCAGCCCAGGTGTAGGAAAGGCTCTGTGGAGTCAGAAGTGCCGAGACAGGCAGATGGCACCGCAGGCTTTGGGGGCCAGGGCACAACTGGGCGAGCCCCTCCTCCCGGGAGTCGGGGAGGCCCGGCCTTCCTAGTGCCCAGGCCACGGATCCGGGGAGAAATCCGCCATGGAGGGCACGCGGGAGGACCTCTGCCTGAGGTGGCAGGTCTCACGCCAGGGCCACTGCAAGCCTGGCTCGGCTTGCCTGCTTTCCCAAGAGGAGGCTGGCCGACCAGCCGAACCTGGCACCTGGGCCAGACCCCTTCCAAGGGGACGAGTTCCAGAGGCTAGAGCCCTGGGGGCGGCTGCCAAGTCTCCTGGGGGTTGTGCTAGGCCCCCGTCAGAGGAGGAAGCAGCCTGGTAAACGGTGTGCCAGACTTGAGATCTGGAGGCCTCCCACACCCGGGTCCTGTCCTGCCCAGGCCCCCCGAGGGAGGACGATGGTCGTGGCAGTGGCGAGCGGGCTGGGGCTGGAGCCCAGCCTGCCCTTGGATGCCCCGGGGAAGGGCGCCGGGGGATGGGCTGCCCCTGGCCAGGTCTGAGGGACCGACCCAGCTCGGGGCTGTCGGGGGCAGAGAGAGAATCCCCATCCGCCCTTTCTCTTCAGGTTCTTAGGGCTGGCCAATTCCTTAACAAGACAGGTTGTCTGGAGAAAATCAGACCCAGCTCAAGAACATGTGTCCATGGGGGAAACCCGGGAAACTGAGTCTCCCCACACAATAGCAGAGATTCTCATCTTGCATCCTCTCCTGAGCTAATGACAAATGTGGATGTCCTGGGTGGGCCTGTGGAATGGGAGAGGGGAGGAAGTCTATTGTCATGCAGAGGGACAAGGAAAGACTTGTCTGAATCTTATGCCCTGCACTGGGGTCAGGTCGGGAAGGGACTGGCACAGAGGTGAGCAGGAACAGGCCTCTCTGTGGTGGGGCTGGCCCCGGGGCAGGCGTGGGGGTGATGGGTGGAAGTGGGATGGCGTGTGAGTTGGCAGCAGCCAGCGGTGGAGGCAGAGACTCAGAGGTCAGGGATCTCTCTCTCTCTCTCTGTCTCTGTCTCTGTGTCCCTCAGGGAGCTGAGGAGAGTAAGGTGGCGCCCCCTGCCCACCTCGCCTACCTCTCCATGGGCCCTTCTTTCTCTGGCCGCTCCGGGAGCCCTGCGGGCTTGGCTTCAAACCCCCACCCACCACACAGGCCGAGGGCGCATGCGCGACCGCCGGGGCCTAGGGCTGACCTCGGGGGTCCTCAGTGAAGGCCCCGCCCTCCCTCCAGGCTCTGACCCAGCTGCAGCTGTTCCATAGCCGCCCTTCTGGACTCGGCTTCAGCTGTTGTCTCCCTCCCCTCCCCCACTCCCACTCAGCTTGGCGGCCGCTTCCCTGCCTTGCAAACATTGCTCTGGAACTGATGACCACAGGCGTACTGGGCTGCAAGCTCAAGGCTCTGCCTGGGCCAGCTGCTTCGGCCAGGGGTTCATTTCTTCCTGGAAAGACAAAGCCTTAGCCTCACCCCACGCCTGCACTTTGACACTGCAGCCAGCCCAGGTGTAGGAAAGGCTCTGTGGAGTCAGAAGTGCCGAGACAGGCAGATGGCACCGCAGGCTTTGGGGGCCAGGGCGCAACTGGGCGAGCCCCTCCTCCCGGGAGTCGGGGAGGCCCGGCCTTCCTAGTGCCCAGGCCACGGATCCGGGGAGAAATCCGCCATGGAGGGCACGCGGGAGGACCTCTGCCTGAGGTCGCAGGTCTCACGCCAGGGCCACTGCAAGCCTGGCTCGGCTTGCCTGCTTTCTCCAGAGGAGGCTGGCCGACCAGCCGAACCTGGCACCTGGGCCAGGCCCGTTCCAAGGGGACGAGTTCCAGAGACTAGAGCCCTGGGGGCGGCTGCCAAGTCTCCTGGGGCGTGTGCTGGGCCCCCGTCAGTGGAGGAAGCAGCCTGGGAAACGGTGTGCCAGACCTGAGATCTGGAGGCCTCCCACACCCGGGTCCTGTCCTGCCCAGGCCCCCCGAGGGAGGACGATGGTCGTGGCAGTGGCGAGCGGGCTGGGGCTGGAGCCCAGCCTGCCCTTGGATGCCCCGGGGAAGGGCGCCGGGGGATGGGCTGCCCCTGGCCAGGTCTGAGGGACCGACCCAGCTCGGGGCTGTCGGGGGCAGAGAGAGAATCCCCATCCGCCCTTTCTCTTCAGGTTCTTAGGGCTGGCCAATTCCTTAACAAGACAGGTTGTCTGGAGAAAATCAGACCCAGCTCAAGAACATGTGTCCATGGGGGAAACCCGGGAAACTGAGTCTCCCCACACAATAGCAGAGATTCTCATCTTGCATCCTCTCCTGAGCTAATGACAAATGTGGATGTCCTGGGTGGGCCTGTGGAATGGGAGAGGGGAGGAAGTCTATTGTCATGCAGAGGGACAAGGAAAGACTTGTCTGAATCTTATGCCCTGCACTGGGGTCAGGTCGGGAAGGGACTGGCACAGAGGTGAGCAGGAACAGGCCTCTCTGTGGTGGGGCTGGCCCCGGGGCAGGCGTGGGGGTGATGGGTGGAAGTGGGATGGCGTGTGAGTTGGCAGCAGCCAGCGGTGGAGGCAGAGACTCAGAGGTCAGGGATCTCTCTCTCTCTCTCTGTCTCTGTCTCTGTGTCCCTCAGGGAGCTGAGGAGAGTAAGGTGGCGCCCCCTGCCCACCTCGCCTACCTCTCCATGGGCCCTTCTTTCTCTGGCCGCTCCGGGAGCCCTGCGGGCTTGGCTTCAACCCCCCACCCACCGCACAGGCCAAGGGCGCATGCGCGACCGCCGGGGCCTAGGGCTGACCTCGGGGGTCCTCAGTGAAGGCCCCGCCCTCCCTCCAGGCTCTGACCCAGCTGCAGCTGTTCCATCGCCGCCCTTCTGGACTCGGCTTCAGCTGTTGTCTCCCTCCCCTCCCCCACTCCCACTCAGATTGGAGGCCGCTTCAATGCCTTGCAAACATTGCTCTGGAACTGATGACCACAGGCGTACTGGGCTGCAAGCTCAAGGCTCTGCCTGGGCCAGCTGCTTCGGCCAGGGGTTCATTTCTTCCTGGAAAGACAAAGCCTTAGCCTCACCCCACGCCTGCACTTTGACACTGCAGCCAGCCCAGGTGTAGGAAAGGCTCTGTGGAGTCAGAAGTGCCGAGACAGGCAGATGGCACCGCAGGCTTTGGGGGCCAGGGCACAACTGGGCGAGCCCCTCCTCCCGGGAGTCGGGGAGGCCCGGCCTTCCTAGTGCCCAGGCCACGGATCCGGGGAGAAATCCGCCATGGAGGGCACGCGGGAGGACCTCTGCCTGAGGTCGCAGGTCTCACGCCAGGGCCACTGCAAGCCTGGCTCGGCTTGCCTGCTTTCCCAAGAGGAGGCTGGCCGACCAGCCGAACCTGGCACCTGGGCCAGACCCCTTCCAAGGGGACGAGTTCCAGAGGCTAGAGCCCTGGGGGCGGCTGCCAAGTCTCCTGGGGGTTGTGCTAGGCCCCCGTCAGAGGAGGAAGCAGCCTGGTAAACGGTGTGCCAGACTTGAGATCTGGAGGCCTCCCACACCCGGGTCCTGTCCTGCCCAGGCCCCCCGAGGGAGGACGATGGTCGTGGCAGTGGCGAGCGGGCTGGGGCTGGAGCCCAGCCTGCCCTTGGATGCCCCGGGGAAGGGCGCCGGGGGATGGGCTGCCCCTGGCCAGGTCTGAGGGACCGACCCAGCTCGGGGCTGTCGGGGGCAGAGAGAGAATCCCCATCCGCCCTTTCTCTTCAGGTTCTTAGGGCTGGCCAATTCCTTAACAAGACAGGTTGTCTGGAGAAAATCAGACCCAGCTCAAGAACATGTGTCCATGGGGGAAACCCGGGAAACTGAGTCTCCCCACACAATAGCAGAGATTCTCATCTTGCATCCTCTCCTGAGCTAATGACAAATGTGGATGTCCTGGGTGGGCCTGTGGAATGGGAGAGGGGAGGAAGTCTATTGTCATGCAGAGGGACAAGGAAAGACTTGTCTGAATCTTATGCCCTGCACTGGGGTCAGGTCGGGAAGGGACTGGCACAGAGGTGAGCAGGAACAGGCCTCTCTGTGGTGGGGCTGGCCCCGGGGCAGGCATGGGGGTGATGGGTGGAAGTGGGATGGCGTGTGAGTTGGCAGCAGCCAGCGGTGGAGGCAGAGACTCAGAGGTCAGGGATCTCTCTCTCTCTCTCTGTCTCTGTCTCTGTGTCCCTCAGGGAGCTGAGGAGAGTAAGGTGGCGCCCCCTGCCCACCTCGCCTACCTCTCCATGGGCCCTTCTTTCTCTGGCCGCTCCGGGAGCCCTGCGGGCTTGGCTTCAAACCCCCACCCACCACACAGGCCGAGGGCGCATGCGCGACCGCCGGGGCCTAGGGCTGACCTCGGGGGTCCTCAGTGAAGGCCCCGCCCTCCCTCCAGGCTCTGACCCAGCTGCAGCTGTTCCATTGCCGCCCTTCTGGACTCGGCTTCAGCTGTTGTCTCCCTCCCCTCCCCCACTCCCACTCAGCTTGGAGGCCGCTTCAATGCCTTGCAAACATTGCTCTGGAACTGATCACCACAGGCGTACTGGGCTGCAAGCTCAAGGCTCTGCCTGGGCCAGCTGCTTCGGCCAGGGGTTCATTTCTTCCTGGAAAGACAAAGCCTTAGCCTCACCCCACGCCTGCACTTTGACACTGCAGCCAGCCCAGGTGTAGGAAAGGCTCTGTGGAGTCAGAAGTGCCGAGACAGGCAGATGGCACCGCAGGCTTTGGGGGCCAGGGCGCAACTGGGCGAGCCCCTCCTCCCGGGAGTCGGGGAGGCCCGGCCTTCCTAGTGCCCAGGCCACGGATCCGGGGAGAAATCCGCCATGGAGGGCACGCGGGAGGACCTCTGCCTGAGGTGGCAGGTCTCACGCCAGGGCCACTGCAAGCCTGGCTCGGCTTGCCTGCTTTCCCAAGAGGAGGCTGGCCGACCAGCCGAACCTGGCACCTGGGCCAGACCCCTTCCAAGGGGACGAGTTCCAGAGGCTAGAGCCCTGGGGGCGGCTGCCAAGTCTCCTGGGGCGTGTGCTGGGCCCCCGTCAGTGGAGGAAGCAGCCTGGGAAACGGTGTGCCAGACCTGAGATCTGGAGGCCTCCCACACCCGGGTCCTGTCCTGCCCAGGCCCCCCGAGGGAGGACGATGGTCGTGGCAGTGGCGAGCGGGCTGGGGCTGGAGCCCAGCCTGCCCTTGGATGCCCCGGGGAAGGGCGCCGGGGGATGGGCTGCCCCTGGCCAGGTCTGAGGGACCGACCCAGCTCGGGGCTGTCGGGGGCAGAGAGAGAATCCCCATCCGCCCTTTCTCTTCAGGTTCTTAGGGCTGGCCAATTCCTTAACAAGACAGGTTGTCTGGAGAAAATCAGACCCAGCTCAAGAACATGTGTCCATGGGGGAAACCCGGGAAACTGAGTCTCCCCACACAATAGCAGAGATTCTCATCTTGCATCCTCTCCTGAGCTAATGACAAATGTGGATGTCCTGGGTGGGCCTGTGGAATGGGAGAGGGGAGGAAGTCTATTGTCATGCAGAGGGACAAGGAAAGACTTGTCTGAATCTTATGCCCTGCACTGGGGTCAGGTCGGGAAGGGACTGGCACAGAGGTGAGCAGGAACAGGCCTCTCTGTGGTGGGGCTGGCCCCGGGGCAGGCGTGGGGGTGATGGGTGGAAGTGGGATGGCGTGTGAGTTGGCAGCAGCCAGCGGTGGAGGCAGAGACTCAGAGGTCAGGGATCTCTCTCTCTCTCTCTGTCTCTGTCTCTGTGTCCCTCAGGGAGCTGAGGAGAGTAAGGTGGCGCCCCCTGCCCACCTCGCCTACCTCTCCATGGGCCCTTCTTTCTCTGGCCGCTCCGGGAGCCCTGCGGGCTTGGCTTCAAACCCCCACCCACCACACAGGCCGAGGGCGCATGCGCGACCGCCGGGGCCTAGGGCTGACCTCGGGGGTCCTCAGTGAAGGCCCCGCCCTCCCTCCAGGCTCTGACCCAGCTGCAGCTGTTCCATTGCCGCCCTTCTGGACTCGGCTTCAGCTGTTGTCTCCCTCCCCTCCCCCACTCCCACTCAGCTTGGAGGCCGCTTCAATGCCTTGCAAACATTGCTCTGGAACTGATCACCACAGGCGTACTGGGCTGCAAGCTCAAGGCTCTGCCTGGGCCAGCTGCTTCGGCCAGGGGTTCATTTCTTCCTGGAAAGACAAAGCCTTAGCCTCACCCCACGCCTGCACTTTGACACTGCAGCCAGCCCAGGTGTAGGAAAGGCTCTGTGGAGTCAGAAGTGCCGAGACAGGCAGATGGCACCGCAGGCTTTGGGGGCCAGGGCGCAACTGGGCGAGCCCCTCCTCCCGGGAGTCGGGGAGGCCCGGCCTTCCTAGTGCCCAGGCCACGGATCCGGGGAGAAATCCGCCATGGAGGGCACGCAGGAGGACCTCTGCCTGAGGTCGCAGGTCTCACGCCAGGGCCACTGCAAGCCTGGCTCGGCTTGCCTGCTTTCCCAAGAGGAGGCTGGCCGACCAGCCGAACCTGGCACCTGGGCCAGACCCCTTCCAAGGGGACGAGTTCCAGAGGCTAGAGCCCTGGGGGCGGCTGCCAAGTCTCCTGGGGCGTGTGCTGGGCCCCCGTCAGTGGAGGAAGCAGCCTGGGAAACGGTGTGCCAGACCTGAGATCTGGAGGCCTCCCACACCCGGGTCCTGTCCTGCCCAGGCCCCCCGAGGGAGGACGATGGTCGTGGCAGTGGCGAGCGGGCTGGGGCTGGAGCCCAGCCTGCCCTTGGATGCCCCGGGGAAGGGCGCCGGGGGATGGGCTGCCCCTGGCCAGGTCTGAGGGACCGACCCAGCTCGGGGCTGTCGGGGGCAGAGAGAGAATCCCCATCCGCCCTTTCTCTTCAGGTTCTTAGGGCTGGCCAATTCCTTAACAAGACAGGTTGTCTGGAGAAAATCAGACCCAGCTCAAGAACATGTGTCCATGGGGGAAACCCGGGAAACTGAGTCTCCCCACACAATAGCAGAGATTCTCATCTTGCATCCTCTCCTGAGCTAATGACAAATGTGGATGTCCTGGGTGGGCCTGTGGAATGGGAGAGGGGAGGAAGTCTATTGTCATGCAGAGGGACAAGGAAAGACTTGTCTGAATCTTATGCCCTGCACTGGGGTCAGGTCGGGAAGGGACTGGCACAGAGGTGAGCAGGAACAGGCCTCTCTGTGGTGGGGCTGGCCCCGGGGCAGGCGTGGGGGTGATGGGTGGAAGTGGGATGGCGTGTGAGTTGGCAGCAGCCAGCGGTGGAGGCAGAGACTCAGAGGTCAGGGATCTCTCTCTCTCTCTCTGTCTCTGTCTCTGTGTCCCTCAGGGAGCTGAGGAGAGTAAGGTGGCGCCCCCTGCCCACCTCGCCTACCTCTCCATGGGCCCTTCTTTCTCTGGCCGCTCCGGGAGCCCTGCGGGCTTGGCTTCAAACCCCCACCCACCGCACAGGCCGAGGGCGCATGCGCGACCGCCAGGGCCTAGGGCTGACCTCGGGGGTCCTCAGTGAAGGCCCCGCCCTCCCTCCAGGCTCTGACCCAGCTGCAGCTGTTCCATCGCCGCCCTTCTGGACTCGGCTTCAGCTGTTGTCTCCCTCCCCTCCCCCACTCCCACTCAGCTTGGCGGCCGCTTCCCTGCCTTGCAAACATTGCTCTGGAACTGATGACCACAGGCGTACTGGGCTGCAAGCTCAAGGCTCTGCCTGGGCCAGCTGCTTCGGCCAGGGGTTCATTTCTTCCTGGAAAGACAAAGCCTTAGCCTCACCCCACGCCTGCACTTTGACACTGCAGCCAGCCCAGGTGTAGGAAAGGCTCTGTGGAGTCAGAAGTGCCGAGACAGGCAGATGGCACCGCAGGCTTTGGGGGCCAGGGCGCAACTGGGCGAGCCCCTCCTCCCGGGAGTCGGGGAGGCCCGGCCTTCCTAGTGCCCAGGCCACGGATCCGGGGAGAAATCCGCCATGGAGGGCACGCGGGAGGACCTCTGCCTGAGGTGGCAGGTGTCACGCCAGGGCCACTGCAAGCCTGGCTCGGCTTGCCTGCTTTCCCAAGAGGAGGCTGGCCGACCAGCCGAACCTGGCACCTGGGCCAGACCCCTTCCAAGGGGACGAGTTCCAGAGGCTAGAGCCCTGGGGGCGGCTGCCAAGTCTCCTGGGGGTTGTGCTAGGCCCCCGTCAGAGGAGGAAGCAGCCTGGTAAACGGTGTGCCAGACTTGAGATCTGGAGGCCTCCCACACCCGGGTCCTGTCCTGCCCAGGCCCCCCGAGGGAGGACGATGGTCGTGGCAGTGGCGAGCGGGCTGGGGCTGGAGCCCAGCCTGCCCTTGGATGCCCCGGGGAAGGGCGCCGGGGGATGGGCTGCCCCTGGCCAGGTCTGAGGGACCGACCCAGCTCGGGGCTGTCGGGGGCAGAGAGAGAATCCCCATCCGCCCTTTCTCTTCAGGTTCTTAGGGCTGGCCAATTCCTTAACAAGACAGGTTGTCTGGAGAAAATCAGACCCAGCTCAAGAACATGTGTCCATGGGGGAAACCCGGGAAACTGAGTCTCCCCACACAATAGCAGAGATTCTCATCTTGCATCCTCTCCTGAGCTAATGACAAATGTGGATGTCCTGGGTGGGCCTGTGGAATGGGAGAGGGGAGGAAGTCTATTGTCATGCAGAGGGACAAGGAAAGACTTGTCTGAATCTTATGCCCTGCACTGGGGTCAGGTCGGGAAGGGACTGGCACAGAGGTGAGCAGGAACAGGCCTCTCTGTGGTGGGGCTGGCCCCGGGGCAGGCGTGGGGGTGATGGGTGGAAGTGGGATGGCGTGTGAGTTGGCAGCAGCCAGCGGTGGAGGCAGAGACTCAGAGGTCAGGGATCTCTCTCTCTCTCTCTGTCTCTGTCTCTGTGTCCCTCAGGGAGCTGAGGAGAGTAAGGTGGCGCCCCCTGCCCACCTCGCCTACCTCTCCATGGGCCCTTCTTTCTCTGGCCGCTCCGGGAGCCCTGCGGGCTTGGCTTCAACCCCCCACCCACCGCACAGGCCGAGGGCGCATGCGCGACCGCCGGGGCCTAGGGCTGACCTCGGGGGTCCTCAGTGAAGGCCCCGCCCTCCCTCCAGGCTCTGACCCAGCTGCAGCTGTTCCATCGCCGCCCTTCTGGACTCGGCTTCAGCTGTTGTCTCCCTCCCCTCCCCCACTCCCACTCAGATTGGAGGCCGCTTCCCTGCCTTGCAAACATTGCTCTGGAACTGATGACCACAGGCGTACTGGGCTGCAAGCTCAAGGCTCTGCCTGGGCCAGCTGCTTCGGCCAGGGGTTCATTTCTTCCTGGAAAGACAAAGCCTTAGCCTCACCCCACGCCTGCACTTTGACACTGCAGCCAGCCCAGGTGTAGGAAAGGCTCTGTGGAGTCAGAAGTGCCGAGACAGGCAGATGGCACCGCAGGCTTTGGGGGCCAGGGCACAACTGGGCGAGCCCCTCCTCCCGGGAGTCGGGGAGGCCCGGCCTTCCTAGTGCCCAGGCCACGGATCCGGGGAGAAATCCGCCATGGAGGGCACGCGGGAGGACCTCTGCCTGAGGTCGCAGGTCTCACGCCAGGGCCACTGCAAGCCTGGCTCGGCTTGCCTGCTTTCCCAAGAGGAGGCTGGCCGACCAGCCGAACCTGGCACCTGGGCCAGACCCCTTCCAAGGGGACGAGTTCCAGAGGCTAGAGCCCTGGGGGCGGCTGCCAAGTCTCCTGGGGGTTGTGCTAGGCCCCCGTCAGAGGAGGAAGCAGCCTGGTAAACGGTGTGCCAGACTTGAGATCTGGAGGCCTCCCACACCCGGGTCCTGTCCTGCCCAGGCCCCCCGAGGGAGGACGATGGTCGTGGCAGTGGCGAGCGGGCTGGGGCTGGAGCCCAGCCTGCCCTTGGATGCCCCGGGGAAGGGCGCCGGGGGATGGGCTGCCCCTGGCCAGGTCTGAGGGACCGACCCAGCTCGGGGCTGTCGGGGGCAGAGAGAGAATCCCCATCCGCCCTTTCTCTTCAGGTTCTTAGGGCTGGCCAATTCCTTAACAAGACAGGTTGTCTGGAGAAAATCAGACCCAGCTCAAGAACATGTGTCCATGGGGGAAACCCGGGAAACTGAGTCTCCCCACACAATAGCAGAGATTCTCATCTTGCATCCTCTCCTGAGCTAATGACAAATGTGGATGTCCTGGGTGGGCCTGTGGAATGGGAGAGGGGAGGAAGTCTATTGTCATGCAGAGGGACAAGGAAAGACTTGTCTGAATCTTATGCCCTGCACTGGGGTCAGGTCGGGAAGGGACTGGCACAGAGGTGAGCAGGAACAGGCCTCTCTGTGGTGGGGCTGGCCCCGGGGCAGGCGTGGGGGTGATGGGTGGAAGTGGGATGGCGTGTGAGTTGGCAGCAGCCAGCGGTGGAGGCAGAGACTCAGAGGTCAGGGATCTCTCTCTCTCTCTCTGTCTCTGTCTCTGTGTCCCTCAGGGAGCTGAGGAGAGTAAGGTGGCGCCCCCTGCCCACCTCGCCTACCTCTCCATGGGCCCTTCTTTCTCTGGCCGCTCCGGGAGCCCTGCGGGCTTGGCTTCAAACCCCCACCCACCACACAGGCCGAGGGCGCATGCGCGACCGCCGGGGCCTAGGGCTGACCTCGGGGGTCCTCAGTGAAGGCCCCGCCCTCCCTCCAGGCTCTGACCCAGCTGCAGCTGTTCCATTGCCGCCCTTCTGGACTCGGCTTCAGCTGTTGTCTCCCTCCCCTCCCCCACTCCCACTCAGCTTGGAGGCCGCTTCAATGCCTTGCAAACATTGCTCTGGAACTGATCACCACAGGCGTACTGGGCTGCAAGCTCAAGGCTCTGCCTGGGCCAGCTGCTTCGGCCAGGGGTTCATTTCTTCCTGGAAAGACAAAGCCTTAGCCTCACCCCACGCCTGCACTTTGACACTGCAGCCAGCCCAGGTGTAGGAAAGGCTCTGTGGAGTCAGAAGTGCCGAGACAGGCAGATGGCACCGCAGGCTTTGGGGGCCAGGGCACAACTGGGCGAGCCCCTCCTCCCGGGAGTCGGGGAGGCCCGGCCTTCCTAGTGCCCAGGCCACGGATCCCCGGAGAAATCCGCCATGGAGGGCACGCGGGAGGACCTCTGCCTGAGGTGGCAGGTCTCACGCCAGGGCCACTGCAAGCCTGGCTCGGCTTGCCTGCTTTCCCAAGAGGAGGCTGGCCGACCAGCCGAACCTGGCACCTGGGCCAGACCCCTTCCAAGGGGACGAGTTCCAGAGGCTAGAGCCCTGGGGGCGGCTGCCAAGTCTCCTGGGGGTTGTGCTAGGCCCCCGTCAGAGGAGGAAGCAGCCTGGTAAACGGTGTGCCAGACTTGAGATCTGGAGGCCTCCCACACCCGGGTCCTGTCCTGCCCAGGCCCCCCGAGGGAGGACGATGGTCGTGGCAGTGGCGAGCGGGCTGGGGCTGGAGCCCAGCCTGCCCTTGGATGCCCCGGGGAAGGGCGCCGGGGGATGGGCTGCCCCTGGCCAGGTCTGAGGGACCGACCCAGCTCGGGGCTGTCGGGGGCAGAGAGAGAATCCCCATCCGCCCTTTCTCTTCAGGTTCTTAGGGCTGGCCAATTCCTTAACAAGACAGGTTGTCTGGAGAAAATCAGACCCAGCTCAAGAACATGTGTCCATGGGGGAAACCCGGGAAACTGAGTCTCCCCACACAATAGCAGAGATTCTCATCTTGCATCCTCTCCTGAGCTAATGACAAATGTGGATGTCCTGGGTGGGCCTGTGGAATGGGAGAGGGGAGGAAGTCTATTGTCATGCAGAGGGACAAGGAAAGACTTGTCTGAATCTTATGCCCTGCACTGGGGTCAGGTCGGGAAGGGACTGGCACAGAGGTGAGCAGGAACAGGCCTCTCTGTGGTGGGGCTGGCCCCGGGGCAGGCGTGGGGGTGATGGGTGGAAGTGGGATGGCGTGTGAGTTGGCAGCAGCCAGCGGTGGAGGCAGAGACTCAGAGGTCAGGGATCTCTCTCTCTCTCTCTGTCTCTGTCTCTGTGTCCCTCAGGGAGCTGAGGAGAGTAAGGTGGCGCCCCCTGCCCACCTCGCCTACCTCTCCATGGGCCCTTCTTTCTCTGGCCGCTCCGGGAGCCCTGCGGGCTTGGCTTCAAACCCCCACCCACCACACAGGCCGAGGGCGCATGCGCGACCGCCGGGGCCTAGGGCTGACCTCGGGGGTCCTCAGTGAAGGCCCCGCCCTCCCTCCAGGCTCTGACCCAGCTGCAGCTGTTCCATTGCCGCCCTTCTGGACTCGGCTTCAGCTGTTGTCTCCCTCCCCTCCCCCACTCCCACTCAGCTTGGAGGCCGCTTCAATGCCTTGCAAACATTGCTCTGGAACTGATGACCACAGGCGTACTGGGCTGCAAGCTCAAGGCTCTGCCTGGGCCAGCTGCTTCGGCCAGGGGTTCATTTCTTCCTGGAAAGACAAAGCCTTAGCCTCACCCCACGCCTGCACTTTGACACTGCAGCCAGCCCAGGTGTAGGAAAGGCTCTGTGGAGTCAGAAGTGCCGAGACAGGCAGATGGCACCGCAGGCTTTGGGGGCCAGGGCGCAACTGGGCGAGCCCCTCCTCCCGGGAGTCGGGGAGGCCCGGCCTTCCTAGTGCCCAGGCCACGGATCCGGGGAGAAATCCGCCATGGAGGGCACGCGGGAGGACCTCTGCCTGAGGTCGCAGGTCTCACGCCAGGGCCACTGCAAGCCTGGCTCGGCTTGCCTGCTTTCCCAAGAGGAGGCTGGCCGACCAGCCGAACCTGGCACCTGGGCCAGACCCCTTCCAAGGGGACGAGTTCCAGAGGCTAGAGCCCTGGGGGCGGCTGCCAAGTCTCCTGGGGCGTGTGCTGGGCCCCCGTCAGTGGAGGAAGCAGCCTGGGAAACGGTGTGCCAGACCTGAGATCTGGAGGCCTCCCACACCCGGGTCCTGTCCTGCCCAGGCCCCCCGAGGGAGGACGATGGTCGTGGCAGTGGCGAGCGGGCTGGGGCTGGAGCCCAGCCTGCCCTTGGATGCCCCGGGGAAGGGCGCCGGGGGATGGGCTGCCCCTGGCCAGGTCTGAGGGACCGACCCAGCTCGGGGCTGTCGGGGGCAGAGAGAGAATCCCCATCCGCCCTTTCTCTTCAGGTTCTTAGGGCTGGCCAATTCCTTAACAAGACAGGTTGTCTGGAGAAAATCAGACCCAGCTCAAGAACATGTGTCCATGGGGGAAACCCGGGAAACTGAGTCTCCCCACACAATAGCAGAGATTCTCATCTTGCATCCTCTCCTGAGCTAATGACAAATGTGGATGTCCTGGGTGGGCCTGTGGAATGGGAGAGGGGAGGAAGTCTATTGTCATGCAGAGGGACAAGGAAAGACTTGTCTGAATCTTATGCCCTGCACTGGGGTCAGGTCGGGAAGGGACTGGCACAGAGGTGAGCAGGAACAGGCCTCTCTGTGGTGGGGCTGGCCCCGGGGCAGGCGTGGGGGTGATGGGTGGAAGTGGGATGGCGTGTGAGTTGGCAGCAGCCAGCGGTGGAGGCAGAGACTCAGAGGTCAGGGATCTCTCTCTCTCTCTCTGTCTCTGTCTCTGTGTCCCTCAGGGAGCTGAGGAGAGTAAGGTGGCGCCCCCTGCCCACCTCGCCTACCTCTCCATGGGCCCTTCTTTCTCTGGCCGCTCCGGGAGCCCTGCGGGCTTGGCTTCAAACCCCCACCCACCACACAGGCCGAGGGCGCATGCGCGACCGCCGGGGCCTAGGGCTGACCTCGGGGGTCCTCAGTGAAGGCCCCGCCCTCCCTCCAGGCTCTGACCCAGCTGCAGCTGTTCCATTGCCGCCCTTCTGGACTCGGCTTCAGCTGTTGTCTCCCTCCCCTCCCCCACTCCCACTCAGCTTGGAGGCCGCTTCAATGCCTTGCAAACATTGCTCTGGAACTGATCACCACAGGCGTACTGGGCTGCAAGCTCAAGGCTCTGCCTGGGCCAGCTGCTTCGGCCAGGGGTTCATTTCTTCCTGGAAAGACAAAGCCTTAGCCTCACCCCACGCCTGCACTTTGACACTGCAGCCAGCCCAGGTGTAGGAAAGGCTCTGTGGAGTCAGAAGTGCCGAGACAGGCAGATGGCACCGCAGGCTTTGGGGGCCAGGGCGCAACTGGGCGAGCCCCTCCTCCCGGGAGTCGGGGAGGCCCGGCCTTCCTAGTGCCCAGGCCACGGATCCGGGGAGAAATCCGCCATGGAGGGCACGCAGGAGGACCTCTGCCTGAGGTCGCAGGTCTCACGCCAGGGCCACTGCAAGCCTGGCTCGGCTTGCCTGCTTTCCCAAGAGGAGGCTGGCCGACCAGCCGAACCTGGCACCTGGGCCAGACCCCTTCCAAGGGGACGAGTTCCAGAGGCTAGAGCCCTGGGGGCGGCTGCCAAGTCTCCTGGGGCGTGTGCTGGGCCCCCGTCAGTGGAGGAAGCAGCCTGGGAAACGGTGTGCCAGACCTGAGATCTGGAGGCCTCCCACACCCGGGTCCTGTCCTGCCCAGGCCCCCCGAGGGAGGACGATGGTCGTGGCAGTGGCGAGCGGGCTGGGGCTGGAGCCCAGCCTGCCCTTGGATGCCCCGGGGAAGGGCGCCGGGGGATGGGCTGCCCCTGGCCAGGTCTGAGGGACCGACCCAGCTCGGGGCTGTCGGGGGCAGAGAGAGAATCCCCATCCGCCCTTTCTCTTCAGGTTCTTAGGGCTGGCCAATTCCTTAACAAGACAGGTTGTCTGGAGAAAATCAGACCCAGCTCAAGAACATGTGTCCATGGGGGAAACCCGGGAAACTGAGTCTCCCCACACAATAGCAGAGATTCTCATCTTGCATCCTCTCCTGAGCTAATGACAAATGTGGATGTCCTGGGTGGGCCTGTGGAATGGGAGAGGGGAGGAAGTCTATTGTCATGCAGAGGGACAAGGAAAGACTTGTCTGAATCTTATGCCCTGCACTGGGGTCAGGTCGGGAAGGGACTGGCACAGAGGTGAGCAGGAACAGGCCTCTCTGTGGTGGGGCTGGCCCCGGGGCAGGCGTGGGGGTGATGGGTGGAAGTGGGATGGCGTGTGAGTTGGCAGCAGCCAGCGGTGGAGGCAGAGACTCAGAGGTCAGGGATCTCTCTCTCTCTCTCTGTCTCTGTCTCTGTGTCCCTCAGGGAGCTGAGGAGAGTAAGGTGGCGCCCCCTGCCCACCTCGCCTACCTCTCCATGGGCCCTTCTTTCTCTGGCCGCTCCGGGAGCCCTGCGGGCTTGGCTTCAAACCCCCACCCACCGCACAGGCCGAGGGCGCATGCGCGACCGCCAGGGCCTAGGGCTGACCTCGGGGGTCCTCAGTGAAGGCCCCGCCCTCCCTCCAGGCTCTGACCCAGCTGCAGCTGTTCCATCGCCGCCCTTCTGGACTCGGCTTCAGCTGTTGTCTCCCTCCCCTCCCCCACTCCCACTCAGCTTGGCGGCCGCTTCCCTGCCTTGCAAACATTGCTCTGGAACTGATGACCACAGGCGTACTGGGCTGCAAGCTCAAGGCTCTGCCTGGGCCAGCTGCTTCGGCCAGGGGTTCATTTCTTCCTGGAAAGACAAAGCCTTAGCCTCACCCCACGCCTGCACTTTGACACTGCAGCCAGCCCAGGTGTAGGAAAGGCTCTGTGGAGTCAGAAGTGCCGAGACAGGCAGATGGCACCGCAGGCTTTGGGGGCCAGGGCGCAACTGGGCGAGCCCCTCCTCCCGGGAGTCGGGGAGGCCCGGCCTTCCTAGTGCCCAGGCCACGGATCCGGGGAGAAATCCGCCATGGAGGGCACGCGGGAGGACCTCTGCCTGAGGTGGCAGGTGTCACGCCAGGGCCACTGCAAGCCTGGCTCGGCTTGCCTGCTTTCCCAAGAGGAGGCTGGCCGACCAGCCGAACCTGGCACCTGGGCCAGACCCCTTCCAAGGGGACGAGTTCCAGAGGCTAGAGCCCTGGGGGCGGCTGCCAAGTCTCCTGGGGGTTGTGCTAGGCCCCCGTCAGAGGAGGAAGCAGCCTGGTAAACGGTGTGCCAGACTTGAGATCTGGAGGCCTCCCACACCCGGGTCCTGTCCTGCCCAGGCCCCCCGAGGGAGGACGATGGTCGTGGCAGTGGCGAGCGGGCTGGGGCTGGAGCCCAGCCTGCCCTTGGATGCCCCGGGGAAGGGCGCCGGGGGATGGGCTGCCCCTGGCCAGGTCTGAGGGACCGACCCAGCTCGGGGCTGTCGGGGGCAGAGAGAGAATCCCCATCCGCCCTTTCTCTTCAGGTTCTTAGGGCTGGCCAATTCCTTAACAAGACAGGTTGTCTGGAGAAAATCAGACCCAGCTCAAGAACATGTGTCCATGGGGGAAACCCGGGAAACTGAGTCTCCCCACACAATAGCAGAGATTCTCATCTTGCATCCTCTCCTGAGCTAATGACAAATGTGGATGTCCTGGGTGGGCCTGTGGAATGGGAGAGGGGAGGAAGTCTATTGTCATGCAGAGGGACAAGGAAAGACTTGTCTGAATCTTATGCCCTGCACTGGGGTCAGGTCGGGAAGGGACTGGCACAGAGGTGAGCAGGAACAGGCCTCTCTGTGGTGGGGCTGGCCCCGGGGCAGGCGTGGGGGTGATGGGTGGAAGTGGGATGGCGTGTGAGTTGGCAGCAGCCAGCGGTGGAGGCAGAGACTCAGAGGTCAGGGATCTCTCTCTCTCTCTCTGTCTCTGTCTCTGTGTCCCTCAGGGAGCTGAGGAGAGTAAGGTGGCGCCCCCTGCCCACCTCGCCTACCTCTCCATGGGCCCTTCTTTCTCTGGCCGCTCCGGGAGCCCTGCGGGCTTGGCTTCAAACCCCCACCCACCACACAGGCCGAGGGCGCATGCGCGACCGCCGGGGCCTAGGGCTGACCTCGGGGGTCCTCAGTGAAGGCCCCGCCCTCCCTCCAGGCTCTGACCCAGCTGCAGCTGTTCCATTGCCGCCCTTCTGGACTCGGCTTCAGCTGTTGTCTCCCTCCCCTCCCCCACTCCCACTCAGCTTGGAGGCCGCTTCAATGCCTTGCAAACATTGCTCTGGAACTGATCACCACAGGCGTACTGGGCTGCAAGCTCAAGGCTCTGCCTGGGCCAGCTGCTTCGGCCAGGGGTTCATTTCTTCCTGGAAAGACAAAGCCTTAGCCTCACCCCACGCCTGCACTTTGACACTGCAGCCAGCCCAGGTGTAGGAAAGGCTCTGTGGAGTCAGAAGTGCCGAGACAGGCAGATGGCACCGCAGGCTTTGGGGGCCAGGGCGCAACTGGGCGAGCCCCTCCTCCCGGGAGTCGGGGAGGCCCGGCCTTCCTAGTGCCCAGGCCACGGATCCGGGGAGAAATCCGCCATGGAGGGCACGCAGGAGGACCTCTGCCTGAGGTCGCAGGTCTCACGCCAGGGCCACTGCAAGCCTGGCTCGGCTTGCCTGCTTTCCCAAGAGGAGGCTGGCCGACCAGCCGAACCTGGCACCTGGGCCAGACCCCTTCCAAGGGGACGAGTTCCAGAGGCTAGAGCCCTGGGGGCGGCTGCCAAGTCTCCTGGGGCGTGTGCTGGGCCCCCGTCAGTGGAGGAAGCAGCCTGGGAAACGGTGTGCCAGACCTGAGATCTGGAGGCCTCCCACACCCGGGTCCTGTCCTGCCCAGGCCCCCCGAGGGAGGACGATGGTCGTGGCAGTGGCGAGCGGGCTGGGGCTGGAGCCCAGCCTGCCCTTGGATGCCCCGGGGAAGGGCGCCGGGGGATGGGCTGCCCCTGGCCAGGTCTGAGGGACCGACCCAGCTCGGGGCTGTCGGGGGCAGAGAGAGAATCCCCATCCGCCCTTTCTCTTCAGGTTCTTAGGGCTGGCCAATTCCTTAACAAGACAGGTTGTCTGGAGAAAATCAGACCCAGCTCAAGAACATGTGTCCATGGGGGAAACCCGGGAAACTGAGTCTCCCCACACAATAGCAGAGATTCTCATCTTGCATCCTCTCCTGAGCTAATGACAAATGTGGATGTCCTGGGTGGGCCTGTGGAATGGGAGAGGGGAGGAAGTCTATTGTCATGCAGAGGGACAAGGAAAGACTTGTCTGAATCTTATGCCCTGCACTGGGGTCAGGTCGGGAAGGGACTGGCACAGAGGTGAGCAGGAACAGGCCTCTCTGTGGTGGGGCTGGCCCCGGGGCAGGCGTGGGGGTGATGGGTGGAAGTGGGATGGCGTGTGAGTTGGCAGCAGCCAGCGGTGGAGGCAGAGACTCAGAGGTCAGGGATCTCTCTCTCTCTCTCTGTCTCTGTCTCTGTGTCCCTCAGGGAGCTGAGGAGAGTAAGGTGGCGCCCCCTGCCCACCTCGCCTACCTCTCCATGGGCCCTTCTTTCTCTGGCCGCTCCGGGAGCCCTGCGGGCTTGGCTTCAAACCCCCACCCACCGCACAGGCCGAGGGCGCATGCGCGACCGCCAGGGCCTAGGTCTGACCTCGGGGGTCCTCAGTGAAGGCCCCGCCCTCCCTCCAGGCTCTGACCCAGCTGCAGCTGTTCCATCGCCGCCCTTCTGGACTCGGCTTCAGCTGTTGTCTCCCTCCCCTCCCCCACTCCCACTCAGCTTGGCGGCCGCTTCCCTGCCTTGCAAACATTGCTCTGGAACTGATGACCACAGGCGTACTGGGCTGCAAGCTCAAGGCTCTGCCTGGGCCAGCTGCTTCGGCCAGGGGTTCATTTCTTCCTGGAAAGACAAAGCCTTAGCCTCACCCCACGCCTGCACTTTGACACTGCAGCCAGCCCAGGTGTAGGAAAGGCTCTGTGGAGTCAGAAGTGCCGAGACAGGCAGATGGCACCGCAGGCTTTGGGGGCCAGGGCGCAACTGGGCGAGCCCCTCCTCCCGGGAGTCGGGGAGGCCCGGCCTTCCTAGTGCCCAGGCCACGGATCCGGGGAGAAATCCGCCATGGAGGGCACGCGGGAGGACCTCTGCCTGAGGTGGCAGGTGTCACGCCAGGGCCACTGCAAGCCTGGCTCGGCTTGCCTGCTTTCCCAAGAGGAGGCTGGCCGACCAGCCGAACCTGGCACCTGGGCCAGACCCCTTCCAAGGGGACGAGTTCCAGAGGCTAGAGCCCTGGGGGCGGCTGCCAAGTCTCCTGGGGGTTGTGCTAGGCCCCCGTCAGAGGAGGAAGCAGCCTGGTAAACGGTGTGCCAGACTTGAGATCTGGAGGCCTCCCACACCCGGGTCCTGTCCTGCCCAGGCCCCCCGAGGGAGGACGATGGTCGTGGCAGTGGCGAGCGGGCTGGGGCTGGAGCCCAGCCTGCCCTTGGATGCCCCGGGGAAGGGCGCCGGGGGATGGGCTGCCCCTGGCCAGGTCTGAGGGACCGACCCAGCTCGGGGCTGTCGGGGGCAGAGAGAGAATCCCCATCCGCCCTTTCTCTTCAGGTTCTTAGGGCTGGCCAATTCCTTAACAAGACAGGTTGTCTGGAGAAAATCAGACCCAGCTCAAGAACATGTGTCCATGGGGGAAACCCGGGAAACTGAGTCTCCCCACACAATAGCAGAGATTCTCATCTTGCATCCTCTCCTGAGCTAATGACAAATGTGGATGTCCTGGGTGGGCCTGTGGAATGGGAGAGGGGAGGAAGTCTATTGTCATGCAGAGGGACAAGGAAAGACTTGTCTGAATCTTATGCCCTGCACTGGGGTCAGGTCGGGAAGGGACTGGCACAGAGGTGAGCAGGAACAGGCCTCTCTGTGGTGGGGCTGGCCCCGGGGCAGGCGTGGGGGTGATGGGTGGAAGTGGGATGGCGTGTGAGTTGGCAGCAGCCAGCGGTGGAGGCAGAGACTCAGAGGTCAGGGATCTCTCTCTCTCTCTCTGTCTCTGTCTCTGTGTCCCTCAGGGAGCTGAGGAGAGTAAGGTGGCGCCCCCTGCCCACCTCGCCTACCTCTCCATGGGCCCTTCTTTCTCTGGCCGCTCCGGGAGCCCTGCGGGCTTGGCTTCAACCCCCCACCCACCGCACAGGCCGAGGGCGCATGCGCGACCGCCGGGGCCTAGGGCTGACCTCGGGGGTCCTCAGTGAAGGCCCCGCCCTCCCTCCAGGCTCTGACCCAGCTGCAGCTGTTCCATCGCCGCCCTTCTGGACTCGGCTTCAGCTGTTGTCTCCCTCCCCTCCCCCACTCCCACTCAGCTTGGCGGCCGCTTCCCTGCCTTGCAAACATTGCTCTGGAACTGATGACCACAGGCGTACTGGGCTGCAAGCTCAAGGCTCTGCCTGGGCCAGCTGCTTTGGCCAGGGGTTCATTTCTTCCTGGAAAGACAAAGCCTTAGCCTCACCCCACGCCTGCACTTTGACACTGCAGCCAGCCCAGGTGTAGGAAAGGCTCTGTGGAGTCAGAAGTGCCGAGACAGGCAGATGGCACCGCAGGCTTTGGGGGCCAGGGCGCAACTGGGCGAGCCCCTCCTCCCGGGAGTCGGGGAGGCCCGGCCTTCCTAGTGCCCAGGCCACGGATCCGGGGAGAAATCCGCCATGGAGGGCACGCGGGAGGACCTCTGCCTGAGGTCGCAGGTCTCACGCCAGGGCCACTGCAAGCCTGGCTCGGCTTGCCTGCTTTCTCCAGAGGAGGCTGGCCGACCAGCCGAACCTGGCACCTGGGCCAGGCCCGTTCCAAGGGGACGAGTTCCAGAGACTAGAGCCCTGGGGGCGGCTGCCAAGTCTCCTGGGGCGTGTGCTGGGCCCCCGTCAGTGGAGGAAGCAGCCTGGGAAACGGTGTGCCAGACCTGAGATCTGGAGGCCTCCCACACCCGGGTCCTGTCCTGCCCAGGCCCCCCGAGGGAGGACGATGGTCGTGGCAGTGGCGAGCGGGCTGGGGCTGGAGCCCAGCCTGCCCTTGGATGCCCCGGGGAAGGGCGCCGGGGGATGGGCTGCCCCTGGCCAGGTCTGAGGGACCGACCCAGCTCGGGGCTGTCGGGGGCAGAGAGAGAATCCCCATCCGCCCTTTCTCTTCAGGTTCTTAGGGCTGGCCAATTCCTTAACAAGACAGGTTGTCTGGAGAAAATCAGACCCAGCTCAAGAACATGTGTCCATGGGGGAAACCCGGGAAACTGAGTCTCCCCACACAATAGCAGAGATTCTCATCTTGCATCCTCTCCTGAGCTAATGACAAATGTGGATGTCCTGGGTGGGCCTGTGGAATGGGAGAGGGGAGGAAGTCTATTGTCATGCAGAGGGACAAGGAAAGACTTGTCTGAATCTTATGCCCTGCACTGGGGTCAGGTCGGGAAGGGACTGGCACAGAGGTGAGCAGGAACAGGCCTCTCTGTGGTGGGGCTGGCCCCGGGGCAGGCGTGGGGGTGATGGGTGGAAGTGGGATGGCGTGTGAGTTGGCAGCAGCCAGCGGTGGAGGCAGAGACTCAGAGGTCAGGGATCTCTCTCTCTCTCTCTGTCTCTGTCTCTGTGTCCCTCAGGGAGCTGAGGAGAGTAAGGTGGCGCCCCCTGCCCACCTCGCCTACCTCTCCATGGGCCCTTCTTTCTCTGGCCGCTCCGGGAGCCCTGCGGGCTTGGCTTCAACCCCCCACCCACCGCACAGGCCAAGGGCGCATGCGCGACCGCCGGGGCCTAGGGCTGACCTCGGGGGTCCTCAGTGAAGGCCCCGCCCTCCCTCCAGGCTCTGACCCAGCTGCAGCTGTTCCATCGCCGCCCTTCTGGACTCGGCTTCAGCTGTTGTCTCCCTCCCCTCCCCCACTCCCACTCAGATTGGAGGCCGCTTCAATGCCTTGCAAACATTGCTCTGGAACTGATGACCACAGGCGTACTGGGCTGCAAGCTCAAGGCTCTGCCTGGGCCAGCTGCTTCGGCCAGGGGTTCATTTCTTCCTGGAAAGACAAAGCCTTAGCCTCACCCCACGCCTGCACTTTGACACTGCAGCCAGCCCAGGTGTAGGAAAGGCTCTGTGGAGTCAGAAGTGCCGAGACAGGCAGATGGCACCGCAGGCTTTGGGGGCCAGGGCACAACTGGGCGAGCCCCTCCTCCCGGGAGTCGGGGAGGCCCGGCCTTCCTAGTGCCCAGGCCACGGATCCGGGGAGAAATCCGCCATGGAGGGCACGCGGGAGGACCTCTGCCTGAGGTCGCAGGTCTCACGCCAGGGCCACTGCAAGCCTGGCTCGGCTTGCCTGCTTTCCCAAGAGGAGGCTGGCCGACCAGCCGAACCTGGCACCTGGGCCAGACCCCTTCCAAGGGGACGAGTTCCAGAGGCTAGAGCCCTGGGGGCGGCTGCCAAGTCTCCTGGGGGTTGTGCTAGGCCCCCGTCAGAGGAGGAAGCAGCCTGGTAAACGGTGTGCCAGACTTGAGATCTGGAGGCCTCCCACACCCGGGTCCTGTCCTGCCCAGGCCCCCCGAGGGAGGACGATGGTCGTGGCAGTGGCGAGCGGGCTGGGGCTGGAGCCCAGCCTGCCCTTGGATGCCCCGGGGAAGGGCGCCGGGGAATGGGCTGCCCCTGGCCAGGTCTGAGGGACCGACCCAGCTCGGGGCTGTCGGGGGCAGAGAGAGAATCCCCATCCGCCCTTTCTCTTCAGGTTATTAGGGCTGGCCAATTCCTTAACAAGACAGGTTGTCTGGAGAAAATCAGACCCAGCTCAAGAACATGTGTCCATGGGGGAAACCCGGGAAACTGAGTCTCCCCACACAATAGCAGAGATTCTCATCTTGCATCCTCTCCTGAGCTAATGACAAATGTGGATGTCCTGGGTGGGCCTGTGGAATGGGAGAGGGGAGGAAGTCTACTGTCATGCAGAGGGACAAGGAAAGACTTGTCTGAATCTTATGCCCTGCACTGGGGTCAGGTCGGGAAGGGACTGGCACAGAGGTGAGCAGGAACAGGCCTCTCTGTGGTGGGGCTGGCCCCGGGGCAGGCGTGGGGGTGATGGGTGGAAGTGGGATGGCGTGTGAGTTGGCAGCAGCCAGCGGTGGAGGCAGAGACTCAGAGGTCAGGGATCTCTCTCTCTCTCTCTGTCTCTGTCTCTGTGTCCCTCAGGGAGCTGAGGAGAGTAAGGTGGCGCCCCCTGCCCACCTCGCCTACCTCTCCATGGGCCCTTCTTTCTCTGGCCGCTCCGGGAGCCCTGCGGGCTTGGCTTCAACCCCCCACCCACCGCACAGGCCGAGGGCGCATGCGCGACCGCCGGGGCCTAGGGCTGACCTCGGGGGTCCTCAGTGAAGGCCCCGCCCTCCCTCCAGGCTCTGACCCAGCTGCAGCTGTTCCATCGCCGCCCTTCTGGACTCGGCTTCAGCTGTTGTCTCCCTCCCCTCCCCCACTCCCACTCAGCTTGGCGGCCGCTTCCCTGCCTTGCAAACATTGCTCTGGAACTGATGACCACAGGCGTACTGGGCTGCAAGCTCAAGGCTCTGCCTGGGCCAGCTGCTTTGGCCAGGGGTTCATTTCTTCCTGGAAAGACAAAGCCTTAGCCTCACCCCACGCCTGCACTTTGACACTGCAGCCAGCCCAGGTGTAGGAAAGGCTCTGTGGAGTCAGAAGTGCCGAGACAGGCAGATGGCACCGCAGGCTTTGGGGGCCAGGGCGCAACTGGGCGAGCCCCTCCTCCCGGGAGTCGGGGAGGCCCGGCCTTCCTAGTGCCCAGGCCACGGATCCGGGGAGAAATCCGCCATAGAGGGCACGCGGGAGGACCTCTGCCTGAGGTCGCAGGTCTCACGCCAGGGCCACTGCAAGCCTGGCTCGGCTTGCCTGCTTTCTCCAGAGGAGGCTGGCCGACCAGCCGAACCTGGCACCTGGGCCAGGCCCGTTCCAAGGGGACGAGTTCCAGAGACTAGAGCCCTGGGGGCGGCTGCCAAGTCTCCTGGGGCGTGTGCTGGGCCCCCGTCAGTGGAGGAAGCAGCCTGGGAAACGGTGTGCCAGACCTGAGATCTGGAGGCCTCCCACACCCGGGTCCTGTCCTGCCCAGGCCCCCCGAGGGAGGACGATGGTCGTGGCAGTGGCGAGCGGGCTGGGGCTGGAGCCCAGCCTGCCCTTGGATGCCCCGGGGAAGGGCGCCGGGGGATGGGCTGCCCCTGGCCAGGTCTGAGGGACCGACCCAGCTCGGGGCTGTCGGGGGCAGAGAGAGAATCCCCATCCGCCCTTTCTCTTCAGGTTCTTAGGGCTGGCCAATTCCTTAACAAGACAGGTTGTCTGGAGAAAATCAGACCCAGCTCAAGAACATGTGTCCATGGGGGAAACCCGGGAAACTGAGTCTCCCCACACAATAGCAGAGATTCTCATCTTGCATCCTCTCCTGAGCTAATGACAAATGTGGATGTCCTGGGTGGGCCTGTGGAATGGGAGAGGGGAGGAAGTCTATTGTCATGCAGAGGGACAAGGAAAGACTTGTCTGAATCTTATGCCCTGCACTGGGGTCAGGTCGGGAAGGGACTGGCACAGAGGTGAGCAGGAACAGGCCTCTCTGTGGTGGGGCTGGCCCCGGGGCAGGCGTGGGGGTGATGGGTGGAAGTGGGATGGCGTGTGAGTTGGCAGCAGCCAGCGGTGGAGGCAGAGACTCAGAGGTCAGGGATCTCTCTCTCTCTCTCTGTCTCTGTCTCTGTGTCCCTCAGGGAGCTGAGGAGAGTAAGGTGGCGCCCCCTGCCCACCTCGCCTACCTCTCCATGGGCCCTTCTTTCTCTGGCCGCTCCGGGAGCCCTGCGGGCTTGGCTTCAACCCCCCACCCACCGCACAGGCCGAGGGCGCATGCGCGACCGCCGGGGCCTAGGGCTGACCTCGGGGGTCCTCAGTGAAGGCCCCGCCCTCCCTCCAGGCTCTGACCCAGCTGCAGCTGTTCCATCGCCGCCCTTCTGGACTCGGCTTCAGCTGTTGTCTCCCTCCCCTCCCCCACTCCCACTCAGATTGGAGGCCGCTTCAATGCCTTGCAAACATTGCTCTGGAACTGATGACCACAGGCGTACTGGGCTGCAAGCTCAAGGCTCTGCCTGGGCCAGCTGCTTCGGCCAGGGGTTCATTTCTTCCTGGAAAGACAAAGCCTTAGCCTCACCCCACGCCTGCACTTTGACACTGCAGCCAGCCCAGGTGTAGGAAAGGCTCTGTGGAGTCAGAAGTGCCGAGACAGGCAGATGGCACCGCAGGCTTTGGGGGCCAGGGCACAACTGGGCGAGCCCCTCCTCCCGGGAGTCGGGGAGGCCCGGCCTTCCTAGTGCCCAGGCCACGGATCCGGGGAGAAATCCGCCATGGAGGGCACGCGGGAGGACCTCTGCCTGAGGTCGCAGGTCTCACGCCAGGGCCACTGCAAGCCTGGCTCGGCTTGCCTGCTTTCCCAAGAGGAGGCTGGCCGACCAGCCGAACCTGGCACCTGGGCCAGACCCCTTCCAAGGGGACGAGTTCCAGAGGCTAGAGCCCTGGGGGCGGATGCCAAGTCTCCTGGGGGTTGTGCTAGGCCCCCGTCAGAGGAGGAAGCAGCCTGGTAAACGGTGTGCCAGACTTGAGATCTGGAGGCCTCCCACACCCGGGTCCTGTCCTGCCCAGGCCCCCCGAGGGAGGACGATGGTCGTGGCAGTGGCGAGCGGGCTGGGGCTGGAGCCCAGCCTGCCCTTGGATGCCCCGGGGAAGGGCGCCGGGGGATGGGCTGCCCCTGGCCAGGTCTGAGGGACCGACCCAGCTCGGGGCTGTCGGGGGCAGAGAGAGAATCCCCATCCGCCCTTTCTCTTCAGGTTATTAGGGCTGGCCAATTCCTTAACAAGACAGGTTGTCTGGAGAAAATCAGACCCAGCTCAAGAACATGTGTCCATGGGGGAAACCCGGGAAACTGAGTCTCCCCACACAATAGCAGAGATTCTCATCTTGCATCCTCTCCTGAGCTAATGACAAATGTGGATGTCCTGGGTGGGCCTGTGGAATGGGAGAGGGGAGGAAGTCTACTGTCATGCAGAGGGACAAGGAAAGACTTGTCTGAATCTTATGCCCTGCACTGGGGTCAGGTCGGGAAGGGACTGGCACAGAGGTGAGCAGGAACAGGCCTCTCTGTGGTGGGGCTGGCCCCGGGGCAGGCGTGGGGGTGATGGGTGGAAGTGGGATGGCGTGTGAGTTGGCAGCAGCCAGCGGTGGAGGCAGAGACTCAGAGGTCAGGGATCTCTCTCTCTCTCTCTGTCTCTGTCTCTGTGTCCCTCAGGGAGCTGAGGAGAGTAAGGTGGCGCCCCCTGCCCACCTCGCCTACCTCTCCATGGGCCCTTCTTTCTCTGGCCGCTCCGGGAGCCCTGCGGGCTTGGCTTCAACCCCCCACCCACCGCACAGGCCGAGGGCGCATGCGCGACCGCCGGGGCCTAGGGCTGACCTCGGGGGTCCTCAGTGAAGGCCCCGCCCTCCCTCCAGGCTCTGACCCAGCTGCAGCTGTTCCATCGCCGCCCTTCTGGACTCGGCTTCAGCTGTTGTCTCCCTCCCCTCCCCCACTCCCACTCAGCTTGGCGGCCGCTTCCCTGCCTTGCAAACATTGCTCTGGAACTGATGACCACAGGCGTACTGGGCTGCAAGCTCAAGGCTCTGCCTGGGCCAGCTGCTTTGGCCAGGGGTTCATTTCTTCCTGGAAAGACAAAGCCTTAGCCTCACCCCACGCCTGCACTTTGACACTGCAGCCAGCCCAGGTGTAGGAAAGGCTCTGTGGAGTCAGAAGTGCCGAGACAGGCAGATGGCACCGCAGGCTTTGGGGGCCAGGGCGCAACTGGGCGAGCCCCTCCTCCCGGGAGTCGGGGAGGCCCGGCCTTCCTAGTGCCCAGGCCACGGATCCGGGGAGAAATCCGCCATAGAGGGCACGCGGGAGGACCTCTGCCTGAGGTCGCAGGTCTCACGCCAGGGCCACTGCAAGCCTGGCTCGGCTTGCCTGCTTTCTCCAGAGGAGGCTGGCCGACCAGCCGAACCTGGCACCTGGGCCAGGCCCGTTCCAAGGGGACGAGTTCCAGAGACTAGAGCCCTGGGGGCGGCTGCCAAGTCTCCTGGGCCGTGTGCTGGGCCCCCGTCAGTGGAGGAAGCAGCCTGGGAAACGGTGTGCCAGACCTGAGATCTGGAGGCCTCCCACACCCGGGTCCTGTCCTGCCCAGGCCCCCCGAGGGAGGACGATGGTCGTGGCAGTGGCGAGCGGGCTGGGGCTGGAGCCCAGCCTGCCCTTGGATGCCCCGGGGAAGGGCGCCGGGGGATGGGCTGCCCCTGGCCAGGTCTGAGGGACCGACCCAGCTCGGGGCTGTCGGGGGCAGAGAGAGAATCCCCATCCGCCCTTTCTCTTCAGGTTCTTAGGGCTGGCCAATTCCTTAACAAGACAGGTTGTCTGGAGAAAATCAGACCCAGCTCAAGAACATGTGTCCATGGGGGAAACCCGGGAAACTGAGTCTCCCCACACAATAGCAGAGATTCTCATCTTGCATCCTCTCCTGAGCTAATGACAAATGTGGATGTCCTGGGTGGGCCTGTGGAATGGGAGAGGGGAGGAAGTCTATTGTCATGCAGAGGGACAAGGAAAGACTTGTCTGAATCTTATGCCCTGCACTGGGGTCAGGTCGGGAAGGGACTGGCACAGAGGTGAGCAGGAACAGGCCTCTCTGTGGTGGGGCTGGCCCCGGGGCAGGCGTGGGGGTGATGGGTGGAAGTGGGATGGCGTGTGAGTTGGCAGCAGCCAGCGGTGGAGGCAGAGACTCAGAGGTCAGGGATCTCTCTCTCTCTCTCTGTCTCTGTCTCTGTGTCCCTCAGGGAGCTGAGGAGAGTAAGGTGGCGCCCCCTGCCCACCTCGCCTACCTCTCCATGGGCCCTTCTTTCTCTGGCCGCTCCGGGAGCCCTGCGGGCTTGGCTTCAACCCCCCACCCACCGCACAGTCCAAGGGCGCATGCGCGACCGCCGGGGCCTAGGGCTGACCTCGGGGGTCCTCAGTGAAGGCCCCGCCCTCCCTCCAGGCTCTGACCCAGCTGCAGCTGTTCCATCGCCGCCCTTCTGGACTCGGCTTCAGCTGTTGTCTCCCTCCCCTCCCCCACTCCCACTCAGCTTGGCGGCCGCTTCCCTGCCTTGCAAACATTGCTCTGGAACTGATGACCACAGGCGTACTGGGCTGCAAGCTCAAGGCTCTGCCTGGGCCAGCTGCTTCGGCCAGGGGTTCATTTCTTCCTGGAAAGACAAAGCCTTAGCCTCACCCCACGCCTGCACTTTGACACTGCAGCCAGCCCAGGTGTAGGAAAGGCTCTGTGGAGTCAGAAGTGCCGAGACAGGCAGATGGCACCGCAGGCTTTGGGGGCCAGGGCGCAACTGGGCGAGCCCCTCCTCCCGGGAGTCGGGGAGGCCCGGCCTTCCTAGTGCCCAGGCCACGGATCCGGGGAGAAATCCGCCATGGAGGGCACGCGGGAGGACCTCTGCCTGAGGTCGCAGGTCTCACGCCAGGGCCACTGCAAGCCTGGCTCGGCTTGCCTGCTTTCCCAAGAGGAGGCTGGCCGACCAGCCGAACCTGGCACCTGGGCCAGACCCCTTCCAAGGGGACGAGTTCCAGAGGCTAGAGCCCTGGGGGCGGCTGCCAAGTCTCCTGGGGGTTGTGCTAGGCCCCCGTCAGAGGAGGAAGCAGCCTGGTAAACGGTGTGCCAGACTTGAGATCTGGAGGCCTCCCACACCCGGGTCCTGTCCTGCCCAGGCCCCCCGAGGGAGGACGATGGTCGTGGCAGTGGCGAGCGGGCTGGGGCTGGAGCCCAGCCTGCCCTTGGATGCCCCGGGGAAGGGCGCCGGGGGATGGGCTGCCCCTGGCCAGGTCTGAGGGACCGACCCAGCTCGGGGCTGTCGGGGGCAGAGAGAGAATCCCCATCCGCCCTTTCTCTTCAGGTTCTTAGGGCTGGCCAATTCCTTAACAAGACAGGTTGTCTGGAGAAAATCAGACCCAGCTCAAGAACATGTGTCCATGGGGGAAACCCGGGAAACTGAGTCTCCCCACACAATAGCAGAGATTCTCATCTTGCATCCTCTCCTGAGCTAATGACAAATGTGGATGTCCTGGGTGGGCCTGTGGAATGGGAGAGGGGAGGAAGTCTATTGTCATGCAGAGGGACAAGGAAAGACTTGTCTGAATCTTATGCCCTGCACTGGGGTCAGGTCGGGAAGGGACTGGCACAGAGGTGAGCAGGAACAGGCCTCTCTGTGGTGGGGCTGGCCCCGGGGCAGGCGTGGGGGTGATGGGTGGAAGTGGGATGGCGTGTGAGTTGGCAGCAGCCAGCGGTGGAGGCAGAGACTCAGAGGTCAGGGATCTCTCTCTCTCTCTCTGTCTCTGTCTCTGTGTCCCTCAGGGAGCTGAGGAGAGTAAGGTGGCGCCCCCTGCCCACCTCGCCTACCTCTCCATGGGCCCTTCTTTCTCTGGCCGCTCCGGGAGCCCTGCGGGCTTGGCTTCAACCCCCCACCCACCGCACAGTCCAAGGGCGCATGCGCGACCGCCGGGGCCTAGGGCTGACCTCGGGGGTCCTCAGTGAAGGCCCCGCCCTCCCTCCAGGCTCTGACCCAGCTGCAGCTGTTCCATCGCCGCCCTTCTGGACTCGGCTTCAGCTGTTGTCTCCCTCCCCTCCCCCACTCCCACTCAGCTTGGCGGCCGCTTCCCTGCCTTGCAAACATTGCTCTGGAACTGATGACCACAGGCGTACTGGGCTGCAAGCTCAAGGCTCTGCCTGGGCCAGCTGCTTCGGCCAGGGGTTCATTTCTTCCTGGAAAGACAAAGCCTTAGCCTCACCCCACGCCTGCACTTTGACACTGCAGCCAGCCCAGGTGTAGGAAAGGCTCTGTGGAGTCAGAAGTGCCGAGACAGGCAGATGGCACCGCAGGCTTTGGGGGCCAGGGCGCAACTGGGCGAGCCCCTCCTCCCGGGAGTCGGGGAGGCCCGGCCTTCCTAGTGCCCAGGCCACGGATCCGGGGAGAAATCCGCCATGGAGGGCACGCGGGAGGACCTCTGCCTGAGGTCGCAGGTCTCACGCCAGGGCCACTGCAAGCCTGGCTCGGCTTGCCTGCTTTCCCAAGAGGAGGCTGGCCGACCAGCCGAACCTGGCACCTGGGCCAGACCCCTTCCAAGGGGACGAGTTCCAGAGGCTAGAGCCCTGGGGGCGGCTGCCAAGTCTCCTGGGGGTTGTGCTAGGCCCCCGTCAGAGGAGGAAGCAGCCTGGTAAACGGTGTGCCAGACTTGAGATCTGGAGGCCTCCCACACCCGGGTCCTGTCCTGCCCAGGCCCCCCGAGGGAGGGCGATGGTCGTGGCAGTGGCGAGCGGGCTGGGGCTGGAGACCAGCCTGCCCTTGGATGCCCCGGGGAAGGGCGCCGGGGGATGGGCTGCCCCTGGCCAGGTCTGAGGGACCGACCCAGCTCGGGGCTGTCGGGGGCAGAGAGAGAATCCCCATCCGCCCTTTCTCTTCAGGTTCTTAGGGCTGGCCAATTCCTTAACAAGACAGGTTGTCTGGAGAAAATCAGACCCAGCTCAAGAACATGTGTCCATGGGGGAAACCCGGGAAACTGAGTCTCCCCACACAATAGCAGAGATTCTCATCTTGCATCCTCTCCTGAGCTAATGACAAATGTGGATGTCCTGGGTGGGCCTGTGGAATGGGAGAGGGGAGGAAGTCTATTGTCATGCAGAGGGACAAGGAAAGACTTGTCTGAATCTTATGCCCTGCACTGGGGTCAGGTCGGGAAGGGACTGGCACAGAGGTGAGCAGGAACAGGCCTCTCTGTGGTGGGGCTGGCCCCGGGGCAGGCGTGGGGGTGATGGGTGGAAGTGGGATGGCGTGTGAGTTGGCAGCAGCCAGCGGTGGAGGCAGAGACTCAGAGGTCAGGGATCTCTCTCTCTCTCTCTGTCTCTGTCTCTGTGTCCCTCAGGGAGCTGAGGAGAGTAAGGTGGCGCCCCCTGCCCACCTCGCCTACCTCTCCATGGGCCCTTCTTTCTCTGGCCGCTCCGGGAGCCCTGCGGGCTTGGCTTCAACCCCCCACCCACCGCACAGGCCGAGGGCGCATGCGCGACCGCCGGGGCCTAGGGCTGACCTCGGGGGTCCTCAGTGAAGGCCCCGCCCTCCCTCCAGGCTCTGACCCAGCTGCAGCTGTTCCATCGCCGCCCTTCTGGACTCGGCTTCAGCTGTTGTCTCCCTCCCCTCCCCCACTCCCACTCAGCTTGGCGGCCGCTTCCCTGCCTTGCAAACATTGCTCTGGAACTGATGACCACAGGCGTACTGGGCTGCAAGCTCAAGGCTCTGCCTGGGCCAGCTGCTTTGGCCAGGGGTTCATTTCTTCCTGGAAAGACAAAGCCTTAGCCTCACCCCACGCCTGCACTTTGACACTGCAGCCAGCCCAGGTGTAGGAAAGGCTCTGTGGAGTCAGAAGTGCCGAGACAGGCAGATGGCACCGCAGGCTTTGGGGGCCAGGGCGCAACTGGGCGAGCCCCTCCTCCCGGGAGTCGGGGAGGCCCGGCCTTCCTAGTGCCCAGGCCACGGATCCGGGGAGAAATCCGCCATGGAGGGCACGCGGGAGGACCTCTGCCTGAGGTCGCAGGTCTCACGCCAGGGCCACTGCAAGCCTGGCTCGGCTTGCCTGCTTTCTCCAGAGGAGGCTGGCCGACCAGCCGAACCTGGCACCTGGGCCAGGCCCGTTCCAAGGGGACGAGTTCCAGAGACTAGAGCCCTGGGGGCGGCTGCCAAGTCTCCTGGGGCGTGTGCTGGGCCCCCGTCAGTGGAGGAAGCAGCCTGGGAAACGGTGTGCCAGACCTGAGATCTGGAGGCCTCCCACACCCGGGTCCTGTCCTGCCCAGGCCCCCCGAGGGAGGACGATGGTCGTGGCAGTGGCGAGCGGGCTGGGGCTGGAGCCCAGCCTGCCCTTGGATGCCCCGGGGAAGGGCGCCGGGGGATGGGCTGCCCCTGGCCAGGTCTGAGGGACCGACCCAGCTCGGGGCTGTCGGGGGCAGAGAGAGAATCCCCATCCGCCCTTTCTCTTCAGGTTCTTAGGGCTGGCCAATTCCTTAACAAGACAGGTTGTCTGGAGAAAATCAGACCCAGCTCAAGAACATGTGTCCATGGGGGAAACCCGGGAAACTGAGTCTCCCCACACAATAGCAGAGATTCTCATCTTGCATCCTCTCCTGAGCTAATGACAAATGTGGATGTCCTGGGTGGGCCTGTGGAATGGGAGAGGGGAGGAAGTCTATTGTCATGCAGAGGGACAAGGAAAGACTTGTCTGAATCTTATGCCCTGCACTGGGGTCAGGTCGGGAAGGGACTGGCACAGAGGTGAGCAGGAACAGGCCTCTCTGTGGTGGGGCTGGCCCCGGGGCAGGCGTGGGGGTGATGGGTGGAAGTGGGATGGCGTGTGAGTTGGCAGCAGCCAGCGGTGGAGGCAGAGACTCAGAGGTCAGGGATCTCTCTCTCTCTCTCTGTCTCTGTCTCTGTGTCCCTCAGGGAGCTGAGGAGAGTAAGGTGGCGCCCCCTGCCCACCTCGCCTACCTCTCCATGGGCCCTTCTTTCTCTGGCCGCTCCGGGAGCCCTGCGGGCTTGGCTTCAACCCCCCACCCACCGCACAGTCCAAGGGCGCATGCGCGACCGCCGGGGCCTAGGGCTGACCTCGGGGGTCCTCAGTGAAGGCCCCGCCCTCCCTCCAGGCTCTGACCCAGCTGCAGCTGTTCCATCGCCGCCCTTCTGGACTCGGCTTCAGCTGTTGTCTCCCTCCCCTCCCCCACTCCCACTCAGATTGGAGGCCGCTTCAATGCCTTGCAAACATTGCTCTGGAACTGATGACCACAGGCGTACTGGGCTGCAAGCTCAAGGCTCTGCCTGGGCCAGCTGCTTCGGCCAGGGGTTCATTTCTTCCTGGAAAGACAAAGCCTTAGCCTCACCCCACGCCTGCACTTTGACACTGCAGCCAGCCCAGGTGTAGGAAAGGCTCTGTGGAGTCAGAAGTGCCGAGACAGGCAGATGGCACCGCAGGCTTTGGGGGCCAGGGCACAACTGGGCAAGCCCCTCCTCCCGGGAGTCGGGGAGGCCCGGCCTTCCTAGTGCCCAGGCCACGGATCCGGGGAGAAATCCGCCATGGAGGGCACGCGGGAGGACCTCTGCCTGAGGTCGCAGGTCTCACGCCAGGGCCACTGCAAGCCTGGCTCGGCTTGCATGCTTTCCCAAGAGGAGGCTGGCCGACCAGCCGAACCTGGCACCTGGGCCAGACCCCTTCCAAGGGGACGAGTTCCAGAGGCTAGAGCCCTGGGGGCGGCTGCCAAGTCTCCTGGGGGTTGTGCTAGGCCCCCGTCAGAGGAGGAAGCAGCCTGGTAAACGGTGTGCCAGACTTGAGATCTGGAGGCCTCCCACACCCGGGTCCTGTCCTGCCCAGGCCCCCCGAGGGAGGACGATGGTCGTGGCAGTGGCGAGCGGGCTGGGGCTGGAGCCCAGCCTGCCCTTGGATGCCCCGGGGAAGGGCGCCGGGGGATGGGCTGCCCCTGGCCAGGTCTGAGGGACCGACCCAGCTCGGGGCTGTCGGGGGCAGAGAGAGAATCCCCATCCGCCCTTTCTCTTCAGGTTCTTAGGGCTGGCCAATTCCTTAACAAGACAGGTTGTCTGGAGAAAATCAGACCCAGCTCAAGAACATGTGTCCATGGGGGAAACCCGGGAAACTGAGTCTCCCCACACAATAGCAGAGATTCTCATCTTGCATCCTCTCCTGAGCTAATGACAAATGTGGATGTCCTGGGTGGGCCTGTGGAATGGGAGAGGGGAGGAAGTCTACTGTCATGCAGAGGGACAAGGAAAGACTTGTCTGAATCTTATGCCCAGCACTGGGGTCAGGTCGGGAAGGGACTGGCACAGAGGTGAGCAGGAACAGGCCTCTCTGTGGTGGGGCTGGCCCCGGGGCAGGCGTGGGGGTGATGGGTGGAAGTGGGATGGCGTGTGAGTTGGCAGCAGCCAGCGGTGGAGGCAGAGACTCAGAGGTCAGGGATCTCTCTCTCTCTCTCTGTCTCTGTCTCTGTGTCCCTCAGGGAGCTGAGGAGAGTAAGGTGGCGCCCCCTGCCCACCTCGCCTACCTCTCCATGGGCCCTTCTTTCTCTGGCCGCTCCGGGAGCCCTGCGGGCTTGGCTTCAACCCCCCACCCACCGCACAGGCCGAGGGCGCATGCGCGACCGCCGGGGCCTAGGGCTGACCTCGGGGGTCCTCAGTGAAGGCCCCGCCCTCCCTCCAGGCTCTGACCCAGCTGCAGCTGTTCCATCGCCGCCCTTCTGGACTCGGCTTCAGCTGTTGTCTCCCTCCCCTCCCCCACTCCCACTCAGCTCTGCGGCCGCTTCCCTGCCTTGCAAACATTGCTCTGGAACTGATGACCACAGGCGTACTGGGCTGCAAGCTAAAGGCTCTGCCTGGGCCAGCTGCTTTGGCCAGGGGTTCATTTCTTCCTGGAAAGACAAAGCCTTAGCCTCACCCCACGCCTGCACTTTGACACTGCAGCCAGCCCAGGTGTAGGAAAGGCTCTGTGGAGTCAGAAGTGCCGAGACAGGCAGATGGCACCGCAGGCTTTGGGGGCCAGGGCGCAACTGGGCGAGCCCCTCCTCCCGGGAGTCGGGGAGGCCCGGCCTTCCTAGTGCCCAGGCCACGGATCCGGGGAGAAATCCGCCATGGAGGGCACGCGGGAGGACCTCTGCCTGAGGTCGCAGGTCTCACGCCAGGGCCACTGCAAGCCTGGCTCGGCTTGCCTGCTTTCCCTAGAGGAGGCTGGCCGACCAGCCGAACCTGGCACCTGGGCCAGGCCCGTTCCAAGGGGACGAGTTCCAGAGACTAGAGCCCTGGGGGCGACTGCCAAGTCTCCTGGGGCGTGTGCTGGGCCCCCATCAGTGGAGGAAGCAGCCTGGGAAACGGTGTGCCAGACCTGAGATCTGGAGGCCTCCCACACCCGGGTCCTGTCCTGCCCAGGCCCCCCGAGGGAGGACGATGGTCGTGGCAGTGGCGAGCGGGCTGGGGCTGGAGCCCAGCCTGCCCTTGGATGCCCCGGGGAAGGGCGCCGGGGGATGGGCTGCCCCTGGCCAGGTCTGAGGGACCGACCCAGCTCGGGGCTGTCGGGGGCAGAGAGAGAATCCCCATCCGCCCTTTCTCTTCAGGTTCTTAGGGCTGGCCAATTCCTTAACAAGACAGGTTGTCTGGAGAAAATCAGACCCAGCTCAAGAACATGTGTCCATGGGGGAAACCCGGGAAACTGAGTCTCCCCACACAATAGCAGAGATTCTCATCTTGCATCCTCTCCTGAGCTAATGACAAATGTGGATGTCCTGGGTGGGCCTGTGGAATGGGAGAGGGGAGGAAGTCTATTGTCATGCAGAGGGACAAGGAAAGACTTGTCTGAATCTTATGCCCTGCACTGGGGTCAGGTCGGGAAGGGACTGGCACAGAGGTGAGCAGGAACAGGCCTCTCTGTGGTGGGGCTGGCCCCGGGGCAGGCGTGGGGGTGATGGGTGGAAGTGGGATGGCGTGTGAGTTGGCAGCAGCCAGCGGTGGAGGCAGAGACTCAGAGGTCAGGGATCTCTCTCTCTCTCTCTGTCTCTGTCTCTGTGTCCCTCAGGGAGCTGAGGAGAGTAAGGTGGCGCCCCCTGCCCACCTCGCCTACCTCTCCATGGGCCCTTCTTTCTCTGGCCGCTCCGGGAGCCCTGCGGGCTTGGCTTCAACCCCCCACCCACCGCACAGGCCAAGGGCGCATGCGCGACCGCCGGGGCCTAGGGCTGACCTCGGGGGTCCTCAGTGAAGGCCCCGCCCTCCCTCCAGGCTCTGACCCAGCTGCAGCTGTTCCATCGCCGCCCTTCTGGACTCGGCTTCAGCTGTTGTCTCCCTCCCCTCCCCCACTCCCACTCAGCTTGGAGGCCGCTTCAATGCCTTGCAAACATTGCTCTGGAACTGATGACCACAGGCGTACTGGGCTGCAAGCTCAAGGCTCTGCCTGGGCCAGCTGCTTCGGCCAGGGGTTCATTTCTTCCTGGAAAGACAAAGCCTTAGCCTCACCCCACGCCTGCACTTTGACACTGCAGCCAGCCCAGGTGTAGGAAAGGCTCTGTGGAGTCAGAAGTGCCGAGACAGGCAGATGGCACCGCAGGCTTTGGGGGCCAGGACACAACTGGGCGAGCCCCTCCTCCCGGGAGTCGGGGAGGCCCGGCCTTCCTAGTGCCCAGGCCACGGATCCGGGGAGAAATCCGCCATGGAGGGCACGCGGGAGGACCTCTGCCTGAGGTCGCAGGTCTCACGCCAGGGCCACTGCAAGCCTGGCTCGGCTTGCCTGCTTTCTCCAGAGGAGGCTGGCCGACCAGCCGAACCTGGCACCTGGGCCAGGCCCGTTCCAAGGGGACGAGTTCCAGAGACTAGAGCCCTGGGGGCGACTGCCAAGTCTCCTGGGGCGTGTGCTGGGCCCCCGTCAGTGGAGGAAGCAGCCTGGGAAACGGTGTGCCAGACCTGAGATCTGGAGGCCTCCCACACCCGGGTCCTGTCCTGCCCAGGCCCCCCGAGGGAGGACGATGGTCGTGGCAGTGGCGAGCGGGCTGGGGCTGGAGCCCAGCCTGCCCTTGGATGCCCCGGGGAAGGGCGCCGGGGGATGGGCTGCCCCTGGCCAGGTCTGAGGGACCGACCCAGCTCGGGGCTGTCGGGGGCAGAGAGAGAATCCCCATCCGCCCTTTCTCTTCAGGTTCTTAGGGCTGGCCAATTCCTTAACAAGACAGGTTGTCTGGAGAAAATCAGACCCAGCTCAAGAACATGTGTCCATGGGGGAAACCCGGGAAACTGAGTCTCCCCACACAATAGCAGAGATTCTCATCTTGCATCCTCTCCTGAGCTAATGACAAATGTGGATGTCCTGGGTGGGCCTGTGGAATGGGAGAGGGGAGGAAGTCTATTGTCATGCAGAGGGACAAGGAAAGACTTGTCTGAATCTTATGCCCTGCACTGGGGTCAGGTCGGGAAGGGACTGGCACAGAGGTGAGCAGGAACAGGCCTCTCTGTGGTGGGGCTGGCCCCGGGGCAGGCGTGGGGGTGATGGGTGGAAGTGGGATGGCGTGTGAGTTGGCAGCAGCCAGCGGTGGAGGCAGAGACTCAGAGGTCAGGGATCTCTCTCTCTCTCTCTGTCTCTGTCTCTGTGTCCCTCAGGGAGCTGAGGAGAGTAAGGTGGCGCCCCCTGCCCACCTCGCCTACCTCTCCATGGGCCCTTCTTTCTCTGGCCGCTCCGGGAGCCCTGCGGGCTTGGCTTCAACCCCCCACCCACCGCACAGGCCAAGGGCGCATGCGCGACCGCCGGGGCCTAGGGCTGACCTCGGGGGTCCTCAGTGAAGGCCCCGCCCTCCCTCCAGGCTCTGACCCAGCTGCAGCTGTTCCATCGCCGCCCTTCTGGACTCGGCTTCAGCTGTTGTCTCCCTCCCCTCCCCCACTCCCACTCAGCTTGGAGGCCGCTTCAATGCCTTGCAAACATTGCTCTGGAACTGATGACCACAGGCGTACTGGGCTGCAAGCTCAAGGCTCTGCCTGGGCCAGCTGCTTCGGCCAGGGGTTCATTTCTTCCTGGAAAGACAAAGCCTTAGCCTCACCCCACGCCTGCACTTTGACACTGCAGCCAGCCCAGGTGTAGGAAAGGCTCTGTGGAGTCAGAAGTGCCGAGACAGGCAGATGGCACCGCAGGCTTTGGGGGCCAGGGCGCAACTGGGCGAGCCCCTCCTCCCGGGAGTCGGGGAGGCCCGGCCTTCCTAGTGCCCAGGCCACGGATCCGGGGAGAAATCCGCCATGGAGGGCACGCGGGAGGACCTCTGCCTGAGGTCGCAGGTCTCACGCCAGGGCCACTGCAAGCCTGGCTCGGCTTGCCTGCTTTCTCCAGAGGAGGCTGGCCGACCAGCCGAACCTGGCACCTGGGCCAGGCCCGTTCCAAGGGGACGAGTTCCAGAGACTAGAGCCCTGGGGGCGGCTGCCAAGTCTCCTGGGGCGTGTGCTGGGCCCCCGTCAGTGGAGGAAGCAGCCTGGGAAACGGTGTGCCAGACCTGAGATCTGGAGGCCTCCCACACCCGGGTCCTGTCCTGCCCAGGCCCCCCGAGGGAGGACGATGGTCGTGGCAGTGGCGAGCGGGCTGGGGCTGGAGCCCAGCCTGCCCTTGGATGCCCCGGGGAAGGGCGCCGGGGGATGGGCTGCCCCTGGCCAGGTCTGAGGGACCGACCCAGCTCGGGGCTGTCAGGGGCAGAGAGAGAATCCCCATCCGCCCTTTCTCTTCAGGTTCTTAGGGCTGGCCAATTCCTTAACAAGACAGGTTGTCTGGAGAAAATCAGACCCAGCTCAAGAACATGTGTCCATGGGGGAAACCCGGGAAACTGAGTCTCCCCACACAATAGCAGAGATTCTCATCTTGCATCCTCTCCTGAGCTAATGACAAATGTGGATGTCCTGGGTGGGCCTGTGGAATGGGAGAGGGGAGGAAGTCTATTGTCATGCAGAGGGACAAGGAAAGACTTGTCTGAATCTTATGCCCTGCACTGGGGTCAGGTCGGGAAGGGACTGGCACAGAGGTGAGCAGGAACAGGCCTCTCTGTGGTGGGGCTGGCCCCGGGGCAGGCGTGGGGGTGATGGGTGGAAGTGGGATGGCGTGTGAGTTGGCAGCAGCCAGCGGTGGAGGCAGAGACTCAGAGGTCAGGGATCTCTCTCTCTCTCTCTGTCTCTGTCTCTGTGTCCCTCAGGGAGCTGAGGAGAGTAAGGTGGCGCCCCCTGCCCACCTCGCCTACCTCTCCATGGGCCCTTCTTTCTCTGGCCGCTCCGGGAGCCCTGCGGGCTTGGCTTCAACCCCCCACCCACCGCACAGTCCAAGGGCGCATGCGCGACCGCCGGGGCCTAGGGCTGACCTCGGGGGTCCTCAGTGAAGGCCCCGCCCTCCCTCCAGGCTCTGACCCAGCTGCAGCTGTTCCATCGCCGCCCTTCTGGACTCGGCTTCAGCTGTTGTCTCCCTCCCCTCCCCCACTCCCACTCAGATTGGAGGCCGCTTCAATGCCTTGCAAACATTGCTCTGGAACTGATGACCACAGGCGTACTGGGCTGCAAGCTCAAGGCTCTGCCTGGGCCAGCTGCTTCGGCCAGGGGTTCATTTCTTCCTGGAAAGACAAAGCCTTAGCCTCACCCCACGCCTGCACTTTGACACTGCAGCCAGCCCAGGTGTAGGAAAGGCTCTGTGGAGTCAGAAGTGCCGAGACAGGCAGATGGCACCGCAGGCTTTGGGGGCCAGGGCGCAACTGGGCGAGCCCCTCCTCCCGGGAGTCGGGGAGGCCCGGCCTTCCTAGTGCCCAGGCCACGGATCCGGGGAGAAATCCGCCATGGAGGGCACGCGGGAGGACCTCTGCCTGAGGTCGCAGGTCTCACGCCAGGGCCACTGCAAGCCTGGCTCGGCTTGCCTGCTTTCTCCAGAGGAGGCTGGCCGACCAGCCGAACCTGGCACCTGGGCCAGGCCCGTTCCAAGGGGACGAGTTCCAGAGACTAGAGCCCTGGGGGCGGCTGCCAAGTCTCCTGGGGCGTGTGCTGGGCCCCCGTCAGTGGAGGAAGCAGCCTGGGAAACGGTGTGCCAGACCTGAGATCTGGAGGCCTCCCACACCCGGGTCCTGTCCTGCCCAGGCCCCCCGAGGGAGGACGATGGTCGTGGCAGTGGCGAGCGGGCTGGGGCTGGAGCCCAGCCTGCCCTTGGATGCCCCGGGGAAGGGCGCCGGGGGATGGGCTGCCCCTGGCCAGGTCTGAGGGACCGACCCAGCTCGGGGCTGTCAGGGGCAGAGAGAGAATCCCCATCCGCCCTTTCTCTTCAGGTTCTTAGGGCTGGCCAATTCCTTAACAAGACAGGTTGTCTGGAGAAAATCAGACCCAGCTCAAGAACATGTGTCCATGGGGGAAACCCGGGAAACTGAGTCTCCCCACACAATAGCAGAGATTCTCATCTTGCATCCTCTCCTGAGCTAATGACAAATGTGGATGTCCTGGGTGGGCCTGTGGAATGGGAGAGGGGAGGAAGTCTATTGTCATGCAGAGGGACAAGGAAAGACTTGTCTGAATCTTATGCCCTGCACTGGGGTCAGGTCGGGAAGGGACTGGCACAGAGGTGAGCAGGAACAGGCCTCTCTGTGGTGGGGCTGGCCCCGGGGCAGGCGTGGGGGTGATGGGTGGAAGTGGGATGGCGTGTGAGTTGGCAGCAGCCAGCGGTGGAGGCAGAGACTCAGAGGTCAGGGATCTCTCTCTCTCTCTCTGTCTCTGTCTCTGTGTCCCTCAGGGAGCTGAGGAGAGTAAGGTGGCGCCCCCTGCCCACCTCGCCTACCTCTCCATGGGCCCTTCTTTCTCTGGCCGCTCCGGGAGCCCTGCGGGCTTGGCTTCAACCCCCCACCCACCGCACAGTCCAAGGGCGCATGCGCGACCGCCGGGGCCTAGGGCTGACCTCGGGGGTCCTCAGTGAAGGCCCCGCCCTCCCTCCAGGCTCTGACCCAGCTGCAGCTGTTCCATCGCCGCCCTTCTGGACTCGGCTTCAGCTGTTGTCTCCCTCCCCTCCCCCACTCCCACTCAGATTGGAGGCCGCTTCAATGCCTTGCAAACATTGCTCTGGAACTGATGACCACAGGCGTACTGGGCTGCAAGCTCAAGGCTCTGCCTGGGCCAGCTGCTTCGGCCAGGGGTTCATTTCTTCCTGGAAAGACAAAGCCTTAGCCTCACCCCACGCCTGCACTTTGACACTGCAGCCAGCCCAGGTGTAGGAAAGGCTCTGTGGAGTCAGAAGTGCCGAGACAGGCAGATGGCACCGCAGGCTTTGGGGGCCAGGGCACAACTGGGCAAGCCCCTCCTCCCGGGAGTCGGGGAGGCCCGGCCTTCCTAGTGCCCAGGCCACGGATCCGGGGAGAAATCCGCCATGGAGGGCACGCGGGAGGACCTCTGCCTGAGGTCGCAGGTCTCACGCCAGGGCCACTGCAAGCCTGGCTCGGCTTGCCTGCTTTCCCAAGAGGAGGCTGGCCGACCAGCCGAACCTGGCACCTGGGCCAGACCCCTTCCAAGGGGACGAGTTCCAGAGGCTAGAGCCCTGGGGGCGGCTGCCAAGTCTCCTGGGGGTTGTGCTAGGCCCCCGTCAGAGGAGGAAGCAGCCTGGTAAACGGTGTGCCAGACTTGAGATCTGGAGGCCTCCCACACCCGGGTCCTGTCCTGCCCAGGCCCCCCGAGGGAGGACGATGGTCGTGGCAGTGGCGAGCGGGCTGGGGCTGGAGCCCAGCCTGCCCTTGGATGCCCCGGGGAAGGGCGCCGGGGGATGGGCTGCCCCTGGCCAGGTCTGAGGGACCGACCCAGCTCGGGGCTGTCGGGGGCAGAGAGAGAATCCCCATCCGCCCTTTCTCTTCAGGTTCTTAGGGCTGGCCAATTCCTTAACAAGACAGGTTGTCTGGAGAAAATCAGACCCAGCTCAAGAACATGTGTCCATGGGGGAAACCCGGGAAACTGAGTCTCCCCACACAATAGCAGAGATTCTCATCTTGCATCCTCTCCTGAGCTAATGACAAATGTGGATGTCCTGGGTGGGCCTGTGGAATGGGAGAGGGGAGGAAGTCTACTGTCATGCAGAGGGACAAGGAAAGACTTGTCTGAATCTTATGCCCTGCACTGGGGTCAGGTCGGGAAGGGACTGGCACAGAGGTGAGCAGGAACAGGCCTCTCTGTGGTGGGGCTGGCCCCGGGGCAGGCGTGGGGGTGATGGGTGGAAGTGGGATGGCGTGTGAGTTGGCAGCAGCCAGCGGTGGAGGCAGAGACTCAGAGGTCAGGGATCTCTCTCTCTCTCTCTGTCTCTGTCTCTGTGTCCCTCAGGGAGCTGAGGAGAGTAAGGTGGCGCCCCCTGCCCACCTCGCCTACCTCTCCATGGGCCCTTCTTTCTCTGGCCGCTCCGGGAGCCCTGCGGGCTTGGCTTCAACCCCCCACCCACTGCACAGGCCGAAGGCGCATGCGCGACCGCCGGGGCCTAGGGCTGACCTCGGGGGTCCTCAGTGAAGGCCCCGCCCTCCCTCCAGGCTCTGACCCAGCTGCAGCTGTTCCATCGCCGCCCTTCTGGACTCGGCTTCAGCTGTTGTCTCCCTCCCCTGCCCCACTCCCACTCAGCTTGGAGGCCGCTTCAATGCCTTGCAAACATTGCTCTGGAACTGATGACCACAGGCGTACTGGGCTGCAAGCTCAAGGCTCTGCCTGGGCCAGCTGCTTCGGCCAGGGGTTCATTTCTTCCTGGAAAGACAAAGCCTTAGCCTCACCCCACGCCTGCACTTTGACACTGCAGCCAGCCCAGGTGTAGGAAAGGCTCTGTGGAGTCAGAAGTGCCGAGACAGGCAGATGGCACCGCAGGCTTTGGGGGCCAGGACACAACTGGGCGAGCCCCTCCTCCCGGGAGTCGGGGAGGCCCGGCCTTCCTAGTGCCCAGGCCACGGATCCGGGGAGAAATCCGCCATGGAGGGCACGCGGGAGGACCTCTGCCTGAGGTCGCAGGTCTCACGCCAGGGCCACTGCAAGCCTGGCTCGGCTTGCCTGCTTTCTCCAGAGGAGGCTGGCCGACCAGCCGAACCTGGCACCTGGGCCAGGCCCGTTCCAAGGGGACGAGTTCCAGAGACTAGAGCCCTGGGGGCGACTGCCAAGTCTCCTGGGGCGTGTGCTGGGCCCCCGTCAGTGGAGGAAGCAGCCTGGGAAACGGTGTGCCAGACCTGAGATCTGGAGGCCTCCCACACCCGGGTCCTGTCCTGCCCAGGCCCCCCGAGGGAGGACGATGGTCGTGGCAGTGGCGAGCGGGCTGGGGCTGGAGCCCAGCCTGCCCTTGGATGCCCCGGGGAAGGGCGCCGGGGGATGGGCTGCCCCTGGCCAGGTCTGAGGGACCGACCCAGCTCGGGGCTGTCGGGGGCAGAGAGAGAATCCCCATCCGCCCTTTCTCTTCAGGTTCTTAGGGCTGGCCAATTCCTTAACAAGACAGGTTGTCTGGAGAAAATCAGACCCAGCTCAAGAACATGTGTCCATGGGGGAAACCCGGGAAACTGAGTCTCCCCACACAATAGCAGAGATTCTCATCTTGCATCCTCTCCTGAGCTAATGACAAATGTGGATGTCCTGGGTGGGCCTGTGGAATGGGAGAGGGGAGGAAGTCTATTGTCATGCAGAGGGACAAGGAAAGACTTGTCTGAATCTTATGCCCTGCACTGGGGTCAGGTCGGGAAGGGACTGGCACAGAGGTGAGCAGGAACAGGCCTCTCTGTGGTGGGGCTGGCCCCGGGGCAGGCGTGGGGGTGATGGGTGGAAGTGGGATGGCGTGTGAGTTGGCAGCAGCCAGCGGTGGAGGCAGAGACTCAGAGGTCAGGGATCTCTCTCTCTCTCTCTGTCTCTGTCTCTGTGTCCCTCAGGGAGCTGAGGAGAGTAAGGTGGCGCCCCCTGCCCACCTCGCCTACCTCTCCATGGGCCCTTCTTTCTCTGGCCGCTCCGGGAGCCCTGCGGGCTTGGCTTCAACCCCCCACCCACCGCACAGTCCAAGGGCGCATGCGCGACCGCCGGGGCCTAGGGCTGACCTCGGGGGTCCTCAGTGAAGGCCCCGCCCTCCCTCCAGGCTCTGACCCAGCTGCAGCTGTTCCATCGCCGCCCTTCTGGACTCGGCTTCAGCTGTTGTCTCCCTCCCCTCCCCCACTCCCACTCAGATTGGAGGCCGCTTCAATGCCTTGCAAACATTGCTCTGGAACTGATGACCACAGGCGTACTGGGCTGCAAGCTCAAGGCTCTGCCTGGGCCAGCTGCTTCGGCCAGGGGTTCATTTCTTCCTGGAAAGACAAAGCCTTAGCCTCACCCCACGCCTGCACTTTGACACTGCAGCCAGCCCAGGTGTAGGAAAGGCTCTGTGGAGTCAGAAGTGCCGAGACAGGCAGATGGCACCGCAGGCTTTGGGGGCCAGGGCACAACTGGGCGAGCCCCTCCTCCCGGGAGTCGGGGAGGCCCGGCCTTCCTAGTGCCCAGGCCACGGATCCGGGGAGAAATCCGCCATGGAGGGCACGCGGGAGGACCTCTGCCTGAGGTCGCAGGTCTCACGCCAGGGCCACTGCAAGCCTGGCTCGGCTTGCCTGCTTTCCCAAGAGGAGGCTGGCCGACCAGCCGAACCTGGCACCTGGGCCAGACCCCTTCCAAGGGGACGAGTTCCAGAGGCTAGAGCCCTGGGGGCGGCTGCCAAGTCTCCTGGGGGTTGTGCTAGGCCCCCGTCAGAGGAGGAAGCAGCCTGGTAAACGGTGTGCCAGACTTGAGATCTGGAGGCCTCCCACACCCGGGTCCTGTCCTGCCCAGGCCCCCCGAGGGAGGACGATGGTCGTGGCAGTGGCGAGCGGGCTGGGGCTGGAGCCCAGCCTGCCCTTGGATGCCCCGGGGAAGGGCGCCGGGGGATGGGCTGCCCCTGGCCAGGTCTGAGGGACCGACCCAGCTCGGGGCTGTCGGGGGCAGAGAGAGAATCCCCATCCGCCCTTTCTCTTCAGGTTCTTAGGGCTGGCCAATTCCTTAACAAGACAGGTTGTCTGGAGAAAATCAGACCCAGCTCAAGAACATGTGTCCATGGGGGAAACCCGGGAAACTGAGTCTCCCCACACAATAGCAGAGATTCTCATCTTGCATCCTCTCCTGAGCTAATGACAAATGTGGATGTCCTGGGTGGGCCTGTGGAATGGGAGAGGGGAGGAAGTCTACTGTCATGCAGAGGGACAAGGAAAGACTTGTCTGAATCTTATGCCCTGCACTGGGGTCAGGTCGGGAAGGGACTGGCACAGAGGTGAGCAGGAACAGGCCTCTCTGTGGTGGGGCTGGCCCCGGGGCAGGCGTGGGGGTGATGGGTGGAAGTGGGATGGCGTGTGAGTTGGCAGCAGCCAGCGGTGGAGGCAGAGACTCAGAGGTCAGGGATCTCTCTCTCTCTCTCTGTCTCTGTCTCTGTGTCCCTCAGGGAGCTGAGGAGAGTAAGGTGGCGCCCCCTGCCCACCTCGCCTACCTCTCCATGGGCCCTTCTTTCTCTGGCCGCTCCGGGAGCCCTGCGGGCTTGGCTTCAACCCCCCACCCACCGCACAGGCCGAGGGCGCATGCGCGACCGCCGGGGCCTAGGGCTGACCTCGGGGGTCCTCAGTGAAGGCCCCGCCCTCCCTCCAGGCTCTGACCCAGCTGCAGCTGTTCCATCGCCGCCCTTCTGGACTCGGCTTCAGCTGTTGTCTCCCTCCCCTCCCCCACTCCCACTCAGCTCTGCGGCCGCTTCCCTGCCTTGCAAACATTGCTCTGGAACTGATGACCACAGGCGTACTGGGCTGCAAGCTCAAGGCTCTGCCTGGGCCAGCTGCTTTGGCCAGGGGTTCATTTCTTCCTGGAAAGACAAAGCCTTAGCCTCACCCCACGCCTGCACTTTGACACTGCAGCCAGCCCAGGTGTAGGAAAGGCTCTGTGGAGTCAGAAGTGCCGAGACAGGCAGATGGCACCGCAGGCTTTGGGGGCCAGGGCGCAACTGGGCGAGCCCCTCCTCCCGGGAGTCGGGGAGGCCCGGCCTTCCTAGTGCCCAGGCCACGGATCCGGGGAGAAATCCGCCATGGAGGGCACGCGGGAGGACCTCTGCCTGAGGTCGCAGGTCTCACGCCAGGGCCACTGCAAGCCTGGCTCGGCTTGCCTGCTTTCTCCAGAGGAGGCTGGCCGACCAGCCGAACCTGGCACCTGGGCCAGGCCCGTTCCAAGGGGACGAGTTCCAGAGACTAGAGCCCTGGGGGCGACTGCCAAGTCTCCTGGGGCGTGTGCTGGGCCCCCGTCAGTGGAGGAAGCAGCCTGGGAAACGGTGTGCCAGACCTGAGATCTGGAGGCCTCCCACACCCGGGTCCTGTCCTGCCCAGGCCCCCCGAGGGAGGACGATGGTCGTGGCAGTGGCGAGCGGGCTGGGGCTGGAGCCCAGCCTGCCCTTGGATGCCCCGGGGAAGGGCGCCGGGGGATGGGCTGCCCCTGGCCAGGTCTGAGGGACCGACCCAGCTCGGGGCTGTCGGGGGCAGAGAGAGAATCCCCATCCGCCCTTTCTCTTCAGGTTCTTAGGGCTGGCCAATTCCTTAACAAGACAGGTTGTCTGGAGAAAATCAGACCCAGCTCAAGAACATGTGTCCATGGGGGAAACCCGGGAAACTGAGTCTCCCCACACAATAGCAGAGATTCTCATCTTGCATCCTCTCCTGAGCTAATGACAAATGTGGATGTCCTGGGTGGGCCTGTGGAATGGGAGAGGGGAGGAAGTCTATTGTCATGCAGAGGGACAAGGAAAGACTTGTCTGAATCTTATGCCCTGCACTGGGGTCAGGTCGGGAAGGGACTGGCACAGAGGTGAGCAGGAACAGGCCTCTCTGTGGTGGGGCTGGCCCCGGGGCAGGCGTGGGGGTGATGGGTGGAAGTGGGATGGCGTGTGAGTTGGCAGCAGCCAGCGGTGGAGGCAGAGACTCAGAGGTCAGGGATCTCTCTCTCTCTCTCTGTCTCTGTCTCTGTGTCCCTCAGGGAGCTGAGGAGAGTAAGGTGGCGCCCCCTGCCCACCTCGCCTACCTCTCCATGGGCCCTTCTTTCTCTGGCCGCTCCGGGAGCCCTGCGGGCTTGGCTTCAACCCCCCACCCACCGCACAGGCCAAGGGCGCATGCGCGACCGCCGGGGCCTAGGGCTGACCTCGGGGGTCCTCAGTGAAGGCCCCGCCCTCCCTCCAGGCTCTGACCCAGCTGCAGCTGTTCCATCGCCGCCCTTCTGGACTCGGCTTCAGCTGTTGTCTCCCTCCCCTCCCCCACTCCCACTCAGATTGGAGGCCGCTTCAATGCCTTGCAAACATTGCTCTGGAACTGATGACCACAGGCGTACTGGGCTGCAAGCTCAAGGCTCTGCCTGGGCCAGCTGCTTCGGCCAGGGGTTCATTTCTTCCTGGAAAGACAAAGCCTTAGCCTCACCCCACGCCTGCACTTTGACACTGCAGCCAGCCCAGGTGTAGGAAAGGCTCTGTGGAGTCAGAAGTGCCGAGACAGGCAGATGGCACCGCAGGCTTTGGGGGCCAGGACACAACTGGGCGAGCCCCTCCTCCCGGGAGTCGGGGAGGCCCGGCCTTCCTAGTGCCCAGGCCACGGATCCGGGGAGAAATCCGCCATGGAGGGCACGCGGGAGGACCTCTGCCTGAGGTCGCAGGTCTCACGCCAGGGCCACTGCAAGCCTGGCTCGGCTTGCCTGCTTTCCCTAGAGGAGGCTGGCCGACCAGCCGAACCTGGCACCTGGGCCAGACCCCTTCCAATGGGACGAGTTCCAGAGGCTAGAGCCCTGGGGGCGGCTGCCAAGTCTCCTGGGGGTTGTGCTAGGCCCCCGTCAGAGGAGGAAGCAGCCTGGTAAACGGTGTGCCAGACTTGAGATCTGGAGGCCTCCCACACCCGGGTCCTGTCCTGCCCAGGCCCCCCGAGGGAGGACGATGGTCGTGGCAGTGGCGAGCGGGCTGGGGCTGGAGCCCAGCCTGCCCTTGGATGCCCCGGGGAAGGGCGCCGGGGGATGGGCTGCCCCTGGCCAGGTCTGAGGGACCGACCCAGCTCGGGGCTGTCGGGGGCAGAGAGAGAATCCCCATCCGCCCTTTCTCTTCAGGTTCTTAGGGCTGGCCAATTCCTTAACAAGACAGGTTGTCTGGAGAAAATCAGACCCAGCTCAAGAACATGTGTCCATGGGGGAAACCCGGGAAACTGAGTCTCCCCACACAATAGCAGAGATTCTCATCTTGCATCCTCTCCTGAGCTAATGACAAATGTGGATGTCCTGGGTGGGCCTGTGGAATGGGAGAGGGGAGGAAGTCTACTGTCATGCAGAGGGACAAGGAAAGACTTGTCTGAATCTTATGCCCTGCACTGGGGTCAGGTCGGGAAGGGACTGGCACAGAGGTGAGCAGGAACAGGCCTCTCTGTGGTGGGGCTGGCCCCGGGGCAGGCGTGGGGGTGATGGGTGGAAGTGGGATGGCGTGTGAGTTGGCAGCAGCCAGCGGTGGAGGCAGAGACTCAGAGGTCAGGGATCTCTCTCTCTCTCTCTGTCTCTGTCTCTGTGTCCCTCAGGGAGCTGAGGAGAGTAAGGTGGCGCCCCCTGCCCACCTCGCCTACCTCTCCATGGGCCCTTCTTTCTCTGGCCGCTCCGGGAGCCCTGCGGGCTTGGCTTCAACCCCCCACCCACCGCACAGGCCGAGGGCGCATGCGCGACCGCCGGGGCCTAGGGCTGACCTCGGGGGTCCTCAGTGAAGGCCCCGCCCTCCCTCCAGGCTCTGACCCAGCTGCAGCTGTTCCATCGCCGCCCTTCTGGACTCGGCTTCAGCTGTTGTCTCCCTCCCCTCCCCCACTCCCACTCAGCTCTGCGGCCGCTTCCCTGCCTTGCAAACATTGCTCTGGAACTGATGACCACAGGCGTACTGGGCTGCAAGCTCAAGGCTCTGCCTGGGCCAGCTGCTTTGGCCAGGGGTTCATTTCTTCCTGGAAAGACAAAGCCTTAGCCTCACCCCACGCCTGCACTTTGACACTGCAGCCAGCCCAGGTGTAGGAAAGGCTCTGTGGAGTCAGAAGTGCCGAGACAGGCAGATGGCACCGCAGGCTTTGGGGGCCAGGGCGCAACTGGGCGAGCCCCTCCTCCCGGGAGTCGGGGAGGCCCGGCCTTCCTAGTGCCCAGGCCACGGATCCGGGGAGAAATCCGCCATGGAGGGCACGCGGGAGGACCTCTGCCTGAGGTCGCAGGTCTCACGCCAGGGCCACTGCAAGCCTGGCTCGGCTTGCCTGCTTTCTCCAGAGGAGGCTGGCCGACCAGCCGAACCTGGCACCTGGGCCAGGCCCGTTCCAAGGGGACGAGTTCCAGAGACTAGAGCCCTGGGGGCGACTGCCAAGTCTCCTGGGGCGTGTGCTGGGCCCCCGTCAGTGGAGGAAGCAGCCTGGGAAACGGTGTGCCAGACCTGAGATCTGGAGGCCTCCCACACCCGGGTCCTGTCCTGCCCAGGCCCCCCGAGGGAGGACGATGGTCGTGGCAGTGGCGAGCGGGCTGGGGCTGGAGCCCAGCCTGCCCTTGGATGCCCCGGGGAAGGGCGCCGGGGGATGGGCTGCCCCTGGCCAGGTCTGAGGGACCGACCCAGCTCGGGGCTGTCGGGGGCAGAGAGAGAATCCCCATCCGCCCTTTCTCTTCAGGTTCTTAGGGCTGGCCAATTCCTTAACAAGACAGGTTGTCTGGAGAAAATCAGACCCAGCTCAAGAACATGTGTCCATGGGGGAAACCCGGGAAACTGAGTCTCCCCACACAATAGCAGAGATTCTCATCTTGCATCCTCTCCTGAGCTAATGACAAATGTGGATGTCCTGGGTGGGCCTGTGGAATGGGAGAGGGGAGGAAGTCTATTGTCATGCAGAGGGACAAGGAAAGACTTGTCTGAATCTTATGCCCTGCACTGGGGTCAGGTCGGGAAGGGACTGGCACAGAGGTGAGCAGGAACAGGCCTCTCTGTGGTGGGGCTGGCCCCGGGGCAGGCGTGGGGGTGATGGGTGGAAGTGGGATGGCGTGTGAGTTGGCAGCAGCCAGCGGTGGAGGCAGAGACTCAGAGGTCAGGGATCTCTCTCTCTCTCTCTGTCTCTGTCTCTGTGTCCCTCAGGGAGCTGAGGAGAGTAAGGTGGCGCCCCCTGCCCACCTCGCCTACCTCTCCATGGGCCCTTCTTTCTCTGGCCGCTCCGGGAGCCCTGCGGGCTTGGCTTCAACCCCCCACCCACCGCACAGGCCAAGGGCGCATGCGCGACCGCCGGGGCCTAGGGCTGACCTCGGGGGTCCTCAGTGAAGGCCCCGCCCTCCCTCCAGGCTCTGACCCAGCTGCAGCTGTTCCATCGCCGCCCTTCTGGACTCGGCTTCAGCTGTTGTCTCCCTCCCCTCCCCCACTCCCACTCAGCTTGGAGGCCGCTTCAATGCCTTGCAAACATTGCTCTGGAACTGATGACCACAGGCGTACTGGGCTGCAAGCTCAAGGCTCTGCCTGGGCCAGCTGCTTCGGCCAGGGGTTCATTTCTTCCTGGAAAGACAAAGCCTTAGCCTCACCCCACGCCTGCACTTTGACACTGCAGCCAGCCCAGGTGTAGGAAAGGCTCTGTGGAGTCAGAAGTGCCGAGACAGGCAGATGGCACCGCAGGCTTTGGGGGCCAGGACACAACTGGGCGAGCCCCTCCTCCCGGGAGTCGGGGAGGCCCGGCCTTCCTAGTGCCCAGGCCACGGATCCGGGAAGAAATCCGCCATGGAGGGCACGCGGGAGGACCTCTGCCTGAGGTCGCAGGTCTCACGCCAGGGCCACTGCAAGCCTGGCTCGGCTTGCCTGCTTTCCCTAGAGGAGGCTGGCCGACCAGCCGAACCTGGCACCTGGGCCAGACCCCTTCCAATGGGACGAGTTCCAGAGGCTAGAGCCCTGGGGGCGGCTGCCAAGTCTCCTGGGGGTTGTGCTAGGCCCCCGTCAGAGGAGGAAGCAGCCTGGTAAACGGTGTGCCAGACTTGAGATCTGGAGGCCTCCCACACCCGGGTCCTGTCCTGCCCAGGCCCCCCGAGGGAGGACGATGGTCGTGGCAGTGGCGAGCGGGCTGGGGCTGGAGCCCAGCCTGCCCTTGGATGCCCCGGGGAAGGGCGCCGGGGGATGGGCTGCCCCTGGCCAGGTCTGAGGGACCGACCCAGCTCGGGGCTGTCGGGGGCAGAGAGAGAATCCCCATCCGCCCTTTCTCTTCAGGTTCTTAGGGCTGGCCAATTCCTTAACAAGACAGGTTGTCTGGAGAAAATCAGACCCAGCTCAAGAACATGTGTCCATGGGGGAAACCCGGGAAACTGAGTCTCCCCACACAATAGCAGAGATTCTCATCTTGCATCCTCTCCTGAGCTAATGACAAATGTGGATGTCCTGGGTGGGCCTGTGGAATGGGAGAGGGGAGGAAGTCTACTGTCATGCAGAGGGACAAGGAAAGACTTGTCTGAATCTTATGCCCTGCACTGGGGTCAGGTCGGGAAGGGACTGGCACAGAGGTGAGCAGGAACAGGCCTCTCTGTGGTGGGGCTGGCCCCGGGGCAGGCGTGGGGGTGATGGGTGGAAGTGGGATGGCGTGTGAGTTGGCAGCAGCCAGCGGTGGAGGCAGAGACTCAGAGGTCAGGGATCTCTCTCTCTCTCTCTGTCTCTGTCTCTGTGTCCCTCAGGGAGCTGAGGAGAGTAAGGTGGCGCCCCCTGCCCACCTCGCCTACCTCTCCATGGGCCCTTCTTTCTCTGGCCGCTCCGGGAGCCCTGCGGGCTTGGCTTCAACCCCCCACCCACCGCACAGGCCGAGGGCGCATGCGCGACCGCCGGGGCCTAGGGCTGACCTCGGGGGTCCTCAGTGAAGGCCCCGCCCTCCCTCCAGGCTCTGACCCAGCTGCAGCTGTTCCATCGCCGCCCTTCTGGACTCGGCTTCAGCTGTTGTCTCCCTCCCCTCCCCCACTCCCACTCAGCTCTGCGGCCGCTTCCCTGCCTTGCAAACATTGCTCTGGAACTGATGACCACAGGCGTACTGGGCTGCAAGCTCAAGGCTCTGCCTGGGCCAGCTGCTTTGGCCAGGGGTTCATTTCTTCCTGGAAAGACAAAGCCTTAGCCTCACCCCACGCCTGCACTTTGACACTGCAGCCAGCCCAGGTGTAGGAAAGGCTCTGTGGAGTCAGAAGTGCCGAGACAGGCAGATGGCACCGCAGGCTTTGGGGGCCAGGGCGCAACTGGGCGAGCCCCTCCTCCCGGGAGTCGGGGAGGCCCGGCCTTCCTAGTGCCCAGGCCACGGATCCGGGGAGAAATCCGCCATGGAGGGCACGCGGGAGGACCTCTGCCTGAGGTCGCAGGTCTCACGCCAGGGCCACTGCAAGCCTGGCTCGGCTTGCCTGCTTTCTCCAGAGGAGGCTGGCCGACCAGCCGAACCTGGCACCTGGGCCAGGCCCGTTCCAAGGGGACGAGTTCCAGAGACTAGAGCCCTGGGGGCGACTGCCAAGTCTCCTGGGGCGTGTGCTGGGCCCCCGTCAGTGGAGGAAGCAGCCTGGGAAACGGTGTGCCAGACCTGAGATCTGGAGGCCTCCCACACCCGGGTCCTGTCCTGCCCAGGCCCCCCGAGGGAGGACGATGGTCGTGGCAGTGGCGAGCGGGCTGGGGCTGGAGCCCAGCCTGCCCTTGGATGCCCCGGGGAAGGGCGCCGGGGGATGGGCTGCCCCTGGCCAGGTCTGAGGGACCGACCCAGCTCGGGGCTGTCGGGGGCAGAGAGAGAATCCCCATCCGCCCTTTCTCTTCAGGTTCTTAGGGCTGGCCAATTCCTTAACAAGACAGGTTGTCTGGAGAAAATCAGACCCAGCTCAAGAACATGTGTCCATGGGGGAAACCCGGGAAACTGAGTCTCCCCACACAATAGCAGAGATTCTCATCTTGCATCCTCTCCTGAGCTAATGACAAATGTGGATGTCCTGGGTGGGCCTGTGGAATGGGAGAGGGGAGGAAGTCTACTGTCATGCAGAGGGACAAGGAAAGACTTGTCTGAATCTTATGCCCTGCACTGGGGTCAGGTCGGGAAGGGACTGGCACAGAGGTGAGCAGGAACAGGCCTCTCTGTGGTGGGGCTGGCCCCGGGGCAGGCGTGGGGGTGATGGGTGGAAGTGGGATGGCGTGTGAGTTGGCAGCAGCCAGCGGTGGAGGCAGAGACTCAGAGGTCAGGGATCTCTCTCTCTCTCTCTGTCTCTGTCTCTGTGTCCCTCAGGGAGCTGAGGAGAGTAAGGTGGCGCCCCCTGCCCACCTCGCCTACCTCTCCATGGGCCCTTCTTTCTCTGGCCGCTCCGGGAGCCCTGCGGGCTTGGCTTCAACCCCCCACCCACCGCACAGGCCGAGGGCGCATGCGCGACCGCCGGGGCCTAGGGCTGACCTCGGGGGTCCTCAGTGAAGGCCCCGCCCTCCCTCCAGGCTCTGACCCAGCTGCAGCTGTTCCATCGCCGCCCTTCTGGACTCGGCTTCAGCTGTTGTCTCCCTCCCCTCCCCCACTCCCACTCAGCTCTGCGGCCGCTTCCCTGCCTTGCAAACATTGCTCTGGAACTGATGACCACAGGCGTACTGGGCTGCAAGCTCAAGGCTCTGCCTGGGCCAGCTGCTTTGGCCAGGGGTTCATTTCTTCCTGGAAAGACAAAGCCTTAGCCTCACCCCACGCCTGCACTTTGACACTGCAGCCAGCCCAGGTGTAGGAAAGGCTCTGTGGAGTCAGAAGTGCCGAGACAGGCAGATGGCACCGCAGGCTTTGGGGGCCAGGGCGCAACTGGGCGAGCCCCTCCTCCCGGGAGTCGGGGAGGCCCGGCCTTCCTAGTGCCCAGGCCACGGATCCGGGGAGAAATCCGCCATGGAGGGCACGCGGGAGGACCTCTGCCTGAGGTCGCAGGTCTCACGCCAGGGCCACTGCAAGCCTGGCTCGGCTTGCCTGCTTTCTCCAGAGGAGGCTGGCCGACCAGCCGAACCTGGCACCTGGGCCAGGCCCGTTCCAAGGGGACGAGTTCCAGAGACTAGAGCCCTGGGGGCGACTGCCAAGTCTCCTGGGGCGTGTGCTGGGCCCCCGTCAGTGGAGGAAGCAGCCTGGGAAACGGTGTGCCAGACCTGAGATCTGGAGGCCTCCCACACCCGGGTCCTGTCCTGCCCAGGCCCCCCGAGGGAGGACGATGGTCGTGGCAGTGGCGAGCGGGCTGGGGCTGGAGCCCAGCCTGCCCTTGGATGCCCCGGGGAAGGGCGCCGGGGGATGGGCTGCCCCTGGCCAGGTCTGAGGGACCGACCCAGCTCGGGGCTGTCGGGGGCAGAGAGAGAATCCCCATCCGCCCTTTCTCTTCAGGTTCTTAGGGCTGGCCAATTCCTTAACAAGACAGGTTGTCTGGAGAAAATCAGACCCAGCTCAAGAACATGTGTCCATGGGGGAAACCCGGGAAACTGAGTCTCCCCACACAATAGCAGAGATTCTCATCTTGCATCCTCTCCTGAGCTAATGACAAATGTGGATGTCCTGGGTGGGCCTGTGGAATGGGAGAGGGGAGGAAGTCTATTGTCATGCAGAGGGACAAGGAAAGACTTGTCTGAATCTTATGCCCTGCACTGGGGTCAGGTCGGGAAGGGACTGGCACAGAGGTGAGCAGGAACAGGCCTCTCTGTGGTGGGGCTGGCCCCGGGGCAGGCGTGGGGGTGATGGGTGGAAGTGGGATGGCGTGTGAGTTGGCAGCAGCCAGCGGTGGAGGCAGAGACTCAGAGGTCAGGGATCTCTCTCTCTCTCTCTGTCTCTGTCTCTGTGTCCCTCAGGGAGCTGAGGAGAGTAAGGTGGCGCCCCCTGCCCACCTCGCCTACCTCTCCATGGGCCCTTCTTTCTCTGGCCGCTCCGGGAGCCCTGCGGGCTTGGCTTCAACCCCCCACCCACCGCACAGGCCAAGGGCGCATGCGCGACCGCCGGGGCCTAGGGCTGACCTCGGGGGTCCTCAGTGAAGGCCCCGCCCTCCCTCCAGGCTCTGACCCAGCTGCAGCTGTTCCATCGCCGCCCTTCTGGACTCGGCTTCAGCTGTTGTCTCCCTCCCCTCCCCCACTCCCACTCAGCTTGGAGGCCGCTTCAATGCCTTGCAAACATTGCTCTGGAACTGATGACCACAGGCGTACTGGGCTGCAAGCTCAAGGCTCTGCCTGGGCCAGCTGCTTCGGCCAGGGGTTCATTTCTTCCTGGAAAGACAAAGCCTTAGCCTCACCCCACGCCTGCACTTTGACACTGCAGCCAGCCCAGGTGTAGGAAAGGCTCTGTGGAGTCAGAAGTGCCGAGACAGGCAGATGGCACCGCAGGCTTTGGGGGCCAGGACACAACTGGGCGAGCCCCTCCTCCCGGGAGTCGGGGAGGCCCGGCCTTCCTAGTGCCCAGGCCACGGATCCGGGAAGAAATCCGCCATGGAGGGCACGCGGGAGGACCTCTGCCTGAGGTCGCAGGTCTCACGCCAGGGCCACTGCAAGCCTGGCTCGGCTTGCCTGCTTTCCCTAGAGGAGGCTGGCCGACCAGCCGAACCTGGCACCTGGGCCAGACCCCTTCCAATGGGACGAGTTCCAGAGGCTAGAGCCCTGGGGGCGGCTGCCAAGTCTCCTGGGGGTTGTGCTAGGCCCCCGTCAGAGGAGGAAGCAGCCTGGTAAACGGTGTGCCAGACTTGAGATCTGGAGGCCTCCCACACCCGGGTCCTGTCCTGCCCAGGCCCCCCGAGGGAGGACGATGGTCGTGGCAGTGGCGAGCGGGCTGGGGCTGGAGCCCAGCCTGCCCTTGGATGCCCCGGGGAAGGGCGCCGGGGGATGGGCTGCCCCTGGCCAGGTCTGAGGGACCGACCCAGCTCGGGGCTGTCGGGGGCAGAGAGAGAATCCCCATCCGCCCTTTCTCTTCAGGTTCTTAGGGCTGGCCAATTCCTTAACAAGACAGGTTGTCTGGAGAAAATCAGACCCAGCTCAAGAACATGTGTCCATGGGGGAAACCCGGGAAACTGAGTCTCCCCACACAATAGCAGAGATTCTCATCTTGCATCCTCTCCTGAGCTAATGACAAATGTGGATGTCCTGGGTGGGCCTGTGGAATGGGAGAGGGGAGGAAGTCTACTGTCATGCAGAGGGACAAGGAAAGACTTGTCTGAATCTTATGCCCTGCACTGGGGTCAGGTCGGGAAGGGACTGGCACAGAGGTGAGCAGGAACAGGCCTCTCTGTGGTGGGGCTGGCCCCGGGGCAGGCGTGGGGGTGATGGGTGGAAGTGGGATGGCGTGTGAGTTGGCAGCAGCCAGCGGTGGAGGCAGAGACTCAGAGGTCAGGGATCTCTCTCTCTCTCTCTGTCTCTGTCTCTGTGTCCCTCAGGGAGCTGAGGAGAGTAAGGTGGCGCCCCCTGCCCACCTCGCCTACCTCTCCATGGGCCCTTCTTTCTCTGGCCGCTCCGGGAGCCCTGCGGGCTTGGCTTCAACCCCCCACCCACCGCACAGGCCGAGGGCGCATGCGCGACCGCCGGGGCCTAGGGCTGACCTCGGGGGTCCTCAGTGAAGGCCCCGCCCTCCCTCCAGGCTCTGACCCAGCTGCAGCTGTTCCATCGCCGCCCTTCTGGACTCGGCTTCAGCTGTTGTCTCCCTCCCCTCCCCCACTCCCACTCAGCTCTGCGGCCGCTTCCCTGCCTTGCAAACATTGCTCTGGAACTGATGACCACAGGCGTACTGGGCTGCAAGCTCAAGGCTCTGCCTGGGCCAGCTGCTTTGGCCAGGGGTTCATTTCTTCCTGGAAAGACAAAGCCTTAGCCTCACCCCACGCCTGCACTTTGACACTGCAGCCAGCCCAGGTGTAGGAAAGGCTCTGTGGAGTCAGAAGTGCCGAGACAGGCAGATGGCACCGCAGGCTTTGGGGGCCAGGGCGCAACTGGGCGAGCCCCTCCTCCCGGGAGTCGGGGAGGCCCGGCCTTCCTAGTGCCCAGGCCACGGATCCGGGGAGAAATCCGCCATGGAGGGCACGCGGGAGGACCTCTGCCTGAGGTCGCAGGTCTCACGCCAGGGCCACTGCAAGCCTGGCTCGGCTTGCCTGCTTTCTCCAGAGGAGGCTGGCCGACCAGCCGAACCTGGCACCTGGGCCAGGCCCGTTCCAAGGGGACGAGTTCCAGAGACTAGAGCCCTGGGGGCGACTGCCAAGTCTCCTGGGGCGTGTGCTGGGCCCCCGTCAGTGGAGGAAGCAGCCTGGGAAACGGTGTGCCAGACCTGAGATCTGGAGGCCTCCCACACCCGGGTCCTGTCCTGCCCAGGCCCCCCGAGGGAGGACGATGGTCGTGGCAGTGGCGAGCGGGCTGGGGCTGGAGCCCAGCCTGCCCTTGGATGCCCCGGGGAAGGGCGCCGGGGGATGGGCTGCCCCTGGCCAGGTCTGAGGGACCGACCCAGCTCGGGGCTGTCGGGGGCAGAGAGAGAATCCCCATCCGCCCTTTCTCTTCAGGTTCTTAGGGCTGGCCAATTCCTTAACAAGACAGGTTGTCTGGAGAAAATCAGACCCAGCTCAAGAACATGTGTCCATGGGGGAAACCCGGGAAACTGAGTCTCCCCACACAATAGCAGAGATTCTCATCTTGCATCCTCTCCTGAGCTAATGACAAATGTGGATGTCCTGGGTGGGCCTGTGGAATGGGAGAGGGGAGGAAGTCTACTGTCATGCAGAGGGACAAGGAAAGACTTGTCTGAATCTTATGCCCTGCACTGGGGTCAGGTCGGGAAGGGACTGGCACAGAGGTGAGCAGGAACAGGCCTCTCTGTGGTGGGGCTGGCCCCGGGGCAGGCGTGGGGGTGATGGGTGGAAGTGGGATGGCGTGTGAGTTGGCAGCAGCCAGCGGTGGAGGCAGAGACTCAGAGGTCAGGGATCTCTCTCTCTCTCTCTGTCTCTGTCTCTGTGTCCCTCAGGGAGCTGAGGAGAGTAAGGTGGCGCCCCCTGCCCACCTCGCCTACCTCTCCATGGGCCCTTCTTTCTCTGGCCGCTCCGGGAGCCCTGCGGGCTTGGCTTCAACCCCCCACCCACCGCACAGGCCGAGGGCGCATGCGCGACCGCCGGGGCCTAGGGCTGACCTCGGGGGTCCTCAGTGAAGGCCCCGCCCTCCCTCCAGGCTCTGACCCAGCTGCAGCTGTTCCATCGCCGCCCTTCTGGACTCGGCTTCAGCTGTTGTCTCCCTCCCCTCCCCCACTCCCACTCAGCTCTGCGGCCGCTTCCCTGCCTTGCAAACATTGCTCTGGAACTGATGACCACAGGCGTACTGGGCTGCAAGCTCAAGGCTCTGCCTGGGCCAGCTGCTTTGGCCAGGGGTTCATTTCTTCCTGGAAAGACAAAGCCTTAGCCTCACCCCACGCCTGCACTTTGACACTGCAGCCAGCCCAGGTGTAGGAAAGGCTCTGTGGAGTCAGAAGTGCCGAGACAGGCAGATGGCACCGCAGGCTTTGGGGGCCAGGGCGCAACTGGGCGAGCCCCTCCTCCCGGGAGTCGGGGAGGCCCGGCCTTCCTAGTGCCCAGGCCACGGATCCGGGGAGAAATCCGCCATGGAGGGCACGCGGGAGGACCTCTGCCTGAGGTCGCAGGTCTCACGCCAGGGCCACTGCAAGCCTGGCTCGGCTTGCCTGCTTTCTCCAGAGGAGGCTGGCCGACCAGCCGAACCTGGCACCTGGGCCAGGCCCGTTCCAAGGGGACGAGTTCCAGAGACTAGAGCCCTGGGGGCGACTGCCAAGTCTCCTGGGGCGTGTGCTGGGCCCCCGTCAGTGGAGGAAGCAGCCTGGGAAACGGTGTGCCAGACCTGAGATCTGGAGGCCTCCCACACCCGGGTCCTGTCCTGCCCAGGCCCCCCGAGGGAGGACGATGGTCGTGGCAGTGGCGAGCGGGCTGGGGCTGGAGCCCAGCCTGCCCTTGGATGCCCCGGGGAAGGGCGCCGGGGGATGGGCTGCCCCTGGCCAGGTCTGAGGGACCGACCCAGCTCGGGGCTGTCGGGGGCAGAGAGAGAATCCCCATCCGCCCTTTCTCTTCAGGTTCTTAGGGCTGGCCAATTCCTTAACAAGACAGGTTGTCTGGAGAAAATCAGACCCAGCTCAAGAACATGTGTCCATGGGGGAAACCCGGGAAACTGAGTCTCCCCACACAATAGCAGAGATTCTCATCTTGCATCCTCTCCTGAGCTAATGACAAATGTGGATGTCCTGGGTGGGCCTGTGGAATGGGAGAGGGGAGGAAGTCTACTGTCATGCAGAGGGACAAGGAAAGACTTGTCTGAATCTTATGCCCTGCACTGGGGTCAGGTCGGGAAGGGACTGGCACAGAGGTGAGCAGGAACAGGCCTCTCTGTGGTGGGGCTGGCCCCGGGGCAGGCGTGGGGGTGATGGGTGGAAGTGGGATGGCGTGTGAGTTGGCAGCAGCCAGCGGTGGAGGCAGAGACTCAGAGGTCAGGGATCTCTCTCTCTCTCTCTGTCTCTGTCTCTGTGTCCCTCAGGGAGCTGAGGAGAGTAAGGTGGCGCCCCCTGCCCACCTCGCCTACCTCTCCATGGGCCCTTCTTTCTCTGGCCGCTCCGGGAGCCCTGCGGGCTTGGCTTCAACCCCCCACCCACCGCACAGGCCGAGGGCGCATGCGCGACCGCCGGGGCCTAGGGCTGACCTCGGGGGTCCTCAGTGAAGGCCCCGCCCTCCCTCCAGGCTCTGACCCAGCTGCAGCTGTTCCATCGCCGCCCTTCTGGACTCGGCTTCAGCTGTTGTCTCCCTCCCCTCCCCCACTCCCACTCAGCTCTGCGGCCGCTTCCCTGCCTTGCAAACATTGCTCTGGAACTGATGACCACAGGCGTACTGGGCTGCAAGCTCAAGGCTCTGCCTGGGCCAGCTGCTTTGGCCAGGGGTTCATTTCTTCCTGGAAAGACAAAGCCTTAGCCTCACCCCACGCCTGCACTTTGACACTGCAGCCAGCCCAGGTGTAGGAAAGGCTCTGTGGAGTCAGAAGTGCCGAGACAGGCAGATGGCACCGCAGGCTTTGGGGGCCAGGGCGCAACTGGGCGAGCCCCTCCTCCCGGGAGTCGGGGAGTCCCGGCCTTCCTAGTGCCCAGGCCACGGATCCGGGGAGAAATCCGCCATGGAGGGCACGCGGGAGGACCTCTGCCTGAGGTCGCAGGTCTCACGCCAGGGCCACTGCAAGCCTGGCTCGGCTTGCCTGCTTTCTCCAGAGGAGGCTGGCCGACCAGCCGAACCTGGCACCTGGGCCAGGCCCGTTCCAAGGGGACGAGTTCCAGAGACTAGAGCCCTGGGGGCGACTGCCAAGTCTCCTGGGGCGTGTGCTGGGCCCCCGTCAGTGGAGGAAGCAGCCTGGGAAACGGTGTGCCAGACCTGAGATCTGGAGGCCTCCCACACCCGGGTCCTGTCCTGCCCAGGCCCCCCGAGGGAGGACGATGGTCGTGGCAGTGGCGAGCGGGCTGGGGCTGGAGCCCAGCCTGCCCTTGGATGCCCCGGGGAAGGGCGCCGGGGGATGGGCTGCCCCTGGCCAGGTCTGAGGGACCGACCCAGCTCGGGGCTGTCGGGGGCAGAGAGAGAATCCCCATCCGCCCTTTCTCTTCAGGTTCTTAGGGCTGGCCAATTCCTTAACAAGACAGGTTGTCTGGAGAAAATCAGACCCAGCTCAAGAACATGTGTCCATGGGGGAAACCCGGGAAACTGAGTCTCCCCACACAATAGCAGAGATTCTCATCTTGCATCCTCTCCTGAGCTAATGACAAATGTGGATGTCCTGGGTGGGCCTGTGGAATGGGAGAGGGGAGGAAGTCTACTGTCATGCAGAGGGACAAGGAAAGACTTGTCTGAATCTTATGCCCTGCACTGGGGTCAGGTCGGGAAGGGACTGGCACAGAGGTGAGCAGGAACAGGCCTCTCTGTGGTGGGGCTGGCCCCGGGGCAGGCGTGGGGGTGATGGGTGGAAGTGGGATGGCGTGTGAGTTGGCAGCAGCCAGCGGTGGAGGCAGAGACTCAGAGGTCAGGGATCTCTCTCTCTCTCTCTGTCTCTGTCTCTGTGTCCCTCAGGGAGCTGAGGAGAGTAAGGTGGCGCCCCCTGCCCACCTCGCCTACCTCTCCATGGGCCCTTCTTTCTCTGGCCGCTCCGGGAGCCCTGCGGGCTTGGCTTCAACCCCCCACCCACCGCACAGGCCGAGGGCGCATGCGCGACCGCCGGGGCCTAGGGCTGACCTCGGGGGTCCTCAGTGAAGGCCCCGCCCTCCCTCCAGGCTCTGACCCAGCTGCAGCTGTTCCATCGCCGCCCTTCTGGACTCGGCTTCAGCTGTTGTCTCCCTCCCCTCCCCCACTCCCACTCAGCTCTGCGGCCGCTTCCCTGCCTTGCAAACATTGCTCTGGAACTGATGACCACAGGCGTACTGGGCTGCAAGCTCAAGGCTCTGCCTGGGCCAGCTGCTTTGGCCAGGGGTTCATTTCTTCCTGGAAAGACAAAGCCTTAGCCTCACCCCACGCCTGCACTTTGACACTGCAGCCAGCCCAGGTGTAGGAAAGGCTCTGTGGAGTCAGAAGTGCCGAGACAGGCAGATGGCACCGCAGGCTTTGGGGGCCAGGGCGCAACTGGGCGAGCCCCTCCTCCCGGGAGTCGGGGAGGCCCGGCCTTCCTAGTGCCCAGGCCACGGATCCGGGGAGAAATCCGCCATGGAGGGCACGCGGGAGGACCTCTGCCTGAGGTCGCAGGTCTCACGCCAGGGCCACTGCAAGCCTGGCTCGGCTTGCCTGCTTTCTCCAGAGGAGGCTGGCCGACCAGCCGAACCTGGCACCTGGGCCAGGCCCGTTCCAAGGGGACGAGTTCCAGAGACTAGAGCCCTGGGGGCGACTGCCAAGTCTCCTGGGGCGTGTGCTGGGCCCCCGTCAGTGGAGGAAGCAGCCTGGGAAACGGTGTGCCAGACCTGAGATCTGGAGGCCTCCCACACCCGGGTCCTGTCCTGCCCAGGCCCCCCGAGGGAGGACGATGGTCGTGGCAGTGGCGAGCGGGCTGGGGCTGGAGCCCAGCCTGCCCTTGGATGCCCCGGGGAAGGGCGCCGGGGGATGGGCTGCCCCTGGCCAGGTCTGAGGGACCGACCCAGCTCGGGGCTGTCGGGGGCAGAGAGAGAATCCCCATCCGCCCTTTCTCTTCAGGTTCTTAGGGCTGGCCAATTCCTTAACAAGACAGGTTGTCTGGAGAAAATCAGACCCAGCTCAAGAACATGTGTCCATGGGGGAAACCCGGGAAACTGAGTCTCCCCACACAATAGCAGAGATTCTCATCTTGCATCCTCTCCTGAGCTAATGACAAATGTGGATGTCCTGGGTGGGCCTGTGGAATGGGAGAGGGGAGGAAGTCTATTGTCATGCAGAGGGACAAGGAAAGACTTGTCTGAATCTTATGCCCTGCACTGGGGTCAGGTCGGGAAGGGACTGGCACAGAGGTGAGCAGGAACAGGCCTCTCTGTGGTGGGGCTGGCCCCGGGGCAGGCGTGGGGGTGATGGGTGGAAGTGGGATGGCGTGTGAGTTGGCAGCAGCCAGCGGTGGAGGCAGAGACTCAGAGGTCAGGGATCTCTCTCTCTCTCTCTGTCTCTGTCTCTGTGTCCCTCAGGGAGCTGAGGAGAGTAAGGTGGCGCCCCCTGCCCACCTCGCCTACCTCTCCATGGGCCCTTCTTTCTCTGGCCGCTCCGGGAGCCCTGCGGGCTTGGCTTCAACCCCCCACCCACCGCACAGGCCAAGGGCGCATGCGCGACCGCCGGGGCCTAGGGCTGACCTCGGGGGTCCTCAGTGAAGGCCCCGCCCTCCCTCCAGGCTCTGACCCAGCTGCAGCTGTTCCATCGCCGCCCTTCTGGACTCGGCTTCAGCTGTTGTCTCCCTCCCCTCCCCCACTCCCACTCAGCTTGGAGGCCGCTTCAATGCCTTGCAAACATTGCTCTGGAACTGATGACCACAGGCGTACTGGGCTGCAAGCTCAAGGCTCTGCCTGGGCCAGCTGCTTCGGCCAGGGGTTCATTTCTTCCTGGAAAGACAAAGCCTTAGCCTCACCCCACGCCTGCACTTTGACACTGCAGCCAGCCCAGGTGTAGGAAAGGCTCTGTGGAGTCAGAAGTGCCGAGACAGGCAGATGGCACCGCAGGCTTTGGGGGCCAGGACACAACTGGGCGAGCCCCTCCTCCCGGGAGTCGGGGAGGCCCGGCCTTCCTAGTGCCCAGGCCACGGATCCGGGGAGAAATCCGCCATGGAGGGCACGCGGGAGGACCTCTGCCTGAGGTCGCAGGTCTCACGCCAGGGCCACTGCAAGCCTGGCTCGGCTTGCCTGCTTTCCCTAGAGGAGGCTGGCCGACCAGCCGAACCTGGCACCTGGGCCAGACCCCTTCCAATGGGACGAGTTCCAGAGGCTAGAGCCCTGGGGGCGGCTGCCAAGTCTCCTGGGGGTTGTGCTAGGCCCCCGTCAGAGGAGGAAGCAGCCTGGTAAACGGTGTGCCAGACTTGAGATCTGGAGGCCTCCCACACCCGGGTCCTGTCCTGCCCAGGCCCCCCGAGGGAGGACGATGGTCGTGGCAGTGGCGAGCGGGCTGGGGCTGGAGCCCAGCCTGCCCTTGGATGCCCCGGGGAAGGGCGCCGGGGGATGGGCTGCCCCTGGCCAGGTCTGAGGGACCGACCCAGCTCGGGGCTGTCGGGGGCAGAGAGAGAATCCCCATCCGCCCTTTCTCTTCAGGTTCTTAGGGCTGGCCAATTCCTTAACAAGACAGGTTGTCTGGAGAAAATCAGACCCAGCTCAAGAACATGTGTCCATGGGGGAAACCCGGGAAACTGAGTCTCCCCACACAATAGCAGAGATTCTCATCTTGCATCCTCTCCTGAGCTAATGACAAATGTGGATGTCCTGGGTGGGCCTGTGGAATGGGAGAGGGGAGGAAGTCTACTGTCATGCAGAGGGACAAGGAAAGACTTGTCTGAATCTTATGCCCTGCACTGGGGTCAGGTCGGGAAGGGACTGGCACAGAGGTGAGCAGGAACAGGCCTCTCTGTGGTGGGGCTGGCCCCGGGGCAGGCGTGGGGGTGATGGGTGGAAGTGGGATGGCGTGTGAGTTGGCAGCAGCCAGCGGTGGAGGCAGAGACTCAGAGGTCAGGGATCTCTCTCTCTCTCTCTGTCTCTGTCTCTGTGTCCCTCAGGGAGCTGAGGAGAGTAAGGTGGCGCCCCCTGCCCACCTCGCCTACCTCTCCATGGGCCCTTCTTTCTCTGGCCGCTCCGGGAGCCCTGCGGGCTTGGCTTCAACCCCCCACCCACCGCACAGGCCGAGGGCGCATGCGCGACCGCCGGGGCCTAGGGCTGACCTCGGGGGTCCTCAGTGAAGGCCCCGCCCTCCCTCCAGGCTCTGACCCAGCTGCAGCTGTTCCATCGCCGCCCTTCTGGACTCGGCTTCAGCTGTTGTCTCCCTCCCCTCCCCCACTCCCACTCAGCTCTGCGGCCGCTTCCCTGCCTTGCAAACATTGCTCTGGAACTGATGACCACAGGCGTACTGGGCTGCAAGCTCAAGGCTCTGCCTGGGCCAGCTGCTTTGGCCAGGGGTTCATTTCTTCCTGGAAAGACAAAGCCTTAGCCTCACCCCACGCCTGCACTTTGACACTGCAGCCAGCCCAGGTGTAGGAAAGGCTCTGTGGAGTCAGAAGTGCCGAGACAGGCAGATGGCACCGCAGGCTTTGGGGGCCAGGGCGCAACTGGGCGAGCCCCTCCTCCCGGGAGTCGGGGAGGCCCGGCCTTCCTAGTGCCCAGGCCACGGATCCGGGGAGAAATCCGCCATGGAGGGCACGCGGGAGGACCTCTGCCTGAGGTCGCAGGTCTCACGCCAGGGCCACTGCAAGCCTGGCTCGGCTTGCCTGCTTTCTCCAGAGGAGGCTGGCCGACCAGCCGAACCTGGCACCTGGGCCAGGCCCGTTCCAAGGGGACGAGTTCCAGAGACTAGAGCCCTGGGGGCGACTGCCAAGTCTCCTGGGGCGTGTGCTGGGCCCCCGTCAGTGGAGGAAGCAGCCTGGGAAACGGTGTGCCAGACCTGAGATCTGGAGGCCTCCCACACCCGGGTCCTGTCCTGCCCAGGCCCCCCGAGGGAGGACGATGGTCGTGGCAGTGGCGAGCGGGCTGGGGCTGGAGCCCAGCCTGCCCTTGGATGCCCCGGGGAAGGGCGCCGGGGGATGGGCTGCCCCTGGCCAGGTCTGAGGGACCGACCCAGCTCGGGGCTGTCGGGGGCAGAGAGAGAATCCCCATCCGCCCTTTCTCTTCAGGTTCTTAGGGCTGGCCAATTCCTTAACAAGACAGGTTGTCTGGAGAAAATCAGACCCAGCTCAAGAACATGTGTCCATGGGGGAAACCCGGGAAACTGAGTCTCCCCACACAATAGCAGAGATTCTCATCTTGCATCCTCTCCTGAGCTAATGACAAATGTGGATGTCCTGGGTGGGCCTGTGGAATGGGAGAGGGGAGGAAGTCTACTGTCATGCAGAGGGACAAGGAAAGACTTGTCTGAATCTTATGCCCTGCACTGGGGTCAGGTCGGGAAGGGACTGGCACAGAGGTGAGCAGGAACAGGCCTCTCTGTGGTGGGGCTGGCCCCGGGGCAGGCGTGGGGGTGATGGGTGGAAGTGGGATGGCGTGTGAGTTGGCAGCAGCCAGCGGTGGAGGCAGAGACTCAGAGGTCAGGGATCTCTCTCTCTCTCTCTGTCTCTGTCTCTGTGTCCCTCAGGGAGCTGAGGAGAGTAAGGTGGCGCCCCCTGCCCACCTCGCCTACCTCTCCATGGGCCCTTCTTTCTCTGGCCGCTCCGGGAGCCCTGCGGGCTTGGCTTCAACCCCCCACCCACCGCACAGGCCGAGGGCGCATGCGCGACCGCCGGGGCCTAGGGCTGACCTCGGGGGTCCTCAGTGAAGGCCCCGCCCTCCCTCCAGGCTCTGACCCAGCTGCAGCTGTTCCATCGCCGCCCTTCTGGACTCGGCTTCAGCTGTTGTCTCCCTCCCCTCCCCCACTCCCACTCAGCTCTGCGGCCGCTTCCCTGCCTTGCAAACATTGCTCTGGAACTGATGACCACAGGCGTACTGGGCTGCAAGCTCAAGGCTCTGCCTGGGCCAGCTGCTTTGGCCAGGGGTTCATTTCTTCCTGGAAAGACAAAGCCTTAGCCTCACCCCACGCCTGCACTTTGACACTGCAGCCAGCCCAGGTGTAGGAAAGGCTCTGTGGAGTCAGAAGTGCCGAGACAGGCAGATGGCACCGCAGGCTTTGGGGGCCAGGGCGCAACTGGGCGAGCCCCTCCTCCCGGGAGTCGGGGAGGCCCGGCCTTCCTAGTGCCCAGGCCACGGATCCGGGGAGAAATCCGCCATGGAGGGCACGCGGGAGGACCTCTGCCTGAGGTCGCAGGTCTCACGCCAGGGCCACTGCAAGCCTGGCTCGGCTTGCCTGCTTTCTCCAGAGGAGGCTGGCCGACCAGCCGAACCTGGCACCTGGGCCAGGCCCGTTCCAAGGGGACGAGTTCCAGAGACTAGAGCCCTGGGGGCGACTGCCAAGTCTCCTGGGGCGTGTGCTGGGCCCCCGTCAGTGGAGGAAGCAGCCTGGGAAACGGTGTGCCAGACCTGAGATCTGGAGGCCTCCCACACCCGGGTCCTGTCCTGCCCAGGCCCCCCGAGGGAGGACGATGGTCGTGGCAGTGGCGAGCGGGCTGGGGCTGGAGCCCAGCCTGCCCTTGGATGCCCCGGGGAAGGGCGCCGGGGGATGGGCTGCCCCTGGCCAGGTCTGAGGGACCGACCCAGCTCGGGGCTGTCGGGGGCAGAGAGAGAATCCCCATCCGCCCTTTCTCTTCAGGTTCTTAGGGCTGGCCAATTCCTTAACAAGACAGGTTGTCTGGAGAAAATCAGACCCAGCTCAAGAACATGTGTCCATGGGGGAAACCCGGGAAACTGAGTCTCCCCACACAATAGCAGAGATTCTCATCTTGCATCCTCTCCTGAGCTAATGACAAATGTGGATGTCCTGGGTGGGCCTGTGGAATGGGAGAGGGGAGGAAGTCTACTGTCATGCAGAGGGACAAGGAAAGACTTGTCTGAATCTTATGCCCTGCACTGGGGTCAGGTCGGGAAGGGACTGGCACAGAGGTGAGCAGGAACAGGCCTCTCTGTGGTGGGGCTGGCCCCGGGGCAGGCGTGGGGGTGATGGGTGGAAGTGGGATGGCGTGTGAGTTGGCAGCAGCCAGCGGTGGAGGCAGAGACTCAGAGGTCAGGGATCTCTCTCTCTCTCTCTGTCTCTGTCTCTGTGTCCCTCAGGGAGCTGAGGAGAGTAAGGTGGCGCCCCCTGCCCACCTCGCCTACCTCTCCATGGGCCCTTCTTTCTCTGGCCGCTCCGGGAGCCCTGCGGGCTTGGCTTCAACCCCCCACCCACCGCACAGGCCGAGGGCGCATGCGCGACCGCCGGGGCCTAGGGCTGACCTCGGGGGTCCTCAGTGAAGGCCCCGCCCTCCCTCCAGGCTCTGACCCAGCTGCAGCTGTTCCATCGCCGCCCTTCTGGACTCGGCTTCAGCTGTTGTCTCCCTCCCCTCCCCCACTCCCACTCAGCTTGGAGGCCGCTTCAATGCCTTGCAAACATTGCTCTGGAACTGATGACCACAGGCGTACTGGGCTGCAAGCTCAAGGCTCTGCCTGGGCCAGCTGCTTCGGCCAGGGGTTCATTTCTTCCTGGAAAGACAAAGCCTTAGCCTCACCCCACGCCTGCACTTTGACACTGCAGCCAGCCCAGGTGTAGGAAAGGCTCTGTGGAGTCAGAAGTGCCGAGACAGGCAGATGGCACCGCAGGCTTTGGGGGCCAGGACACAACTGGGCGAGCCCCTCCTCCCGGGAGTCGGGGAGGCCCGGCCTTCCTAGTGCCCAGGCCACGGATCCGGGGAGAAATCCGCCATGGAGGGCACGCGGGAGGACCTCTGCCTGAGGTCGCAGGTCTCACGCCAGGGCCACTGCAAGCCTGGCTCGGCTTGCCTGCTTTCCCTAGAGGAGGCTGGCCGACCAGCCGAACCTGGCACCTGGGCCAGACCCCTTCCAATGGGACGAGTTCCAGAGGCTAGAGCCCTGGGGGCGGCTGCCAAGTCTCCTGGGGGTTGTGCTAGGCCCCCGTCAGAGGAGGAAGCAGCCTGGTAAACGGTGTGCCAGACTTGAGATCTGGAGGCCTCCCACACCCGGGTCCTGTCCTGCCCAGGCCCCCCGAGGGAGGACGATGGTCGTGGCAGTGGCGAGCGGGCTGGGGCTGGAGCCCAGCCTGCCCTTGGATGCCCCGGGGAAGGGCGCCGGGGGATGGGCTGCCCCTGGCCAGGTCTGAGGGACCGACCCAGCTCGGGGCTGTCGGGGGCAGAGAGAGAATCCCCATCCGCCCTTTCTCTTCAGGTTCTTAGGGCTGGCCAATTCCTTAACAAGACAGGTTGTCTGGAGAAAATCAGACCCAGCTCAAGAACATGTGTCCATGGGGGAAACCCGGGAAACTGAGTCTCCCCACACAATAGCAGAGATTCTCATCTTGCATCCTCTCCTGAGCTAATGACAAATGTGGATGTCCTGGGTGGGCCTGTGGAATGGGAGAGGGGAGGAAGTCTACTGTCATGCAGAGGGACAAGGAAAGACTTGTCTGAATCTTATGCCCTGCACTGGGGTCAGGTCGGGAAGGGACTGGCACAGAGGTGAGCAGGAACAGGCCTCTCTGTGGTGAGGCTGGCCCCGGGGCAGGCGTGGGGGTGATGGGTGGAAGTGGGATGGCGTGTGAGTTGGCAGCAGCCAGCGGTGGAGGCAGAGACTCAGAGGTCAGGGATCTCTCTCTCTCTCTCTGTCTCTGTCTCTGTGTCCCTCAGGGAGCTGAGGAGAGTAAGGTGGCGCCCCCTGCCCACCTCGCCTACCTCTCCATGGGCCCTTCTTTCTCTGGCCGCTCCGGGAGCCCTGCGGGCTTGGCTTCAACCCCCCACCCACCGCACAGGCCGAGGGCGCATGCGCGACCGCCGGGGCCTAGGGCTGACCTCGGGGGTCCTCAGTGAAGGCCCCGCCCTCCCTCCAGGCTCTGACCCAGCTGCAGCTGTTCCATCGCCGCCCTTCTGGACTCGGCTTCAGCTGTTGTCTCCCTCCCCTCCCCCACTCCCACTCAGCTCTGCGGCCGCTTCCCTGCCTTGCAAACATTGCTCTGGAACTGATGACCACAGGCGTACTGGGCTGCAAGCTCAAGGCTCTGCCTGGGCCAGCTGCTTTGGCCAGGGGTTCATTTCTTCCTGGAAAGACAAAGCCTTAGCCTCACCCCACGCCTGCACTTTGACACTGCAGCCAGCCCAGGTGTAGGAAAGGCTCTGTGGAGTCAGAAGTGCCGAGACAGGCAGATGGCACCGCAGGCTTTGGGGGCCAGGGCGCAACTGGGCGAGCCCCTCCTCCCGGGAGTCGGGGAGGCCCGGCCTTCCTAGTGCCCAGGCCACGGATCCGGGGAGAAATCCGCCATGGAGGGCACGCGGGAGGACCTCTGCCTGAGGTCGCAGGTCTCACGCCAGGGCCACTGCAAGCCTGGCTCGGCTTGCCTGCTTTCTCCAGAGGAGGCTGGCCGACCAGCCGAACCTGGCACCTGGGCCAGGCCCGTTCCAAGGGGACGAGTTCCAGAGACTAGAGCCCTGGGGGCGACTGCCAAGTCTCCTGGGGCGTGTGCTGGGCCCCCGTCAGTGGAGGAAGCAGCCTGGGAAACGGTGTGCCAGACCTGAGATCTGGAGGCCTCCCACACCCGGGTCCTGTCCTGCCCAGGCCCCCCGAGGGAGGACGATGGTCGTGGCAGTGGCGAGCGGGCTGGGGCTGGAGCCCAGCCTGCCCTTGGATGCCCCGGGGAAGGGCGCCGGGGGATGGGCTGCCCCTGGCCAGGTCTGAGGGACCGACCCAGCTCGGGGCTGTCGGGGGCAGAGAGAGAATCCCCATCCGCCCTTTCTCTTCAGGTTCTTAGGGCTGGCCAATTCCTTAACAAGACAGGTTGTCTGGAGAAAATCAGACCCAGCTCAAGAACATGTGTCCATGGGGGAAACCCGGGAAACTGAGTCTCCCCACACAATAGCAGAGATTCTCATCTTGCATCCTCTCCTGAGCTAATGACAAATGTGGATGTCCTGGGTGGGCCTGTGGAATGGGAGAGGGGAGGAAGTCTACTGTCATGCAGAGGGACAAGGAAAGACTTGTCTGAATCTTATGCCCTGCACTGGGGTCAGGTCGGGAAGGGACTGGCACAGAGGTGAGCAGGAACAGGCCTCTCTGTGGTGGGGCTGGCCCCGGGGCAGGCGTGGGGGTGATGGGTGGAAGTGGGATGGCGTGTGAGTTGGCAGCAGCCAGCGGTGGAGGCAGAGACTCAGAGGTCAGGGATCTCTCTCTCTCTCTCTGTCTCTGTCTCTGTGTCCCTCAGGGAGCTGAGGAGAGTAAGGTGGCGCCCCCTGCCCACCTCGCCTACCTCTCCATGGGCCCTTCTTTCTCTGGCCGCTCCGGGAGCCCTGCGGGCTTGGCTTCAACCCCCCACCCACCGCACAGGCCGAGGGCGCATGCGCGACCGCCGGGGCCTAGGGCTGACCTCGGGGGTCCTCAGTGAAGGCCCCGCCCTCCCTCCAGGCTCTGACCCAGCTGCAGCTGTTCCATCGCCGCCCTTCTGGACTCGGCTTCAGCTGTTGTCTCCCTCCCCTCCCCCACTCCCACTCAGCTCTGCGGCCGCTTCCCTGCCTTGCAAACATTGCTCTGGAACTGATGACCACAGGCGTACTGGGCTGCAAGCTCAAGGCTCTGCCTGGGCCAGCTGCTTTGGCCAGGGGTTCATTTCTTCCTGGAAAGACAAAGCCTTAGCCTCACCCCACGCCTGCACTTTGACACTGCAGCCAGCCCAGGTGTAGGAAAGGCTCTGTGGAGTCAGAAGTGCCGAGACAGGCAGATGGCACCGCAGGCTTTGGGGGCCAGGGCGCAACTGGGCGAGCCCCTCCTCCCGGGAGTCGGGGAGGCCCGGCCTTCCTAGTGCCCAGGCCACGGATCCGGGGAGAAATCCGCCATGGAGGGCACGCGGGAGGACCTCTGCCTGAGGTCGCAGGTCTCACGCCAGGGCCACTGCAAGCCTGGCTCGGCTTGCCTGCTTTCTCCAGAGGAGGCTGGCCGACCAGCCGAACCTGGCACCTGGGCCAGGCCCGTTCCAAGGGGACGAGTTCCAGAGACTAGAGCCCTGGGGGCGACTGCCAAGTCTCCTGGGGCGTGTGCTGGGCCCCCGTCAGTGGAGGAAGCAGCCTGGGAAACGGTGTGCCAGACCTGAGATCTGGAGGCCTCCCACACCCGGGTCCTGTCCTGCCCAGGCCCCCCGAGGGAGGACGATGGTCGTGGCAGTGGCGAGCAGGCTGGGGCTGGAGCCCAGCCTGCCCTTGGATGCCCCGGGGAAGGGCGCCGGGGGATGGGCTGCCCCTGGCCAGGTCTGAGGGACCGACCCAGCTCGGGGCTGTCGGGGGCAGAGAGAGAATCCCCATCCGCCCTTTCTCTTCAGGTTCTTAGGGCTGGCCAATTCCTTAACAAGACAGGTTGTCTGGAGAAAATCAGACCCAGCTCAAGAACATGTGTCCATGGGGGAAACCCGGGAAACTGAGTCTCCCCACACAATAGCAGAGATTCTCATCTTGCATCCTCTCCTGAGCTAATGACAAATGTGGATGTCCTGGGTGGGCCTGTGGAATGGGAGAGGGGAGGAAGTCTACTGTCATGCAGAGGGACAAGGAAAGACTTGTCTGAATCTTATGCCCTGCACTGGGGTCAGGTCGGGAAGGGACTGGCACAGAGGTGAGCAGGAACAGGCCTCTCTGTGGTGGGGCTGGCCCCGGGGCAGGCGTGGGGGTGATGGGTGGAAGTGGGATGGCGTGTGAGTTGGCAGCAGCCAGCGGTGGAGGCAGAGACTCAGAGGTCAGGGATCTCTCTCTCTCTCTCTGTCTCTGTCTCTGTGTCCCTCAGGGAGCTGAGGAGAGTAAGGTGGCGCCCCCTGCCCACCTCGCCTACCTCTCCATGGGCCCTTCTTTCTCTGGCCGCTCCGGGAGCCCTGCGGGCTTGGCTTCAACCCCCCACCCACCGCACAGGCCGAGGGCGCATGCGCGACCGCCGGGGCCTAGGGCTGACCTCGGGGGTCCTCAGTGAAGGCCCCGCCCTCCCTCCAGGCTCTGACCCAGCTGCAGCTGTTCCATCGCCGCCCTTCTGGACTCGGCTTCAGCTGTTGTCTCCCTCCCCTCCCCCACTCCCACTCAGCTTGGAGGCCGCTTCAATGCCTTGCAAACATTGCTCTGGAACTGATGACCACAGGCGTACTGGGCTGCAAGCTCAAGGCTCTGCCTGGGCCAGCTGCTTCGGCCAGGGGTTCATTTCTTCCTGGAAAGACTAAGCCTTAGCCTCACCCCACGCCTGCACTTTGACACTGCAGCCAGCCCAGGTGTAGGAAAGGCTCTGTGGAGTCAGAAGTGCCGAGACAGGCAGATGGCACCGCAGGCTTTGGGGGCCAGGACACAACTGGGCGAGCCCCTCCTCCCGGGAGTCGGGGAGGCCCGGCCTTCCTAGTGCCCAGGCCACGGATCCGGGGAGAAATCCGCCATGGAGGGCACGCGGGAGGACCTCTGCCTGAGGTCGCAGGTCTCACGCCAGGGCCACTGCAAGCCTGGCTCGGCTTGCCTGCTTTCCCTAGAGGAGGCTGGCCGACCAGCCGAACCTGGCACCTGGGCCAGACCCCTTCCAATGGGACGAGTTCCAGAGGCTAGAGCCCTGGGGGCGGCTGCCAAGTCTCCTGGGGGTTGTGCTAGGCCCCCGTCAGAGGAGGAAGCAGCCTGGTAAACGGTGTGCCAGACTTGAGATCTGGAGGCCTCCCACACCCGGGTCCTGTCCTGCCCAGGCCCCCCGAGGGAGGACGATGGTCGTGGCAGTGGCGAGCGGGCTGGGGCTGGAGCCCAGCCTGCCCTTGGATGCCCCGGGGAAGGGCGCCGGGGGATGGGCTGCCCCTGGCCAGGTCTGAGGGACCGACCCAGCTCGGGGCTGTCGGGGGCAGAGAGAGAATCCCCATCCGCCCTTTCTCTTCAGGTTCTTAGGGCTGGCCAATTCCTTAACAAGACAGGTTGTCTGGAGAAAATCAGACCCAGCTCAAGAACATGTGTCCATGGGGGAAACCCGGGAAACTGAGTCTCCCCACACAATAGCAGAGATTCTCATCTTGCATCCTCTCCTGAGCTAATGACAAATGTGGATGTCCTGGGTGGGCCTGTGGAATGGGAGAGGGGAGGAAGTCTACTGTCATGCAGAGGGACAAGGAAAGACTTGTCTGAATCTTATGCCCTGCACTGGGGTCAGGTCGGGAAGGGACTGGCACAGAGGTGAGCAGGAACAGGCCTCTCTGTGGTGGGGCTGGCCCCGGGGCAGGCGTGGGGGTGATGGGTGGAAGTGGGATGGCGTGTGAGTTGGCAGCAGCCAGCGGTGGAGGCAGAGACTCAGAGGTCAGGGATCTCTCTCTCTCTCTCTGTCTCTGTCTCTGTGTCCCTCAGGGAGCTGAGGAGAGTAAGGTGGCGCCCCCTGCCCACCTCGCCTACCTCTCCATGGGCCCTTCTTTCTCTGGCCGCTCCGGGAGCCCTGCGGGCTTGGCTTCAACCCCCCACCCACTGCACAGGCCGAGGGCGCATGCGCGACCGCCGGGGCCTAGGGCTGACCTCGGGGGTCCTCAGTGAAGGCCCCGCCCTCCCTCCAGGCTCTGACCCAGCTGCAGCTGTTCCATCGCCGCCCTTCTGGACTCGGCTTCAGCTGTTGTCTCCCTCCCCTCCCCCACTCCCACTCAGCTTGGAGGCCGCTTCAATGCCTTGCAAACATTGCTCTGGAACTGATGACCACAGGCGTACTGGGCTGCAAGCTCAAGGCTCTGCCTGGGCCAGCTGCTTCGGCCAGGGGTTCATTTCTTCCTGGAAAGACAAAGCCTTAGCCTCACCCCACGCCTGCACTTTGACACTGCAGCCAGCCCAGGTGTAGGAAAGGCTCTGTGGAGTCAGAAGTGCCGAGACAGGCAGATGGCACCGCAGGCTTTGGGGGCCAGGACACAACTGGGCGAGCCCCTCCTCCCGGGAGTCGGGGAGGCCCGGCCTTCCTAGTGCCCAGGCCACGGATCCGGGGAGAAATCCGCCATGGAGGGCACGCGGGAGGACCTCTGCCTGAGGTCGCAGGTCTCACGCCAGGGCCACTGCAAGCCTGGCTCGGCTTGCCTGCTTTCCCTAGAGGAGGCTGGCCGACCAGCCGAACCTGGCACCTGGGCCAGGCCCGTTCCAAGGGGACGAGTTCCAGAGACTAGAGCCCTGGGGGCGACTGCCAAGTCTCCTGGGGCGTGTGCTGGGCCCCCGTCAGTGGAGGAAGCAGCCTGGGAAACGGTGTGCCAGACCTGAGATCTGGAGGCCTCCCACACCCGGGTCCTGTCCTGCCCAGGCCCCCCGAGGGAGGACGATGGTCGTGGCAGTGGCGAGCGGGCTGGGGCTGGAGCCCAGCCTGCCCTTGGATGCCCCGGGGAAGGGCGCCGGGGGATGGGCTGCCCCTGGCCAGGTCTGAGGGACCGACCCAGCTCGGGGCTGTCGGGGGCAGAGAGAGAATCCCCATCCGCCCTTTCTCTTCAGGTTCTTAGGGCTGGCCAATTCCTTAACAAGACAGGTTGTCTGGAGAAAATCAGACCCAGCTCAAGAACATGTGTCCATGGGGGAAACCCGGGAAACTGAGTCTCCCCACACAATAGCAGAGATTCTCATCTTGCATCCTCTCCTGAGCTAATGACAAATGTGGATGTCCTGGGTGGGCCTGTGGAATGGGAGAGGGGAGGAAGTCTATTGTCATGCAGAGGGACAAGGAAAGACTTGTCTGAATCTTATGCCCTGCACTGGGGTCAGGTCGGGAAGGGACTGGCACAGAGGTGAGCAGGAACAGGCCTCTCTGTGGTGGGGCTGGCCCCGGGGCAGGCGTGGGGGTGATGGGTGGAAGTGGGATGGCGTGTGAGTTGGCAGCAGCCAGCGGTGGAGGCAGAGACTCAGAGGTCAGGGATCTCTCTCTCTCTCTCTGTCTCTGTCTCTGTGTCCCTCAGGGAGCTGAGGAGAGTAAGGTGGCGCCCCCTGCCCACCTCGCCTACCTCTCCATGGGCCCTTCTTTCTCTGGCCGCTCCGGGAGCCCTGCGGGCTTGGCTTCAACCCCCCACCCACCGCACAGGCCAAGGGCGCATGCGCGACCGCCGGGGCCTAGGGCTGACCTCGGGGGTCCTCAGTGAAGGCCCCGCCCTCCCTCCAGGCTCTGACCCAGCTGCAGCTGTTCCATCGCCGCCCTTCTGGACTCGGCTTCAGCTGTTGTCTCCCTCCCCTCCCCCACTCCCACTCAGCTTGGAGGCCGCTTCAATGCCTTGCAAACATTGCTCTGGAACTGATGACCACAGGCGTACTGGGCTGCAAGCTCAAGGCTCTGCCTGGGCCAGCTGCTTCGGCCAGGGGTTCATTTCTTCCTGGAAAGACAAAGCCTTAGCCTCACCCCACGCCTGCACTTTGACACTGCAGCCAGCCCAGGTGTAGGAAAGGCTCTGTGGAGTCAGAAGTGCCGAGACAGGCAGATGGCACCGCAGGCTTTGGGGGCCAGGACACAACTGGGCGAGCCCCTCCTCCCGGGAGTCGGGGAGGCCCGGCCTTCCTAGTGCCCAGGCCACGGATCCGGGGAGAAATCCGCCATGGAGGGCACGCGGGAGGACCTCTGCCTGAGGTCGCAGGTCTCACGCCAGGGCCACTGCAAGCCTGGCTCGGCTTGCCTGCTTTCCCTAGAGGAGGCTGGCCGACCAGCCGAACCTGGCACCTGGGCCAGACCCCTTCCAATGGGACGAGTTCCAGAGGCTAGAGCCCTGGGGGCGGCTGCCAAGTCTCCTGGGGGTTGTGCTAGGCCCCCGTCAGAGGAGGAAGCAGCCTGGTAAACGGTGTGCCAGACTTGAGATCTGGAGGCCTCCCACACCCGGGTCCTGTCCTGCCCAGGCCCCCCGAGGGAGGACGATGGTCGTGGCAGTGGCGAGCGGGCTGGGGCTGGAGCCCAGCCTGCCCTTGGATGCCCCGGGGAAGGGCGCCGGGGGATGGGCTGCCCCTGGCCAGGTCTGAGGGACCGACCCAGCTCGGGGCTGTCGGGGGCAGAGAGAGAATCCCCATCCGCCCTTTCTCTTCAGGTTCTTAGGGCTGGCCAATTCCTTAACAAGACAGGTTGTCTGGAGAAAATCAGACCCAGCTCAAGAACATGTGTCCATGGGGGAAACCCGGGAAACTGAGTCTCCCCACACAATAGCAGAGATTCTCATCTTGCATCCTCTCCTGAGCTAATGACAAATGTGGATGTCCTGGGTGGGCCTGTGGAATGGGAGAGGGGAGGAAGTCTATTGTCATGCAGAGGGACAAGGAAAGACTTGTCTGAATCTTATGCCCTGCACTGGGGTCAGGTCGGGAAGGGACTGGCACAGAGGTGAGCAGGAACAGGCCTCTCTGTGGTGGGGCTGGCCCCGGGGCAGGCGTGGGGGTGATGGGTGGAAGTGGGATGGCGTGTGAGTTGGCAGCAGCCAGCGGTGGAGGCAGAGACTCAGAGGTCAGGGATCTCTCTCTCTCTCTCTGTCTCTGTCTCTGTGTCCCTCAGGGAGCTGAGGAGAGTAAGGTGGCGCCCCCTGCCCACCTCGCCTACCTCTCCATGGGCCCTTCTTTCTCTGGCCGCTCCGGGAGCCCTGCGGGCTTGGCTTCAACCCCCCACCCACCGCACAGGCCGAGGGCGCATGCGCGACCGCCGGGGCCTAGGGCTGACCTCGGGGGTCCTCAGTGAAGGCCCCGCCCTCCCTCCAGGCTCTGACCCAGCTGCAGCTGTTCCATCGCCGCCCTTCTGGACTCGGCTTCAGCTGTTGTCTCCCTCCCCTCCCCCACTCCCACTCAGCTTGGAGGCCGCTTCAATGCCTTGCAAACATTGCTCTGGAACTGATGACCACAGGCGTACTGGGCTGCAAGCTCAAGGCTCTGCCTGGGCCAGCTGCTTCGGCCAGGGGTTCATTTCTTCCTGGAAAGACAAAGCCTTAGCCTCACCCCACGCCTGCACTTTGACACTGCAGCCAGCCCAGGTGTAGGAAAGGCTCTGTGGAGTCAGAAGTGCCGAGACAGGCAGATGGCACCGCAGGCTTTGGGGGCCAGGACACAACTGGGCGAGCCCCTCCTCCCGGGAGTCGGGGAGGCCCGGCCTTCCTAGTGCCCAGGCCACGGATCCGGGGAGAAATCCGCCATGGAGGGCACGCGGGAGGACCTCTGCCTGAGGTCGCAGGTCTCACGCCAGGGCCACTGCAAGCCTGGCTCGGCTTGCCTGCTTTCCCTAGAGGAGGCTGGCCGACCAGCCGAACCTGGCACCTGGGCCAGACCCCTTCCAATGGGACGAGTTCCAGAGGCTAGAGCCCTGGGGGCGACTGCCAAGTCTCCTGGGGGTTGTGCTAGGCCCCCGTCAGAGGAGGAAGCAGCCTGGTAAACGGTGTGCCAGACTTGAGATCTGGAGGCCTCCCACACCCGGGTCCTGTCCTGCCCAGGCCCCCCGAGGGAGGACGATGGTCGTGGCAGTGGCGAGCGGGCTGGGGCTGGAGCCCAGCCTGCCCTTGGATGCCCCGGGGAAGGGCGCCGGGGGATGGGCTGCCCCTGGCCAGGTCTGAGGGACCGACCCAGCTCGGGGCTGTCGGGGGCAGAGAGAGAATCCCCATCCGCCCTTTCTCTTCAGGTTCTTAGGGCTGGCCAATTCCTTAACAAGACAGGTTGTCTGGAGAAAATCAGACCCAGCTCAAGAACATGTGTCCATGGGGGAAACCCGGGAAACTGAGTCTCCCCACACAATAGCAGAGATTCTCATCTTGCATCCTCTCCTGAGCTAATGACAAATGTGGATGTCCTGGGTGGGCCTGTGGAATGGGAGAGGGGAGGAAGTCTACTGTCATGCAGAGGGACAAGGAAAGACTTGTCTGAATCTTATGCCCTGCACTGGGGTCAGGTCGGGAAGGGACTGGCACAGAGGTGAGCAGGAACAGGCCTCTCTGTGGTGGGGCTGGCCCCGGGGCAGGCGTGGGGGTGATGGGTGGAAGTGGGATGGCGTGTGAGTTGGCAGCAGCCAGCGGTGGAGGCAGAGACTCAGAGGTCAGGGATCTCTCTCTCTCTCTCTGTCTCTGTCTCTGTGTCCCTCAGGGAGCTGAGGAGAGTAAGGTGGCGCCCCCTGCCCACCTCGCCTACCTCTCCATGGGCCCTTCTTTCTCTGGCCGCTCCGGGAGCCCTGCGGGCTTGGCTTCAACCCCCCACCCACCGCACAGGCCGAGGGCGCATGCGCGACCGCCGGGGCCTAGGGCTGACCTCGGGGGTCCTCAGTGAAGGCCCCGCCCTCCCTCCAGGCTCTGACCCAGCTGCAGCTGTTCCATCGCCGCCCTTCTGGACTCGGCTTCAGCTGTTGTCTCCCTCCCCTCCCCCACTCCCACTCAGCTTGGAGGCCGCTTCAATGCCTTGCAAACATTGCTCTGGAACTGATGACCACAGGCGTACTGGGCTGCAAGCTCAAGGCTCTGCCTGAGCCAGCTGCTTCGGCCAGGGGTTCATTTCTTCCTGGAAAGACAAAGCCTTAGCCTCACCCCACGCCTGCACTTTGACACTGCAGCCAGCCCAGGTGTAGGAAAGGCTCTGTGGAGTCAGAAGTGCCGAGACAGGCAGATGGCACCGCAGGCTTTGGGGGCCAGGACACAACTGGGCGAGCCCCTCCTCCCGGGAGTCGGGGAGGCCCGGCCTTCCTAGTGCCCAGGCCACGGATCCGGGGAGAAATCCGCCATGGAGGGCACGCGGGAGGACCTCTGCCTGAGGTCGCAGGTCTCACGCCAGGGCCACTGCAAGCCTGGCTCGGCTTGCCTGCTTTCCCTAGAGGAGGCTGGCCGACCAGCCGAACCTGGCACCTGGGCCAGACCCCTTCCAATGGGACGAGTTCCAGAGGCTAGAGCCCTGGGGGCGGCTGCCAAGTCTCCTGGGGGTTGTGCTAGGCCCCCGTCAGAGGAGGAAGCAGCCTGGGAAACGGTGTGCCAGACTTGAGATCTGGAGGCCTCCCACACCCGGGTCCTGTCCTGCCCAGGCCCCCCGAGGGAGGACGATGGTCGTGGCAGTGGCGAGCGGGCTGGGGCTGGAGCCCAGCCTGCCCTTGGATGCCCCGGGGAAGGGCGCCGGGGGATGGGCTGCCCCTGGCCAGGTCTGAGGGACCGACCCAGCTCGGGGCTGTCGGGGGCAGAGAGAGAATCCCCATCCGCCCTTTCTCTTCAGGTTCTTAGGGCTGGCCAATTCCTTAACAAGACAGGTTGTCTGGAGAAAATCAGACCCAGCTCAAGAACATGTGTCCATGGGGGAAACCCGGGAAACTGAGTCTCCCCACACAATAGCAGAGATTCTCATCTTGCATCCTCTCCTGAGCTAATGACAAATGTGGATGTCCTGGGTGGGCCTGTGGAATGGGAGAGGGGAGGAAGTCTATTGTCATGCAGAGGGACAAGGAAAGACTTGTCTGAATCTTATGCCCTGCACTGGGGTCAGGTCGGGAAGGGACTGGCACAGAGGTGAGCAGGAACAGGCCTCTCTGTGGTGGGGCTGGCCCCGGGGCAGGCGTGGGGGTGATGGGTGGAAGTGGGATGGCGTGTGAGTTGGCAGCAGCCAGCGGTGGAGGCAGAGACTCAGAGGTCAGGGATCTCTCTCTCTCTCTCTGTCTCTGTCTCTGTGTCCCTCAGGGAGCTGAGGAGAGTAAGGTGGCGCCCCCTGCCCACCTCGCCTACCTCTCCATGGGCCCTTCTTTCTCTGGCCGCTCCGGGAGCCCTGCGGGCTTGGCTTCAACCCCCCACCCACCGCACAGGCCGAGGGCGCATGCGCGACCGCCGGGGCCTAGGGCTGACCTCGGGGGTCCTCAGTGAAGGCCCCGCCCTCCCTCCAGGCTCTGACCCAGCTGCAGCTGTTCCATCGCCGCCCTTCTGGACTCGGCTTCAGCTGTTGTCTCCCTCCCCTCCCCCACTCCCACTCAGCTTGGAGGCCGCTTCCCTTCCTTGGAAACATTGGTCACGTCCTGATGGCCACAGGCATACCGGGCTTCAATCTCAAGGCTGTGCCTGGGCCAGCTGCTTCATCCCGGGTCTCATTTCTTCCTGAAAAGACAACGTCGTGGTCTCACCCCATGTCTTCACTTTCCGACTGCAGCCAGCCCAGGTGTAGGAAAGGCTCTGTGGAGTCTGAAGGGCCGTGACTGGCATATGGCACCCCAGGGCTAAGGAGCCACTGCCATACTGGACTAGTCCTTCCCGCGACAGGTCCCTGTCTCCTCTCTGGAGTCGGGAAGTCCTGGCCACCCTAGTGCCCAGACCATGGTCCCGCGATAAATCCGCCATGGAGGGCAGGCGTGAGGCCCTCTGCCTGAGGGCATATATGGCACGCCCAGGGGGACAGGAAGGCTGGCGCAGATCGCCTGCTTTTTTCAAAAGAGGCTGGCCTATTCGCTCATCCTCCTGCTCCAGGCCCATTTCGTGGAGGACCAGCTCAGAAGGAAAGAGCCTTGGTGCCTGCCCCCAAATTTTTTGGGTGTGTTCTCACCCCCGTCAGAGGAGGAAGCCACTTGACAACTGCTGTGCCACACTTCGGGTGTTTTAGCCTCCCTCAGCCGGGTCCCTGCCATGCCCATGCCTACCTGCAGGGAGGGACTACTAAGGTCTTGGCAGTTGCCAGTGGAGTTAGTCGTTAGAGACTTAACTTGGAGTTGTAGTAAAAGAGCATAACATAACAGCATTGAGCTTGGGCTCTGTCATTTATGAGCTGTGTAACCTGGATGAGTTTTCTAGCCATTGTACCCAGTCTCTTCATCTATATAATTGTGAAAAGACCAACATCTACTACGTCGGGATATTTTGAGGATTATGTGTGTTAATGTATCTTCAAGCACAGAATTAACATTCAGAGTGCAGTGCCTGGTTCAGTAGAAGACTTTGCTGCTGTTATTATAATTATCATTATTTCATGTCCTTCACTTCCTCGTGAGTTCCCTGTAAAATCAACCATGATCCATGGTGTCAGCAGTTTTATTCCAGGTTCCTGCTTAATGGCCTGCAGAGGGAGCCTCGGACTCATAACCTCCTATTTTTATCCCAGTCTCTGGAGGGATGCATTTACCTCTTTCTTCTTGGCACTGAGGCACTGAATGGGGTCCCACACCCAACCCTGCATGTACTCCTTTTAATATCCCATGCTATTGAAACACTGTTTAGTGTTTACTTGGTGGCATCTACTCCCTGACATGAACAATGCACGGGATATAGGATTTAGGAAACATTGTTCCGTGTAGGGCTCTGATTTTATCATAACACAGAGATTACAGTTGATCAAGGGCCAAGGTAGAGTTCCTTGTTGCAAAAATCTTCAGAGATGAGGGTGTTCTAATGTGATACCACCTGAAAATAAAGCCAGCACATAAAAGCAGATGTAGTTTTAAAAGGAAAAGCACACAACTGAAAGAATTGATCCCATTAAATACACTATTCTATTTGTTTATGTATCAAATTACTGATAGGTAATAAGCAGGTGTACAGATAGTAGAATTATCAATTTCATAGAGAATTCTTTTAACAGTTGTTCATATCTTGTGTTTACCATCATTTATTAGGGTAATATTTTCATCTTGTGTCTCTATCTTTCTGAACTTTTCCAAGAGATATATTAACTTCTAAAATTTTAGGGAAAGTTAAAAAGAGTTATGAAACATTTGAAGTTGTTGATTTTGTATATTGGGGGAGGACTAGATTGCAAATGAATTGGTGATAATTAGAGTTTTATTTTGGTAAAAGATGGTAGTTGGTATTGATACCAGGATGTTCGTAACCTAGTTTTTACATTATTATTTGATGTAGTTTCTAAAATGCCAGAACCGGTAATTTTAAATATAATAACTTGTCTCATTTTAAAATATGTGTTCTTGGAGAGGGTGACTGAGGTAAGTAGACAATAATTTACTGTAGTGACTTGTTTTTCTCCAATTAATCTGTTATAAACCCAGGAGCCATATAGCATTCTTTTGTCCAAATGACCTGATGGCACTTTCTTGACTTTTCTTGCTGTGACTCTAGCAATCTCGGGTCACACCACCCTCTCGCTCCTAGTCATGATTTCAGTTGTAAGAGTAACATTGTCAATAATATGGTGACAAATTTGCACACAGTCTACAATTTACTAAAATATATATATCAATTGGAAACTTTGATAACATAATTGTTAAGGAATGAACAATTTGCAATGCACTTAACAGCTGATTGCTACACATTATTGTGTACTGACATCATGGTTAAAACCATTATTTGCAATATGTGGCCCCTTTCAATTTTATTTTAAAGGAAAGGGTTCAATGACTTTTTTCTTTTTGAAGAAGAAAGACTTGCATTTCCATCTTAGAAAATTGAGAACTGGATTTTAGCCCTTTTTCTTGTCTTCAGCTCTTCTTTATATTGGTTACTAATTCACATGTCCAGTTACTTCAGATCATGGTGCTATCTCCTCTGCCTTTTTCATGGCTCTCACATTAATTTATCCATAATCCATTCTGTGAAAGAGGTTTATCTCCACCTTCATATATTGAGGAAGGAACCGACCCTCCTTTATGTGAACTTGGAAAGAAAGGCCAAGGTGACGCCTCGGTGCCGCTCCCCACCAGTGAGCTGCAGATGGGCTGCAGATTCCTGTGACTCTTTTGCTCACCTCCTGGCTCCCTACATACTTGGCATTGTCTGCACGGAGAAGTCTATAGAAGCCGGCTGAAGGATAAGACTGGCTAGAAAGGACATCAGCAAGCAGTGTGCTCCAAAAGTTGTTGGCCAGAAACATTAATAAGAAGAAAACCTTTCCGTTTATCTTGTTTTCTCTTTATCTTCTCTCTCTTCATTTTCCTTTACTTATATGGTATAAACCCTATCCACCCCCCCATGGTGGGATTTTTCAGTTCAAGACGAAGAGGGATTTTTGGCAATAGAACTTTGAACAACCAAAGTTATGCAAGATGAATAATTTCTGGAGACCTACTGTCCAACATGGGCCTATAGCTAACAATATTGTATTGTAGACTTAAAAATTTAGTAAGACGGTAGATTTATGTTGTGTTCCTACCTCAAAAGAAAAAATGTATTTTAAAAAAGGAAGTTAAATTAAAAAAATAAAGAGGACAGGAGGAAATATTTGGAGGTGATGAATAGGTTAAGGACTTGATTGTAGTGATGGTTTCATGGGTGTATATTATCTCCAAACACATTAAGTTGTACACATTAAGTATGTACAGCTTTTTGTATGTCAGTCACACCTCAATAAAGTGTTTTGAAAATGTTTTTATTTGGCATATTCAGACATTTGGAATAGGACTAATATGGCTGGAATGAGATGATAAAAGACAGAATAGGCACATAATGAAAAAAAAAGCCCATCATCTTTAAAGTACAATATTCCAGTCTTACCAAACAAAACAGCAAACAACTCACAGATATTTATTACCAAAGTTATCTCTTTACATTGCTAAATGTTCTGTCCAGTAAAATAATGCATGAAATAACATATTACAGAAATAAATAACGGGCTGGAGGAGAAAGCATGTTTACAAATTGTTTGTTGTTAGAATGCATCTGGCTGTAAATTAAAAAGAAAACAAACTAAATGTGCCTTTTAAAAAACAAATATTATATCCCATAAAAAAGACCAGAGTAATTTACTACAAAGATACTTTGTGCCAGAAAAAATAAAAACACAGTTGTTGCATTATAAAGATGGAGAAGGAAATATGTTTCATTCCATTTGCTGTTTAGTTGATGAATATTGTCATAAATATCACTTTTTGCAAAAAAAGTGAAACAATTTTAAAAAAAGCCCAGAGATATAATGACTCCAGGATTAGAGAATTCAGCAGCTCAAAAATATAATCAAGCACACATGATATTCTCATATTTTGCTCTATCATCTTTGGTTCTCAGCTTAATCTACAGGCTGGGCTCCTTATGGTCTCAAAGGCATGGCTGTTTAAAGTATTAGACCATAGCAAGCGAACAAAAAGACAAAAAGAGTGGGCATCTAGTCCTCTTGACTGTAAGTGCCACTCAAAAACACATCCTCCAAGTGGGGCCAACTATAATTGATTTAGAGCTGTCAACCTCCCCTCAATCACACGGCCTCATGGAAGAAGTTGAATGTCAAAGCACAACTGAGCTGCTGGTAGGAAGGGGACAGATGGGTCATGAATAGGCAACCAGTGGAATCTGCTTCCTTGTTTACTTACATAATGCAAAAAATATTTTAAATTACAATGCAAAAATATCTAATCAATTAATGGGATATAAAATAATGTAGCAGGCCGGCCCTGAAGGGTAGTGGTTAAAATTCAGCATGCTCCAATTTGGTGGCATGGGTTCATGGGTTCAAATCCCAGGCATAGACCTACACCACATATCAGCCATGCTGTGGTGGCAACTCACATACAAAATAGGGGAAGACTGGCACTGATGTTAGCTCAGTGCTAATCTTCCTCAATCAAAAGATGAATGAATGAATGAATGAATAAATAAATAAATAAAAGATAAAAATAATGTATCAATGTAATGATTTTCCTACATATCAATAGTAAAGTGTTTGATAATGCAGTATTAAAATCTCATTCTCACTCACAAAAACATAAAAATCTAATGCACAAAGTACATTAGTTAGACTGTGTTCAGCTGAAAGTGATAGAGAACCTCATAGTGGTCTTAAGTCATGACATTTGTTATTTATGTTACAAGAATTTCAGAAATAGACAGATGCAAAGGCCTTTTTTTTCTATCAACATTTTGATAACAAAGACTCAGGCTCCATATAACTTTTGCTTGAATATGCTTAGTGTGTTGGATTTTATTTTTACAAGTGTCTGCCACTGCACAGCATCCACATGGGAAAGAACGAGGAAGAGTCAGCTATAGCATCCTATTTGATGCACATTTTATTTAGTGCAAGAAAGAGACCATACAATCAGATTGTCATTGATTTATGTCCATGGCGCATAACCCACAAGTGAGGTGGAGCACACTCTGGCAAATATTAGCTTAGATCTGTCACAATCGGCTTTGTTCACTCAAAATTGTGGTTATAATAGCTAGGTAAAATGGAGGAAGGATACTAAGTAGGTAGTTACTGTATGTTATGCAAAGCATAGTTTTAATTTTGGCTAAAAATGTGTTTGAGAAATGCAAAAGAAAATGAATAAATTTAGCGCCATTAAATTTCCCAAATGGAATGTCTGAATATTACAAAAGTCTGTATCCTTTCCTAAATAATTTTTAGCTTTAAAACAGTTCAAACCACTTTATCAAAGGAATTTACTTTGAAAGTTCAGAATTTTACTACCTTTTTTACGAAACAAAAATCAAGTTAGAAAAATCGAGAAACAGGATTTATATAGAAAAGTGATTCAAAAAGAAAAGCTGTAATTACGGTAATTGCATTGTTCTAATACCATTTGTAGAAATAGGGACCAGAAAAGAATGCCCACTTTCAACAATAAGAATAGGTGCTTCATGCTCCAAGGTCAGAGTTGAGTAGTTGTGGCAGAGACCCTATAGCCCACAAAGCCTAAAATATTTGCTCTCTGTCCCTTTACAATAAAAGTTTGCGAAATGCAAATTCATAGCCCAGGGCGCAGCCCTTGAATGATGGCTGATGGGCATGGCTGCATAAGCACTGCAGCTGCTTCACCCTCAGCTGAGATGACTTGGTCCCATGTGTTCTTCTTGGCTCACAGAGCTCCCCAGTGCGATTGAGCTCTAGGTGAGCACAGTGGTAAAGCACTTGATGTCCCTGATGCCCTGCCTTCCTTTTCCTGCCTCAATTTCCCAGTACCTCACTGGTGTGTTGCAAAATCCACACCACCTAAAATATTCGCCCTTAATCCCTCAAGTTTATGGGAACATCCAACTAAAATAAGACCCAAACTTGGAACTTTTAGAGATGGATTATCACTTACTTGAAGCTAAAAGAATTCTGACATAGGAGGGGACTGTTTAATGTGAATATTATTAACGTGTCTATGCAAGTTTGTGTCTCACAACCAAATAATGTGTGGGCTGTGGGCCCTATGGTGCCAATGAGACTGTTTTTTGGTCTTGGGAATGTGGAAGAGTGGCTGACTGAAACACCAAGACTTTCCTTTCCTTTTCAAATAGAGATCAATGTATAGGGCGTCCAGGAAACCAGTATGCAAACAATGAGAGAAATCGCTGTCTGATGAAAGTTGTGACATTTCTGGCATTTGAAGATTCTTTAGGGAAGACTCTGGCTTGCAGAGCTCCTTGCGTCTCTGTTGTCACAACAGTGGTCCCTGGGGTCTTTGTGAAGCACTTGGACACTCCCATAATCAAGGCCAACAATTGGACTCTCAGCTACATCCTGCTCATCTCCCTCACCCTCTGCTCCTTCTGCTCCTTACTCTTCTTTGGCCGACCCAACGCAACTACCTAATTATTCAACAAATCACATTTAGAGTTGTTTTTACTGTGGCTCTTTCCACTGTCTTGGCCAAAACTATTACTGTGGTTGTGGCCTTCAAGGTCACTGCACCAGGGAGAAGGATGTGGCAGTGGTTGGTGTCAGGGGCACCTAACTTCATCATTCCCATCTGCTCCTTTATCCAGCTGAGTCTCTGTGGAATCTGGCTGGGAACCTCTCTTTCCTTCATTGACACAGATGCACACTCTGAACACGGCCACATCTTCATCGTGCACAACAAGGGCTCAGTCACTGCCTTCTACTGTGTCCTGGGACACCTGGGATCCTTGGCCCTGGGCAGCTTCGCTGTTGCTTTCCTGGTCCAGAACCTGCCTGACATCTTTCATGATACCAAGTTCCTGACGTTCAGCATGCTGGTGTTCTGCAGTGTCTGGGTCACCTTCCTCTCCATCTGCCACAGCACCAAGGGCAAGGTCATGCCGGTCGTGGGGAATCTCTCCATCTTTGCCCCAGGGTGGGGCTATTAGACTGCATCTTTGCCTCCAAGTGCTGCATTATCTTCCTAAGGCCAGAGAGAAACACATCAAGAGTGTTAAGGCATACAAATGTTTTAGGCGAAAATAATCAACATGTATTTTTTTACCATAATTTGCATACACCTGAAAATTAAACTACCAAATTTTTGCAAGCAGACTTTAAGTGCCAACTAAATTTACCTTACATCTCCAATTAATTTATTGCTTTACATTTCTTTGGCTTTGTCCAATGATCCTCGGGCATTCAAATGCACAAATACACAAAGATGAATATTACCTCAGATTAATTTTCCTCTAAAATTATCTGTGGTAGCTTGCAAAAATGGCCACACATCAGTCCTCTCCCTCCATCTGTGTGTTTTGTTAGTACCATCCCACTTTGACTCTGTGTGGACTTGGCCTTGTAACTTGCTTTGGTCAATTGGACACTAGTAAATGACATAAGCAAAGGCTTGAAAAACACCTTCTCATTGGTACTTCTCTTTCTCTGGCTGCGCTTCGGAAACCTGTGACCATCAATAAGTAAGTGACATACTGCACATTTCTATCACTCCAGGTGACTTCAAGTCAACAATCAGATATGTGAGTAAGGCCATGGTAGACCATCCAATTCCAGCTGAACCATTAATAGGCCCAGATCAAAGATCTGCCCAGCTAACCCACAGAATCTTGAGAAAAATAAGTCATTCTTCCTTTAAGTCACCAAATTTTAGGATGGTTATACTGCAAAAGCTAACTGATACATGATACTGTTATTGAAATTTGTCGTTTCATTATAGGTTTAATTACCACAGATTTCTATTTCTTTATCCAATATTGTAGACTAAAATATTCCTCTCAAGATTCAGTTTCTAAAAGAAAATCTGACACCATACCATCGTCCATTGTATATTCCTCATCCCTCTTTTCAACAACACATCTTTAAGAATATATATTAAGAATAACTTTACTAATTTTATGATCATGGATATTCTTCTGTATTGTCATCCACCACTGTTATGCACTGAGCATTTCTACTTTTAATTTTAGCCTTATAATCCATTTGGAGTGATTTCCTTGTGAATAATGTTAGTCGATGGTCCAATGTTTTATTTTGCAAAGGGATATCTTATTGTCTATAAAACAATTACTGTATCATTTTAAAAGTTGATTTTAAATACAGTGAATCTGAATGATGCTTGGAAAATGGATATTCTTTTCATTCATGATTGTAGTATATCTCTCCATTTCTTCAGAGCTTCTAGGTCCTTTGGTGTATCTTTATAATCTTCTTCATTTATCCCACATAACTTTTCAATTATATAACTACATATGGCTTCCTGTTGCATAAATCCAATTATTCTAAATATTTCATTTCTCCTATGACTAGAATAATTACTTATAGATTTAAACTAGTTCTGGCTCATATAAACATATTTTTCATATGGTTATCTAGTATCTTTTCACACTAGCTAACGTATTTAAAAGTTATAAATTGTATAAGTTATTTCTCACTAAAATAATAGATTTTTCTCTTCTTCTCTAATATTATTTACCTTATTCTATCTATTCTCATTTTTAAATGACTGGGCTCTCTGGTGCTACATTGAATCACAATAATGTTTGCCAGGAGCATTTTCCTCTTCTGAAGTGTAGCATGAACACCAGATAAATTCTTTGTCAGGGCAAAGCAGTCATCTAAGAGAGAGAAAACAAACACGTGAAGAAGAAAACAAAAACAAAAAGCATTTCTACCTGGAAGTCAACAGACTTCCCTCTCTTGGCTATTTAGTGCTAGACATGTTTTGACAATGTACCCAGTGAGAATTAGTGGATCTCACTCTAGTTCCAGGAATTAATCTTGGTCAAATAGTTTAACCTCTTTAGACTTTCTTCATCTGTATTATGGAGAGCTTGAAAAGTGTTTTTCAGTTTTATAGTCCTATGATGCCAAGGTGCCCTTTACCCAGACGCACTTGACAAAGACCAGAGTGAATTTTCAGTTATCTACTTCTCCATCAACATTGTTATCCACATCATCACTTAGGGAGGAAGATTGCCCCTGAGATAACATCTGAGCCAATTCTCCTCTAATTTTTGCCTGTAGGATGCACCACTCCTCAAGAATGGCTTGAGGAGTGGTGCATTAAGTGTCTGCTGGTGTAGAGGCCTGTGCCGGGAATCCGAACCAGTGAACCTCAGACCACCAAAGCATAACACGGGAACTTAACCACTACGCCACTTGGCCAAGCACACAATGTTATTTTTGTCTGAGGAAGAAGATGTATGGAAATACTTATCTATGGTTTGTAAATAGATATTTCATAAGGCAATTTTGTCTGCAAATATGCAAAGAGAGGGTTGCAATATGTCTTTGTACCTAAATATCTAAATGGAAACTTAACATGACTGGGCCAAGAAAGGACATGACAACATGATACATCTACAACTAATACATCTACACATACAAAGAACAAAAAAACCCACTATGTATTCGATTGGGATACATAGCATTAGGCTAGACTTGTTCAAAGACATTGAAACCCTGACCCCAAATTCTCACTTCCTCCACCCTACAAGGGATCTAGCTTTGGGTCATTACGGAGACCCAAAAGTCCCAGGTCCAGCCGTTGCCCAACCTGGAGGGGCTCCACAAAGTCCCTTGACTTGTCACCATGAGGTTAAGGGTAGAAGTGTGCCAGAGTTCAGAAAAGGGGGCTAAGTAGGGTGAACATGGATCTCAAACGTTAGCAGTTGTCCTAGCATCTTTCAGATGCACTAGATGCTGGACTTCCTGCTGGTTCAGAGTCAGGACTTCAATGGAGCACTTGCGGCTGCACCGGAATTGAACCAAGACGTGCACTGGAAGTGGACCAAGATCAGCACCAGAAGGTGAACACAGGCTTGCAAGTGGGAAGTGGAACATGGCTCCCACCAGTGTGAGTTGTGTGGCAAGTGGTACCATCTTAATGTAGTATGTGTGTATGCCAGCAGTTGGCAGGAAACTGGAGTGATGGGCTTGATGTAAGGACTTTGTGGAGGGGATCTTTAAGGCCTGGGGACCACTAAGCTGTAGTTTGAATGGGTCTGAGTGCCCAATCCTGGTATGGTAAGGTGAGAGGTGAGACTAGCCCTTGTGAATTTTTGTTTGGTTGATTAAGTCAAACTCTGTCCTGAGACTGGTAGGCGGACTTGGGGTTAAAACAGGTTCTTACAGATTGTCAGGGGCCCACACTCACCACTCCAATTCGACATATTACTGGAAGATCTAGCCAGAGTAATCAGGGAAGAAAAAGAAAATAAAAGACATCTGAATATGAAAAGTAAAATTAAAATGGCCTCAATTTGCAGATGATGTCATGACGTTTTTTTCCAAAAAAGTAAGAACTAATCAATGAATTCAGTAAAAGATACAAAATCAACATAAAAATCAGTAGCATTTCTGTTCACTATACATGTTTCTGTACATGTTTCTACCATTTGTGGGGACCAACTCAAAAAATTAACAGTAGCCTTGTCTCAAGTCAGAGGAGGTGGGTTTCAGTGTGGGAAGCCATAAGTTTATGTGGTGGTTGTAAAACCTGGAAGCCCTTGCCTCAGCCAGAGTCTCATGTCTGTTAGTATTGCATGCATTTTGCAATTCCCAACTCAGTAGTCATGTAACTTTAATATTTTTATCTTAAGAATATATTTTACTTAACCCAGTATGTCAAGAAGTATTATGATCTCAATATATGATCAGTATAAATGTTATTATTGAGATCTTCTCTATTCACTTTTTTCATACAAAGTTTTTTTTAAATCCATGCATATTTTACACTCATAACATATCTCAATTTGGACTAACCATACTTTAAATGCTCAATAATGACATATGGCCAGTAGTTACCAGATTGGCTAACAAAATAATTAATAGATATTATGTTTTTGGAGCTGTTTTAGACTTATGGAAAAATTGAGATGAGAGTACAGAGTCCCCATATACTCTCTCCTCCCTGCACACAAGCACAGTTTCCATTATTATTAACATCTTGCATTATCGTTGTATATTAGCTATAATTCAGGTAGAAGATTGATACATTATTAACTGAGAACTATAGTTTACGTTAGGGTTCACTCTTTGTCTTGTACATTCTGTGGGTTTTGGGAAATGTATCCTGTGCCCTACATTACAGTATCAAACAGAAGAATCATTTTCCTGCCATAAAAGTGCACTGTGCTCCAGGGCCAGATAGATGTATAGATGTGGCCCTTGTCATTGATGTTTAGGGTGATGGGAACATAGGTGTTTTCCAGCTTGTATCCTCCACTTTACGATGAAAAATAAAGGAATTTCCCACATAGTCCCATGTTCTCACAACAGCATAAATAGTGGAGGAAACTAATGCTGAAGGTGTGGAAGTGGATCATCACAACATATCGATCCCTGGGATTAACAAGTTTAAAAGAACTGAGGAAGAGGAAAGAAGGAAGATTTTTAAGAATCAAAAATGTAGCTTTATTTCTGCATTGATCTTGAGCTATGGATTTGGAATTTTCTGAATTCAGCCTGACTGTTGCTTCCCCAGGCAGGGATTCATGTGCTTATGGTGTTTCTGCACTCATGATTGGTGTGCAGCCCTGTATGCGTCCCACATGGAATGTCCTGTGGCTGCCCTGGGCCCTGGGTGTATGAAGCTGTCCCTCCCTATCTTGGACTTTGGAGGGAGAGATGCTGGAATGTTCTTGGCTGAGCCCTGACTGACATGGATACTTTCTGAATCTTTCACCTTACACTTGATATCACATCCTCTGATGCAGTTATTTTGCAGCATCGCAAATGGCATTCATGTGGATGGCTTGTTGACAAAGGCTTGTGACCCCATCTGCCCAAGAGGAGGTGGTCCCTGGAGCCTTGCTATCCAGAGACGCGGGTGAAATCATAGTGCCTAAGGCTGGAGAGGATGTTCCTCAAACATGTTTTCCAACTGGTGTTTTTCACCTGGACACAGGACCTCAGATGCAGAGACCCGGGGCAGAGAGGGGTCTGGATCTCACCAGGGGAGAGAAAGAGACTGCTGAAAGGCATCGGGGGGCATTAGAATTGCTTTTCCAGTCCAGAAAAACAACATATACACATGTGTGCGTTTGTGTCTGTGTTACTATAGGTGACATGTGTAGATATCTCCTTAGGCTGCATGTTCCACCTCTGCTTCTGCTGCCTGACACCTCAAGCAGAAGCAGGGCTTTGCAGAGGCTTCTAAGAAGTTCCTTTTGATTTTCTTCTTCCTGTTGCTGCAGTTTCCTCTATTTGTGTGTTCTTTGGCTTATCCTGACTGCTTTTTGAGAATGGAACCCAGTGCATACAAGGATGGAGATGTGGTTATTTGTGGGTTTTCCCCCTTTATACTTATTTCTTACACAGAGGGATCAAGGAGCCTAAAAAGGATGTCGCTTTGCAGAGGTAAGTGAACCTTTATTTATATTCTGCTTGATTATTATGATGAATGATGCCTATGGGATCTGTGGACGGATAGACCAGGGCGCTCTGCATCACCTGTCCTGTCTTTCCCCGGCATCCACACCTTCCCAGAACTGTCCATTATTATCTCTGTCTCTTCCCGCTGACTTTCTTGCTTCCTTCAAAGGAGAGAACAGTGTTTTTATATTTTCCAGTTTTCTTCCTTTCAGTGTTCAATTTTCAGGGCTAGAAGCTTAGTGAGACAGCACTTTCCACCAACATACTCCACCATTTCTGCCCTTCCTCCTGCCTCAGCTGCCGCTGCATAGTGTTCTACCTTCAGATCTGTTGGGGGGAGAATCCCAGCCTGTACAGAGCAGCCCCTGGGTGGGAGTGACCCTGTGTGCCTGTCCCTCACCCGTCTGTAGTTGTGACTTATTGTCTTTGTTTTAAGCAAGGGCTCGAGAGCGCTTTTTTTTGGTGTTAGTTATTTTTACAAAAGCATGTTAAGGAAGTGTCCTCCAAAAAGAATGTGTTTTAGAGAAGTGGATCCTGAATTTTATCAAATGCTTTATATACTTCATGAGCATATTGTGTTTTTTTCCTGGCAGAAAGGTGAGGACATTAAAAGTGAGGATATTAAAAAATTATCTAATTTTCTAATAGTCTGTTTAAGATGATTCCTTGCTCACATTTTCTTTTTGGTGCTGGTAACAGGCTCACGTTAACTTCATAATTAATAGAGATATATCTTCTGATTCTATGTTCTGGAAGAGTTTCCCGGTAGAGTAAACATCTATTCTTAAGTTTTAGAAACAATTCATCTGTAAACACATCTAACCCACCATATATTTGGAATTTTCTTTCCTAAAAACTCTCTTGAAACCATAAAGAACATTTGTATAATTTTCTATTTGAGCCAGTTTGAGTAATTCCAGTTTCATTTAAAAAGCAGCTTTATCATTGAGATCCCAAAAGGCATCTCCATGTGCAGATGCACAACATTCTTTCTGACTTCGCTCCTGGTCCCATTTTCTCACCTAATGTTGTTGATGTTTGTCTTCCTCAAACAGTTTTTCTTTATCAGACTTGTCTGAATGATGCGTATTTTATTGAGCTTCCCAAAGAATCAGAGTGACTGATTACTTTTCCTCTGGACTTATTTTATATTTGTTGTATACTCTTATTTCTGCTTCTATCTCTTTTTCTAAATTATTTTTTTATGTTTTCTTTCTCCCTTCTCCTTGTTTTGAGAGTTTAATTCACTCGCTTTCCTTTTTATTTACTATTCAAGATATTTAATGTTCAGATATTTTCTCTCAGAACAGACAGTTTCTTCTCTTCTTCCTTTCTCTCTCGTCTCTCTCCAGGGCTCCTTGCTATTCCTTTCTAATCATTGTTTTGATTTCCTGTTTGACCAAAGAGTTATTCATGAGAGTGATTAGTGGCTTATAAATTGTCTGATTTGTTTAAGATATGTTGGCAGTTAATGAACATTTTTGCGTGCAAGTTGTTTAAGGAACTGGACTTCAAATCTGCCTGTTCCTCTGATGAGCTACTGAGTCAGAATTTCTGTGGTTGCCCATGTATCTCTCTTCTGGTGGCTTCAGGAATTGATTACTATGTAGAAATTGCTTGCTGGATGAGGATAGGACCTAATATTATAATAAATGCCTTCTTTGCTTTGGAGTAGGAAGTTTGAGATTTACATGCAGGCACATGTGTGTCTGTATATGTGTGTATCCAAAAATATTTAATGATAGATCAAGTTTAAAAATATGTACGATTCCTATATTGACTGTTTTTGGACGAAGACTTAGAAGTTAGTTGAATACTCTTTCTATGGTTGTAGTTAGGTTCACTTTACTTCATATTTTTAAAATCCTTTTTTTTAAATATATGATTGAACATATACTTTTTGACTGCTACCCACCTTTTATGCCCTAAATATTTTGCCTTCAGATATGTGTACCATTATACACATTCATATATAAATGTTTCATATTAGTTGTTCCTTTAATTTGTGAGCACATGTATGGAATATCACTGACAATCCCCTTTCTTTCAGCATCTGTGTCAGTGTTATTTTCCTGTGTCTTCATGGAATGTTGAGTAACATTCAATATTGAAAAAATGATTAAAGTAACTTCAGTATTCTATAATGGATATATGTAGCATTATCTCTGTGGTTCTACTTTTAAATTTCGTACTTTGCTTTTTTTCTTTTTTCCTAGTTTTGCTCCATTTAAAGTAACTTTCCTTATTAAACTTTTCTCCACCATGTTGGATATATACATCTTTTTCACATTTTATTTTAGAAATATTTTTTCTGTTGTTGTTGTTGAGGAAAATTGGCCCTGGGTTAACATCCATGCCCATCTTCCTCTACTTTACATGGGACACCACCACAGCATGGCTTGATGAGCAGTGCATAAGTCCGCACCCGGGATCTGAACCCACGAACCCTAGGCCACCAGCAGCGTGTGCAAACTTAACCACTATGCCACCAGGCTGACCCCTATTTTACAATATTTTTAATTTGAGAAATAAGAAGAACCCAGAATCTGAAGTCTTGCCTCACTGACCCCTTAATGTTGGATGAAAAATTAATTAGTATTTTACTTCTTTTCTTTTTCCTCAAATTCATTGTCTCTAGGTATAGATTAAGCTCTTGGTTCAAGATGGTTTTAAATTTTATGCACATTCTTTAAAGTAGTTTGTATTTTGCATTTTAAAAAATCACATTAACACAAAGTACTTAGACAATTTTTTTACTTTTTCAGTGTTTACTTCTTGGGTATGGTGCTTTTTTTTGAAACTCGTCATCCTCAAACTTGATTATGGATCTGAATTATCTGGAGGGCTTGTTAAAACACAGAAGGTTTGCTGGACCCCACCCAAGACATTCTGATTCAGTAGGTCTCGAGTGGTGCTGGAGGACTAGCATATCCACATAGTGATTGGAAGCTCCTGTGCCAAACATTTCTTATTTTTTTATTTCAGAGGCAGTAAAATCCGTGTCTCAGTGTGAGGGCTGTCCCTACCCAATCCTTTTATTCTTCACAGGTGTTATGCCACAATAATCTTCTTGTACTCCTAACTCCACCTCAGCATTTGGAGGCCCCAACTGACACACAAACGTTCTTCATTTTTCCTCAGAAATGAGTGCTTTATTTTCAGAAGTCTCACACAATCTGCAAAAAGTTTAATGTGGATGCTGTTCTCTGCTCTTTAGACATTGCAACTTGTTTCTACAACACCTGCCCCAATCTTCCTTGTTCTCAGTATTTAATGCTCTAACATTGGGAACACATGGGGCTTCTGGACATTCTGGGCACTCTCCCTTCTTCAAGTTTAATTGATCATATAACATCTGAACTAAGTTGAACTAAAGTTGGCCATACCATGGCTTGTCACATGACCATCAGGTATATGTGTAGTGTGTGTGCACCTCACGGAAACAGAATGTTCCTGGAGTGTGCCTCTCAATGATTCTCCTAAAATTTGATTAAATATGTTCTAAATAGAGGTTCTCAGTTTCAGTTAAATGTACCTAATCCATACATACATTACTGGTCTATAAAATTTTCTATATCATAAACTTATTTTGTTGAATAGCGTGTAAGTTATTTCTATGCTCCCAAGGTCACATGTTTGATTTTAAAATTTATTTTCCTTTCAACTTAAAGAAAGAATTTGTATTAAAAGAAAGAAATCCAAAGGAGTATCCAAGAGAATGAAATACTAGGAGTATGGAGGACTAGATACCTTTAAGGGGTTTCCCTCCACATAACACTATCTTCCATAAAATATAATGTTATTGCATTCTTGAGTTCACATGAAATAAGCCAAATCTCAAAGGAAAGAAGAAGGAAATTGAAAGCACTAGACAAATTTGGATTCACCCAGTTGTCTAAGGCCAGTACGATCCTCTAATTAAAGGATTTGTCTTTGAGTCACCAGTGATTTGAGGGAATGAATCTGGGAGTCACAGATTAGTTGTGAGTCAAACAAAAAAGTCACTTAGCTTGGTGTCACCTCACATGAATGTGAGCAGAAACCAGTGACATTCTTCCCTGGAGGAAAGAATCTAAACTAAAGCCTTACATTCTGTACACATTAAAATCAGACAAAAATGAGCTCATGATCAAAGTTCATCAAACAAATAAAGAATACATGCCATAGTCGCTAAGAGTCATCAAATCATGAGCAAATTAAAAATAGAACAATAGATTTAAACACTAAAACCTCCAATATTACATTTACCAACTTCAAGATATAAAATAACTGTGTATAAAAAATGGAACGACATAAAATGGAATAACAAAATCAAACAGGAGACTCTAGAAATGATCTGATATATTTGTCAAAGGGCCTTATAGAACTTTAAGAGATGAAAAATAAATAAATGTTGAGTTTTAAAACTCCATAGATGAGTTCTACAACAGAAGAGAGAATAGAAAACTAAATTTGAATTCTGAAGGAAGCAGAATGCAGCATAGAAAGACAAGGAACTAGAAAACATGAAAGATAAGGTAGATATGGAGATGATGAGAGAGAGTAAAGAAAAAAGAGAAATAAAATACTGTACAACAAAAACAAGTGAGTCATGAGGGTAAAACTGAAAGTTAAAGGGTCTATAAATTTCTCAGGAGATAAAAAACTATATCCGCTTCAGGCAATGTGGGCTGGAGGTAAAATAGAAGTAGAGAATATAACTCTCACCCAAATAGAGGAGATACAAGAGAATATGGAAAACAAGTATAAATCAATAAAATTTAATGGGAAATAACGTAACAAAACTTGTGGAAAAAATAGAAGGAAAACATATAGATAATGGGAGCAAAACAAGGATATAAATAATCACAACAAATGTAAATGGAATAAATTCTCCACTTAAATACAGATAGTTAAATTTGATGCGACAATGACAAATTTAGCTGTATCTTGTTTAGAAGATGTGAAAACTAAAAAACATGGAAAACTAGAAATTCAAAATATAATAGAAGATATAAAGATATGCTAGGAAAATACCAATCAAAAATCAACCCAGGGTAGCTATAATAATATCAGAAAAATCAGATGAGGAAAAAAGCATAATTAGGAATTAAGTGGTTAATCCCCAATGCTATGTAAGTTCAACTGATCATGAAGACATAGTCGTTGTTATACTACACACGATGTCATGTGAAGATAATATAGCCTCAACTAGGAAAGGAAGGAGGAGAAGGAAGAGAAGGAGAAGGAGAAGGAGGAGAAGACAAGAAGAAAAAGAAGGTGGAGGAGGAGGAAGTATAGGAGAAGGAGGCAGAGCAAGAGGAGAAATAATATATCATCATAGTGAAGAATTTAAACTTTCCTCTGAGACAAACCATAACATATATCTAATAATAGAGTATTTGAAAAATAAATTAGCAAGTTTGATTTAGTGGATACACATCGAACCCTATACCCAACAAGTGAAGAACACCTATTCTTCACAAGGACACGGGGAACATTAACAAGCAGTGAGCATGAACTAGGGTACTAATCAATCCTCAAATAATAGAACACTTGAAATAAATACAAGTGACTGCTCTATTTTATTCTTGATGTTATTACAGATCCCAGGCAATAGAAATGCAGAGAATTTTCTTTGGCTTAGGTATTATTTGTGTGTAGAAAGTCTGTAGAAAAGATGAAGACAATATGGGCTATCAGGAATAGGTACCGTTAATGATTAATTTTAATTTTATATTTTTAAAATAAGAAATGGATGAGAAGCTTTTTAAGCTTTACAATGCTCTCTCTCTTAGATTCCTAAGTGTTTCTAGTCCTTTCAGTCTTTCTTGATTCTGTCAATTGTTCCTGCTTGTTGATGATTCCTCCTTCATTGCATCTCTGAAGTTCACCTTAGTTTCCTGGTTTTGATGGTGGCAGACGCACAGGTTTGAAGGGGCAGAGGCTTAGGCAATTTGATTGACAGCCTTCTGTTGCACCATTCTCAACGTGCACGTCATGCATCTATGCTTGTCACGTATCTTTCAGTTGCAATTACTCTTCCTCCCCAGGGCTATGTCCAATCTCATGCTAATATTGTTGCTCTTCTAGGAAGGATTTAATGGTGTGCTCTTATAAACAAGCATTTTGGATCCTGAACCACAGAGCCATTTACAAGTCTTCTCTGAATGTGATCTGTTTTTCCATTCATTGTACTTTCTTCTGTGTATTTAACCAGTTTCATTCATGAGTGTGGAATTCAGTAAGGACGTTCCATACCTGGAGTCAAGTGATTTCCTTTAGTTATAAATTCTAAGGCTTCAGGAGAACCATCTGTTGCCACAGACATTCGAGTCAATAGCAAATTCATTTTAATAAAGTCATTGTATTGCATTTGAAGGAAGTCATTTTGAGTATTTTCCCTAAGGATCCCTATCCCTCTATGTAGGTTTCAGTACAAGAACTACTAGTATGTTCTGTCCTTGGTTTTTGCCATTGAGGAAATCAACAGGAACCCTCATATTTTGCCCAACATGTCTCTGGAATTTGATCTCTATAATGCCCTGCCCAGTGAACGGAGGACATTGGAGAGGTCCCTGATTTGGCTCTCAGAGTTGGGCAAGGACATCCCTAATTACAACTGCAAGAGAGAGAGCAAGTCTCTAGCGGTCCTTACAGGAACCACCTGGGCAATTTCTCCCCAGATTGGAACACTGCTGGAACTGTACAAATTTCCACAGGTAAGACTGCGTGGGATGGGGAGAGATGAAACCATGTCTCCTTTGGTGCCATTCTCAGGTGCCTAAAAAGGAAGAGAGGAGGACACTGGGTTTGTGCATCTCTCAAAGTGTATGATCTCAAAGGGTAGGTGTACAGGACATTGATGGGGTATGACATTTCCTTTCTTTGGAGTAGAGAGCAGGTTGAGGGGGAAGGAGACAAAGCAGTTTCCTGGAACACTGACTGATCTTATTTTCTAGAAAGCTTTCAGGGAGTGGAAAATGATTAGAAAATGAAACGAGCAATTGTCCCCTTCTACCACTCCAGGTGTTGCTGAACAGCCTTCAGGACTGAGACTCTGATTTTTGCCAATCATCGTCCTCATATTGCTTCCAATTGTCTTTTCCTTTTAGCTTACCTATGGTCCTTTTGATCTTACCCTGAATGATGATGAGCAGTTTCCATCTCTCTATTAGATGGCCCCCAGGCACACATCTCTAGCCATTGACATGGTCTCTTTGCTGCTTCATTTGAGTTGGAGCTGGGTGGGGCTGGTCATCTCGGAAGACAAGAAAGATGTTGAGTTTCTCTCAGACTTGAGAGGAGAGATTTACAGGAATTGAACCTGTGCAGCCTTTGTGGAAATGATCCCTGTCACTGAAAGGTCATATTACTCAAGGACATGGCCATATGATTTGCAAGTAGAGGAAACAGAAGGGAATGTGGCTATCATTTATGGTGATGTTAACTCTTTCATAAGCTTGAGCTTTTCTACTTGGGAATATTTAGTGATATAGAAAGTCTGGGTCACGACATCACAGTGGGATTTTATCCACAGTGAGAGATTTCATCCTTGACTCATTCCATGGGACTCTCATTTTTTCACACCACCATAGTGAGGTCCCTGGCTTTGAAAAATTTATCCAGAGAGTTAACCCTTCCAAATATCCAGAAGACGTTTACCTCACAATGTTGTGGTTCCCCTTTATTCCTTGCACGATTTCTGAGTCTGACTGTAAAACACTGGAGATTTGTCCACCCAATGCCTCCTTGGGATGGTTGCCTTGGCAGATTTTTGACACAACCATGACTGAATGGAGTTACAGTGTGTAAAATGCTGTGTATGCTGTGGCCTGGAGCCTTCACAAGATGCTTCTTCAACATACAGAAAGGCAGCCAATGGGAAGTGGGAAATGTCTAGGGTTTTGTCCCTGGCAGGTGAAGTCTCTACCCCTTAACAACATGTACACTCGTAAAAGTGACTTTCTTATGGGGTTCCACAGTTGCTCAAACCAAGCAGTTAGGATTCTTTCTCCAAGAAAAGCACAAGAGTTTCTATACTTGTTTCACTCTCTAGGAGGTAAATCAAGTCTTGGGTAGTAAGTCATCTTCAAGAAGGTTCTAGTGGCAACGAGGAAGTAAGCTATGAGTCAATATCAATGTTTTGTGTCACAAAGGATCCCAACATTCTGCCAGCCTAACCTTTCAATAGGGAATATCCTGCCTTCTCCCATGAAGCTCTTCAATGCCAAGAAGAAGAGAACTTGCCCTTTATGTGCCTATCTTGTGCTGAACATCATAGTGAATACTTTACATAAATGATCTCATTTAATTCTGCAACAACTTTAGGTATTGCTAACATCATTTTGCAGATTGATGGTCTGGGAAAATTCAGAGAGTGCATAAGGGTGGCTAGATTGTACCTTGTACTCGAGATTTGTCTGAATCCTATCACCACTGATCGTCTTGATATTCTTGTCTTTAGGCATTTTCTCTTGAAACTAACAGATATTTTAGAAACGTTATGATATTTTAATTCTCCATATGATTTAATTTGCTTTACTTCATTGGATACTTGTAATAAAGTTACATTATAAAGCAAAGATTACAGACAATGAAAGGCTGTCCCCAATTCAGGGATTTCTCTTTAACACCCGGGCCCACTTTACCACAGGATGATGTGTCTCTTTTAGCTGCACCCCCTTATGAGGAAGATAGAATTTAACAATCCTGCTGGTGACTCAGTGAATTTGGCTGATGAAGGAAAATCAGACTCAGAGTAAACCATTCTCAACTTTTGGAATTTTCCCGAAGGCCTTGGACTTAAGGTGAAAGTAGGAGAATATTCCCAACATGCTCCACGTGGTCAAGAATTGTCTTTATCTGAGGAGGTGATTGAGTGGGACACGGGAATTACTGAGGTGGATTGAACCCAATCATAATTACTTACACCACACATGAATAACCAAACTCTTGTTGGGGTTTTGTGCCCCCTCAGAGCTTCAAAAAGGGTCACATATGGGAATTTAACAATTCACTTCCAACTGAAGTAATTTTTTCTTTTACCAATAATCCAAGATGGAAGCAAGACCTTCATTAGCAAAAGGCTGCAAGTTGCTGAAGGTTCAGAAGGTAGTTAGTAATTTTTAGGAATAAATTTTAAAAAATTAAGTTATGTACATGTTTTTTAGAGATAATGTTATTGCACACTTATTACACTACAGTATAGAGTAAACATAACTTCTTAATGCACTAGGAAATCAAAAAATTGGCGTGACTCACTTTATTGCAATATTTGATTTGCTGCGGTCCTCTGGAAACAAATCCACAATATGTCTGAGGTGTACCAGTGTTTTATATCATACAATAAGCATGGCATCCAACCAATGAATTGGATTTAGATATTTCAAGATTACGTTTGTTAAGACTCAATACTCTAAAACACTCTAGTTACTGGAAAATTAGGTAAAAGTCACAGCTGTTACCAAGCGTTATCTGATTTTCTCCAGACTCCACACTCTGTATGCAGTGAGAGTTGCAGTCCGGGATTCAGGAAGAGCACTCAGGAGAGCAAGGCTGCCTGTTGTTTTGATTGCATTCCCTGCCAAGAGAATGAGATTTCCAATGAGATAGGTGAGTATATGCCTTGCAACGACATTCTCCACATCTGTTATTTTTTTGAAGGGAAACATTTGTCCTGAGCTAACTAACATCTGTTGCCAATCTTCCTCTTTTATTATTGTCCCCAAAACCCTAGTACATAGTTGCATATCCTAGTCGTAATCATTCTAGTTCTTCTATGTGAGCCACCACCACAGCATGGCAATTCACAGAGAGACGGTGTGGTTCCATGACCAGGAAACCAACCTGGGCCACTGAAGTGGTGAGCACTGAACTTTCACCACTAGGCTATCAGGGCTGGCTCTCCACCTCTCTTTTGTATGCACCGTTCTCCCAAAGAAACAGAAAAGCTCTGGATGAGGACTGCAGGATCAAAATGTTGCCTTCCTCCATTAAGTAATTTAACTTTTATAGCCAATAATATTTCCTCCGAAAATGATACACTCTCTCTCTACCTTGAACTAGCTTGCTTTACTCATTTTAACATCATTGCAGACATTATCATCTCAAGGAAAGCCTTTATGACCACTCCACAGTAACTAACTTAAATCTCTCTCATGGAATCTAATACATGGTATTGTAAGTCCTTACTTTTCATCTTCTTTAAAGCTACATTTAGATCACATTGAACAAATCCTTATCTTTCCAGTGTCTGGTGCTGTTCTTGGCACAGAGCAGGAGCTCAGAAGGTTGTGTTTGATTTAAGAAGTAAGTATTTCCATGGTGTACAATGAGCTTATGGTACAGCTTGGTCCCTGATCTCCTCGAGTTCACAGGTGAGTAGGGGAGACAACATGTAGTGATGTGAATTCAAGGTGGTGACATAGGGCTGCAATATAGGTATGCAGAGACCCATGGGATGAAATAAGTGATAGGATATATGTTTGTGGGGAGGGAAGTGCCATGGACTTCTTCATAGAGGCAGTAGCATTAGTATTATATCAGACTAATGAAGGCGGATTAAATTCTTGGTGGAATTCTTAGAAATGGCAGAAACTGGCAAATTAGCCCTGCATTTAATATTCTAGGGAACTGAGTAAAGGTTCAACATGACTAGAACACAGACAATGTGGGTTTGGGAGTTGGGACATGAAGTAGAAGAGGGACAGAAAACCAACACTGAAGATTTTTCATACAATAATTAACATCTTGGAATTACTCAGATTTATGATATAAAATGGTGCAATGCTGGAATAACCTCAATGGTGGCATTATCTAATTTTATTTTTGTAGTTGATATGAAGCTTATTTTCACAACATCTTTTGTATAATTTCAATTTTTTTGAAATGTACTGAGATTGATGATATAGTCTGGCATATCGTCAATTTGGAAAAAGCTTCCACGTGCACATTTGGCACGTGGTAAATTTGGGTATATGTTCCATATGCACATCTAAAGAACACTACGTCCACTAACTTCAATTCCTACATGCTTGGAGATTAATAAATACACTTGTAAACAACCGATGATTAATGAGTAAACTATGATGGATATTAGAATGTATTTCCAATTAAAAATATTATTCATCAAATCTTATGGGGGGGAGTTAGAACTATCATTAGAGAGAAATATATAAGCCTAGATTATATATATTTATATATTATTGTGTATATTTAAATATAGAAAGGTTGAAGTTCTAAATTCTATGCATTCATCACAAGCTAGAAAAAGAGCAGAAAATTAAACAAAAGGAAAATAGAAAACACAAAATGGTAAATATTAAAGGAAGTGTTAACACAATAAAAGACAAACATCAAAAGGATAAATAAAACTAAATTAGATTCTAATAAATGACAAATATACTCAATAAAATCCTAGTACTAGTGTTCAACAAAAGAGAAAAATTGCAACAAAAAAATACCAAGGCTGAAAAGGGAGTAATCAGTGCAGATCATATGGAAAATTTTTAGCATGAAGAAAACATAAATAACATCATGTTGATACAATGAAAATTTAGAGGAAATTCACAAATTTCCAGGCAAATAAAAGTTACCAAACTGTCTCAAGAAAAAATGAAAAATCTGAATATTTCCATACCTATTAGAGAAATTGAGACCATACTTTAAAACATTTCTAGAAAATTGAATTGTAGGCTATTTATTCGGTACAAAGCTGATGAATCTTCCCAAACATTCAAGAAAGAAATTATATACATCTACTCAATCTCTTCCAGAGAATAGGAAATACAGAAATCTTTTTGACTCACTTTGAGAGACCAGATTAACATTGGTACCAAAATCTAACAAAATCATTGCAGGAAAGGAAATTACAGGCCACTTTCTTTCTTGGATTAAATTCATTTATTCTAAAATAAAAAAAAATCACATCAATTCAACGTTCCAAATATAGCTATATTTTATAAGAAGGACATATCATGACCAAATTAGGTTCATGCAATGTAATTCAGTATACTAATCTCTGAAAAAAGAGAAATAATAATCTCAATAACTGTAAGAAAAACTAGTAAAATTAAACACCTATTCATATTTTAAAACAAACAACAACAACAGAAACAACCCTTACCAAATCAGGAACAGAAGGAAACTCTCTTACTCCCATACATAGTATTCACAGAATGGAACTTTATGGTGCACTGTTGAAAGCAAGGATAAGAGAAGAATGTTTAACATCACTACCTCTATTAGACGTTTTGCTGGAGGTCTTGCCTGATACAATATTGGCAGGAAAAGAAATAAAAGGAATAATTTACTTCAAAGGAAGAAGTAAAATTGATGTTATCTTCAGATGATATTATGGTATAAATGTAAAATCCATATAAATTAAGGTATTAACTGAGTTTAGTGGTGGCTGAATACAAGGTTAATATACAAAGTTTTGCTTCCATCTACCCGTCATAAGACATTCAAAATTTAAATTTTAAAAAATGACATTTACAACATCTTAAAGTATGAAGTACCTAGAAATAACTTTAATGAGACTTTCAAAAGATTTCTGTCCATTAATTTATAGAACAGCATTTAGAAAAATGGAGGAAGATTGAAAGAAGTGGAGAGATAAACGAAATTCGTGACTGAACAGACTTAAAATTCTACAGATATCAAAACTGTCCAAATTAATCTACAGCTTCCACAAAATTGCAGCTAAAATGCTGACCCGTTCTGTGGAAATTACAATTGATACAATTCTTATGGAAATGATAAAGGAAAAACTTAGCTAAGAAAATCTTGAAGACAAAGAATAGAGTGGGAGGACTTACTCTACCTGACATCAAGTATTATAGCATCACAATAGAGGAGGTTCATCAAGATGATAAACAAGAAAATCAACGGAAACAAATGGTAAGTTCAGGTACAAACTGCTCATATAGGGACTCACGTATAGACGTCTGATTTACAAGGAAACACTGAGGAGGAGTGGGAAAATGAAAGTCTTTTCAATAAACCATGTTGGGTAAATTGGCTGTCTTCATGAAGAAGACAATGACTCGCCAACCCTAACTCACACCATCCACAGAAAACGTTATCAGACAGATTGTAGTTCTAAACGTGAAAAGTGAGAGAATTTAAGGGGACGTAAAGAGGAAGGAGCAATGCCCCTGTAAAAAGACAAAGCATGTATTGATACCTGCAGGGATGAGTGGGCACGGAACACTTTCAGAACCACATGAAGATTTGGGAATCTTAAAAATCAGAGCAGAGGTAGTAGAGGTAGGCAAGACCAAGTTGTTTATACAGTCTTTTTGGTCTTCCTAAGAGTTTGTCGGATTTTTTAATGGAGGATAAGCATGATTCCACTTACATGTAGAAGTACCACTTGTGATGCAGGACAAGGGCAGGGAACCAGAGTAAAGAGACCTTATGATAACAGGAGAGAAGTGACTAAAATCTTAACAGAAGTGGTGGAAGCGAAATCAAGATGAAATGTACTGGAGATCATTTTAGATGGTATAAAGGGTCCTATTTCGAAACTCCCTAGGAGTGAGGTCTATGACTTGGTCATCTCTGTTTCCCTAGAATGTAGCATATTATCTGGCTCATGGAGGTTTTCCAATAACTGCTTGCTCATTGAATGAGTAAATCTAGGCCATAGTTTACAGGGGTACAGCTCACTGAGACAGGGAGGACTTTTGGTTTTCTGCTGAGAAAAAAGAGCATTCATGAATATGCAAGATAATTACTGAGAAGGATAATAGCTTTGTTTACTTAACCAGAAATAAGATGGGCAGTATTAACTGGTAATGGTTCTCTGCAGAGCATTCTGTTATTTGGTGCCTGGAGCAACAAAGGAAGACAATTGGCTAAGCTTACCCCATGCCTTCTTTGGGGGCATGCGAATGAGAGAGAATGACTGAGCCTGGGCTGAGGACACTTTGCATCTCTCCCCAGACATGGATCAGTGTGTGAAGTGTCCAGATCATCAGTATGCCAACAGAGAGCAAGATCGCTGCCTCCAAAAAGCTGTGACCTTTCTGGCTTATGAGGACCTCTTGGGGATGGCCCTGGCCTGCACAGCTCTGTGCTTTTCTCTCCTCACAGCTGTGGTGCTGGGGGTCTTTGTGAAGCACCAAGACACTCCCATAGTCAAGGCCAATAATCGGACTAGCAGCTACATCTTGCTCATCTCCCTCACCCTCTGCTTCCTCTGCTCCTTACTCTTCATTGGTCGTCCCAACACAGCCACCTGCAGTCTTCAACAAATCACATTTGGAGTTGTATTTACTGTGGCGTTTCCAGTGTCTTGGCCAAAACTATGACTGTGGCTGTGGCCTTCAAGGTTTCTGCACCAAGGAGAAGGATGAGGCAGTGGTTGGTGTCAGAGGAACCTAACTTCATCATTCCCATCTCCTCCTTTATCCAGCTGAGTCTCTGTGGAATCTGGCTGGGAACCTCTCCTCCCTTCATTGACACAGATGCACGCTCTGAACACCGCCACATCTTCATCGTGTGCAACAAGGGCTCGGTCACTGCCTTCTACTGTCCTTGGACACCTGTGCTGCTTGGCCCTGGGTAGCTTCACAGTGGCTTTCCTGGCCTTGAACCTGCCTGACACCTTTAATGAAGCCAAGATCCTGACGTTCAGCATGCTGGTGTTCTGCAGTGTCTGGGTCACCTTCCTCCCAGTCTACCACAGCACCAAGGGCAAGGTCATGGTGGCCGTGGTGGTCTTCTCCATCTTGGCCTCCAGTGTGGGGCTATTAGGCTGCATATTTGCTCCCAAGTGCTACGTTATTTTCCTAAGGCCAGAGAGAAACACTTCAACAGTGTTAACGAATAAAACACATTCGGGGAGAAAATAATCAAAATGTAAGTTATTTTCATAGGTCACAAGAACTTGCATACACTTGAAAAATAAACTACCACATTTTTGCAGACCCACTTTAAATACCAACTAAACTTACCTTACATCTCTGCTTAATTTTTTGCTTTACGTTTCTTTTGGCTTTGTACAATTTTCCTCTGTCATTCAAATGAACAAATACATAAACATTCATACTAATTCTCCTCTAAAATTATGTGTGAAAGATTGCAAAAATGGCCACACATTAGTCCTCTCCCTCTATCTGTTTGGTCATAGCATCCCACGTTGACTCTGGGTAGACTTGGTCTTGTAACTTGCTTTGGCCAATGGGACATTAGCAAATGACATAAGCAAAGGCTTGGAAAACAATTGCTCATTGTTGGTACTTCTCCTTCTCTGGCTGCCCTTGGGAAGCCTGAGGCCATCAATATGTGAATGAGTCTAGATAGACTGCACATCTCCATCACTCCAGGTGACTTCAAGTCAACAATCAGATATGTGAGTAAGGCCGTCCTAGACCATTCAATCCCAGCTGAGCCACCAATAGGTCCAGATCAAAATAACTTCCCAGTTAACCCACAGAACTTTGAGAAAAAATAAACTATTCTTATTAGAAGATACCAATTTTTAGGATATTTTGTTATACAGCAGAACCTAACTGATACATTATGCTACCATATAAATATGTCCTCTCATTATTTGTGTAATTATCACAGATTTCTATTTCTTTATCCAATATCATAGACTGGAATATTCTTCTCTAGATTAAGTCTCTGAAATACAGAGACCATATCATGTTCCATTTTACTTTTTCTCCTTCCTCTTTTGAACCAGACATCCTTAAGCATATATATTAAGAATATCTTCACTAATTTTAAGATTATGGATATTCTTCTATATTGTCATCCATCACTGTTATATGCGGTGGATTTTTACTTTTAATTTTAGCCCTATAATCCATTTGGAATGATTTACTTGTGAATAATGTTAGTTGATGGTCCAGTGTTTTATTTTACAAATGGATATCTTTTAGTCTATAAAACAAATACTGCATCATTTTAAAAGTTGATTTGAAGCATATGGAATCTGAATAATGTTTGGAAAACTGATATCTTTGAAACACTGTTTTCAGTCACAAGTATAGTATATCTCTCCATTTAACCTGAGCTTTTACATGCTTTGTATCTCTTTATAATTTTCTTCATATAACTAATGTGTAGTTCCAATTATTTTACCTACTTAAATAATTCATTGCTCTTATGAATGGAATAATTATTAACATGTTTAAACTAATTCTTGCTCATGTCACAGTATTTTTGAAGTTTCATATAGGAATCTAGCTTCCTTTCACATTCCTCCACTTATTTACCAGTTCTAAACTTTATAAGTTATGTCCCACTAAAATAATAGATTTTCTCTTCTTCTCTAATATTATGTACCTATTATTCTTTTGATTCTCATTTTTTCATGACTGTGCTCTCCAGTGCCACACTGAATCACAATAGTGTTTCCCATGAGTATTTTCCTCTTCTTAAGTGTAGCGTAAACATCAGATAAATTCCTTGTCAGGGCAGAGCAGGCATCTAAGAGAGAGAAAGTAAAAACGTGAAGGGGAATCATTTCTAGCTGGACATCAACAGACTTGCTTCTTGTGGCTGTTTGGAGCTGGAGATGTTATGCAATGTGGCCAGATGAGAATCAGAGGATCGCTCTCTAGTCACAGGAATTAGTCTTGGTCAAATCTCTCAATCTCTTTAGACCTCATTTTCTTCACCTGTAACATGAAGAGTTGGATGAGTCTTTTTGAGTTCTCAAATCCAGTGACTCCAAGATACCCTTCACCCACATGCCCTTGACAAAGACCAGAGAGAATTTTTAGTTTTCTTCTGCATCAACATTATTATCCATATCACCACTTAAAGACATATCAAATGTCTACTTTTGCATGACACTGATAAAACAGGTTCCAGACCAAATCGCAGTTCATTGGGATAACAAATCTATAGTTAATTGTTTAGAGGTAAGTATAGGGATGGGCCCTGCTGGAACCAGCAATCAATGGGCCAAAAAGTCTTGCTTTATTTTACAGCAAGGCTGTGGAAACATTCCCTAATACACCAGAATTCTTCTGTACTTAGAAAGTATGAAATAAATGGGAGCCTTGAATCTATGGTTATGAGCTAATAAGGATATGATTTTTAAAATTTTGTTAATGATGCCATTTGCCTGCTATGGGGCTGTTCTCTGGTGAGTAAAGAGCAGATGTATTCAAGGCCACTTTCGTTCCTTTAATAAATATTTACTCAGCGCCTAACACTTGCTGCACGATAGCAGTGATCTATCCTAAGAGCATTTATATTCTAGTAGGGTGACACAGACCAAAAACTAAAAGAGAAACTTGAGGTGATCAATAAAGTTACACATACGTCAAACTTTTTTCATTCTGGACTATTTTTCACCCTTTCCCTACTTTTACTGTTTCCCAGAACTCTAATCATGGACTTGAAAACCCAGAAAGCATGGGTCCCAAGTTTATTCTCGCAACACCCCTGTTTCAAAGACAAAGTGTTTATCATCTGAGAGTATGTCTCTTTAAGACTAAGTTCCTATGAATCAGCATTATTTCCTCACTTTCTTGACATGACAGATGTTATTATGAAGGGGAAACAAAATATCATATGGGATTTATACTTGAAATTATGTTTCCACTCTAATTGTGTTATTTAATGTGGTGTGATTTGGGGAAAGTCAGTTACTCCTTCAGAGACAGTGGTAATAATACCCTGAAAAGCATTCTATAGAGATTAAATGAAACAAAGTATGAGAAACTGTTTTGTAAATTGCAAAGCAATCTATTTCAGCTTATTTTTCTAAAAATATTTTCATTTATCCGATCCTTTTTGACTCTACACAACCTGCCTTCACTGAGTTTTATCATTTATTCAACAATAATAATGGGTCAAAATGGTTGAATATTGGAAATTTCATATGGTTCAACTTAATTAATAGGCCATCACAATATTTAATTTGGTTATAATTACAGTTAAATTTTTCATGTTGCCTTACCATGTGCCAGGCACATTCTAGGCATCTGACATGTATTCACTCATTTAATCCTCACAACAATGCTATGGAGACAATACTATTAACCCCTATTGTATAGATGAGGAATATTAGATGTTATATAATTGACCAAAGTCACACAGCTGGTACCCAGGCAGTCTACCTCCAGAATCTCTTTTAGGGATCCATTAGAGGTCGCGGAGCTTACATCGTAAAAGGATCACCCTGGTATCTGGTTAGCGAATGGACAAGAGGGGACTAAGCAAGAAAGCACATGGCTACTGAAATGATCCGGGCAAGCAATTCTGAATACAGGATTTCCTTCCTTTTTAAGGCTGAATAATATTTCATTGTATAGATGCCCTAGATTTTCTTCATCCTTTCACCCACGGATTCACAATGAGGCAGTTTCCATCTCCTGGCTATTGTGAATAATATTGCAGTGCACTTTGTCAAACAATTTCCTGGCACTTAGTGAGTTTGAAAAAATTCTTCTTATACACATTAGTTACTGTAATGAACTACATTTCTACATGTCTAAAGTTTAAATATTTGTCATTCTACAGAAATACCTTGCCTAATCATGATTTGTGTTGTTATCAGTTCATGAATGAGCTAAGATTTTCGTGCAAAAATTTGTTATAATGGCTTTTTTTGCATGTATTCAGTAACCTTGCATAATACAGGTATTCCCTGATTCTTGATTTTTAGTAGAGTTTTCTAGTAAGCCTTTAGGATAGGAAGTATCTTCATAGATGTGAGGCAGAGAGCAGAAGAATAATAAAATGATTGTTATATTTAATTATATCAAAAGAAAACTGTCATTTTGCTAAATTGTTTTTACACACCCTTTGCTTATTTGTAAGAATGGCACATATTTTATTAATGAAAAGAAAATTCAATAAACAATTTTAACATAAAACAATATCTATTGAGAACTTATATGAAAATTTTAGCAATATGTTGTCACCAATTTCCTCATCTGCAAAATGGAGATAGATAATACCATCTTCCTTATGGGTTGCTGTGAAAATGCTCAAGAGTAATGTATGTAAAATGCTTATCACCATGTCGGTGGGAAAGTGATGCCTCATTCATTTTTCCACCGAGATGATGACAGCTTTTTTAATGCTTGAAGTCTGTAGTTTTCAAAATACGTTCTACTGTTGTAAAGTGAATCCTTTTTACAAACTCTTTGTAGAGTTAGATCCATTTGGAATACAAATTCAGGCTCCTGTGTGTGTGCGTGTGTGTGTATGTATACGCACATCTCTCCAATAATACTTCAAGCCTTATAATGAAAAGCTACCTTTCCCACTCTTGACTCTGGTTCCAAAAACAACTTCTTTAATTTTCTGGTTGAAAATCTATATTTCTAAATTAGCTATTCATACAGCTCTTTCATTTTTCCTCTTTTGACTATTTATATTTTCTTTCTTCTCTGAAAAAATCAACATGAAGAGTTCTTACATATGTTAAAAACATAATTCCCCTTGCCCAATATAACTATTTAATGAATTAGGATAAATCAGAATTCAATGTCTACTGTTTTATGACATAAGTGTTTACAATTTTATAGCATACAAATCTTATCGAGAGATGTGTTACATCAGATATTATGAATACATTTTCCTTCTCACTTTTTCCTTTGACCTTTTAAATGGTAAAATTCTCTTGTTTCTTTGTTGTCTTCCTATGGATTCATCACTGGTTCATCTCCTTCCACCAGAAATTTACATCTCTTTTCAGTAACTTCTGACTCTTGAGACAATTCATGGACTTAATGTTTTGCATGGGGACATCCCTCTTGGGCTTGAACATATACACCGTCCCACATATACACAGTATGTCTGGAAGGATAGAGGAGGAAAGGACGTTTATCTCTGTGCAAAAGGACTGGGAGACAGTGGTAGAGAGAATATTTTATTGACTTTGTACCGCTCTTTGAAGTTTTCCTACACCTGCATCTACGATGTAGTGGCCTCCCTCCCCCCAGATTTTTAAAATTAAAATAGCGTTATATCCTTATCTACTGGCTTGGGACAGCAAGTTGTAGAGAAATGGAAATATACGATCCAATTTTTTAACGAAATTAAGAAGAGCAAACACGCACAAATATTTAGAATTCTAAATATGGGCCCATCATTCTATTAGGCTGTGTAAACGTGGGGAAAGGATTGAAGAACAGCTGTTCAACATCCAGCTACCTGTACAGTCTAGGGGTCCACGGAGACCCTCGCCTCCAGCCCCGCACCTGGAGCTGATTTCCTCCACCTGTGAAGTCTGTCTGACTTATTCCAGCCACACCCCCGCCTCTTCCCGGCCCTGGAACTGGTCTCCACCCACAACGTTCGGGCCTGGATCCGCCCACAGCATGGTCCCCGCCCACTGCCCACAGAACCGCCCCCCTGGTACTGGAGTCACTCACACCCTTATCCCCGCCCACAGTCCGCCCCTAGAGCTGGTTCCTGCGCACAGCCCCGCCCCTAGATTTTGTCCCTGTACTTGATGCTGATGCAGCCCGCTTTCCAGCTTCGCACTCACTCTAGAAATTACACACCTGCCCCGAGGCTGGGGTGCGCGGCCCCGCCCCGCTCGCCGCGTCAACTCACAGCCCCTAAACCTTCGTCCTCCCCGAACGACCGCCCGAGACTGAAAGTGGAAGCGCAGGCGTCGCCGTGGAAGGAGCGGCGGGTCTACGCGATGTGTCCCCTCTTCTACGCGCGGACAGGATACCCTTGGACGTTTGGCCGAAGGGGCGGGGCGCAGTGAGCGGCGGGCGGTCCCGGCTCCAGTCGCGGTCCAGGGAGGGGCCTGTACGCGGGCAGCCCCGTCAGGGCCCGGCGTCCCTCCGTCCCCCCGCAGCTCCGTTTTCCCCCCCCGGGGCTGTTTGCTCAGGGCTCCCGAGGCTGCTGTTCCTCCTGGTTCCGGGCGCCGCCGTCCCCTCTTCAGAGTCCCCGTCATCGTCCTCCGTGTGATTTTGTCCCCAGGGGGCTTATCCGCATCTGCAGATGGTGTTTGGGTTGTTACAAATGGGGCGCTCCTGGCATCTAGAGGGGGAGGCAGGGATGCTGCTCAGCGTCCTCCAGGGCCCAGGACGGCCCGACAGAGAATTATCCGGCCCCAAATGTCAGTGGTGCCGAGGTTGGGAGACCTGCTCCAGGGCCTGAAAATCTCCCAAGCCCTGAATGAAGTGTGGAAATTTTTGACAAGTCAGCCGAGTCACTTACAGGGTCCCTAAATGACAAGCTTGTTTAAAGGGTCCGGAGTCACCAAAAAGTCTCTGTCCAGCCAAGTGAGTTGAGCGAGTCAAGTGCAGACAGCACGAAGCTGGTTTCTCCCATCTTGGGGAGCAGGTGGCTGGATAGGAATCGGGAAAATCCAGTCACAGCCAACAGTTACAGTTAAATCAGTAAATACAAAAAAAGAAGAGTGAATGGGGTGAACTTTACATCCAACACCCTATAAAAGGCCTCAAAAGCTTGTTTGCGCTTTTTTCCCCCCTCAGACACGAGAAGCATCCCTGGAGCTCAAGTTTGAGGTGAAACCAGACTCAGGGTCCACCTGTCCTCGCTGATTCATGGATTTCTGTGTGGCCAGGTGAGTACCCTGTGGACCTGGTACCAAGAGGTTCCGGCAGCCTCTGCTGTGCAGAAGACCTGCTAGTGAGATTTCCTGGGCTCGGGTTGTCACCACATGGAGTCACTGAGAGTGAAGGTATCTTGAGAAAAATTATTGATGTTTGATGGATTATATTCAAGGAAAAGATGGTAAGCTGTGTGTGTTTCTGTGTGGTAAATATTTCAGTAAGTACAGTTATATGCAAATAAGAACACATGAAACAAACGTAAATAACTACAAATGTGTATTATAGTAGAAAATATAGATTTACTTGCATTGCATAATACTCAAAAGTCAGGATTTATATATAATATAAATACAAAAATGTTTTGCGTGTGTATGTAGTATTAGAAGACATCCCATTAAATATTAGGAGGGATACTCAGCAACATTCCTTAGACCCATTCAATTTGAGTTCTAAAGTCCTATAAATCCTCCACAAAAATTTGAAATAGAGGAGCATTCAGGGAAAAAGATGATTTAAACTTAATAACAAATTTAAAATTGAATTTGCCAGTAGCCAGATTTATTTTGAGCATTTTTTTTCTTTATGACATTTCAAATCATTTGGAAGAGTACTGAGCAACAGAGTAGATTGCAGGGAAGGGCACTAGTCTCCAAAAAGACTGTCCTCACCACCTTGCCTTCTAAAGGGAATTAACTTTGTTTCTTGAAACTTTTCTGAAATAACGGTCTGGTGATTCACGTTGCAGAGAATCTTGTTAAGTAATTTTGTATTTAGTTGTTGGCCTCTACTAATTGTGTGTGTATGTGTGTGTGCCTTTTTCATTCTAGCTTTCCTGTGATGTTCTTGAGGGGAATGTGTGCTTGTCATGCAATAGATAGTCTTTGAGTGTATAATTTATGGTGACAAACCATCCTCGCTTATTCAGAAAAGACGGGATTTCCAGGACACAGGACGGGTAGTGTTCAAACCAGGGCAGTCCTAGACATACCGAGATGGTTCCTCATCTCATGAGCTAGGCCCTGGGACACATGCATGGGGACCTGGAGAACCAGAGATACCTTGTCCCACCTCCATGAAATTTATATTGTATTTGGGAATTTGGATTTTGAAATGTTAATGATGAGAGTGATGTAGGAGTTTGGCACAAGGGGAATCAACCTGAGGGGGCAGGGAAGCCCTCTTGAGAAGGACTGATATTTAGCTTCAGAGCTAAAGTTGGGACTGGATTTAGCTAATTGGAGGGTTAGACTGGAGTGAGGGTGTGGGAGTGTGTTCAAGAGAGCGTTTCAGGCAGAGGGACCCGCATGAGGACACCCCTGAAGCAGAGAGCCTGGTGTGTCCATGAACTGAGAAGAGGGATGGCTGAGCTGAGTGAACACAGGGGGAGGGGCGTGAGCCACACTGGCGAGGGGGACAGGCTGGACCAGATCAGGTGTGACTTAGGACTCTGTTCTAAGACCAGTGGGAAGACTCTGGAGAGATGCGAGTAGAAGGATGATGTGATTAGCGTTTGGTCTAAGCACGTGGGTTAAAATGGACTTCATGGTTAAGAATGAAGACTTAAGAGGCAACATGGGAGGTGCTGGGAATAAGATTAGGAATAAAATGATTGTTCCCTAGGCCTGGGTGATGGCTGTGGAGTAGGAAAGAAGTAGAAAGAACAGACTTTGGAGTGTAGAACCGAGAGAACATAACGGTACTTTCTTGCCTGCATGTGTCAGATGGCACAGGGCAATGACTGTTCTCGCTGCTGTCCGTGCAGACCTGCAGACGCCCCCTCAGCCAGGTCTGTGTGTTCACCCCTCTTTGCCACTCACAGGCCCCCCTCCACATCCTAAAGAAAGTCAGGCCTCACTTGTGAGGGGGTTGTCTCAGACGGGAGACACCGAGGAGAGCCCCTCCAGACATCAGAGCAGCCCCTTCAGCCTCTCCCTCAGCCTCCTCCCTTCCACTCTCGCTTTCCACACCCAGAATGACCCTGCTCAGTATTCCACATCCCCATGATCTTCCTCACCCAGGCTTGAGAAGGGTGGGGCAACCACTGGGGTGGACCTCATCTGCACCTTCCACTCTGACCCCCGCACGTCCCAGGCTGGACAGAGAGCGACTAACTAGGAGTTGAGCCATGAGACCCAGCGCGTCACCCACCTGGGCTCCTTCACCCTGGACTGGGACAGCCTCTACGTCAGTGGTGAGGGGCTGTGCTACAGCCACACTGTCTCTCCCAGTCAGAGAACTGTGTTGCCTCCGTTGCTGTAAAGTGAGCTATGATCCATTGCTCTATCCTCCTGGTCTGGGTTCACTCTTCTCATCACTGTGTGATCACTGGGTCCAGCCTCCTTCCATCTCGTTGCCTCCCCCCTGAAAAACCCTCCCCACTTACCCTCTGCTGTTCCCACAAAGGTCCCTACATCCTCCCTCTCCCTTAATCCTTTTGTTCACCCCAACTCTTGCTCAGCTCCTCTCGCCTTCTCTCCACAGGTTACACCTATGGAGCCGTGGCCCCGACTACCACCAGTGAGTATTCCTGGCCCTGATCTCCTGTGTCCCATCCGCATTTGGGGTTGGGGAGCACTTGTTCTCCTTTACCTGCTGTCCTTGGTGATGGAAGCACCTGGAAGGGCCCTAGTTCATCCATTCTCTCCCTCCCGGGTTCTGGTGGAGAGTCCCAACCCAGGGTGAGAAAACCTTAGACACAGACATGTTCTCCACCACATTCTGACCCCACGTGGCTTTCACTTTAATTCTCCTAAAGCCCCGCCCTTGGTCCTCCTTTTCCAGATATTCCATCCGTCTGTCCAGTTTTCTCTCCGTCCATCTGTCTCTCCACCAAGTTCAGTCTCTCTTGTTCAACTATCTCTCTCTCTTGGGCTCCTCTCATCCACAGGCTTGCTCATCCCTCTACTCACACAGTCACCCGTCCCCTCACTCTCCTTTATGCTTCACCTGTGAATGGTGGTCCTGGGAAAGCCACTGCTGGAGACCGGATGAGCCTGGGGGATCCTCCTACTCTATCCCTCCCTGATGACAGCCCTCGCCCCAGCTCCGGAGCCGGTGACCATGTCCCTGCATACTTGATCATCACCTGTGCCACCAGAAGCCACCACAGGTATCTGGGTGCCCCTTTTCCTTCTCAAGGGAAGTTCTCCAGCCCTACTCGTCCACCAGCCAGTTGTGATCCAGGAGCTGGGAAGCCAGGGTGTGAAATTCTGGTTTTAGGGCAATCATGCTGATCACAAAGATTATACCAATGATTCAGTATAAGTCCAGCCCTCAGAGAGCCCTAGTCTTGTGAAATTAACACACCATTATAATACAATGTGGGATATTTTGGGGAGAGGCACCTGGCATAATTTGGAGGGGAAGAGCTTGCTAGAGAAATTTTCACCAAGATGGAGTCTTTAAGAATGAGTAGGAGGGAACCTGGCAAGTAGAGGATGAAGGGTTTTCCTGGCAGAAAGATTCCATGAGCAAAGTCTCCGACCAGAAACAACATGCCCTATGGGGAGAAATGAAACGAATTTGGGTTGCGTGAAGCTTAATGTTTAAGCCGCAGTAGATGGATAAAATGAGACTGAAAGGTCAGCAGGAACCAGATTGAGTAGAGCCTTGAGTGCCAGGTCAAGAAGGTTGAACTAAAAACTGAAGGTCATAGGGAGCCATGGGTGGTACTAGAGCAGTGGTGGCCCTAGTGAGGTATTCATTTCAGAAAGATCCTTCTAGTAGTCCACGTAGAACATCCTTTAGACAGAGCATCGTGTGAGTCTGCTGGGGTGTTGGTCCGGGTGAAGGAAGTTAAGACCTGAGCTAGGACAGGGATGGAGAGAGGGAGTGTATGTGAGGACCAGTGTGCAAGGTGAATGGGTGTTACTGGGAGGGAGGAGGAGCTGAGCAGATATGCTGGTTCTGACTTGGGTGATCACACGGGTGGGTGGTGGTGCCACTAGGACAGAAGATGACAGATTATAATGAGTGCAGGACTCTGGTGTGGTCTCAGGCCAGCTTTCAGAGATGGCCATCACTCTCCCTCTCGTCTTGCAGCTTTGGGGCACAACCTGAAGACCCTCATAGTCAACGTCACCATCTCCACCCTCCGGTATTCATCACACATGAGCAACGGCTCAGCCACGTTCAACTCCACTGAGAGGCTCCTGCAGATCCTGGTGAGACCCTGGTCCCAGCAGCTCCTGGTGGGTTAAATCCCACCCAGCCCCTCCCCCAACCCCTGTCCCTGTCTCTGTATTAATTTTCAGGGACTGGGGACATTGGTAGATGTAATTTGAGTGAGTATGTGCAGTAGTTTCTACACAGGTATTCTATTTTTCAGACACAGATAAAATAGTGTGGCTACTCCATGCACCAAGAAAATGAATAACTTATCAAATTTTTTCATGATGTGAAGTCTTTAGAGAGTAAATGTCGTGGTTAAGAGCACAGAGTATGGAGCTAACTCCTCATGTCCAAATTCCAGCTCAATCCCTTACTAGATATTTGTATTGACTGAGTTATTTACCTGATTGGTGCCTCAGTTTCTTCATCACTCAGTTGGCAATAATGATCAGCATACCTACTTTGTAGGTTTATGGAGCGTATTAAAGAAGTTAATGTTTGAAAAATGCTTGGAACACCTAGTGTATTGCCAGTGCTGTACCTATATATTAGAAATAAAATTTAGAAATTCTTCTGACACTGCCTGTGAGCCCCAGAGAGTGACACTGTTGCCTGGATGTATGTAGAATGCACTCCATGACATACGATGAATAAATGAGTGAACAACATTGGCGAATGCATTACCAATGTCACCTATGTCACCTTACAGGCATTCCCAAGCCAAACCACATGCAGACATTCCTGCTCTGTCCTGCATCACATTCCCTGGAGGAATCACTGGGGCTACTTGGACCCTGGTAACCGTGCCCATTAAAGGTTCTTTTCTGTCAGCAAACCCCAGTCTTTGTCCAATTGCTGCTGCTCACAGAGTCTGCGCTCTGATCCTTGTCTTCACTCGAGGGAGAAGTGCCATCCCCAGAGCTGGGCACACGCAGAGCCTGAGCCTTGGAGAAAATGATTCCCTGGCCCTGGGGCAGGTAGAAGAGTACAGGGACAGAGTGAGATTTCGGGAAATTCCTCCAAGGGTTGTCAGAAGGGATGGAGGCAGGGGATGTGTCAGCAAGGACTGGTCTGGTTGGTGGACCTTTGTGGTTAAATAGTAGGGAGGCTGGGAAGTTTCCTAGGTTCTAGCATAATACAATCAATATGACGATCATGAAATCAGAATCAGCCTAATTAAGGCCAAATTAACCCAATGTCAGCTGTTCCCTGACTCTCTAATCCAGTAGTGACTTATAATAAGGGTATTCGTGTTATATCATCTCCTTTTCATTGATTGGCTAGAGTAGTTATACTTTACATAGCCTGTATATTTTTACATAGTAAAGAAAAAGTGAGTTTTAAAACAACCCTCCTTGGAAAAGTCTCCTTAACATATTGAATTAATAACAGAAGCCACGACAGGAAATTCACCACATATCTTGAGCTTTAGTCTCTGGTTTTAGATCTTCCTAACTGGTAAATTACCTTGACTTCTGCCTGCTTTCTTGAGATTAGTGCATTTAGGACTAAGTAGGAGTGCAACCTCATGCCATGGGAGAAGTGGTGACTCTAGGAAGAGGTTTGTTTCATTCTGTCAGTGTCTGAGTGTGTGTGTGTGTGTGTGTGTGTGTGTGTATGACAGTTTTTGCTGCATCTGGCAGTGTGGGCCAGTGTAGACTCCTTTTCTAGGGAAAAAATTTCCCTAACCACTTTCTCTGGAATTTATTTTCACTGATGGCTTCATCGGCACTGTCCAATAGTAACATTAAGCACTCTATATTATAGAATTTAATTTTTTTCTTAGTAGCCACATTTCAAAAAATGAAAGCAAACAGGTGAAACTAATTTTAATAGTATATTTTAACCCACTATAACCAAAATATCATCAATGTGGGTGCAGTCTATACAAAACTTAATAATGAGAGAGTTTACATTTTTTTCCTGGGTTTCATAAATCCTGTGTGTACTTCTCACTTACAGCACATTCTCCATTTGTAAGTTGAGTTTTTTCAGACATACATTCTCTGTACTGAGATTTAATGTTCACAGTTGTCAAATAAGATTCACTAGGAGTGGGGTGGATGATAATTTCACTACTGATTTAAGCTCTAATGGAGCTATGAACACCAACTGGTCAATGGGTTAATCAAATGAATAGTCATATAGTACAGAAGAATACTATGATTTGGGATTTAGAAAAAGACTGGGGAACGTGAGTCCTGACAGGGAGCACCAGGGATTTTGTTGTTGAGAGTGACAAGGACAAAAAGAGAATAAAGTCATACTCATAAGTGTCTAACAACATGGGGGAGAAGAAATGACCTGCCGTAGTCCTGAGTTTTGACCTCGAGCTTTCTGTTCTTGACCCAAATCTATTTGATGATGTCCCAGGACACAGGTCAGATTAATCCCCACAGGGAGAGAGGGAGGGTAGAAGTACAAGGCATCTGACATAATTGTCCTGGGAAAGCAGGCTTCATTTATCACTCTGATAGACATTCACAATTTATTTTTATAGGGTAAGAGGAAAAGAAGTATGGTGGTCAAATCATCACAGAGGAAGCGACATGATTGTGGAAACCAATCAAACCCAAAGCCTGGTTTGAGCATCTCCATCCCTTTGAGGTTGTCCAGTTACATATACAAGAGGCCAGTTACTAGAATCACATCCTATCCTGGCAATGAGGTCAGATGCCATCAATGGGAGGAAACATTGGAGCAGCCCCAACAACTCTGCTGGCAGAAGATACTACAAGGTCTCCAGGCCTGCAGAGTGCAGGTGAACCGTTAAGTCCTTTGGACCTTGCCAAAACCCTGCTGAATCTTGCACCTAGTTGCACAGGTGCATCCCTGCCAGGTGTGCTTGCAGGTGGTCTGAACTCCAGTCCCATGCCCTCCCCTGCCTGGTCTTCAGATTCAGCAGAGACGATCCCAGGAGCTGGTCTGTACATCCCACAGCTCCTTTGCAAACAACTTCTGGTGACTCAGGAAGATATCAGGAAACAGGAAGAGAAAGTGAAGACGGCAAGAGAGAGACTAGTGGTAGCACTGATGCAGACAGACTGGCTAGTGAGGCAGGGAGAGTGAGGGGCCAAGAAGGACGTCCCGACAAACACGGTGATAAAAGACAAGACGGGGCAGATGACATGGAGCTCACACTACATCAATGCCTCTGCAGGGGTCATTAGGTTTTCTTGCTTTGAGCTCTTGAAACTTTAATATATACCAATACTTTTCTTTTCTTTGATTCCTTTGCATGACAGAGAAGATACGGACAGTGATCCTTCTGAGGTGGGAGATTGAGTTTCAGGTGAGGAGAGAAAGGAGATTTTTCCTTCCTTTCCTTTCCTGAGTGTTATGTATTTGTATTTTAAGATCAACAAAGAGTTATCACAGTCAGGGGATTCTTTAGAGTTTTGCCATCACAGTCACAGAGAAAACATACCTAGTCTAAATGGATTGTCCTTTTTGTGTAATATTGCAATAGATTCCAACATAACATTTCACTAAAGAGCTGTTATATCTGTCTTCTCAAAAAAGACACCTACTTCTGGGTCTCTATTTTTCTGGTATTTGTTGCATGTTGAATCACTAGTTGCATACAATGAAATACTGGATTTTCCATTTTTTTAGATTTATATGCATTGGAAATTTGATTCATGAAAATTGATATGCCATTGCGGTATCATGCTGTCAGGAGAACGACTGTTTTCAGCATCACAAGTCTCACAATAAGCCAGTGTGTTGGGATTTGTCTATTTGCCTGATCGAGTATGTTGCATTCTTCAAATCCTCTTTATCATTACTTACTTTTGTCCCACAGATTTATCAGTTTCTGAGAGCAATGTGTTAAACAATAATAGAGTATCTTAGTATTTATATCTTCCCTAAAAAATGAGTTATTTTTTAGCTAAGTCTTCTCTCCTCTATTCTTCCATGTGGTAATCATCTGGAATTTTGGTTCGAATGTGTTTTTAATGTCTTGTTTTAAAACTAATACTAAATTAGACAGACGGTTTTTTCCTTTCCATGTGACCCCTGTTATGTTTTTCTGGGTTCACATTTCTTCTTCCTGATGTACATTCTTTACCAGTTCTTTCACTGCAGGCCTGTGGGAGGTCAACTTTGAGTCTGTTTGTAAGTCAGAAAACGTCTTTCTTTCTTTGAAACCTAGTGTGAATAGGTGTTTCATTTAGCTTTGTAGTAATTTTTTCCTTCTTTGTCAAGTTATTTAATATTTCTGAGCCTCCACATCTTTACCTTAAAATGGGAATAAAACCCTAAATATTGTGACGGTAACTGGGATAATACACGCAGAGCTTGCCAGTCATGTTGCTTAGGAGAAATTAAATAGTCAATAATGATAACGATTATTAACCATTAAAATGATATCATAATAATGTAATATATAATAATAAGATATTAATGTATAATAATTATACATTAATTTATAATTATAATGTTCAGTGTATAATGTATAATATATGCAATGTATAATAATATATTAATATTATTAATCATTATAATCCTCAGAGTGTGCATTCTCAGAAAATCACTGCTTAAGATTGAGAATGTGAAGCTCACACACAAAAAGTCTGAGAGAGTGGCATGACCGTGACTTTAATTCTCAGCCCTTGGGTATCTTCAGCTGTGGTCGTCTGCACAGTGTGTACAGATAATATAATCTGTACCCACAGCCCCACTGCAGAACAATGCAGCCTGCCTCATGCCTGGGATGCTCTGGGCTGCTTGTTGGGAAGCCTCTGCTGTGAGGCTAGTTGGACTCTGTACAGAGAAAGATGAAAAAAGACTCTTTCTTTTCCCTCAGATTCCCCCCCCCGCGGTGTTTTATTCACTTTTACATCCAGAGCAGATACTCTCTTCCCAGAGCCTTGGTGTTACTCTGGGATTCAGGCTTCCCAGACACCTAGTCATTTCAGCTCCCAAGGTCCAAGGTGACTGCAGAGGTCATGTCTCACCCACTCCTCCCATCTTGGCCTGTTTCCCGTCATGGAGGACCCATGAGTGGGGAGAGGAGACATTGAGGGAGATTGATCTGGAAGTCCTCGTGAATCTGAGCTTGAGAGAATGAAGCAGAAAAGGGGAACCTGAGATTGCCAGGCCTTCAGTGGGGGAGGAATATGGAGGAACCGAGAGTGGTGTGATGGCTGCACAGAGTCAAGGGGAGGGATGTTCCAAAGTTTCCTAAGAAGGGAAACCTTGCACTGAAGTGGGGATATGATTTTACATGATGGCAATGTCTGTGCTGGTTTCACCAATTCTGGTGTCCCTGAGGGATGAATTGGTGTGACACCACAGGACAGAAGTTGTAGTCACTTTCAGGACTTAAGGAAGGTGAAACCTTTCAGCTTAGTCCCCTGTGAGCCAGTCAGGGGCCAAGTCTAGAAAGGCTTGGAGCCTGTGTCCATCCAATGTGGTTTCGTTCTGTTCCAGCTAAGCTCATCTGGACCTCAGCTGGGAAAAGGGGACCTCAGATCTAGTCAGATCTAGTCGTCGCAGCTTCCGTAGTTCGCCATGAGGCAGGTAATAGCCCAGGCGTCGTCTCTGGAGCTCATAGTCGCCCTCCTTCTACCGTCGGCAGACAATGACTTGTGAGGTGAGGAGAGCACATCAGAATGGTCCAGTCAGCTGCCCAGTATGGGAGACGCCAGGGGAAGGAGATGCCAAAGCCACAGAGACCCGATGCCTCCTGTGTCTCCCTCTTCCTTTTGTCCACTTAATTTTCACCCTCAGTCCTTCTTTTCCTTTCCTTTTCCCTCTTTCGGCTCTCTCTCCCTCTCTTTCCTCTACATGTTCTAGCTTAATTGAGGTATTAATGACATACAGTAAACTGCATACATTTAAAGTGAACAATTTGATACATTTTGATTATAACTTATTCAACCAACACCACAATCAAGAAAAGGAATGCCCATCCTCCCCAAATTTTCTCATGCTCATTTTAATTCCTCCTTCCTTGCCGTTTGCAAACACATTCTCATTCCCAGGCAACCAGTGATCTGGTATATGTCCCTATAGATTTTCCTGTATTTTCCAAGGATTTTTATAAATGGGATAATATACGATGTACTCATTTTTTACTGGCTTCTTTCACTCAGCATAATTATTTTGAGATTTATGCTTGTCATTGCATGTACTATGAATTCATTCCTATCCCCAACCCTTCCCTGGCAGCACTGTGCACACACCCGAGTGCTTCCCAGGTTGGAGTGAGAGCCAATAGTACTGCTGCACCCCCAAAAGTAGGAATGCGCCTTGGTGCAACTCTGGGAGGTGTTGGCGGCAGCCCTGGACCTGCAAATGAATGCTTTCCTGGATGGTTGGAAAGCCCACCGTGCCACTGCAGTCCCAATGATTGGCCAATGCTTAGAACCCGTGAAGAAGTCCCACATACCAAGTACAGAGACTGGCATGAGCATAAGAAAAGGCAGCAGCAGATATATGCGCACATGCAAATGCTTTCCCAGATGGCACAAATACCCATAGTAGTGCTGCGGTCTCACAAGTGGGTAGGTGCCTCCGTGTGACGGCAGCTCTGAGCCCAGTGTGAATGCTTTCCCAGCGGATGGGAACACTCACTGTACCCACACAACTTCCAGCATATGGGGTGGGATCAGAAACACAGCTCATGCTTCCCCCACAGTGGTAGCAGGTGGAATCTGTGACCTGATACTACCACAAATACGCAGGCAAAAGATTAGTTCATCAAACACCATCAGAAACTACACTAACAATTCAGAGCAGAAGGAAATGACAAATCTCCAGAAACGAACCTTGAAGTCACAGAAATTTACAATCTAAATGACAGAGAATTCAAAATAACTGTCATTAAAGAAACTCACCAAGTTACAAGAATGTTAAGACAGTTCGATAAACTCAGGAATAAAATTAATGAGGAAAAGGAATACTTCATCAAAGAGACTGAAACTATTTAAAAAAAAGACAAGCAGAAATTCTGAATATGAAGAACATAATTAATGACATAAAAAAGAATCTAGAATCCTTAAAAAAGAGAGGTGATATTATGGATAAAAGAATTAGTGATTTAGAGGATAGAAATATAGAAATGCTTCCAGTGGATGAGGAGAGAAGACTCAGATTTTTAAAAAATGAAGGAATTCTTGGAGAAATATATGACTAAATTATAAAAGCAACCTAAGAATTATATGTATCCTAGAGGGAGAAAAGAGGGAGAAAGGAGCAGAGAGCTTGTTCAAAGAAATAATAGCTGAGAACTTCCTAAACCTGGGGAAGAACCGGACTTACAAATACATGAAGCCAACAGAACGTCTAATTACATCAATGCTAAAAGACCTTCTCCAAGGCATATAATAGTAAAATTGGCAAAAGCCAATGACAAAGAAAAAATATTAAGGGAAGCAAGACAGAAGAAAATAACCTACAAAGGAACACCTATCAGGCTTTCAGCATATTTCTTGGCAGAAACTTTACAGGCAAGGAAAGAATGGAATGATATATTAAAAATACTGAAAGACAAAAACTTTCAGCCAAGAATACTCTATCCAGTGAAACGATCCTTATGATACAATGGAAAAATAAAAGTTTTCCCAGATAAACAAAGGCTGAGGGAGTTCATCGCCACTAGATCTCCCATACAAGCAATGATCAAGAACGCCCTCATACCTGAAACAAAAAGAAGGCAAATGTCTACAAAGCTTTGAGCAAAGAGAGAAATAGACAGACAAAATCAGAAAGCTACAGCTCTGCTTCACAACAGGGTAGCAAATACTTAATTATAACTTAAAAGAAGAAGGGAAGGAAAGCATCAGAAGTAACTATGAACACTTCAGCTTAGTCACAAATGCACAACACAAAAATGAATAACTTGTGACAACAATAACTCAGAAGGAGAAGAGGAAAGGAATGGAACCTGCTTAGGCTAATAGAGATCAGAGGCTCTCAGAAGATGGACTATGTCATCTATGAGATCTTCATACAAACCTCACAATAACCAGCAAACAAAAAATCAGAGCAGAGCCATAGATCATAAAAAAAGAGAGAACCTCCACAGAAAACCCCCAAAATGAAATGGTAGTCAGAAACACAAAGGAAGAGAAACAGTGGAAATATAGATTAGGTGGGATTAAGCCCTCATGTATCAATAATCACTCTAAATCTAAATCGATTGACTTCTCCAATCAACAGACACAGAGTGGTGGGGTGGATTAGAAAACAAGACCCAACAATACGCTGCCTCCAGGAAACACATCTCAGCACTAAAAACAAACAGGCTGAGAATGAATGGAGGGGAGAAAATACTACAAGCAAATGGCAAATAAAAGAAAGTAGGTGTTTCCATACTTATATCAGACAAAGCAGACTTCAAGATAAAAAAGACTATGAGAGACAAAGAGGGGCAGTATATAATGATAAAGGGGACTTTCCACCAAGAGGACATAACACTTATAAAGATATATGCACCTAACACAGCAGCACAAAAGAATATAAAGCAACTATCAATAGACCTAAAGGGAGAAATTAACAGCAACACAATAATAGCAGGGGAGCTGAACAACCCACTTACATCCATAGATAGATCATGCATAGAAAGGCAACACGTAAATAGTGGAATTAAATGAAACATATGATCAGATGAACTTAATCGATATATAGAGAGCATACCCTCCCAAAAAAGCGGAATACACATTCTTCTTAAGTGCACATGGAAACTTCTCAAAGATATAACATATGTTGTGAAACAAGACAAGCCTGAATAAATTTAAGATTGAAATCATATCAAGCTTCTTTTCTGACCACAATGCTATGGCACTAGAAATCAACTACAAGACAAAAGATGGGGAAGTTACAAATATGTGGAGACTAAAGAACACAGGACTGAAAAAACATTGGATCAATGAACAAACCAAAGGAGAAATCAAAAAATACCTGAAGACAAATGAAAATGAAAAGACAACAAAACAACTCTTATGGGATGCAGCAAAAGCAGTTCTAAGAAGGAAATTCATAGCAATAAAAGTGCACCTCAACAAACAAGAAAAATACCAAATAAGTAACCTTAAACTACACCTAATAGAACCAGAAAATGAAGAACAAATGAAGCCCAAAGTCAGCAGAATAAGGGAAATAATAAAAATTAGAGCAGAAATAAATGAAATAGAGACTAAAAAAACAGTAGAAAGGATCAATGAAACAAAGAGTTGGTTCTTTGTGAAGATTGAAACAAAACTGACAGACCCTTAGCCAGACTCACTAAGAAAAAAAGAGAGAAGCCTCAAATACATAAAATTAGAAATGAAAGAGGAGAAATTACAACAGATACCACAGAAATCCAAAGGATAATAACAGAATACTTTGAACAACTTACATGCCACCAAATTGGATAACCTAAAAGAAATAGATAAATTATTAGATTCATACAACCTCCAAAAACTGATTCAAGAAGAAATAGAGAAAATGAACAGACAAATCACAAGCAAAGAGATCAAAATGGTCATCAAAAACCTCCCAAAAAACAAAAGTCCAGGACCGGATGCCTTCTCTGGAGAATTCTACCAAATATTCAAACAAGATTTAATACCTATGCTTCTCAAACTATTCCAAACACTTGAAGAAGATGGAACACTTCCTAATTCATTCTATGAGGCCAACATCACCCTGACAGCAAAAGCAGGCTAGGACAGCACAAAGAAGGAATATTACAGGCCAATATCGCTGATGAACACAGATGCAAAAATCCTCAACTAAATATCAGCAAATCGAACACAGCAATATATTAAAAGGATCATATACCATGATCAAGTGGAATTTATACCAGGGATGCAGGGATGGTTCAACATCCGCAAATCAATCAATGTGATACACCACATTAACAAAATGAGGAATAAAAATCACATGATCCTCTCCACAGATGCAGAGAAAAGATTTGACAAGATCCAACATCCATTTATGATAAAAACTCTCAATAAAATGGGTATAGAAGGAAAGTACCTCAACACAATAAAGGCCATATATCACAAACCCACAGCCAACATCATACTTAATCGTGAAAAACTTAAAGCCATTCCTCTGAGAACAGGAAGAAGACAAAGTTGCCCACTCTCACCACTCGCATTCAACATAGTACTGGAGGTTTTGGCCAGAGCAATTAGGCTGGGAAAAGAAATAAAAGGAATCCAAATTGGAATGGAAGAAATGAAACTCTTGCTGTTTGCAGATGAGATGATTGTAAATATAGAAAACCCTAAACAATCCATCAGAAAACTATTAGAAATAATGAACAACTACAGCAAAGTTGCAGCGTACAAAATCAACTTACAAAAATCAGTTGCATTTCTATACTCTTATAATAATGGACTAACAGAAAGAGAACTCAAGAATACAATCCCATTTACAATTGCAACAAAAAGAAAAAAGTGTCTAGGGATAAATTTAACCAAAGAGGTTAAAGACCTATACAATGAAAACTATAAGACATTGATGGTGCTCAGGGCAAGCTGCCCCAGGAAGCACCACTCTGGTATGCGGATTATTTCGAGCTGAAGACAATAAGGACTCAGAGAGCTCAGGAAAAATATTTGAGTTTCCCCTCCCAAACTGCCTAAAGAATTTAAAACCAAAAAATCTGTTTTAGGAAGGGGTTATTATCATGACTGCTATAAAAGATAATTTAGGATAGAGGTTACAATAGAAAAGGCACCAACAAGCCCATCTTATCGGGAGTCCTGTCTCTCTGGCCACATTCTTTGGATGGCCCTGCGAGGAGTTGTCAGACAATCATTTACAAGGGAAGTCTCCATTTGTAAAGGTATCTCCCTCTCTGTATTGAGAAAAAGGGGGGGTGAGCTCATTTCTAGTAACTTATCAATGTGGAAGATGAGGCCTTGGGGCTGTATAATAAACCTTACTCTTGTTTACTGTGCTTTAGTGGTAATTTCCTGTAACTGACTCCCCCCACCCCCAAAATCCTCCTTTGTCATTGGCTGAAAATGATATTTAAGACGAGAATTTCTGCTATTGTGTTGAGAAACGCAGTGTCCCTGCTTTCTCCCATGTATACATGTTATTAAACTTGGTATTATTTTCTCCTGCTAACCTGTCTTGTTGATTATTTGGCCAGCCAGAAGAACCTTAAGGGAAAGGGCAGAGGGAGATTCTCCCTCTTCCCCCGACAACATTATTGAAAGAAATCAATGATGACCTGAAGTAATGGGAAGATATTCCATGCACATGGATTGGAAGAATAAACACAGTTAAAATGCCCATATTACCTAAAGTAATCTACAGATTCAAAGCAATCCCAATCAGAATCCCAATGACATTCTTCATAGAAACAGAACACAGAATCCTAAAATATATATGGAATAACAAAAGACCTCAAATAGCCAAAGAAATCCTGAGAAGAAAGAACAAAGCTGGAGGCATCACAATCCTAACTTGAAAATATATTACATAGCTATAGTAATCAAAATGGCATGGTACTGGCACAAAAACAGACTCATAGATCAATGGAGCAGAACTGAAAGCCCAGAAAACAAACCACACATCTGTGGTCAGTTAATCTCTGACAAAGGAGCCAAGATCATACAATGGAGAAAGGAAAGTCTCTTCAATAAATGCTGTTGGGAAAACTGGACAGCCACATGCAAATGAATGAAAGTAGATCATTATCTTCCACCATACACAAAAATTAACTCAAAATGGATAAAAGACTTGAATCTAACACTTGATATAATAAAACTCCTAGAAGAAAACATACGCAGTACAGTCTTTGACATTGGTCTTAGCTGCACCCTTCCCAATACCATGTCTACTCAGGCAAGGGAAAGAAAAGAAAAAATATACAAATGGGACTACATGAGACTAAAAGGCTTCTGCAAGGCAAAGAAAATGATGAACAAAATGAAAAGACAGGGCCAGCCCTGTGGCTTAGTGGTTAACTGCGCAAGCTCCGCTACTGACGGCCCAGGTTCGGATCCCAGACGCACACAGATGCACCACTTGTCTGGCCATGCTGAGGCCACATCCCACATACAGCAACTAGAAGGATGTGCAACTATGACATACAACTATCAACTGGGACTTTGGGGAAAAAATAAAGGAGGAGGATTAGCAATAGATGTTAGCTCAGAGCTGGTCTTCCTCAGGAAAAAAGAGGAGGATTAGCACGGATGTTAGCTCAGGGCTGATCTTCCTCAAAAAAAAAAAAAAAACCGAAAACACAACCCACGAACTGGGAGAAAATATTTGCAAATCATCTATCTGAGAAGGGGTTAATCTCCAAAATATATAAACAACTCATACACCCAACAACAACAAAAAAGATAATCCAATCTAAAAATGGGCAGAGGATATGAATAGACAATTTCCAAAGAATATATACAGAAGCCCAACAGGCACATGAAAAGATGTATAACATCATTAATTATTAGGGATATTCAAATCAATACTACAATGAGAGATCACCTTACACCTGTCAGAATGGCTATAACTCCCAAGACAAAAAATAACAAATGTTGGAGAGGATAAGGAGAAAAGAGCACCCTCACACACTGCTGGTGGGAATGCAAACTGGTGCAGCCACCAGGGAAAACAGTATGGAGGTTTCTCAAAAAATTAAAAATAGAAATACCATACCTTCCAGCTATCCCACTACTGGGTATTTATCCAAAGAAGTTGAAATCAACAATTCAAAGAGATTTACGCACCCCTGTGTTCACTATGGCATTATTCACAATAGCCAAGACATGGAAGCACCCCAAGTGCCCTGCTACAGATGAATGGATAAAGAACATGTGGTATGTCTTATATACAATGGAATACTACTCAGCCAGAAAAAAAAAAACAAGATCATCCTGTTTGCAAAACCTGGATGGACCTTAGGGTGTGATGTTAAATGAAATAAGCCAGACAAAGAAATATGCATAATTTCACTCATATGTAGAAGATAAACATACACAGGGATAAAGAGAACAGATTAGTGCTTACCAGAGGGGAAGGGGGCTGGGGGTTGAGTGAAAAAGTTAAAGGGGTACATGTGCATGGTATGGATAAAAGTCAGACTACTGGTCGTAAGCACGATGCCGTCTATACAGAAAATCACAAATAATAATGGACACCCGAAATTACACAATGTTAAAACCCTTTATAATTTCAATAAAATAATTAAAAAAGAAAAAAAATCATTCATTCCTTTTTATGGTTGAATAGTACTCCACTGTGGGGATATACCACACTTTGTGTATCCGTTCACTAGTAGATGGACATTTGGGTTGTTTTCCGTTTTTGTCTACTATAAATAGGTTGTTATCAACATGTGTGTACAAGTCTGTGTATAGACATATGTGTTTATTTCCCTTAGATAGATTCCTAGGAGAGGAATGGCTGGGTAGACGTATGTAATTATTAAAGAGGAATCCAAGCTATTTTTCACCAGCACTGAGAGTTTCAGTGACTTGACATCTTCAACAACATTTGCTATAGTCAGTTTTTTTAATTTTAGCCATTCTCAAGTGTGGTGGAATCTCATGATGACTGTCACTTACATTTCCCCAATGACTCATGTTGTGAAGGAGAAGGCAAGCCACACACAGACTGGGAGAAAACATCTGCAAAACATATCCCTAGAAAAGGATGTGTATTTATAATATATAAATAGCTCTTACAACGCAATAGTAAGAAGACAAGCAACACGTCATGGCTTACCAGGAGACAGCAGATCAGGCCTGTGATGAGCACCAGGAGTCCTGCCAAGCAGATGAGGATGAGGGCCCAGAACGGGAGGTCTGGGGAGACAAGTGGTGGGGTGAGCCACGTCCTTTCATCGCCCCAGGGCTCCTGGTGACCCCACTGTGCCTCAACCCTCCTTGACAAGGGTTGGCCAACGTTCTTCATCATCCAAGACACTGTGCGCATGGTTCTCTTCGATGAGACACAGCATCAAGATACTCGTCCCCTACCATGGGCTGGGGCTTCCTGCAGGTTTACCAGGCTTCTCAGTCAAGGTGTCATCTCTATTGGGAGAATATTCTGGAAGTGAATGAAATGGAGAAGGCATGTGAGTGTGTTTCACTCTTTTAAATAAAACTTTTTAGACACAGAAAAATAAAGGCAACAGTCTCATAAACATCCATCATCTAGATTTAACAATGTATAGTCCATCCAATTAAAACAATATTTCATCAATGTATAAACTATTAACACTTGCCACCCTTGATTCATCCCATGTTTTCAATGAAATATTAAAGTCAAGTAGACATCATGATGTTTCACCCCATTTTAGTTTCCATCTCTAAAAAGTGAGCACACTTTGCTACAAAATCCAAGACCATTATCACAGAACAAAAGTGTAATAAATTAAACCAAATTCATACCTCTGGGCACAGAGGACTGAATTTGGGCTGGACTTTCTTATGACGGCCGGGGGGAGAATGGGTCATCACAGTTGGCAAGCCTATGGGATCTCTCTAAATTTGTAAAATCCCACTCAAGTGTTCTTCCATGCCTAGAAACATATCATCCCCTTCTCCTTTATCTATTTGCTTAATATTCATTTTCTAGGATTAACCTACAATGTAATATCCTGCAGGAAGTCTTCTCTGATTACCGCCTCCAAATATGAGTTTGCTCACATCAAATAATTGATAAGTTTCAATTCTCTATTCTTGTTATTGCCAGCTACAACATAAACTCCAGGAGAGGAGGACACACAGCACCCAGTGGGCATGGGGGGAGGGGTGCAGGTCCCCCTACTTGTACCTCTATCTAGACAAACTCTTAGAGGTGTGCTGTCTGATATGGATCAGCAACAAGTCTCGTTTTGAATTAAAATTAATTTTAGTTAAATAAAATAAAAAAATCTAGTACCTCAGTAACATTAAAAATCAGTAACAATAAAGACCAGTCACAATATCATCCTTCGAGTACTCAACAGCCACATATGGCTATGCATTGGAGAGCACAGATATAGAACATTCCACCACTGCAGAAAGTTCTAGCGCATTGGTGCTCATCTAGCGTGGGACTTGGTAAACTATAGCCTGTGGATCAGAAACCACATGACCCCCAAACCTGTAAGTCTGCTTCACACACAGCTGGAGGCCCTCACTGACCATCTGGCCCAGTGGCTTACAGTGCAGAGATAAGGAAACAAAAGTCCAGAGAGGGGAGGTGACTAGCTTGAGGTCACAGAGCTGTCTAGGAGAAGGTGACGGCCTCTTATATCACACTGGTGTCCTTTTCTCTCTCTGAATGGTGGGTAAAGACTGGGGGACTATGCCACCTCCTGCCAGCCTGAGAAAGTTCAATGATCTCTCAGCCCCAGGCATCCAGAGTCCCCAGAAAGGCCTCACTTCCTTTCACAATGACCAGGGAGCCTTACCATCCCCAAGGACACTCTTCCTGTCCAGAGTCAAGTTCTGGAGCTTGGTCCATTCTTGGTCAGCTGCAAGAATTCCTCATAGGTGGCGACTCTGTCCAGTCTCTGTGCCAAGGCGACAAGGTACACAGGGAGTCCACTCCAGTGTGGTTACTGTGGGGGACAGACCTGGAAGGCCACAAGGGATGAACAAGGGTGTCTAGAATTCTACCCTGATTCTAGATTCCCTTCTTCTGGGTCCTGTCCAAGATAACTTTCTACAATAATGTAAACATTTGTCTGCAGTAGCGAATACACTCATTATTAGCCCCATCTTGTTATCGAGCACTTAAAATGTGGCTAGTGTGTGTGAGTGAGGAACTGAATTTCTCATGTAATTTAATTTTAAGTAATTAATTTATAAATAAATAACCACAGGGAGAACATTTTTGAAACATTTGAGAAAGGACTTCTGCAAATGCATAAAAACAATGAGAACACTGGTAAAAATGGTCAAAATCAACTTTTCAGAAGTCTAGAAATTAATCAACGGCTTGTAAGAATCTGAGGAGGGTTTAGTGAAGAAACATGGTGGAATCTTGATAAAGGGAGCAAACTTTGTGGCACTATAACTTGCACTATCCCATCCTGCTCTCACAATATCCTCCATAACTTTGAAAACCATCATTCTCAGAACCATGGTAGCTGAGACATCCAGCAGCCCAGCAGCCATAATGGGTTTGGAGCTCTGAAAAGACCCGTCCCCATCGAACTCACACTAGCTGACCTGTCTGGCAGCTTCCCGAAAAAGCCCCATGTTCAGGGTTTGATGTTACTTGACTCAGAGCTTGCCCAGGGAGGAAAGTCTGTCCCCAGGACACTTGATAAAAATATTCAGGGCTAATTGTTTTCTATTGTAGTTGCCTGAGGGAGTGATACCAGCTGAGACAGGCAAGAGGTGAGCCAAAAACTTAGAAGAAAAATTGGGGGAATGAGATGTCCACAGGGGGCTTTGAAAAGCTCCAGTGTATTTGCAGGCATCTAGAAGGCCACAAGTGCTCAGGGCTGTGGCACGCCCAGGAAAGACTTGAGAACATCTTAATCTCTCACCTCTAGTTGAAGGGTTAGCTTAATATCTGAAAACTTGATTATGTATTACACAATATTAATAGAATACGGGCCAATACCACGCAATCTTCATCACATATACAGAAAAGAATTTCACAAAATACAACGCCCTTCATGTCTAAAAAAGAAAACACTCAACAAATTAGGAATAGAAAAAAACTTTCTCAACCTATAAACAGCATCGATGAAAAACCCACGGCTAACACCATATTCAATGGTGAAAGACTGAAAATTTCCCCCTAAGGCCAGGGACAAGACAATGATTCTTCCCATATCTCGTATGTTAATCACAGGTACTAGAGGTTCTAATGAGAGCAATTAGGCAAGAAAAAGGAATAAAGAAACCCAGATTGGAAAGGAAGAGGTAAAACTATTTGTTTTGCAGATGAGAAGATATTGTATATAGAAAAACCTAAAAAATACACTCCTCCCCACACATAATATGTCAATCGTATCCTAATAGGTGTATAAAAAATTTAAATTGCCCCGTGTGTTTAGTGGCTAGACTATTGGAGAGCACAGTTAGACTGCTGATATTTGTTGAAAGTCTCCAGAAGAGGAGGAGGAGGAGGATGCTGGAGGTTGGTGACACTAAACGTTAATGCTTTCCTCATCCCCCAAAAACCTATGGAAGGAGATGTTAGGATTAGCTGACAGGGATGTGGGGCAGAATGGTCACGATGTAAGTGACTTCCAGATCAATGATGTGTCACGGGAGCTCAGAGTCATCAGCCACCAGCTCAGCCAATGCTTCCAATCTCCTCAACCTACATCAAGTCGGTGACCAGGCAGGAATGAAATATGTCTCAAAGCTGGCTGCCTCTGTAGAGCTTGGTGACCTAGAACAAACATGAGGGAGAGTGGGTGAGGTGGAGGTCTCCCGGGGACGCAGGGGGCCACTGGAGCCAGTGAAAGATCACAGACCTTGGGGCAAGGGAGACCTGACTTCTAATCCTGGCTCTGCCCCTAACTCACTGTGTGACCTTTGGCACAATACTCCCCTTTCTGAGCTTCAGTTTACCCATGCGAGAAATGGGGAAGGCAGCTAGGACATCACATCTGGACAGTGAGAGAACCCAGACATGCAGGGAAAGTGAAGGGTTGAAACAATCACACAACAGATGTAAATCAGACAGAGGAATGACGGTGCCCTCAGGGCAAGGAGAGACGGGAGAGGGAGACCCCACCTGGTCCTGGGTGTCCCTCAGCAGGGCAGTGTACTCCGAGGATGTGGGCTCCGAGTTGTTGAGGTTCCAGCTGATGATGTAGAAATGTAGCTGGTGCTCTTTCTTGATGGATAAACTCCAGGCTGCAGAGCCTGGAGCCACCGAGAGGAAGAGCATACAGGTGGAGATTCTCAGCTCCCTGCACAGAGGCATGGTGGCCCACGGGGTCAGGGTGGTGGGTGCAGACAGCGTCCACACTGGTGGCTGGCCCATCCTTCTCAGGCCTGGGGAGAGAGGGATGTGGGGACTCTAGAGAGAGGTCCTGAAAGCTCTGAGGGTGGGGGCCAGAACAGGAAGGAAGAAATGGGAGGACAGTGGGGAGACAGAGAGGGGTGGTCACAAAAGTGGTCATTAGGGGCAAATGCTCAGGGGAGGGTCTCACCTGAGGGAGACCAGTCTGTAACTCGAGTAGAAGGGACCCAGGCTGCTCTTCTTAAACAAGGATCCAGCTGGGGAGGAAGGAGGAGGAGGAGGAGCAGAAGGGACAGGGGTTGGGGGAGGGGCTGGGTGGGAATTAACCCACCAGGAGCTGCTGGGACCAGGGTCTCACCAGGATCTGCAGGACCCTCTCAGTGGAGTTGAACGTGGCTGAGCCGTTGCTCATGTGTGATGAATACCGAAGGGTGGAGATGGTGACATTGACTGTGAGGGTCTTCAGGTTGTGCCCCAAAGCTGCAAGACGAGAGGGAGAGCGATGGCCATCTCTGAAAGCTGGCCTGAGACCACACCAGAGTCCTGCCCTCATTATAATCTGTCGTCTTCTGTCCCAGTGGCACCACCACCCACCCGTGTGGTCACCCAAGTCAGAACCAGCATATCTGCTCAGCTCCTCCTCCCTCCCAGTAACACCCATTCACCTTGCACACTGGTCCTCACATACAATCCCTCTCTCCATCCCTGTCCTAGCTCAGGTCTTAACTTCCTTCACCCGGACCAACACCCCAGCAGGCTCACTCGATGCTCTGTCTAAATGATGTTCTACGTGGACTACTAGAAGAATCTTTCTGAAATGAATACCTCACTAGGGCCACCACTGCTCTAGTACCACCCATGGCTCCCTATGGCCTTCAGTGTTTAGTTCAACCTTCTTGACCTGGCACTCAAGGCTCTACTCAATCTGGCTCCTGCTGACCTTTCAGTCTCATTTTATCCATCTACTGCGGCTTAAACATTAAGCTTCACGCAACCCAAATTCGTTTCATTTCTCCCCATAGGGCATGTGGTTTCTGGTCGGAGACTTTGCTCATGGAATCTTTCTGCCAGGAAAACCCTTCATCCTCTATTTGCCAGGTTCTCTCCTACTCATTCTTAAAGACTCCATCCTGGTGAAAATTTCTCTAGCAAGCTCTTCCCCTCCAAATTATGCCAGGTGCCTCTCCCCGAAATATCCCACATTGTATTATAATAGTGTGTTAATTTCACAAGACTAGGGCTCTCTGAGGGCTGGACTTATACTGAATCATTGGTATAATCTTTGTGATCAGCATGATTGCCCTAAAACCAGAATTTCACACCCTGGCTTCCCAGCTCCTGGATCACAACTGGCTGGTGGACGAGTAGGGCCGGAGAACTTCTCTTGAGAAGGAAAAGGGACACCCAGATACCTGTGGTGGCTTCTGGTGGCACAGGTGATGATCAAGTATGCAGGGACGTGGTGGCCGGCTCGGGAGCTGTGGCGAGGGCTGTCATCAGGGAGGGATAGAGTGGGAGGATCCCCCAGGGTCATCCGGGCTCCAGCAGTGCATTTCCCAGGACCACCATTCACAGGTGAAGCATAAATGAGAGTGAGGGGGCGGGTGACTGTGTGAGTAGAGGGATGAGCAAGCCTGTGGATGAGAGGAGCCCGAGAGAGAGATAGGTGAACAAGAGAGACTGAACTTGGTGGAGAGACAGATGGACGGTGAGAAAACTGGACAGACGGATGGAATATCTGGAAAAGGAGGACAAAGGGCGGGGCTTTAGGAGAATTAAAGTGAAAACCACGTGGGGTCAGAATGTGGTGGAGAACATGTCTGTGTCTAAGGTTTTCTCACCCTGGGTTGGGACTCTCCACCAGAACCCGGGAGGGAGAGAAGGGATGAACTAGGGCCCTTCCAGGTGCTTCCATCACCAAGGACAGCAGGTGAAGGAGAACAAGTGCTCCCCAACCCCAAATGCGGATGGGACACAGGAGATCAGGGCCAGGAATACTCACTGGTGGTAGTCGGGGCCACGGCTCCATAGGTGTAACCTGTGGAGAGAAGGCGAGAGGAGCTGAGCAAGAACAAAAGGATTAAGGGAGAGGGAGGATGTAGGGACCTTTGTGGGAACAGCAGAGGGTAAGTGGGGAGGGGTGTTCAGGGGGGAGGCAACGAGATGGAAGGAGGCTGGACCCACTGATCACACAGTGATGAGAAGAGTGAACCCAGACCAGGAGGATAGAGCAATGGATCATAGCTCACTTTAGAGCAACGGAGGCAACACAGTTCTCCGACTGGGAGAGAGAGCGTGGCTGTAGCACAGCCCCTCACCACTGATGTAGAGGCTTGCCCCGTCCAAGGTGAAGGAGCCCAGGTGGGTGACGCACTGGGTCTCATGGCTCAACTCCCAGTTAGTCGCTCTCTGTCCAGCCTGGGACACGCGGGGGTCAGAGTGGAAGGTGCAGATGAGGTCCACCCCAGTGTTTGCCCCACCCTTCTCAAGCCTGAGTGAGGAAGATCATGGGGATGTGGAATACTGAGCAGGGTCATTCTGGGTGTGGAAAGCGAGAGTGGAAGGGAGGAGGCTGAGGGAGAGGCTGAAGGGGCTGCTCTGATGTCTGGAGGGGCTCTCTTCGGTGTCTCCCGTCTGAGACAACCCCCTCACAAGTAAGGCCTGACATTCTTTAGGATGTGGAGGGGGGCCTGTGAGTGGCAAAGAGGGGTGAACACACAGACCTGGGTGAGAGGACGCCTGCAGGTCTGCACGGACAGCAGCGAGAACAGTCAGTGCCCTGTGCCATCTGACACATGAAGGCAAGAATGTACCGTTATGTTCTCTCGGTTCTACACTCCAAGGTCTTTTCTTTCTACTTTTTTCCTACTCCACAGCCATCACCCAGGCCTAGGGAACAATCATTTTATTCCTAATCTTATTCCCAGCACCTCCCATGTTGCCTCTTAAGTCTTCATTCTTAACCATGAAGTCCATTTTAACCCACGTGCTTAGACCAAAAGCTAGTCACATCATCCTTCTACTCTCATCTCCCCAGAGTCTTCCCACTGGTCTTAGAACAGAGTCCTAAGTCACACCTGATCTGGTCCAGCCTGTCCCCCTCGCCAGTGTGGCTCACGCCCCTCCCCCTGTGTTCACTCAGCTCAGCCATCCCTCTTCTCAGTTCATGGACACACCAGGCTCTCTGCTTCAGGGGTGTCCTCATGCGGGTCCCTCTGCCTGAAACGCTCTCTTGAACACACTCCCACACCCTCACTCCAGTCTAACTCTCCAATTAGCTAAATCCAGTCCCAACTCTAGCTCTGAAGCTAAATATCAGTCCTTCTCAAGAGGGCTTCCCTGCCCCCTCAGGTTGATTCCCCTTGTGCCAAACTCCTACATCACTCTCATCATTAACATTTCAAAATCCAAATTCCCAAATACAATATAAATTCCATGGAGGTGGGACAAGGTCTCTCTGGTTCTCCAGGTCCCCATGCATGTGTCCCAGGGCCTAGCTCATGAGATGAGGAACCATCTCGGTATGTCTAGGACTGCCCTGGTTTGAACACTACCCGTCCTGTGTCCTGGAAATCCCCTCTTTTCTGAATAAGCGAGGATGGTTTGTCACCATAAATTATACACTCAAAGACTATCTATTGCATGACAAGCACACATTCCCCTCAAGAACATCACAGGAAAGCTAGAATGAAAAAGGCACACACACATACACACACAATTAGTAGAGGCCAACAACTAAATACAAAATTACTTAACAAGATTCTCTGCAACGTGAATCACCAGACCGTTATTTCAGAAAATTTTCAAGAAACAAAGTTAATTCCCTTTAGAAGGCAAGGTGGTGAGGACAGTCTTTTTGGAGACTAGCGCCCTTCCCTTCAATCTACTCTGTTGCTCAGTACTCTTCCAAATGATTTGAAATGTCATAAAGAAAAAAAGTGCTCAAAATAAATCTGGCTACTGGCAAATTCAATTTTAAATTTGTTATTAAGTTCAAATCAACTTTTTCCCTGAATGCTCCTCTATTTCAAATTTTTGTGGAGGATTTATAGGACTTTAGAACTCAAATTGAATGGGTCTAAGGAATGTTGCTGAGTATCCCTCCTAATATTTAATGGGATGTCTTCTAATACTACATACACACGCAAAACATTTTTGTATTTATATTATATATAAATCCTGACTTTTGAGTATTATGCAATGCAAGTAAATCTATATTTTCTACTATAATACACATTTGTAGTTATTTACGTTTGTTTCATGTGTTCTTATTTGCATATAACTGTACTTACTGAAATATTTACCACACAGAAACACACACAGCTTACCATCTTTCCCTTGAATATAATCCATCAAACATCAATAATTTTTCTCAAAATACCTTCACTCTCAGTGACTTAATGTGGTGACAACCCGAGCCCAGGAAATCTCACTAGCAGGTCTTCTGCACAGCGAAGGCTGCCGGAACCTCTTGGCACCAGGTCCACAGGGTACTCACTTGGTCACACAGAAATCCATGGATCAACGAGGACAGGTGGACCCTGAGCCTGGTTTCACCTCAAACTTGAGCTCCAGGGATGCTTCTCGTGTCTGAGGGGGGAAAAAGCGCAAACAAGCTTTTGAGGCCTTTTATAGGGTGTTGGATGGAAAGTTCATCCCATTCACTCTTCTTTTTTTGTATTTACTGATTTAACTGTAACTGTTGGCTGTGACTGGATTTTCCCGATTCCTATCCAGCCACCTGCTCCCCAAGATGGGAGAAACCAGCTTCATGCTGTCTGTACTTGACTCGCTCAACTCACTTGGCTGGACAGAGACTTTTTGGTGACTCCGGACCCTTTAAACAAGCTTGTCATTTAGGGACCCTGTAAGTGACTCGGCTAACTTGTCAAAAATTTCCACACTTCATTCAGGGCTTGGGAGATTTTCAGGCCCTGGAGCAGGTCTCCCAACCTCGGCACAACTGACATTTGGGGCCGGATAATTATCTGTCAGGCCGTCCTGGGCCCTGGAGCACGCTGAGCAGCATCCCTGCCTCCCCCTCTAGACGCCAGGAGCGCCCCATTTGTAACAACCCAAACTCCGTCTGCAGACGCGGATAAGCCCCCTGGGGACAAAATCACACGGAGGACCATGACGGGGACTCTGAAGAGGGGACGGGCCCGGAGCCAGGAGGAACAGCAGCCTCAGGAGCCCTGAGCAAACAGCCCCGGGGGGGAAACGGAGCTGCGGGGGGACGGAGGGACGCCAGGCCCTGACGGGGCTACCTGTGCCCCAGGCCCCTCCCTGGACCGTGACTGGAGCCGGGACCGCCCGCCGCTCACTGCGCCCCGCCCCTTCGGCCAAACGTCCAAGGGTATCCTGTCCGCGCGTAGAAGAGGGGACACATTGCGTAGACCCGCCGCTCCTTCCATGGCGACGCCTGCGCTTCCACTTTCAGTCTCGGGCGGTCGTTCGGGGAGGACGAAGGTTTGGGGGCTGTGAGTTGACGCGGCAAGCGGGGCGGGGCCGCGCACCCTAGCCTCGGGGCAGGTGTGTAATTTCTAGAGTGAGTGCGAAGCTGGAAAGTGGGCTGCATCAGCACCAAGTACAGGGACAAAATCTAGGGGCGGGGCTGTGCGCAGGAACCAGTTCTAGGGGCGGACTGTGGGCGGGGATAAGGGTGTGAGTGACTCCAGGACCGGGGGGGGGCGGTTCTGTGGGCAGTGGGCGGGGCCCATGCTGTGGGCGGAACCAGGCCCGAACGTTGTGGGCGGAGACCAGTTCCAGGGCCGAGAAGAGGCGGGGGTGTGGCTGGAATAAGTCAGACAGACTTCACAGGTGGAGGAAATCAGCTCCAGGTGCGGGGCTGGAGGCGGGGATCTCCGTGGACCCCTAGACTGTACAGGTAGCTGGATGTTGAACAGCTGTTCTTCAATCCTTTCCCCACGTTTACACAGCCTAATAGAATGATGGGCCCATATTTAGAATTCTAAATATTTGTGCGTGTTTGCTCTTCTTAATTTCGTTAAAAAATTGGATCATATATTTCCATTTCTCTACAACTTGCTGTCCCAAGCCAGTAGATAAGGATATAACGCTATTTTAATTTTAAAAATCTGGGGGGAGGGAGGCCACTACATCGTAGATGCACGTGTAGGAAAACTTCAAAGAGTGGTACAAAGTCAATAAAATATTCTCACTCTACCACTGTCTCCCAGTCCTTTTGCACAGAGATAAACGTCCTTTCCTCCTCTATCCTTCCAGACATACTGTGTATATGTGGGACGGTGTATATGTTCAAGCCCAAGAAGGATGTCCCCAAGCAAAACCTGAAGCCCATGAATTGTCTCAAGAGTCAGAAGTTACTGAAAAGAGATTTAAATTTCTGGTGGAAGGAGATGAACCAGTGATGAATCCATAGGAAGACAACAAAGAAACAAGAGAATTTTACCATTTAAAAGGTCAAAGGAAAGAGTGAGAAGGAAAATGTATTCATAATATCTGATGTAACACATCTCTCGATAAGATTTGTATGCTATAAAATTGTAAACACTTATGTCATAAAACAGTAGACATTGAATTCTGATTTATCCTAATTCATTAAATAGTTATATTGGGCAAGGGGAATTATGTTTTTAACATATGTAAGAAATCTTCATGTTGATTTTTTCAGAGAAGAAAGAAAATATAAATAGTCAAAAGAGGAAAAATGAAAGAGCTGTATGAGTAGCTAATTTAGAAATATAGATTTTCAACCAGAAAATTAAAGAAGTTGTTTTTGGAACCAGAGTCAAGAGTGGGGAAGGTAGCTTTTCATTATAAGGCTTGAAGTATTATTGGAGAGATGTGCGTATACATACACACACACGCACACACACAGGAGCCTGAATTTGTATTCCAAAGGGATCTAACTCTACAAAGAATTTGTAAAAAGAATTCACTTTACAACAGTAGAACGTATTTCGAAAACTACAGACTTCAAGCATTAAAAAAGCTGTCATCATCCAGGTGGAAAAATGAATGGGGCATCACTTTCCCACCGACATGGTGATAAGCATTTTACATACATTACTCTTGAGTATTTTCACAGCAACCCATGAGGAAGATGGTATTATCTATCTCCATTTTGCAGATGAGGAAATTGGTGACAACATATTGCTAAAATTTTCATATAAGTTCTCAATAGATATTGTTTTATGTTAAAATTGTTTATTGAATTTTCTTTTCATTAATAAAATGATATGTGTCATTCTTACAAATAAGCAAAGGGTGTGTAAAAACAATTTAGCAAAACGACAGTTTTCTTTTGATATAATTAAATATAACATTCATTTTATTATTTTTCTGCTCTCTGCCTCACATCTAGGAAGATACTTCCTATCCTAAAGGCTTACTAGAAAACTCTACTAAAAATCAAGAATCAGGGAATACCTGTATTATGCAAGGTTACTGAATACATGCAAAAAAAGCCATTATAACAAATTTTTGCACGAAAATCTTAGATTATTCATGAACTGATAACAACACAAATCATGATTAGGCAAGGTATTTCTGTAGAATGACAAATATTTAAACTTTAGACATGTAGAAAGGTAGTTCATTACAGTAACTAATGTGTATAAGAAGAATTTTTTCAAACTCACTAAGTGCCAGGAAATTGTTTGACAAAACGCACTGCAATATTATTCACAATAGCCAAGAGATGGAAACTACCTAATTGTGAATCCGTGGTTGAAAGGATGAAGAAAATCTGGGGAATCTATACAATGGAATATTAATCAGCCTTAAAAAGGAAGGAAATCCTGTATTCAGAATTGCTTGCCCGGATCATTTCAGTAGCCATGTGCTTTCTTGCTTAGTCCCCTCTTGTCCATTCGCCAGCCAGATACCCGCCAACCAGATACCAGGGTGATACTTTTACGATGTAAGAACCGCGACCTCTAATGGATCCCTAAAAGTGATTCTGGAGGTAGACTGCCTGGGTACCAGTTGTGTGACTTTGGTCAATTATATAACTTCTAATATTCCTCATCCATACAATAGGGGTTAATAGTATTGTCTCCATAGCATTGTTGTGAGGATTAAATGAGTGAATACATGTCAGATGCCTAGAATGTGAATGGCACATGGTAAAGTAACATGAAAAATTTAACTGTAATTATAACCAAATTAAATATTGTGATGGCCTATTAATTAAGTTGAACCATATGAAATTTCCAATATTCAACCATTTTGACCCATTATTATTGTTGAATAAATGATAAAACTCAGTCAAGGCAGGTTGTGTAGAGTCAAAAAGGATTGGATAAATGAAAATATTTTTAGAAAAATAAGCTGAAATAGATTGCTGTGCAATTTACAAAACAGTTTCTCATACTTTGTTTCATTTAATCTCTATAGAATGCTTTTCAGGGTATTAGTACCACTGTCTGTGAAGGAGTAACTGACTTTCCCCAAATCACACCACATTAAATAACACAATTAGAGTGGAAACATTATTTCAAGCATAAATCTCATATGATATTTTGTTTCTCCTTCATAATAACATCGGTCCTCTCAAGAAAGTGAGGAAATAATGCTGATTCATAGGAACTTAGTCTTAAAGAGACATACTCTCAGATGATAAACACTTTGTCTTTGAAACAGGGATGTTGCGAGAATAAACTTGGGACCCATGCTTTCTGGGTTTTCAAGTCCGTGATTAGAGTTCTGGGAAACAATAAAAGTAGGGAAAGGGTGAAAAATAGTCCAGAATGAAAAAAGTTTGACGTATGTGTAACTTTATTGATCACCTCAAGTTTCTCTTTTAGTTTTTGGTCTGTGTCACCCTACTAGAATATAAATGCTCCTAGGATAGATCACTGCTATCTTGCAGCAAGTGTTAGGCGCTGAGTAAATATTTATTAAAGGAATGAAAGTGGCCTTGAATACATCTGCTCTTTACTCACCAGAGAAGAGCCCCATAGCAGGCAAATGGCATCATTAACAAAATTTTAAAAATCATATCCTTATTAGCTCATAACCATGGATTCAAGGCTCCCATTTATTTCATACTTTCTAAGTACAGAAGAATTCTGGTGTATTAGGGAATGTTTCCACAGCCTTGCTGTAAAATAAAGCAAGACTTTTTGGCCCATTGATTGCTGGTTCCAGCAGGGCCCATCCCTATACTTACCTCTAAACAATTAACTATAGATTTGTTATCCCAATGAACTGCGATTTGGTCTGGAACCTGTTTTATCAGTGTCATGCAAAAGTAGACATTTGATACGTCTTTAAGTGGTGATATGGATAATAATGTTGATGCAGAAGAAAACTAAAAATTCTCTCTGGTCTTTGTCAAGGGCATGTGGGTGAAGGGTATCTTGGAGTCACTGGATTTGAGAACTCAAAAAGACTCATCCAACTCTTCATGTTACAGGTGAAGAAAATGAGGTCTAAAGAGGTTGAGAGATTTGACCAAGATGAATTCCTGTGACTAGAGAGCGATCCTCTGATTCTCAGCTGGCCACATTGCATAACATCTCCAACTCCAAACAGCCACAAGAAGCAAGTCTGTTGATGTCCAGCTAGAAATGATTCCCCTTCACGTTTTTACTTTCTCTCTCTTAGATGCCTGCTCTGCCCTGACAAGGAATTTATCTGATGTTTACGCTACACTTAAGAAAAGGAAAATACTCATGGGAAACACTATTGTGATTCAGTGTGGCACTGGAGAGCACAGTCATGAAAAAATGAGAATCAAAAGAATAATAGGTACATAATATTAGAGAAGAAGAGAAAATCTATTATTTTAGTGGGACATAACTTATAAAGTTTAGAACTGGTAAATAAGTGGAGGAATGTGAAAGGAAGCTAGATTCCTATATGAAACTTCAAAAATACTGTGACACGAGCAAGAATTAGTTTAAACATGTTAATAATTATTCCATTCATAAGAGCAATGAATTATTTAAGATAAGTAGTTAAAATAATTGGAACTACACATTAGTTATATGAAGAAAATTATAAAGAGATACAAAGCATGTAAAAGCTCAGGTTAAATGGAGAGATATACTATACTTGTGACTGAAAACAGTGTTTCAAAGATATCAGTTTTCCAAACATTATTCAGATTCCATATGTTTCAAATCAACTTTTAAAATGATGCAGTATTTGTTTTATAAACTAAAAGATATCCATTTGTAAAATAAAACACTGGACCATCAACTAACATTATTCACAAGTAAATCATTCCAAATGGATTATAGGGCTAAAATTAAAAGTAAAAATCCACCGCATATAACAGTGATGGATGACAATATAGAAGAATATACATAATCTTAAAATTAGTGAAGATATTCTTGATATATATGCTTAAGGATGTCTGGTTCAAAAGAGGAAGGAGAAAAAGTAAAATGGAACATGATATGGTCTCTGTATTTCAGAGACTTAATCTAGAGAAGAATATTCCAGTCTATGATATTGGATAAAGAAATAGAAATCTGTGATAATTACACAAATAATGAGAGGACATATTTATATGGTAGCATAATGTATCAGTTAGGTTCTGCTGTATAACAAAATATCCTAAAAATTGGTAGCTTCTAATAAGAATAGTTTATTTTTTCTCAAAGTTCTGTGGGTTAACTGGGAAGTTATTTTGATCTGGACCTATTGGTGGCTCAGCTGGGATTGAATGGTCTAGGACGGCCATACTCACATATCTGATTGTTGACTTGAAGTCACCTGGAGTGATGGAGATGTGCAGTCTATCTAGACTCATACACATATTGATGGCCTCAGGCTTCCCAAGGGCAGCCAGAGAAGGAGAAGTACCAACAATGAGCAATTGTTTTTCAAGCCTTTGCTTATGTCATTTGCTAATGTCCCATTGGCCAAAGCAAGTTACAAGACCAAGTCTACCCAGAGTCAACGTGGGATGCTATGACCAAACAGACAGAGGGAGAGGACTAATGTGTGGCCATTTTTGCAATCTTTCACACATAATTTTAGAGGAGAATTAGTATGAATGTTTATGTATTTGTTCATTTGAATGACAGAGGAAAATTGTACAAAGCCAAAAGAAACGTAAAGCAAAAAATTAAGCAGAGATGTAAGGTAAGTTTAGTTGGTATTTAAAGTGGGTCTGCAAAAATGTGGTAGTTTATTTTTCAAGTGTATGCAAGTTCTTGTGACCTATGAAAATCACTTATATTTTGATTATTTTCTCCCTGAATGTGTTTTATTCGTTAACACTGTTGAAGTGTTTCTCTCTGGCCTTAGGAAAATAACGTAGCACTTGGGAGCAAATATGCAGCCTAATAGCCCCACACTGGAGGCCAAGATGGAGAAGACCACCACGGCCACCATGACCTTGCCCTTGGTGCTGTGGTAGACGGGGAGGAAGGTGACCCAGACACTGCAGAACACCAGCATGCTGAACGTCAGGAACTTGGCTTCATTAAACGTGTCAGGCAGGTTCAAGGCCAGGAAAGCCACTGTGAAGCTACCCAGCGCCAAGCAGCACAGGTGTCAAAGGACAGTAGAAGGCAGTGACTGAGCCCTTGCTGCACACGATGAAGATGTGGCGGTGTTCAGAGTGTGCATCTGTGTCAATGAAGGGAGGAGAGGTTCCCAGCCAGATTCCACAGAGACTCAGCTGGATAAAAGAGGAGATGGGAATGATGAAGTTAGGTTCCTCTGACACCAACCACTGCATTATCCTTCTCCTTGGTGCAGTAACCTTGAAGGCCACAGCCACAGTCATAGTTTTGGCCAAGACACTGGAAACAGCCACAGTAAATACAACTCCAAATGTGATTTGTTGAAGAACGCAGGTGGCTGTCTTGGGACGACCAATGAAGAGTAAGGAGCAGAGGAAGCAGAGGGTGAGGGAGATGAGCAGGATGTAGCTGAGAGTCCGATTATTGGCCTTGACTATGGGAGTGTCTTGGTGCTTCACAAAGACCCCCAACACCACAGCTGTGAGGAGAGAAAAGCACAGAGCTGTGCGGGCCAGGGCCATCCCCAAGGGGTCCTCATAAGCCAGAAAGGTCGCAGCTTTTTGGAGGCAGCGATCTTGCTCTCTGTTGGCATACTGATTATCTGGACACTTCACACACTGATCCATGTCTGGGGAGAGATGCAAAGTGTCCTCAGCCCAGGCTCAGTCATTCTCTCTTATTCCCATGCCCCCAAAGAAGACATTGGGTAAGTTTAGCCAATTGTCTTCCTTTGTTGCTCCAGGCACCAAATAACAGAATGCTCTGCAGAGAACCATTCCCAGTTAATACTGCCCATCTTATTTATGGTTAAGTAAACAAAGCTATTATCCTTCTCAGTATTTATCTTGCATATTCATGAAAGCTCTTTTTTCTCACCAGAAAACCAAAAGTCCTCCTTGTCTCTCTGAGCTATACCCCTGTAAATTATGGCCTAGATTTACTAATTCAATGAGCAAGCAGTTATTGGAAAACCTCCATGAGCCAGATAATATGCTACATTCTAGGGAAACAGAGATGACCAAGTCATAGACCTCACTCCTAGGGAGTTTCAAAATAAGACCCTTTATACCATCTAAAATGATCTCCAGTACATTTCATCTTGATTTCGCTTCCACCACTTCTGTTAAGATTTTAGTCACTTCTCTCCTATGTTATCATAAGGTCTTTTTACTCTGGTTCCCTACCCTTGTCCTGCATCACAAGTGATACTTCTACATGTAAGTGGGATCATGTTTATTCTCCATTAAAAAATCCGACAAACTCTTAGGAAGACCAAAAAGACTGTATAACCTTGGTCTTGCCTACCTCTACTACCTCTGCTCTGATTTTTAAGATTCCCAAATCTTCCTGTGGTTCTGAAACTGTTCCGTGCCCACTCATCCCTGCAGGTATCAATACATGCTTTTTCCTTCTACAGGGGCATTGCTCCTTCCTCTTTACGTCCCCTTAAATTCTCTCACTTTTCACGTTTAGAACTACAATCTGCCTGATAACGTTTTCTGTGGATGGTGTGAGTTAGGGTTGGCGAGTCATTGTCTTCTTCATGAAGACAGCCAATTTACCCAACATGGTTTATTGAAAAGACTTTCATTTTCCCACTCCTCCTCAGTGTTTCCTTGTAAATCAGACGTCTATACGTGAGTCCCTATATGAGCAGTTTGTACCTGAACTTACCATTTGTTTCCGTTGATTTTCTTGTTTATCATCTTGATGAACCTCCTCTATTGTGATGCTATAATACTTGATGTCAGGTAGAGTAAGTCCTCCCACTCTATTCTTTGTCTTCAAGATTTTCTTAGCTAAGTTTTTCCTTTATCATTTCCATAAGAATTGTATCAATTGTAATTTCCACAGAACGGGTCAGCATTTTAGCTGCAATTTTGTGGAAGCTGTAGATTAATTTGGACAGTTTTGATATCTGTAGAATTTTAAGTCTGTTCAGTCACGAATTTTGTTTATCCCTCCACTTCTTTCAGTCTTCCTCCATTTTTCTAAATGCTGTTCTATAAATTAATGTACAGAAATCTTTTGAAAGTCTCATTAAAGTTATTTCTAGGTACTTCATACTTTAAGATGTTGTAAATGTCATTTTTTTAAATTTAAATTTTGAATGCTTATGACGGGTAGATGGAAGCAAAACTTTGTATATTAACCTTGTATTCAGCCACCAATAAACTCAGTTAATACCTTAATTTATATGGATTTTACATTTATACCATAATATCATCTGAAGATAACATCAATTTTACTTCTTCCTTTGAAGTAAATTATTCCTTTTATTTCTTTTCCTGCCAATATTGTGTCAGGCAAGACCTCCAGCAAAACGTCTAATAGAGGCAGTGATGTTGAACATTCTTCTCTTATCCTTGCTTTCAACAGTGCACCATAAAGTTCCATTCTGTGAATACTATGTATGGGAGTAAGAGAGTTTCCTTCTGTTCCTGATTTGGTAAGGGTTGTTTCTGTTGTTGTTTGTTTTAAAATATGAATAAGTGTTTAATTTTACTAGTTTTTCTTACAGTTATTGAGATTATTATTTCTCTTTTTTCAGAGATTAGTGTACTGAATTACATTGCATGAACCTAATTTGGTCATGATATGTCCTTCTTATAAAATATAGCTAGATTTGGAATGTTGAATTTATGTGATTTTTTTTTTTTTAGAATAAATGAATTTAATCCAAGAAAGAGAGTGGCCTGTAATTTCCTTTCCTGCAATGATTTTTTTAGATTTTGGTACCAATGTTAATCTGGTCTCTCAAAGTGAGTCAAAAAGATTTCTGTATTTCCTATTCTCTGGAAGAGATTGAGTAGATGTATATTATTTCTTTCTTGAATGTTTGGGAAGATTCATCAGCTTTGTACCGAATAAATAGCCTACAATTCAATTTTCTAGAAATGTTTTAAAGTATGGTCTCAATTTCTCTAATAGGCATGGAAAAATTCAGATTTTTCATTTTTTCTTGAGACAATTTGGTAACTTTTATTTCCCTGGAAATTTGTGAATTTCCTCTAAATTTTCATTGTATCAACATGATGTTATTTCTGTTTTCTTCATGCTAAAAATTTTCCATATGATCTGCACTGATTACTCCCTTTTCAGCCTTGGTATTATTTTGTTGCAATTTTTCTCTTTTGTTGAACACTAGTATTAGGATTTTATTGAGTATATTTGTCATTTATTAGAATCTAATTTAGTTTTGTTTATCCTTTTGATGTTTGCCTTTTATTGTGTTAACACTTCCTCTAATATTTACCATTTTGTGTTTTCTATTTTCCTTTTGTTTAATTTTCTGCTCTTTTTCTAGCTTGTGATGAATGCTTAGAATTTAGAACTTCAACCTTTCTATATTTAAATATACACAATAATATATAAATATATATAATCTAGGCTTATATATTTCTCTCTAATGATAGTTCTAACTCCCCCCCATAAGATTTGATGAATAATATTTTTAATTGGAAATACATTCTAATATCCACCATAGTTTACTCATTAATCATCGGTTGTTTACAAGTGTATTTATTAATCTCCAAGCATGTAGGAATTGAAGTTAGTGGACGTAGTGTTCTTTAGATGTGCATATGGAACATATACCCAAATTTACCAAGTGCCAAATGTGCACGTGGAAGCTTTATCCAAATTGACGATATGCCAGACTATATCATCAATCTCAGTACATTTCAAAAAAATTGAAATTATACAAAAGATGTTGTGAAATTAAGCTTCATATCAATCACAAAAATAAAATTAGATAATGCCACCATTGAGGTTATTTCAACATTGCACCATTTTATATCATAAATCTGAGTAATTCCAAGATGTTAATTATTGTATGAAAAATCTTCAGTGTTGGTTTTCTGTCCCTCATCTACTTCATGACCCAACTCCCAAACCCACATTGTCTGTGTTCTAGTCATGTTGAACCTTTACTCAGTTCCCTAGAATATTAAATGCAGGGCTAATTTGCCAGTTTCTGCCATTTCTAAGATTTCCACCAAGAATTTAATCCGCCTTCATTAGTCTGATATAATACTAATGCTACTGCCTCTATGAAGAAGTCCATGGCACTTCCCTCCCCACAAACATATATCCTATCACTTATTTCATCCCATGGGTCTTGCGTACCTATATTGCAGCCCTATGTCACCACCTTGAATTCACATCACTACATGTTGTCTCCCCTACTCACCTGTGAACTCAAGGAGATCAGGGACCAAGCTGTACCATAAGCTCATTGTACACCATGGAAATACTTACTTCTTAAATCAAACACAACCTTCTGAGCTCCTGCTCTGTGCCAAGAACAGCACCAGACACTGGAAAGATAAGGATTTGTTCAATGTGATCTAAATGTAGCTTTAAAGAAGATGAAAAGTAAGGGCTTACAATACCATGTATTAGATTCCATGAGAGAGATTTAAGTTAGGTTACTGTGGAGTGGTCATAAAAGCTTTCCTTGAGATGATAATGCCTGCAATGATGTTAAAATGAGTAAAGCAAGCTAGTTCAAGGTAGAGAGAGAGTGTATCATTTTGGGAGGAAATATTATTGGCTATAAAAGTTAAATTACTAAATGGAGGAAGGCAACATTTTGACCCTGCAGTCCTCATCAAGAGCTTTTCTGTTTCTTTGGGAGAACGGTGAATACAAAAGAGAGGTGGAGAGCCAGCCCTGATGGCCTAGTGGTGAAAGTTCAGTGCTCACCACTTCAGTGGCCCAGGTTGGTTTCCTGGTCATGGAACCACACCGTCTCTCTGTGAATTGCCATGCTGTGGTGGTGGCTCACATAGAAGAACTAGAATGATTACGACTAGGATATGCAACTATGTACTAGGGTTTTGGGGACAATAAAAAAAGAGGAAGATTGGCAACAGATGTTAGTTAGCTCAGGACAAATGTTTCCCTTCAAAAAAAAAACAGATGTGGAGAATGTCGCTGCAAGTCATATACTCACCTATCTCATTGGAAATCTCATTCTCTGGGCAGGGAATGCAATCAAAACAACAGGCAGCCTTGCTCTCCTGAGTGCTCTTCCTGAATCCCGGACTGCAACTCTCACTGCATACAGAGTGTGGAGTCTGGAGAAAATCAGATAACGCTTGGTAACAGCTGTGACTTTTACCTAATTTTCCAGTAACTAGAGTGTTTTAGAGTATTGAGTCTTAACAAACGTAATCTTGAAATATCTAAATCCAATTCACTAGTTGGATGCCATGCTTATTGTATGATATAAAACACTGGTACACCTCAGACATATTGTGGATTTGTTTCCAGAGGACTGCAACAAATCAAATATTGCAATAAAGTGAGTCACGCCAATTTTTTGATTTCCTAGTGCATTAAGAAGTTATGTTAACTCTATACTGGAGTGTAATAAGTGTGCAATAACATTATCTCTAAAAAACATGTACATAACTTAATTTTTTTTAATTTATTCCTAAAAATTACTAACCACCTTCTGAACCTTCAGCAACTTGCAGCCTTTTGCTAATGAAGGTCTTGCTTCCATCTTGGATTATTGGTAAAAGAAAAAATTACTTCAGTTGGAAGTGAATTGTTAAATTCCCATATGTGACCCTTTATGAAGCTCTGAGGGGACACAAAACCCCAACAAGAGTTTGGTTATTCATGTGTGGTGTAAGTAATTATGATTGGGTTCAATCCACCTCAGTAATTCCCGTGTCCCACTCAATCACCTCCTCAGATAAAGACAATTCTTGACCACGTGGAGCATGTTGGGAATATTCTCCTACTTTCACCTTAAGTCAAAGACCTTAGGGAAAATTCCAAAAGTTGAGACTGGTTTACTCTGAGTCTGATTTTCCTTCATCAGCCAAATTCACTGAGTCACCAGCAGGATTGTTAAGTTCTATCTTCCTCATAAAGGGGTGCAGCTAAAAGAGACACATCATCCTGTGGTAAAGTGGGCCCGGGTGTTAAAGAGAAAACCCTGAATTGGGGACAGCCTTTCATTGTCTGTAATCCTTGCTTCATAATGTAACTTTATTACAAGTATCCAATGAAGTAAAGCAAATTAAATCATATGGAGAATTAAAATATCATAACGTTTCTAAAATATCAGTTAGTTTCAAGAGAAAATGCCTAAAGACAAGAATATCAAGATGATCAGTGGTGATAGGATTCAGACAAATCTCGAGTACAAGGTACAATCTAGCCACCCTCATGCACTCTCTGAATTTTCAAAGACCATCAATCTGCAAAATGATGTTAGCAATAAGTAAATTTGTTGCAGAATTAAATGAGATCATTTATGTAAAGTATTCACTATGATGTTCAGCACAAGATAGGCACATAAAGGGCAAGTTCTCTTCTTCTTGGCATTGAAGAGCTTCATTGGAGAAGACAGGTTATTCCTTATTGAAACGTTAGGCCGGCAGAATGTTGGGATCCTTTGTGACACAAAACATTGATATTGACTCATAGCTTACTTCCTCGTTGCCACTAGAACCTTCTTGTAGATGACTTACTACCCAAGACTTGATTTACCTCCTAGAGAGTGAAACAAGTACAGAAACTCTTGTGCTTTTCTTGGAGAAAGAATCCTAACTACTTGGTTTGAGCACCTGTGGAACCCCATAAGAAAGTCACTTTTACGAGTGTACATGTTATTAAGGGGTAGAGACTTTACCTGCCAGGGACAAAACCCCAGACATTCCCCACTTCCCATTGGCTGCCTTTCTGTATGTTGATGAAGCATCTTGTGAAGGCTCCAGGCCACAGCATACACAGCATTTTACATACTGTAACTCCATTCAGTCATGGATGTGTCAAAAATCTGCCAAGGCAACCATCCCAAGGAGGCATTGGGTGGACAAATCTCCAGTGTTTTACAGTCAGACTCAGAAATCGTGCAAGGAATAAAGGGGAACCACAACATTGTGAGGTAAACGTCTTCTGGATATTTGGAAGGGTTAACTGTCTGGATAAACTTTTCAAAGCCAAGGACCTCACTATGGTGGTGTGAAAAAATGAGAGTCCCATGGAATGAGTCAAGGATGAAATCTCTCACTGTGGATAAAATCCCACTGTGATGTCGTGACCCAGACTTTCCATATCACTAAATACTCCCAAGTAGAAAAGCTCAAGCTTATGAGAGGGTTGGCATCACCATAAATGATAGCCACATTCCCTTCTGTTTCCTATAATTGCAAATCATATGGCCATGTCCTTGAGTAATATGACCTTTCAGTGACAGGGATCATTTCCACAAAGGCTGCACAGGTTCAATTCCTGTAAATCTCTCCTCTCAAGTCTGAGAGAAACTCAACATCTTTCTTGTCTTCCGAGATGACCAGCCCCACCCAGCTCCAACTGAAATGAAGCAACAAAGAGACCATGCCAGTGGCTAGAGATGTGTCCCTGGGGGCCATCTAATAGAGAGATGGAAACTGCTCATCATCATTCAGGGTAAGATCAAAAGGACCATAGGTAAGCTAAAAGGAAAAGACAATTGGAAGCAATATGAGGACGATGATTGGCAAAAATCAGACTCTCAGTCCTAAAGGCTGTTCAGCAACACCTGGAGTGGTAGAAGGGGACAATTGCTCATTTCATTTTCTAATCATTTTCCACTCCCTGAAAGCTGTCTATAAAATAAGATCAGTCAGTGTTCCAGGAAACTGCTTTGTCTCCTTCTCCCTCAACCTGCTCTCTACTCCAAAGAAAGGAAATGTCATACCCCATCAATGTCTTGTACACCTACACTTTGAGATCATATCCTTTGAGAGATGCACAAACCCAGTCTCCTCCTCTCTTCCTTTTTAGGCACCTGAGAATGGCACCAAAGGAGACATGGTTTCATCTCTCCCCATCCCACACAGTCTTACCTGTGGAAATTTGTACAGTTCCAGCAGTGTTCCAATCTGGGCAGAAATTGCCCAGGTGGTTCCCGTAAGGACCGCTAGAGACTTGCTCTCTCTCCTGCAGTTGTAATTAGGGATGTCCTTGCCCAACTCTGAGAGCCAAATCAGGGACCTCTCCAATGTCCTCCGTTCACTGGGCAGGGCATTATAGAGATCAAATTCCAGAGACATGTTGGGCAAAATATGAGGGTTCCTGTTTATTTCCTCAATGGCAAAAACCAAGGACAGAACATACTGGTAGTTCTTGTACTGAAACCTACATAGAGGGATAGGGATCCTTAGGGAAAATACTCAAAATGATTTCCTTCAAATGCAATACAATGACTTTATTAAAATGAATTTGCTATTGACTCGAATGTCTGTGGCAAGAGATGGTTCTCCTGAAGCCTTAGAATTTATAACTAAAGGAAATCACATGACTCCAGCTGTGGAACGTCCTTACTGAATTCCACACTCATGAATGAAACTGGTTAAATACACAGAAGAAAGTACAATGAATGGAAAAACAGATCACATTCAGAGAAGACTTGTAAATGGCTCTGTGGTTCAGGATCCAAAATGCTTGTTTATAAGAGCACACCATTAAATCCTTCCTAGAAGAGCAACAATATTAGCATGAGATTGGACATAGCCCTGGGGAGGAAGAGTAATTGCAACTGAAAGATACATGACAAGCATAGATGCATGACGTGCACGTTGAGAATGGTGCAACAGAAGGCTGTCAATCAAATTGCCTAAGCCTCTGCCCCCTCAAACCTGTGCGTATGCCACCATCAAAACCAGGAACTAAGGTGAACTTCAGAGATCCAATGAAGGAGGAATCATCAACAGGCAGGAACAATTGAAAGAATCAAGAAGGACTGAAGGGACTAGAAACACTTAGGAATCTAAGAGAGAGAGCATTGTAAAGTTTAAAAAGCTTCTCATCCATTTCTTATTTTAAAAATATAAAATTAAAATTAATCATTAACGGTACCTATTCCTGATAGCCCATATTGTCTTCATCTTTTCTACAGACTTTCTACACACAAATAACACCTAAGCCAAAGAAAATTCTCTGCATTTCTATTGCCTGGGATCTGTAATAACATCAAGAATAAAATAGAGCAGTCACTTGTATTTATTTCAAGTTTTCTATTATTTGAGGATTGATTAGTACCCTAGTTCATGCTCACTGCTTGTTAATGTTCCCCGTGTCCTTGTGACGAATAGGTGTTCTTCACTTGTTGGGTATAGGGTTCGATGTGTATCCACTAAATCAAACTTGCTAATTTGTTTTTCAAATACTCTATTATTAGATATATGTTATGGTTTGTCTCAGAGGAAAGTTTAAATTCTTCACTATGATGATATATTATTTCTCCTCTTGCTCTGCCTCCTTCTCCTATACTTCCTCCTCCTCCACTTTCTTTTTCTTCTTGTCCTCTCCTCCTTATTCTCCTTCTCTTCCTTCTCCTCCTTCCTTTCCTAGTTGAGGCTATATTATCTTCACATGACATCGTGTGTAGTATAACAACAACTATGTCTTCATGATCAGTTGAACTTATATAGCATTGGGAATTAACAACTTAATTCCTAATTATGCTTTTTTCCTTATCTGTTTTTTCTGATATTATTATAGCTACCCTGGGTTGATTTTTGATTGGTATTTTCCTAGCATATCTTTATATCTTCTATTATATTTTGAATTTCTAGTTTTCCATGTTTTTTAGTTTTCACATCTTCTAAACAAGATACAGCTAAATTTGTCATTGTCCCATCAAATTTGACTATCTGTATTTAAGTGGAGAATTTATTCCATTTACATTTGTTGTGATTATTTATTTCCTTGTTTTGCTCCCACTATCTATATGTTTTCCTTCTATTTTTTCCACAAGTTTTGTTATGTTATTTCCCATTAAATTTTATTGATTTATACTTGTTTTCCATATTCTCTTGTATCTCCTGTATTTGGGTGAGAGTTATATTCTCTACTTCTATTTTACCTCCAGCCCACATTGCCTGAAGCGGATATAGTTTCTTATCTCCTGAGAAATTTATAGACCCTTTAACTTTCAGTTTTACCCTCATGACTCACTTGTTTTTGTTGTACAGTATTTTATTTCTCTTTTTTCTTTACTCTCTCTCATCATCTCCATATCTACCTTATCTTTCATGTTTTCTAGTTCCTTGTCTTTCTATGCTGCATTCTGCTTCCTTCAGAATTCAAATTTAGTTTTCTATTCTCTCTTCTGCTGTAGAACTCGTCTATGGAGTTTTAAAACTCAACATTTATTTATTTTTCAACTCTTAAAGTTCTATAACGCCCTTTGACAAATATGTCAGATCATTTCTAGAGTCTCCTGCTTGATTTTGTTATTCCATTTTATGTCGTTCCATTTTTTATACACAGTTATTTTATATCTTGAAGTTGGTAAATGTAATATTGGAGGTTTTAGTGTTTAAATCTATTGTTCTATTTTTAATTTGCTCATGATTTGATGACTCTTAGCGACTATGGCATGTATTCCTTATTTGTTTGATGATCTTTGATCATGAGCTCATTTTTGTCTGATTTTAATGTGTACAGAATGTAAGGCTTTAGTTTAGATTCTTTCATCCAGGGAAGAATGTCACTGGTTTCTGCTCACAGTCATGTGAGGTGACACCAAGCTAAGTGACTTTTTTGTTTGACTCACAACTAATCTGTGAATCCCAGATTCATTCCCTCAAGTCACTGGTGACTCAAAGACAAATCCTTTAATTAGAGGATCGTACGGGCCTTAGACAACTGGGTGAATCCAAATTTGTCTAGTGCTTTCAATTTCCTTCTTCTTTCCTTTGAGATTTGGCTTACTTCATGTGAACTCAAGAATGCAATAACATTATATTTTATGGAAGATAGTGTTATGTGGAGGGAAACCCCTTAGAGGTATCTAGTCCTCCATACTCCTAGTATTTCATTCTCTTGGATACTCCTTTGGATTTCTTTCTTTTAATACAAATTCTTTCTTTAAGTTGAAAGGAAAATAAATTTTAAAATCAAACGTGTGACCTTGGGAGCATAGAAATAACTTACACGCTATTCAACAAAATAAGTTTATGATATAGAAAATTTTATAGACCAGTAATGTATGTATGGATTAGGTACATTTAACTGAAACTGAGAACCTCTATTTAGAACATATTTAATCAAATTTTAGGAGAATCATTGAGAGGCACACTCCAGGAACATTCTGTTTCCGTGAGGTGCACACACACTACACATATACCTGATGGTCATGTGACAAGCCATGGTATGGTCAACTTTAGTTCAACTTAGTTCAGATGTTATATGATCAATTAAACTTGAAGAAGGGAGAGTGTCCAGAATGTCCAGAAGCCCCATGTGTTCCCAATGTTAGAGCATTAAATACTGAGAACAAGGAAGATTGGGGCAGGTGTTGTAGAAACAAGTTGCAATGTCTAAAGAGCAGAGAACAGCATCCACATTAAACTTTTTGCAGATTGTGTGAGACTTCTGAAAATAAAGCACTCCTTTCTGAGGAAAAATGAAGAACGTTTGTGTGTCAGTTGGCGCCTCCAAATGCTGAGGTGGAGTTAGGAGTACAAGAAGATTATTGTGGCATAACACCTGTGAAGAATAAAAGGATTGGGTAGGGACAGCCCTCACACTGAGACACGGATTTTACTGCCTCTGAAATGAAAAAAAAGAGAAATGTTTGGCACAGGAGCTTCCAATCACAATGTGGATATGCTAGTCCTCCAGCACCACTCGAGACCTACTGAATCAGAATGTCTTGGGTGGGGTCCAGCAAACCTTCTGTGTTTTAACAAGCCCTCCAGATAATTCAGATCCATAATCAAGTTTGAGGATGACGAGTTTCAAAAAAAAACACCATACCCAAGAAGTAAACACTGAAAAAGTAAAACAATTGTCTAAGTACTTTGTGTTAATGTGATTTTTTAAAATGCAAAATACAAACTACTTTAAAGAATGTGCATAAAATTTAAAACCATCTTGAACCAAGAGCTTAATCTATACCTAGAGACAATGAATTTGAGGAAAAAGAAAAGAAGTAAAATACTAATTAATTTTTCATCCAACATTAAGGAGTCAATGAGGCAAGACTTCAGATTCTGGGTTCTTCTTATTTCTCAAATTAAAAATATTGTAAAATAGGGGCCAGCCTGGTGGCATAGTGGTTAAGTTTGCACACGCTGCTGGTGGCCTAGGGTTCGTGGGATCAGATCCCGGGTGCGGACTTATGCACTGCTCATCAAGCCATGCTGTGGTGGTGTCCCATGTAAAGTAGAGGAAGATGGGCATGGATGTTAACCCAGGGCCAATTTTCCTCAACAACAACAACAAAAAAAATATTTCTAAAATAAAATGTGAAAAAGATGTATATATCCAACATGGTGGAGAAAAGTTTAATAAGGAAAGTTACTTTAAATGGAGCAAAACTAGGAAAAAAGAAAAAAAGCAAAGTACGAAATTTAAAAGTAGAACCACAGAGATAATGCTACATATATCCATTATAGAATACTGAAGTTACTTTAATCATTTTTTCAATATTGAATGTTACTCAACATTCCACGAAGACACAGGAAAATAACACTGACACAGATGCTGAAAGAAAGGGGATTGTCAGTGATATTCCATACATGTGCTCACAAATTAAAGGAACAACTTATATGAAACATTTATATATGAATGTGTATAATGGTACACATATCTGAAGGCAAAATATTTAGGGCATAAAAGGTGGGTAGCAGTCAAAAAGTATATGTTCAATCATATATTTAAAAAAAAGGATTTTAAAAATATGAAGTAAAGTGAACCTAACTACAACCATAGAAAGAGTATTCAACTAACTTCTAAGTCTTCGTCCAAAAACAGTCAATATAGGAATCGTACATATTTTTAAACTTGATCTATCATTAAATATTTTTGGATACACACATATACAGACACACATGTGCCTGCATATAAATCTCAAACTTCCTACTCCAAAGCAAAGAAAGCATATTATTATAATATTAGGTCCTATCCTCATCCAGCAAGCAATTTCTACATAGTAATCAATTCCTGAAGCCACCAGAAGAGAGATACATGGGCAACCACAGAAATTCTGACTCAGTAGCTCATCAGAGGATCAGGCAGATTTGAAGTCCAGTTCCTTAAACAACTTGCACGCAAAAATGTTCATTAACTGCCAACATATCTTAAACAAATCAGACAATTTATAAGCCACTAATCACTCTCATGAATAACTCTTTGGTCAAACAGGAAATCAAAACAATGATTAGAAAGGAGTAGCAAGGAGCCCTGGAGAGAGACGAGAGAGAAAGGAAGAAGAGAAGAAAACTGTCTGTTCTGAGAGAAAATATCTGAGCATTAAATATCTTGAATAGTAAATAAAAAGGAAAGCGAGTGAATTAAACTCTCAAAACAAGGAGAAGGGAGAAAGAAAACATAAAAAAATAATTTAGAAAAAGAGATAGAAGCAGAAATAAGAGTATAAAACAAATATAAAATAAGTCCAGAGGAAAAGTAATCAGTCACTCTGATTCTTTGGGAAGCTCAATAAAATAGACATCATTCAGACAAGTCTGATAAAGAAAAACTGTTTGGGGAAGACAAACATCAACAACATTAGGTGAGAAAATGGGACCAGGAGCGGAGTCAGAGAGAATGTTGTGCATCTGCACATGGAGATGCCTTTTGGGATCTCAATGATAAAGCTGCTTTTTAAATGAAACTGGAATTACTCAAACTGGCTCAAATAGAAAATTATACAAATGTTCTTTATGGTTTCAAGAGAGTTTTTAGGAAAGAAAATTCCAAATATATGGTGGGTTAGATGTGTTTACAGATGAATTGTTTCTAAAACTTAAGAATAGATGTTTACTGTACCGGGAAACTCTTCCAGAATATAGAATCAGAAAGTATATCTCTATTAATTATGAAGTTAACGTGAGCCTGTGACCAGCACCAAAAAGAAAATGTGAGCAAGGAATCATCTTAAACAGACTATTAGAAAATTAGATAATTTTTTAATATCCTCACTTTTAATGTCCTCACCTTTCTGCCAGGAAAAAAACACAATATGCTCATGAAGTATATAAAGCATTTGATAAAATTCAGGATCCACTTCTCTAAAACACATTCTTTTTGGAGGACACTTCCATAACATGTTTTTGTAAAAATAACTAACACCAGAAAAAAGCGCTCTCGAGCCCTTGTTAAAACAAAGACAATAAGTCACAACTACAGACGGGTGAGGGACAGGCACACAGGGTCACTCCCACCCAGGGGCTCCTCTGTACAGGCCGGGATTCTCCCCCCAACAGATCTGAAGGTAGAACACTATGCAGCGGCAGCTGAGGCAGGAGGAAGGGCAGAGATGGTGGAGTATGTTGGTGGAAAGTGCTGTCTCACTAAGCTTCTAGCCCTGAAAATTGAACACTGAAAGGAAGAAAACTGGAAAATATAAAAACACTGTTCTCTCCTTTGAAGGAAGCAAGAAAGTCAGTGGGAAGAGACAGAGATAATAATGGACAGTTCTGGGAAGGTGGGGATGCCGGGGAAAGACAGGACAGGTGATGCAGAGCGCCCTGGTCTATCCGTCCACAGATCCCATAGGCATCATTCATCATAATAATCAAGCAGAATATAAATAAAGATTCACTTACCTCTGCAAAGTGACATCATTTTTAGGCTTCTTGATCCCTCTGTGTAAGAAATAAGTATAAAGGGGTAAAACCCACAAATAACCACATCTCCATCCTTGTATGCACTGGGTTCCATTCTCAAAAAGCAGTCAGGATAAGCCAAAGGACACACAAATAGAGGAAACTGCAGCAACAGGAAGAAAATCAAAAGGAACTTCTTAGAAGCCTCTGCAAAGCCCTGCTTCTGCTTGAGGTGTGAGGCAGCAGAAGCAGAGGTGGAACATAAGGAGATATCTACACATGTCACCTATAGTAACACAGACACAAACGCACACATGTGTATATGTTGTTTTTGTGGACTGGAAAAGCAATTCTAATGCCCCTCGATGCCTTTCAGCAGTCTCTTCCTCTCCCCTGGTGAGATCCAGAGCCCTCTCTGCCCCGGGTCTCTACATCTGAAGTCCTGTGTCCAGGTGAAAAACACCAGTTGGAAAACATGTTTGAGGAACATCCTCTCCAGCCTTAGGCACTATGATTTCACCCGCGTCTCTGGATAACAAGGCTCCAGGGACCACCTCCTCTTGGGCAGATGGGGTCACAAGCCTTTGTCAACAAGCCATCCACATGAATGTCATTTGCGATGCTGCAAAATAACTGCATCAGAGGATGTGATATCAAGTGTAAGGTGAAAGATTCAGAAAGTATCCATGTCAGTCAGGGCTCAGCCAAGAACATTCCAGCATCTCTCCCTCCAAAGTCCAAGATAGGGAGGGACAGCTTCATACACCTAGGGCCCAGGGCAGCCACAGGACATTCCATGTGGGACGCATACAGGGCTGCACACCAATCATGAGTGCAGAAACACCATAAGCACATGAGTCCCTGCCTGGGGAAGCAACAGTCAGGCTGAATTCAGAAAATTCCAAATCCATAGCTCAAGATCAATGCAGAAATAAAGCTACATTTTTGATTCTTAAAAATCTTCCTCCTTTCCTCTTCCTCAGTTCTTTTAAACTTGTTAATCCCAGGGATCAATATGTTGTGATGATCCACTTCCACACCTTCAGCATTAGTTTCCTCCACTATTTATGCTGTTGTGAGAACATGGGACTATGTGGGAAATTCCTTTATTTTTCATCGTAAAGTGGAAGATACAAGCTGGAAAACACCTATGTTCCCATCACCCTAAACATCAATGACAAGGGCCACATCTATACATCTATCTGGCCCTGGAGCACAGTGCACTTTTATGGCAGGAAAATGATTCTTCTGTTTGATACTGTAATGTAGGGCACAAGATACATTTCCCAAAACCCACAGAATGTACAAGACAAAGAGTGAACCCTAACGTAAACTATAGTTCTCAGTTAATAATGTATCAATCTTCTACCTGAATTATAGCTAATATACCACGATAATGCAAGATGTTAATAATAATGGAAACTGTGCTTGTGTGCAGGGAGGAGGAAGTATATGGGGACTCTGTACTCTCATCTCAATTTTTCCATAAGTCTAAAACAGCTCCAAAAACATAATATCTATTAATTATTTTGTTAGCCAATCTGGTAGCTACTGGCCATATGTCATTATTGAGCATTTAAGGTATGGTTAGTCCAAATTGAGATATGTTATGAGTGTAAAATATGCATGGATTTAAAAAAAACTTTGTATGAAAAAAGTGAATAGAGAAGATCTCAATAATAACATTTATACTGATCATATATTGAGATCATAATACTTCTTGACATCCTGGGTTAAGTAAAATATATTCTTAAGATAAAAATATTAAAGTTACATGACTACTGAGTTGGGAATTGCAAAATGCATGCAATACTAACAGACATGAGACTCTGGCTGAGGCAAGGGCTTCCAGGTTTTGCAACCACCACATAAACTTATGGCTTCCCACACTGAAACCCACCTCCTCTGACTTGAGACAAGGCTACTGTTAATTTTTTGAGTTGGTCCCCGCAAAAGGTAGAAACATGTACAGAAACATGTATAGTGAACAGAAATGCTACTGCTTTTTATGTTGATTTTGTATCTTTTATTGAATTCATTGATTAGTTCTTACTTCTTTGGGAAAAAAGTCATGACATCATCTGCAAATTGAGACCATTTTAATTTTACTTTTCATATTCAGATGTCTTTTATTTTCTTTTTCTTCCCTGATTACTCTGGCTAGAACTTCCAGTAATATGTCGAATTGGAGTGGTGAGTGTGGGCCCCTGACAATCTGTAAGAACCTGTTTTAACCCCAAGTCCGCCTACTAGTCCATCTCAGGACAGAGTTTGACTTAATCAACCAAACAAAAATTCACAAGGGCTAGTCTCACCTCTCACCTTACCATACCAGGATTGGGCACTCAGACCCATTCAAACTACAGCTTAGTGGTCCCCAGGCCTTAAAGATCCCCTCCACAAAGTCCTTACATCAAGCCCATCACTCCAGTTTCCTGCCAACTGCTGGCATACACACATACTACATTAAGATGGTACCACTTGCCACACAACTCACACTGGTGGGAGCCATGTTCCACTTCCCACTTGCAAGCCTGTGTTCACCTTCTGGTGCTGATCTTGGTCCACTTCCAGTGCACGTCTTGGTTCAATTCCGGTGCAGCCGCAAGTGCTCCATTGAAGTCCTGACTCTGAACCAGCAGGAAGTCCAGCATCTAGTGCATCTGAAAGATGCTAGGACAACTGCTAACGTTTGAGATCCATGTTCACCCTACTTAGCCCCCTTTTCTGAACTCTGGCACACTTCTACCCTTAACCTCATGGTGACAAGTCAAGGGACTTTGTGGAGCCCCTCCAGGTTGGGCAACGGCTGGACCTGGGACTTTTGGGTCTCCGTAATGACCCAAAGCTAGATCCCTTGTAGGGTGGAGGAAGTGAGAATTTGGGGTCAGGGTTTCAATGTCTTTGAACAAGTCTAGCCTAATGCTATGTATCCCAATCGAATACATAGTGGGTTTTTTTGTTCTTTGTATGTGTAGATGTATTAGTTGTAGATGTATCATGTTGTCATGTCCTTTCTTGGCCCAGTCATGTTAAGTTTCCATTTAGATATTTAGGTACAAAGACATATTGCAACCCTCTCTTTGCATATTTGCAGACAAAATTGCCTTATGAAATATCTATTTACAAACCATAGATAAGTATTTCCATACATCCTCTTCCTCAGACAAAAATAACATTGTGTGCTTGGCCAAGTGGCGTAGTGGTTAAGTTCCCGTGTTATGCTTTGGTGGTCTGAGGTTCACTGGTTCGGATTCCCGGCACAGGCCTCTACACCAGCAGACACTTAATGCACCACTCCTCAAGCCATTCTTGAGGAGTGGTGCATCCTACAGGCAAAAATTAGAGGAGAATTGGCTCAGATGTTATCTCAGGGGCAATCTTCCTCCCTAAGTGATGATGTGGATAACAATGTTGATGGAGAAGTAGATAACTGAAAATTCACTCTGGTCTTTGTCAAGTGCGTCTGGGTAAAGGGCACCTTGGCATCATAGGACTATAAAACTGAAAAACACTTTTCAAGCTCTCCATAATACAGATGAAGAAAGTCTAAAGAGGTTAAACTATTTGACCAAGATTAATTCCTGGAACTAGAGTGAGATCCACTAATTCTCACTGGGTACATTGTCAAAACATGTCTAGCACTAAATAGCCAAGAGAGGGAAGTCTGTTGACTTCCAGGTAGAAATGGTTTTTGTTTTTGTTTTCTTCTTCACGTTTTTGTTTTCTCTCTCTTAGATGACTGCTTTGCCATGACAAAGAATTTATCTGGTGTTCATGCTGCACTTCAGAAGAGGAAAATGCTCCTGGCAAACATTATTGTGATTCAATGTGGCACCACAGAGACCAGTCATTTAAAAATGAGAATAGATAGAATAAGGTAAATAATATTAGAGAAGAAGAGAAAAATCTATTATTTTAGTGAGAAATAACTTATACAATTTATAACTTTTAAATACATTAGCTAGTGTGAAAAGATACTAGATAACCATATGAAAAATATGTTTATATGAGCCAGAAGTAGTTTAAACCTATAAGTAATTATTCTAGTCATAGGAGAAATGAAATATTTAAAATAATTGGATTTATGCAACAGGAAGCCATACGTAGTTATATAATTGAAAAGTTATGTGGGATAAATGAAGAAGATTATAAAGATACACCAAAGGACCTAGAAGCTCTGAAGAAATGGAGAGATATACTACAATCATGAATGAAAAGAATATGCATTTTCCAAGCATCATTCAGATTCACTGTATTTAAAATCAACTTTTAAAATGATACAGTAATTGTTTTATAGACAATAAGATATCCCTTTTCAAAATAAAACATTGGACCATCGACTAACATTATTCACAGGGAAATCACTCCAAATGGATTATAAGGCTAAAATTAAAAGTAGAAATGCTCAGTGCATAACAGTGGTGGATGACAATACAGAAGATTATCCATGATCATAAAATTAGTAAAGTTATTCTTAATATATATTCTTAAAGATGTGTTGTTGAAAAGAGGGATGAGGAATATACAATGGACGATGTTATGGTGTCAAATTTTCTTTTAGAAACTGAATCTTGAGAGGAATATTTTAGTCTACAATATTGGATAAAGAAATAGAAATCTGTGGTAATTAAACCTATAATGAAAGAACAAATTTCAATAACAGTATCATGTATCAGTTAGCTTTTGCAGTATAACCATCCTAAAATTTGGTGACTTAAAGGAAGAATGACTTATTTTTCTCAAGATTCTGTGGGTTAGCTGGGCAAATCTTTGATCTGGGCCTATTAATGGTTCAGCTGGGATTGGATGGTCTACGATGGCCTTACTCACATATCTGATTGTTGACTTGAAGTCACCTGGAGTGATAGAAATGTGCAGTATGTCACTTACATATTGATGGTCACAGGTTTCCCAAGCGCAGCCAGAGAAAGAGAAGTACCAGAGAAGGTGTTTTTCAAGCCTTTGGTTATGTCATTTACTAATGTCAAATTCACCAAAGCAAGTTACAAGGCCAAGTCCACACAGAGTCAAAGTGGGATGGTACTAACAAAACACACAGATGGAGGGAGAGGACTGATGTGTGGCCATTTTTGCAAGCTACCACAGATAATTTTAGAGGAAAATTAATCTGAGGTAATATCCATCTTTGTGTATTTGTGCATTTGAATGCCCGAGGATCATTGGACAAAGCCAAAGAAATGTAAAGCAATAAATTAATTGGAGATGTAAGGTAAATTTAGTTGGCACTTAAAGTCTGCTTGCAAAAATTTGGTAGTTTATTTTTCAGGTGTATGCAAATTATGGTAAAAAAAATACATGTTGATTATTTTCGCCTAAAGCATTTGTATGCCTTAACACTCTTGATGTGTTTCTCTCTGGCCTTAGGAAGATAATGCAGCACTTGGGGGCAAAGATGCAGTCTAATAGCCCCACCCTGGGGGCAAAGATGGAGAGACTCCCCACGGCCGGCATGACCTTGACCTTGGTGCTGTGGCAGATGGAGAGGAAGGTGACCCAGACACTGCAGAACACCAGCATGCTGAACGTCAGGAACTTGGCATCATGAAAAATGTCAAGCAGGTTCTGGACCAGGAAAGCAACAGCGAAGCTGCCCAGGGCCAAGGATCCCAGGTGTCCCAGGACACAGTAGAAGGCAGTGACTGAGCCCTTGTTGTACACGATGAAGATGTGGCCGTGTTCAGAGTGTGCATCTGTGTCAATGAAGGAAGGAGAGGTTCCCAGACAGATCCCACAGAGACTCAGCTGGATAAAGGAGCAGATGGGAATGATGAAGTTAGGTGCCCCTGACACCAACCACTGCCACATCCTTCTCCCTGGTGCAGTGACCTTGAAGGCCACAACCACAGTAATAGTTTTGGCCAAGACAGTGGAAAGAGCCACAGTAAAAACAACTCTAAATGTGATTTGTTGAATAATTAGGTAGTTGCTTTGGGTCAGCCAAAGAAGAGTAAGGAGCAGAAGGAGCAGAGGGTGAAGGAGATGAGCAGGATGTAGCTGAGAGTCCAATTGTTGGCCTTGATTATGGGAGTGTCCAAGTGCTTCACAAAGACCCCAGCGACCACTGTTGTGACAACAGAGAAGAAAGGAGCTCTGCAAGCCAGAGTCTTCCCTAAAGAATCTTCAAATGCCAGAAATGTCACAACTCTCATCAGACAGCGATTTCTCTCATTGTTTGCATACTGGTTTCCTGGACGCCCTATACATTGATCTCTATTTGAAAAGGAAAGGAAAGTCTTGGTGTTTCAGTCAGCCACTCTTCCACATTCCCAAGACCAAAAAACAGTCTCATTGGCACCATAGGGCCCACAGCCCACACCTTATTTGGTTGTGAGACACAAACTTGCATAGACTTACGTTAATAATATTCACATTAAACAGTCCCCTCCTATGTCAGAATTCTTTTAGCTTCAAGTAAGTGATAATCCATCTCTAAAAGTTCCAAGTTTGGGTCTTGTTTTAGTTGGATGTTCCCATAAACTTGAGGGATTAAGGGCGAATATTTTAGGTGGTGGGGATTTTGCAACACACCAGTGAGGTACTGGGAAATTGAGGCAGGAAAAGGAAGGCAGGGCATCAGGGACATCAAGTGCTTTACCACTGTGCTCACCTAGAGCTCAATCGCACTGGGGAGCTCTGTGAGCCAAGAAGAACACATGGGACCAAGTCATCTCAGCTGAGGGTGAAGCAGCTGCAGTGCCTATGCAGCCATGCCCATCAGCCATCATTCAAGGGCTGCGCCCGGGCTATGAATTTGTATTTCACAAACTTTTACTGTAAAGGGACAGAGAGCAAATATTTTAGGCTTTGTGGGCCATAGGGTCTCTGCCACAACTACTCAACTCTGACCTTGGAGCATGAAGCACCTATTCTTATTGTTGAAAGTGGTCATTCTTTTCTCGTCCCTATTTCTACAAATGATATTAGAACTATGCAATTACCGTAATTACAGCTTTTCTTTTTGAATCACTTTTCTATATAAATCCTGTTTCTCGATTTTTCTAACTTGATTTTTGTTTCGTAAAAAAGGTAGTAAAATTCTTAACTTTCAAAGTAAATTCCTTTGATAAAGTGGTTTGAACTGCTTTAAAGCTAAAAATTATTTAGGAAAGGATACAGACTTTTGTAATATTCAGACATTCCATTTGGGAAATTTAATGGCGCTAAATTTATTCATTTTCTTTTGCATTTCTCAAACACATTTTTAGCCAAAATTAAAACTATGCTTTGCATAACATACAGTAACTACCTACTTAGTATCCTTCCTCCATTTTACCTAGCTATTATAACCACAATTTTGAGTGAACTAAGCCGATTGTGACAGATCTAAGCTAATTTTTGCCAGAGTGTGCTCCACCTCACTTGTGGGTTATGCGCCATGGACATAAATCAATGACAATCTGATTGTATGGTCTCTTTCTTGCACTAAATAAAACGTGCATCAAATAGGATGCTATAGCTGACTCTTCCTCGTTCTTTCCCATGTGGATGCTGTGCAGTGGCAGACACTTGTAAAAATAAAATCCAACACACTAAGCATATTCAAGCAAAAGTTATATGGAGACTGAGTCTTTGTTATCAAAATGTTGATAGAAAAAAAAGCCCTTTGCATCTGTCTATTTCTGAAATTCTTGTAACATAAATAACAAATGTCATGACTTAAGACCACTATGAGGTTCTCTATCACTTTCAGTTGAACACAGTCTAACTAATGTACTTTGTGCATTAGATTTTTATGTTTTTGTGAGTGAGAATGAGATTTTAATACTGCATTATCAAACACTTTACTATTGATATGTAGGAAAATCATTACTATTGATACATTATTTTTATCTTTTATTTATTTATTTATTCATTCATTCATTCATTCATTCATTTATCTTTTGATTGAGGAAGATTAGCACTGAGCTAACATCTGTGCCAGTCTTCCCCTATTTTGTATGTGAGTTGCCACCACAGCATGGCTGATATGTGGTGTAGGTCTATGCCTGGGATTTGAACCCATGAACCCAGGCCACCAAATTGGAGCATGTTGAATTTTAACCACTACCCTACAGGGCCGGCCTGCTACATTATTTTAGATCCCATTAATTGATTAGATATTTTTGCATTGTAATTTAAAATATTTTTTGCATTATGTAAGTAAACACGGAAGCAGATTCCACTGGTTGCCTATTCATGACCCATCTGTCCCCTTCCTACCAGCAGCTCAGTTGTGCTTTGACATTCAACTTCTTCCATGAGGCCGTGTGATTGAGGGGAGGTTGACAGCTTTAAATCAATTATAGTTGGCCCCACATGGAGGATGTGTTTTTGAGTGGCACTTAGAGTCAAGAGGACTAGATGCCCACTCTTCTTGTCTTTTTGTTCGCTTGCTATGGTCTAATACTTTAAACAGCCATGCCTTTGAGACCATAAGGAGCCCAGCCTGTAGATTAAGCTGAGAACCAAAGATGATAGAGCAAAATATGAGAATATCATGTGTGCTTGATTATATTTTTGAGCTGCTGAATTCTCTAATCCTGGAGTCATTATATCTCTGGCCTTTTTTTTAAAATTGTTTCACTTTTTTTATAAAAAGTGATATTTATGACAATATTCATCAACTAAACAGCAAATGGAATGAAACATATTTCCTTCTCCATCTTTATAATGCAACAACTGTGCTTTTATTTTTTCTGGCACAAATAATCTTTGTAGTAAATTACTCTGGTCTTTTTTATGGGATATAATATATGTTTGTTAAAAAGCACATTTAGTTTGTTTTCTTTTTAATTTACAACCAGATGCATTCTAACAACAAACAATTTGTAAACATGCTTTCTCCTCCAGCCCGTTATTTATTTCTGTAATATGTTATTTCATGCATTATTTTACTGGACAGAACATTTAGCAATGTAAAGAGATAACTTTGGTAATAAGTATCTGTGAGTTGTTTGCTGTTTTGTTTGGTAAGACTGGAATATTGTACTTTAAAGATGATGGGCTTTTTTTTTTTTCATTATGTGCCTATTCTGTCTTTTATCTTCTCATTCCAGCCATATTAGTCCTATTCCAAATGTCTGAATATGCCAAATAAAAACATTTTCAAAACACTTTATTGAGGTGTGACTGACATACAAAAAGCTGTACATACTTAATGTGTACAACTTAATGTGTTTGGAGATAATATACACCCGTGAAACCATCACTACAATCAAGTCCTTAACCTATTCATCACCTCCAAATATTTCCTCCTGTCTTCTTTATTTTTTTAATTTAACTTCCTTTTTTAAAATACTTTTTTTCTTTTGAGGTAGGAACACAACATAAATCTACCGTCTTACTAAATTTTTAAGTCTACAATACAATATTGTTAGCTATAGGCCCATGTTGGACAGTAGGTCTCTAGAAATTATTCATCTTGCATAACTTTGGTTGTTCAAAGTTCTATTGCCAAAAATCCCTCTTCAACTTGAACTGAAAAATCCCACCATGGGGGGTGGATACGGTTTATACCATATAAGTAAAGGAAAATGAAGAGAGATAAGATAAAGGGAAAACAAGATAAATGGAAAGGTTTTCTTCTTATTAATGTTTCTGGCCAACAACTTTTGGAGCACACTGCTTGCTGATGTCCTTTCTAGCCAGTCTTATCCTTCAGCCGGCTTCTATAGACTTCTCTGTGCAGACAATGCCAAGTATGTAGGGAGCCAGGAGGTGAACAAAAGAGTCACAAGAATCTGCAGCCCATCTGCAGCTCACTGGTGGGGAGGGGCACTGAGGCGTCACCTTGGCCTTTCTTTCCAAGTTCACATAAAGGAGGGTCGGTTCCTTCCTCAATATATGAAGGCGGAGATAAACCTCTTTCACAGAATGGATTATGGATAAATTAATGTGAGAGCCATGAAAAAGGCAGAGGAGATAGCACTATGATCTGAAGTAACTGGACATGTGAATTAGTAACCAATATAAAGAAGAGCTGAAGACAAGAAAAAGGGCTAAAATGCAGTTCTCAATTTTCTAAGATGGAAATGCAAGTCTTTCTTCTTCAAAAAGAAAAAAGTCATTGAACACTTTCCTTTAAAATAAAATTGAAAGGGGCCACATATTGCAAATAATGGTTTTAACCATGACGTCAGTACACAATAATGTGTAGCAATCAGCTGTTAAGTGCACTGCAAATTGTTCATTCCTTAACAGTTATGTTATCAAAGTTTGCAATTGATATATATATTTTAGTAAATTGTAGACTGTGTGCAAATTTGTCACCATATTATTGACAATGTTACTCTTACAAATGAAAGCCTGACTAGGAGCGAGAGGGTGGTGTGACCCCAGATTGCCAGAGTCACAGCAAGAAAAGTCAAGAAACTGCCATCAGGTCATTTGGACAAAAGAATGCTATATGGCTCCTGGGTTTATAACAGATTAATTGGAGAAAAACAAGTCACTACAGTAAATTATTGTCTACTTACCTCAGTCACCCTCTCCAAGAACACATATTTTAAAATGAGACGTTATTATATTTAAAATTACCAGTTCTGGCATTTTAGAAACTACATCAAATAATGATGTAAAAACTAGGTTACGAACATCCTGGTATCAATACCAACTACCATCTTTTACCAAAATAAAACTCTAATTATCACCAATTCATTTGCAATCTAGTCCTCCTCCAATATACAAAATCAACAACTTCAAATGTTTCATAACTCTTTTTAACTTTCCCTAAAATTTTAGAAGATAATATAAATATATCTCTTGGAAAAGTTGAGAAAGATAGAGACACAAGATGAAAATATTACCTTAATAAATGATGTAAAACACAAGATATGAACAACTGTTAAAAGAATTCTCTATGAAATTGATAATTCTACTATCTGTACACCTGCTTATTACCTATCAGTAATTTGATACATAAACAAATAGAATAGTGTATTTAATGGGATCAATTCTTTCAGTTGTGTGCTTTTCCTTTTAAAACTACATCTGCTTTTATGTGCTGGCTTTATTTTCAGGTGGTATCACATTAGAACACCCTCATCTCTGAAGATTTTTGCAACAAGGAACTCTACCTTGGCCCTTGATCAACTGTACTCTGTGTTATGATAAAATCAGAGCCCTACACGGAACAATGTTTCCTAAATCCTATATCCCGTGCGTTGTTCATGTCAGGGAGTAGATGCCACCAAGTAAACACTAAACAGTGTTTCAATAACATGGGATATTAAAAGGAGTACGTGCAGGGTTGGGTGCGGGACCCCATTCAGTGCCTCAGTGCCAAGAAGAAAGAGGTAAATACATCCCTCCAGAGACTGGGATAAAAATAGGAGGTTATGAGTCCGAGGCTCCCTCTGCAGGCCATTAAGCAGGAACCTGGAATAAAACTGTTGACACCATGGATCATGGTTGGTTTTACAGGGAACTCACGAGGAAGTGAAGGACATGAAATAATGATAATTATAATAACAGCAGCAAACTCTTCTACTGAACCAGGCACTACACTCTGAATGTTAATTCTGTGCTTGAAGATACATTAACACACATAATCCTCAAAATATCCCGACGTAGTAGATGTTGGTCTTTTCACAATTATATAGATGAAGAGACTGGGTACAGTGGCTAGAAAACTCATCCAGGTTACACAGCTCATAAATGACAGAGCCCAAGCTCAATGCTGTTATGTTATGCTCTTTTACTACAACCCCAAGTTAAGTCTCTAACGACTATCTCCACTGGCAACTGCCAAGACCTTAGTAGTCCCTCCATGCAGGTAGGCATGGGCATGGCAGGGACCCGGCTGAGGGAGGCTAAAACACCCGAAGTGTGGCACAGCAGTTGTCAAGTGGCTTCCTCCTCTGACGGGGGTGAGAACACACCCAAAAAAAGTTGGCGGCAGACACCAAGGCTCTTTCCTTCGGAGTTGGTCCACCATGAAATAGGCCTGGAGCAAGAGGATGAGCGAATAGGCCAGCCTCTTTTGAAAAAATCAGGTGATCTGTGCCAGCCTTCCTGTCACCCTGGGCGTGCCATATACGCCCTCAGGCAGAGGGCCTCACGCCTGCCCTCCATGGCGGATTTTTCGCTGGACCATGGTCTGGGCACTAGGATGGCCAGGCCTTCCCGACTCCAGAGAGGAGGCAGGGACCTGTCACGGGAAGGACTAGCCCAGTATGGCCGTGGCTCCTTAGCCCTGGGGTGCCATATGCCGGTCACGGCTCTTCAGACGCCACAGAGCCTTTCCTACACCTGGCCTGGCTGAGTCGCAAAGTGAAGACATGGAGTGAGGCCACGACTTTGTCTTTTCAGGAAGAAATGAGACCCGGGATGAAGCAGCTGGCCCAGGCAGAGCCTTGAGATTGAAGTCCAGTATGCCTGTGGCCATCAGGACGAGAACAATGTTTCCAAGGAAGGGAAGCGGCCTTCAAGCTGAGTGGGAGTGGGGGAGGGGAGGGAGACAACAACTGAAGCCAAGTCCAGAAGGGCGGCGATGGAACAGCTGCAGCTGGGTGGCGCCAGCCTGTCAGAGTCTGGCGGGAGGGCGGAGACTTCACTGAGGACCCCGAGGCAAGCCCTAGGCCCTGGTGGTCGCACATGTGCCCTTGGCCTGTGTGGGGGTGTGGGGGGTTGAACCCAAGCCCACAGGGCTCCTGGAGAGGTCAGAGAAAGAAGAGTCCATGGGAGAAGTAAGTGAGGTGGGCAGGGCAAACGCCTTACACTCCTCAGGTCTCTGAGGGAGAGAGAGAGAGACAGAGAGACAGAGAGGGAGAGAGATAGAGACCCCTAACCTCTGAGTTGCTGCCTCCACTGCTGGCTGGTGTCAACTCACATGCCATCCCACTTCCACCCACCACCCCCACGCCCACCCCGGGGCCAGCCCCACCAAAGAGAGGCTGGTTCCTGGTCACCTCCATGCCGGCCCTTCTGGACCTGACCCCAGTGCAGGGGAAATGGTTCAGACAAGCCTTTATATGTCCATCTGCATGACAATAGACTTCTTCCCCTCTCCCATCCCCCAGGCCCACCCAAGACATACACCTTTGTCATTAGCTCAGGAGAGGATGCAAGATGAGAATCTCTGCCCTGTGTGGAGAAAATCAGTTTCCCGGGTTTCTCCCATAGAGACATGTTCTTCAGCTGGGTCTGATTTTCTCCAGCCAACTTGTTTTGTTAAGGATTTGGCCAGACATCAGAACCCGAAGGGAAACGGCGGAGAGGGATTCTCTCTCTGCCCCAACAGCCCCGAGCTGGGTCGGTCCCTCAGACCTGACCAGGGGCAGCCCATGCCCTGGCACCCTCTCCCAGGGCATCCAAGGGCAGGCTCGGCGCCAGCCCCACCCCACTCACCACTGCCACGACCATCGTCCTCCCTCGGGAGGCCTGGGCAGGACAGGGACCCGGGTGTGGGAGGCCTCCAGATCTCAGGTCTGGCACACCGCTTGCCAGACTGCTTCCTCCTCTGACGGGGGACCAGCACAAGCCCCAGGAGACTTGGCAGCCGTCCGCAGGGCTGTGTCATCCGGAACTCGTCCCTTGGAAGGGGCCTGGCCCAGGTGCCAGGTTCGGCTGGTTGGCCAGCCTCCTTTGGAGAAAGCAGGCAAGCCGAGCCAGGCTTGCAGTGGCCCTGCGCGTGACACCTGCGACCTCAGGCAGAGGGCCTCATGCATGTCCTCCATGGCGGATTTCTACCCGGAGCAATGGCCTGGGTACTAAGAAGGCCAGGCCTTCCTGACTCCAGGGAGGAGGCTGAGACCTGTGGCCAGAAGGGCTTGCCCAGTTTGGCCCTGGCTCCCTAGCCCTGTGGTGCCATCTGCCTGTCTCGGCACTTCTGACTCCACAGAGTCTTTCCTACACCTGGCCTGGCTGCAGACGCAAAGTGCAGGCGTGGGGTGAGGCCATGGCTTTGTCTTTCCAGGAAGAAATGAGCCCCTGGACGAAGCAGCTGGCCCAGGCAGAGCCTTGAGCTTGAAGCCCAGTACCCCTGTGGCCATCAGGGCCAGAGCAATGCTTCCAAGGGAAGCGGCCTTCAAGCTGAGTGGGAGTGGGGGAGGGGAGGGAGACACCAGCTGAAGCCAAGTCCTGAAGGGCGGCGATGGAACAGCTGCAGCTTGGTGGCGCCAGCCAGTCAGAACTTGGCGGGAAGCTGGGTCCTTCACTGAGGACCCCCGAGGCCAGCCCTAGGCCCTGGCCGTCACGCGTGCGCCCTTGGCATGTGCGGGGGTGTGGGGGGTTGAACCCAAGCCCACAGGGCTCCCGGAGTGGTCAGAGAATAAACGGCCCATGGGAGAGGTAGGCGAGGTGGGCAGGGCGCAGCACCTTACTCTTCTCAGGTCCCCGAGGGGGAGAGAGGGAGACAGACAGAGAGAGACAGAGAGAGGGAGAGAGAGATAAACCCCTGGCCTCTGAGTTGCTGACTCCACCGCTGGCTGGTGCCAACTCACACGTCATCCCACTTCCACCCACCGCCCTCACGCCCGCCCCGGGGCCAGCCACACTGCAGAGAGGCCAGTTCCTGGTCACCTCCATACTGGCCCTTCCGGACCTGACTCCAGTGCAGGGGAAATGGTTCAGACAAGCCTTTACATGTCCCTTGGCATGACAATCATCTTCCTCCCCTCTCCCTTCCCATAGGCCCACCCACGACATCCACCTTTGTCATTAGCTCAGGAGAGTATGCTAGACAAGAATCTCTGCCACTGTGTGGAGAGACTCAGTTTCCCGTGTTTCTTCCATGGACACATGTTCTTCAGCTGGGTCTGATTTTCTCCAGACAACCTGTCTTGTTAAGGATTTGGCCAGCCCTAAGATCCTGTAGGGAAAGGGCGGAGGTGGATTATCTCTCTGCCCCCAACTGCCCCGAGCTGAGTCGGTCCCTCAGACCTGGCCAGGGGCAGCCCATCTCCAGGCGCCCTCTCCCTAGTCATCCCGGGACAGGCTAGACGGCAGCCTCACCCCACTCGCCACTGCCACGACCATCGTCCTCCCTCAGGAGGCCTGGGCAGGACGGGGACCCGGGTCTGGGAGGCCGCCTGATGTCACCTCTGGCACACCAGTTTCCTGGCTGCTTCCTCCTCTGACGGGGCCCAGCACAACCCCCAGGAGACTTAATGGCCGTCCCCAGGGCTATATCCTCAAGAACTTGTCCCCTTGGAAGTGGCCTGGCCCTGGTAGCATGTTCGGCTGGTTGTCCAGCCTCTTTTGGAGAAAGTAGGCGACCCAAGCCAGCCATCCTCTCGCCCTCTGCCTGGCAACTTTGCACTCAGACATAAGGCCTCACTCGTGCCCTTCATCATGCTTTTCTCCCCAGATCCATTTCCTGGGGTACTCTTAGTCTTACGTTACTGTTATGTTTGGTTTCCGTTTACTGTCAGTTTTAGGGTTAGGTTTCGTTTTTGAGTTAGTGTTAGGTTTATATTTAGGTATATGTTTCTGGTTAGGGTTAGGTTTATGGTTCTGGTTAGGGATAGGGTTATGATTCGTTTTAGTAGTATGTTGGAGTTTAGGTTAGTGTTAGGGTTGAGGTTAGGGTTATCGTTGGTTGCCAGGTTTAGGTTAGATTTCAGGTTAGGGTTAGGGTTCAGTTAGCATAGCATTATCATCTGGTTAGTGTAAGGGTTAGGGTTTCTGTTAGTGTTGGGGTTAGGGTTATGGTTAGCCTTAGGGTTATGGTTCTGGTTAGTGTTAGGGTTTGGGTTTGGTACAGGTTTGTTTTACGTGTAGGGTTAGTGTTAGAGTTTAGGGTTATGCTTAGGGTTAGGGTCAGTGGTCAGGTTCAGTTTAGCATTAGGGTTAGTCTTAGGGTTCGAGTTAGATTTAGGGTTAGGGTTTGGTGTAGTGTTAGTGTTAGTTTTCTGGTTAATGTCAGGGTCAGGGCTTGGTTTTGATATCAGTTTAGACTTAAGGTTGTGGTTGGGTTAGTCTTCAGGTTAGTGTAAGGGTTCGGGTTCGGGTTAGGGTTCTTGTTAGGGTTAGGATTCAGGTTAGTGTTCGCGTTAGTGTTAGGCTTTGGGTTAGGCTGAGGTTAGGGTTAGTATTCGGATTAGGGTTATTATTAGGTTTCAGGTTCGAAAAAGTCTTAGCTTTAGCGTTAGGTTTCTTGTTAGGGTTAGGGTTAGGGCTAGGGTTAGGGTTAGGCTTTGGGTTGGGTTCGGGTTAGGGTTGGGGTTAGGTTTAAGTTTTGGTTTCCGATTAGGGTTATGGTTAGGGTTAGGGTTCGATTTAGGTCTAGGGTTAGGGTTAGGGTTAGGGTTAGCGTTGGGTTTGGATTAGGGTTAGGGTTAGCATTAGGGTTAGAATTATGTTTAGAGTTCAGGTTAAGGTTAGGGTTAGCAGTAGGGTTCAGGTTAGGGTAATGTTTAGTTTTAGTGTTAGGGCTGGTGTTCGAGTTAGGGTTAGGCTTAGGGTTCAGTTTCGTGTTCTGGTTAGGCTTAGGGTTAGAGTCGGGCTAAGATTAGGTTTAGGGTTAGGGTTACAGTTCGGGCTAGGATTGCTGATAAGGTTATGGTTAATTTTCATGTTAAGTTTAGGTTTAGGTTTAAGGTCAGGGTTGTTTTCGGGTTAGGGTTACGGCTAGGGTTCGAGTTCATTTTCCAGTTAGGGTTAGGGTTATGTTTTGCTTTGTTGGGACAGTTAGGATTAGGGTTACTGTTAGGGTTAAGTTAAGGTTTAGGGTGAGGTTAGTGTTTGGATTAGGGTTATGGTTAGTGTTTGGTGTCAGTATCAGGTTAGGTTTATTGTTAGGGTTCGGGTTAGCGTTTGAGTTAGGGTTAGGGTTTGGATTCTGGTTCGGGTTCGGGTTAGGGTTAGTGTTCACCTTAGGGTTAGGGTTAGTTTTAGGGGTAGTGTTGGGTTCTGGGTCGGTTTAGGGCTAGATTTCTGTTTAGGTTAGCGTTCCGATTCGTGTTCATGTTAAGTTTAGGATTAGGGTTATTGTGAGGTTAGGCTTAGCTTTGTTTTGAGGTTTGCCTTTGGATTAGGGTAAGGTTTAGGTTTCGGGTCGGGATAAGTTTAGGTTTAGGTTTAGTGTCGGATTAAGCTTCAGGTTAGGGTTAAATTTGGGGCCCGATTTAGGGTTTGGGTTAGGGTTTGGCTTATGCTTAGGGCAAGGTTTAAGGTTAGGGTTGGGTTGGATTAGGTTTACTGTTAGGGTTCATGTTAGGGTTAGAGTTATGTTTAGTCTTAGAGTTAGTGCTCAGATTAGGGCGGGTTAGGTTTCAGGTGCGGGTTAGGGTTAGGATTAGTGGTAGGGTTCAGGTTAGTGTTAGGACTAGGGTTAGGGTTAGGGGTAGGGTTAGGGTGAGAGTTAGAGCCTGCACTGGGTTATGTTTAGGGCTAGTGATAGGTTTAGTGTTATGGTTATTCTTAGAGTTAGATGATGTGGTTTGTGTTTCTGTTAAGGTTAGGTTTAGCAGTAGGGGTAGGATTAGGAATAGGGTTAGTGTTTGTGTTAGGACTGGTTTAGGGCTACAGCAAGGGCTAGGGATAAGATTAGGGTTGGATTACATGTAGGGTTAGGGTGAGAGTTAGGAGTAGGTGTAGTGACAGGGTTAGTGTTATGGCAAGAGTTATCGTTAGGGCTGGGCTTAGGGCTAAGTTTAGTTATTACATTTAGGGTTAGGTTTCTTTTTAGGTTTATCACTAGATTTATTTTTATGGTTTGGGACGGGGCGGGTTTTGAGTTTAGAGCTAGGTGTATGATTAGGGTTAGGTCTGACGTTAGTGTCCTGTGTGCCTTAGGGTGGGACAATGGAAAGTGTAGGATTAGGCGTAGGGTTTTGGTTTGGGTTAAGACTAGGGTTAGAGTTACGGTTATGTTAGCGTTAGGGTTACTGTTAGGGCTAGGGCTAGGACTAGGTTTTAAGTTGGGGTTAGAGTTGGCTTAGGGTTACAGTTACAGCGAGTCGTAGGGGTAGGCATATTATTAGGGTTAGGGCTAGGGGGAGTTTTAGGGCTTGGGGTAGGTTTAGGGTTAGAGCTAAAGTTGGGTTAGGGTTCATGATACAAACCCCAACCCCAGCCCTAAAACTAATGTTAACATTAATCCGAACATTAAGCCTAATTTTCATCATAGCCCTAAACCTAACCCTAACCCTAACCACAGCCCTAGACATAATCTTATACCTAACCCTAACCCTAAGTCTAAACCTACAATTACCCCTACACTAAACCTAAACCACTAACCCTATACCTGACACTTAGCGCAACACAACACCAACCCAAGCACTAACAGTAACAATAACAGTAATTCAAGAATTAGCACTAAGCCTAAGCCTAGCCCTATCCCTAACACCAACCTTAGTCCTAGACTTAACACTAACCCTGGCACTAGACCTAGCCCTAAACTTAACCCTAACTGTAACCCTAACCCTAACCCTTGCCCTAGATCTAAACCTAACCCAACCTACAGCTGAAACTAATCCTAGCCCTAGCCCTAAAACCCAGACCTTACACTAGCCATAACCCTAACTCTATGTCTAAACCTAGCTCTTGCCCAAACCTTAACCCTAACCCTAACACTATGCTAACTCTAGTACACTAACTTTAAACACTAAGGCTAACACTATACTTAACTCTAATCCTAACAATAACCCTAACACTAATACAACCCTAGCCCTAACCCGAACCCTAATCATAACCCTTACCCTAAACCTAAATCTACTTCTAACAATAACACTAACACTAACCTTGACCCAAGTCTTGAACTAACCCTAGCCGTAAACCCAGCCCCAACCCTAACCCTAATCATTGTCCTCACCTGACCCCTACACTATCCCTAGACTTAACACTAACCCTAATGTTATCCATAATCCTAACACAAGCCCTAGCCCTAGACCTAACTCTAACTGTAACCCTAACCCTAAAACTGGGCCTAAAACTTAGCCCAACCCCGAACACTAACACTAAATGCAGCCCTAGGCTTAGTCCTGAATCTGACATTAAACCTAACAGTAAAACTGAACCTAACCCTAGTCTAAGCAATAGACCAAGCCCTAGCCATAAACTTTTAACCCTAGACCTAACTCTAGCCCTGGCCCTAATGTTAACCTTAATGCAATTCCCACAGCTAACCGTATCACTACCCCTAACCTTAATGGTAACCCTACCTCTATCCCTAAAACACTCTTTACCCAGACCCTAAGACTTAAGGTAACACGAACCCTAACACTAACCCAACCCTAAACCCAAACTTAACCGTAACCCTAACCCTAACCTTAAGCCTAACAATAACCCAATCCCTAGTGATAACACTAACACTAATCTTAAGAATAATCATAACTCTAAACCTACCGCTACACCTAACCCTAACCCTATGCCTAACTGTAACCATAACCCTAAATCTTAGATAACCCCTACCCCTAAGTCTAACCCTAACTCTAACTCTAATGCTAACCCTAACCGTAACCCTATACCTACCCATAATACTACCCTGAACACTAACATTAACTCTTTAACCCAACCACAAACCTAACCCCAACACTAATCCTAGCATTAAACCTAACCCAAACCCTTGCCCTAAACCTAGCACTAACCCTAACCCTAACCCTAAAACCAGCCCTAGACCCAGCCTTAACCCTAACCCTAAACCTAAGACAAAGCCAAACACTAACCCTAATTGTACCCCAGACCTACCCCTAACCGTAAACCTACCCTTAACCCTAACTGTGACTCTAGACCCTAATGCCAACTCTAACAGTAGCAGTAAACCTAAATCTAACCCTAACCTTAAAATTAACCCTAACCCAATCCCTACAACAACCACTGGCCTTAACCCGAACACTAACCCTAAACCTATCCCTACACCTACTCCTCCCCTAATCATAACCCTAACCGAAACCCTAGCCCCTCCATAACCATAGGCCAAACTCGAATGCAAGCCTAACCCCAACCCTACCACTAACCATAAAACTAAACCTAACCCTAACCCAAACTTAACTTCAACTCCATCCCTAATAATAACACTATTCCTAACACTAGCCATAATCCTAACCTTAGCCTTAGCCCTAACCCTAAACCTAACCCTAACCCTAAACCTAACCTTAAGCCAAGCCTAACACTAACCCTAACCCCAGTTCTAGCACTAACACAAACCTTAAACCTAAGCCTAACTCTACCCCTACACCTACACACATCCCCTAATCCTAATCCAAACCCTACCCGAACCCTAAGCTTAAACCTAACCCTAACGGAAGCTTAACCCCAAACATAACCCTAACGTTAACCATAAAACTAACATTAACTCTGTACCAAACCTAACCTTAACCATAAACCTTACCCTAACACTAATCCAAGTCCTGCACCTACATCTACTATTAACTCTAAACCTAACCATAATACAAACCGACCCATAACCCCACCCCTACCCCTACCCCCACCCCTAAACCTAATGGGAACTCTAACCCAGCTCTACACATAATGCTACCCCTAACGTTAACCCTAACCCATTCATACCCCAACCTTAATACTAGCCATAACCCTAAACATAAAACCAACAACAGCCCTAGCCCTAAACCTGACCTAGCACTAACCCTAGCCATAAACCTAACACTAAACCTAGCACTAACCATAGTCCTATCCTAACCATTGCACTAACACTCCATCGCCACCCTGAGCCCTAACTCTCACCCTAACCCAACCCCAACCCAACCTCAACCTTAAACCTAACCCTAACCCTAACACTATCACTCACAGTAACCATAACCCTAGCTGTAACCCTAACCCTAGCACTAACCTCATCTGTAATGTTAACGTTAAACATTGACCTAGACCTAACACTAACCCAGCCCTACACATGAAATTAACCATAGTCCTAGTCCTAACCCTAAACTCAGGCCTAGCCCTAGACATAAATCTAGACCTATCCTTAACCCTAGCCATGGCCCAGACCTTAACCTTAACATTAACATATCCATAACCCTAGCACAAACACTAATGCTAACCCTGAACCAAACCAAACACTAAAAAGCCATCCTCATTACCCACTATAAACCCATCCCCATACCCCTAACACTAACCCTACCCTTAACCTTAAACCTAGCCCTAACCGTGACCCTGCACTACACCTAACCCTAAAGCAAATCCTCACCCTACCATAACTCCTAATCTTACCTTAATTCTAGCCCTAACCCTACCCTCACGCTAGTGCTAGACCAAACACTAACCCTAACACTAACCCTAACTCTAGCCCTAGCCCTAGCCCTAGCCCTACTTTAAGCCTAACACTAGTCCTAACCATAACACAAACCCTAACACTACCCTATGCCAAACTCTACCCTTACACCTGACTCTAACCCTAACCATATCCTTAACCCTAACCCTCAATGCTAGCCCTAACCCAACACAAATCCTAGCCCTAAATCTGACCCTAAACTTAGCCCTAGCCCTAGCCATAGCTCAAACCCTAACACTAACCCTAGCTCTAACCCTAACTCTAACCCTAATCATAAATCTAGATCTAGTCCTAGCACTAACGTTAACCCTAACCCTGTCCATAGCCCTGGCTCTAACCGTAACCCTAACACTAGCCCTATCACTAACCCTAACCCTAAAACTACCCCTAAACCTAACCTTAAACCATCTCTAACCCCAACCCTACCCATTCCCCTAAGCCTAACATTAACCCTAACTCTAACTCAGCCTTAGGCTAACCTTGACCCTAACACTTACCCCAGTCTAAGCTACAGCCATAACCTTAGTTTGATCCCTAACACTAAACGTAACTCTATCCCTAACAAAAACCGAGCCCCAGCAATTGCCCTAGCCCTACCCCTAAACTAAACTTACCTCTAACACTAACTCTACCACTAAAAGTAAACCTAACCCTAGCTCTAGGACTAACCCTAAACCAAAAACTAATCCTAATTCTAACTCTAGCTCTAGGCCTAACCCCAACCCTAGCCTAGAGGTGACCCTAACGCTAACAATAACCATCACCCAACACTAACCATCACCCATCACTAACCCTAGCCCTAATGTTAACTCTGCCCTAATACTAGCCCTAACCCTAATGCCAACACTAGTCCATGTCCAAACCCTAACTCTAACCCTAGTCCTAATCTTACTTTTAACCATGATACTAGCCCTAAACCTGACACTAAACCTAAGCCTATACCTAACACAAACCCTAACCCTAAATGTAACCCTAACCTACCACTAACCCTAACTGTAGCCCTAAAATTGCCCCTACCCATAATGTTAACCATAACCCTAATCCTAGCCCTACTCTTAACCCGACTCCTAATGCTAGGCCCAACCCTAGCCCTCAGCATAATCCTAGCCCTAACCCTAACTCTAGCCCTAACGCTAACTCTCATGCTACCACCAGCCGCAACACTCATCGTAACGCTAACCCTAACCCAACCCTCACCCTACCTCTAAGCCTACCACTCCTCTAACTCTCACCCTAACCCAACTCTTACCACTACACCAGCCCTAATCCTAACCTAACCCTTACGCTACCTCTACCCCTACCCTTAACTGAAAACCTAAACAATCCCTAACCATAACCATAACATTAATCCTAACCCTAGCCTTTATCCTAAGCATAGCCCTAGCCTTAACACTATCCCTAACTTAGTCGTAACCCTAATGATAGCCCTAGCTCTAGCTCTAGTCCTAACCCTAGCCCAAAACTAACCCTAACCCTACTGTAATCCGAACTCTAGCCCTAACCCTAAACTGAAGACTAGCCCTAGCCCTAACCCTAACTGTAGCGCTAACTCTAGACTTAACCCTAACTGTAGCTATAAACCTAAACCAAACCCTAAGCTTAAACCTAAGGCTAATCCAAGGCCTAAACCTAGCCCTAACCCTAACCCTTGTCCTAACAGTAACCCTAACGCTAGACCTCCCCGTAAATCTAGCACTAAATCTAAACCTAACACAACCATAACCTTAACCATAACCATAGATCGAACCCTAACCCTAGCCCTAACTCTAACCCTATCCTAACCCTAGATGTAACTCTAACCCTTCCCCTAAACGTAAACCTAAACGTAGCTCTAGTACTAACCGTAAACCTAACCCTGACACTAAACCTAGACATAGACCTAGGGCTAACTCAAACCCTAGACAGAGACTTGAGCCTAACCCGAGACCTACCACTAACCATAACCGTAACTGTAACCATAAACCTAACCATAACCCTAGCCATAGGCGTAACTTCTACCCTAGCCGTAGACCTGACCCTAACCACAACCCTAACCCTAACTCTAACCCAACAGTAGCCCTAACCCTAATGCTAACCATGACCTAATCATAGCCCTAGCCCTAACCCCAACACAAGCCCTAGTCCTAACCCTAACCAAACCACGGACATAAATATAGCTCTAAACCTAACCCTAACCCTAAACATAGCCTTAACCTTAACCCTCACCCTAACCCTATGCCTAGCCCTAACCCATACTCTAACCCTAACAGTAACCCTAGACCTAGCCCTAGAATTAACACTAACACTAGCCTTAGCCCTAGACCTAGTGCTAACCTTAACCCTACCCCTAACCCTAAGCCTAACTCTAGCCCTAACCCTAGCCCTAGCCCTAACCTTAATGCTAACACTAACAGTAGCCCTAAACCAAACCCTAACACTACCCCAACCATAACCCTAACGCTAACCCAAGTCTAAACTTAGCTCTAACTCTACCGCTACTCCTACCCGTCACCTTAACGCTTACCCTATTTTTTTCCCCCAAAGCCACAGTAGATAGTTGTATGTTATAGCTGCACATCCTTCTAGTTGCTGTATGTGGGACACGGCATCAGCATGGCCAGAGATGCAGTGTGTCGGTGTGCACCCAGGATCCCAAGCTGGGTCGCCAACAGCAGATCCCGCGCACTTAACTGCTAAGCCATGGGGCCAGCCCCACGCTTACCCTAAATACTAACCTAACCTTACATATAACCCTAAAGTTAACCCTGACCCTACCCATAACCTAAACGCTAACGCACGCAGCATTAACCCTAACACTAACCCTAATCCTAGCCATAGCCATAAGCCTAAAGCCAGCCGCAGCCCTAGCCCTACCAGCAACCTAGCACTAACCCTAGCCCTAACACTAACCATAGCCATAAACCTAACTGAACTCTAACCCTCAACCTAACCTTAGCTCTAACCCTAGACCTAAACCTCAGCCTTTCCCAAAACCTAACCCTAACGCTAACCATACACCTGACCCTCACCCAAACACTAAACCTACCCCAAGCATAACCCTAACCCTAGCCCTAAGCCGAGCCCTAAGACTAACCAGAACTCCGTTCCTAACCCAACCCCAAGCCCTAACAATAACCCTATCCCCAACCCCAACCAAAACCGCTACCCATATCCCAAACCTAAGCCTAAAACAACCCTAAGCCTAAACCTAGCCCTATGCCAAACCCTAACCTTAAGTGTGACGCTAACCTTAACACTTGTCCTAGACCTAATTCTAATCCAGCCCTAGACCGGACCCTTACACTAGCCCTAACACTAACCCTAACCACAGACCTATCCCTAGCCCTAAGTCTAACCCCAGTTCTAACCCGAGCCCTGGCCCTAACCCTGACTCTAACACTAACCTTATCCCTAACCGTAGCCACAACACTAATGCTAATCCTAACCCTAACCATGACCCTAAACCGATCTCTCCCATTCCCAACCAATAACCCAATCTTTAACCCTAAACCTAACAGTACCCCTGCCACTAAGTCTAACACAAACCATGACCCTAAACCGAACCATGATCCTAGCCACAGCCCTAACCATAACGCTAGACCTAGACTTAACTCTAACCCTAACCGTAGCCCTAACCTGAACTATGGCACTAACCCTAATGTTCAATCTAGCCCTAGCCATAACACTAACACTAAACCGAACTGTAGCCCAAAACCAACACCTACCACTATGTGTAACCCTAACCCTAAACGGAGTATTAATCCTAACGCTAACCCAAATCCTATCCATAAACCTAACCCTAACCCTAGCCCTAGTGCTATCACTAACATAACCTTAAAGCTAATGCTAATCCTAACCCTAATCTGTAACCTAACCCTAACCATAGCACAGACTTAATCCTAATCCTAACTTTAACCCTCACTCTAACCCTAAAACTGACCCTAACCCATAAGCCTAACCCTAAACCTCACCGAACCAGAAACCAAACACGAACCCAAACCCTTACCCGAACATAAACCTGGATCTGAACACTAACAAGAACCCTAACCTTGACCCCAGCACTAGGACTAACCCTAAACATAAACTTAACATGAACCATAGCCCTCAACCTAACTCTAACCCTAGCCCTAATGCTAGCCCTAGACCTAGACCTAGACTTAGCCCTAACCATAGGGTTACCACTGTAACCCTAGCCAGAACACAGGGCCTAGCCTTAGCTCTAGACCTAACACTAGCCCTAACTCTAAGTCTAGAGCTAACAGTATCCCTAGACCTAAACTTAGCACTAAATCTAATCCTAATCCTGTCCCTGGACATACCCCAGCTGTAACACTAACCCTAACCCTAACACTAACCCTAACCATGACACTAAACTTAGCCATAAGCCTAGCCCTAGCAGTAACCCTAACTCTAACCCTCACCCTCACCCTAACCCCAGCCCTAACCCTAATACTAACACTAGCCCTAAACCTAACACTAAACCTAACTCTAATCATAGCCCTAACCCACACCCTAGACCTATCCGTAACCCTGGCAATAACCCTAAACCTAGCCCTCACCCTAGCCTTAGCCCTAAACCTAAACATAGCCTAACCTAGCTAGGGCTATTAACATAGCCCTAAACCTAAACGCTAAACCTAACCCTCGCCTTAGACCCAGCCCTAGCCCTAACCCTAACCCTAACCCTAGTTCTATCCCTAACCTTAACCCTAACCAAAACTCTAAACCTAATGCTAACACTAACCCTAACCCACACACAATTGGTTTGATTTCAACACATGTGAAAGTTGTCACACACAATAGGTATGATGTCATACATAAAAATGTGAATTATGTCACAAAACAGGTGAATGGTGTCACACATATCAATGGGTGTGTTTTCACACACAAATGTGAGCCTTGTCACACATACACCATTGGTGTGATGTCACACACACATTGAGTGATGTCAGACACACAATGTGTGTGAAGACACACACCAACCTGGTGAAGTCACAGACAATGGGGGTGGTGTCAGGAAAACGAGTGTGAATTCACATATAATGAGAGTTACACAATACACACATGTGGGATTTAAGTCAGAGTAAAATGTGAGAGATTTCACAGACACCTAGGTGTTATTTCATACATAAGAGCGGATGTCATGGAGAGAGAAGTCAAGATGGCGGCGTAAGCAGACTCGGAACTCACCTCCTCCTGTGGACACAGCCAATTTACAACTACTCGTGGAAAAATTACCCCTGAGACAGAACTGAAAACTGGATAAGAGGAACTCCTGCAACAACAGACAATCCTCACTGAGATGGAAGAGGAAGAGACTCCCTTCTGGAGAGGAAAAACGCCGCCTTCACAAGCCTCCAGCTTCACAGCCGCTGGGAGCAGCTCACAGGTATGCAGCCTCCCTGGAGGCGCGAGACCCTGAGCCGGGGAGTGTCCCTGCTGTGGGCATTTTGTGGACCCAGCACAATCAAGACCAGCGGCATAATATCTGACTGTGCCTGCTACTAAAACATTGGGGAGCACCCCCAGAAAACCCGGTTCACAAAGAAACTAAAACCGGCTCGTAAAGGGCCCATGCGCAAACTCACCCATTTCAGAAAGCATCCTAAAATCACCAGAAAGAAAGGTGCACAGTGCTGTGGTGAAAAGAGACTCACCTAATAGGCCCTGAGTGCATCTCGGTGAGGGGTGAGACCTCTCCAGGGACTGGGACATTGGCGGCGGCCATGGTTGTGGCCTGGTGTGGGCGTGCTGACACAGAGGCAATTGGAGTTCTCCCTGGGACCTGCTAGCCCAGGGTCTGCCCCACCCGCTAGAGCACCGATTTAATCCAGCTCAGCCAGGGCGGGCAGCCCACCCTAGAGACTGGCCCCACCCAACAACAAGCCCTCAGGCAACTTGTGGGCCTGCATAGATTGGTGACTGGATTCTCTGCAGCCTGGCAACTGAGCCGACTTTAGCGGGGCAGGGTGTGCACAAGGAGCGGGTGGAGAGTGTGGGGCTGTGGTGGAGTGTGTGGGGCTCTCGCCATGGAGAGACTGGGTCCGCTTGGGGAGGTCAGGGTGCGCACACGGGGCAGGACTGTGTTGACTGTGTGTGTGGACCTGTGGGCAGCAGAGCTTGTCAGTTGCAAAAGACTTGTGCTTCTCAAAGACCCACATGGGGGTTTGCCCCACCTTCCAAAGCCTGAAGCAATTGGGTGCTCCTATGCCGGAGGCCAGCCCCACCCATCTGCAATCCTCAGAGAGCTGACAAGAGACCTAACAGGCTAGAGGCTTACAGCAACTGTAAGGCCCTGAGCCTAACAACCTGCCATGTTGGGGGCCTACTCACTTAAAAGATATACTGCAACACAAATGTTGTATTAGAACTTGCAGCCAACTGTGCTGGGGCTCCCCACGCCTCATAAAGAGACTGAAGGGCCCACAACAACTACAAGCAGCTCAGCATTACAATACCTGGCCAGGAGCATAACTCGGCCTCCCTGGGTGCCTACAGGGAGAGCAAACAGGCCACAACAGAAGGACACACGTAGCCCACATAGGGGTCACCCCTGGAACATTAAGAACTGACGGAAGCACATTGGAAGCCTCCTAAGGCATCACTTACATAAGATCACATATCCAAGAACAGGAGACGTAGCTGACCTACCTAATACGTAGACACAAGCACAGGGAAAGAGGCAAAATGAGGAGGCAAAAGAATACATTCCAAGTAAGGGAACAGGACAAAACCCCAGATAAGGAATTAAGTGAAACAGAAATGAGCAACCTACATGACAGAGAGTTCAAACTAAGAGTGTTAAGGATGCTCACTGATCTGAGGAGAAGAATAGATGAACTCAGTGAGAATGTCAACAAAGAAATGGATGATATAAAAAAGAACAAATCAGAAATGAAGAATACAATACTGGAAATGAAAAATTAATTAAAGGGACTCAAAAGCAGAGTAGAGGATACAGAAGAACGGATCTGTGAGCTGGGTGAAAGACTAGAAGAAATTACCCAAGGTGAACAGGTAAAAGAGAAAAGAATTAAAAAGAGTGAGGACAGTCTAAGGGACCTCTGGGACAACATCAAGCACACTAACACCCGTGTTATAGGTGTCCCGGAAGGAGTAGAGCGAGACAAGGGGGCAGAGAATCTATTTCAAGAAATAATAGATGAAAACTTCCCTAACTTAAGGAAGGGAACAGACATACAGGTACAGGAATCACAGAGAGCCCCAAACAAGATAAACCCAAAGAGACCCACACCAAGACACATCATAATCAAAATGTCCAGAATTAAACATAAAGATAGAATCCTAAAAGCCGCAAGAGAATGTCAAGTTACTTACAAAGGAAACCCCATAAGGCTATCAGCTGACTTCTCAGCAGAAAACTTACAGGCTAGAAGAGAATGGCATGATATAGTTAAAGTGCTAAAAGGAAAAAACTTACAGCCAAGAATACTCTACCTATCATTCAAAATGGAAGGAAAGATCAAAAATTTCCCAGACAAGCAAAAATTAAAGGAATTTGTCACCAAGAAACCAGTGCTACAAGAAATGTTAAAGGGACTGATTTAAGGGGAAAAGAGAAGACCACAAATAGGAAAAATTATCTATTTCCATGATAAAAGGGTAATGGATACAAAAGCACAAAAAAGAGGTTAGATATGATATCAAAAACATAAAAGGAGGGAGGAGGGGAGTTAAAGAGTACAGCTTTCAGACAGAGGTTAAACTAAAATGACCATCAATTCTGTATAGAAGAAGAAAGGAACAGAGAAGGACTACTAAAACACGGAGAAAAAAAAAAGTTAAAAAATGGCAGTAAGTACATACTTATCAATAGCGACTTTAAACGTCAATGGACTAAATGCTCCAATTAAAAAGCATAGGGTGGCTGACTGGATAAAAAATCAAGACTCATATATATGCTGCATACAAGAGACACACTTCAGACCTAAAGACATTCACAAACTGAAAGTGAAGGGATGGAAAAAGATACTCCACGCAAATGGCGTTGAAAAGAAAGCTGGGGTAGCAGTACTCATATCAGATAAAATAGACTTTAAAACAAAAACTGTAAAAAGAGACAAAGAAGGGCATTACACAATGATCAAGGGAACACTCCAACAAGAGGATATAACACTTGTAAATATCTACACACCCAATGTAGGTGCACCTAAATATATAAAGCAATTATTAACAGACATAAAAACAGAAATAGACAGTAACACAATAATAGTAGGGGACTTTAACACTCCACTTACACCAATGGATAGATCACCCAAACAGAAGATCAATAAGGAAACATTGGCATTAAATGACACACTAGAACAGATGGACCTAGTAGATATATACAGAGCATTCCATCCAAAAACCGAAGAATACACGTTCTTTTCAAAGGCACATGGAACATTCTCCAGGATTGATCACATATTAGGCCACAAAACAAGTCTCCATAAATTTAAGAAGATTGAAATAATACCAACCATCTTTTCTGACCACAACAATATGAAACTAGAAATCAACTATAGGAAGAAAATAAGAAAAACCACAAATACATGGAGATTAAACAAAATGCTACTGAACAACGACTGGGTCAATGAAGAAATCAAAGAAGAAATCAAAAAATACCTGGAGACAAATGAAAATGAAAATACGACATGCCAGAATTTATGGGATATAGCAAAAGCGGTTCTAAGAGGGAAGTTTATAGCGATACAGGCCTATCTCAACAAACAAGAAAAATCTCAAATAAACACTCTAACAATGCACCTAAAGGAACTGGAAAAAGAAGAACAAAGCCCAAAATCAGTAGAAGAAGGGAAATAATAAAAACCAGAGCAGAAATAAATGAAATAAAGACCAAAAAAACAATAGAAAAATTAATAAAACCAAGAGCTGGTTCTTTGAAAAGATCAACAAAATTGACAAACCTTTAGCTAGACTCACCAAGAAAAAAAGAGAGAAGGCACAAATAAGTAAAATCAGAAATGAAAGAGGAGAGGTTACAACAGACATCTCAGAAATACAAAACATTATAAGAGAATACTATGAAAAGCTATATGCCAACAAATTCGACAATCTGGAAGAAATGGATAAATTCTTAGAATCATACAACCTTCCAAAACTGGAACAAGAAGAAGTAGAGAATTTGAATAGACCAATCACCAGTAAGGAGATCGAAACAGTAATCAAAAACCTCCCCAAGAATAAAAGTCCAGGACCAGATGGCTTTCCTGGTGAATTCTACCAAAGATTCAAAGAAGACTTAATACCTATCCTTCTCAAACTCTTCCAAAAAATTGAGGAGGGGGAAGCTCCCTAACTCATTCTATGAAGCTGACACTACCCTGATACCAAAACCAGACAAGGACAACACACAAAAAGGAAAAATACAGGCCAATATCACTGATGAACATCGATGCAAAAATCCTCAATAAAATACTAGCAAATCACATACAACAATACGTTAAAAAGATTATACACCATGATCAAGTGGGATTTATTCCAGGTATGCAGGGATGGTTTAACATTTGTAAATCAATGAATGTAATACACCACACTAATAAAATGAAGAATAAAAATCACATGATCATCTCAATAGATGCAGAGAAAGCATTTGACAAGATACAGCATCCATTTATGATAAAAACTCTGAATAAGATGGGTATAGAAGGAAAGTACCTCAGCATAATAAAGGCCATATATGACAAACACACAGCTAATATCATCCTCAATGGTGAAAAACTGAAAGCTATCCCTCTAAGAACAGGAACCAGACAAGGATGCCCACTGTCACCACTCCTATTGAACATAGTACTGGAAGTCCTAGCCAGAGCAATCAGGCAAGAGAAAGAAATAAAAGGGATCCAAATTGGAAAGGAAGAAGTGAAACTGTCACTATTTGCAGACGACATGATTTTATATATAGAAAACCCTAAAGAATCCATCAGAAAACTTTTAGAAGTAATAAACGAATATGGTAAAGTTGCAGGATACAAAATCAACACACAAAAATCAGTTGCATTTCTGTACACTAACAACGAAGTAGCAGAAAGAGAAATTAAGAATACCATCCCATTTACAATTGCAACAAAAAGAATAAAATACCTAGGAATAAACTTAACCAAAGAGGTGAAAGATCTGTACACCAAAAACTATAAAACATTGCTGAAAGAAATTGAAGAAGACGCAAAGAAATGGAAAGATATTCCGTGTTCTTGGATTGGAAGAATTAACATAGTTAAGATGTCCATACTTCCTAAAGCCATCTATAGATTCAATGCAATCCCTATCAAAGTTTCAACAACATTTTTCACAGAAATAGAACAAAGAATCCTAAAATTTTTGTGAAACAACAAAAGACCCCGAATAGCTAAAAGAATCCTGAGAAAAAAGAACAAAGCTGGATGTATCACACTCCCTGATTTCAAAATATACTACAAAGCTATAGTAACCAAAACAGCATGGTACTGTCACAAAAACAGACACACAGATCAATGGAATAGAATCGAAAGCCCAGAAATAAACCCACATATCTATGGACAGCTAATCTTTGACAAAGGAGCCAAGAACATACAATGGGGAAAAGAAAGTCTCTTCAACAGCCACATGCAAAAAAATGAAAGTAGACCCTTACCTTACACCGTACACAAAAATTAACTCCAAATGGATTAAAGACTTGAATGTAAGACCTGAAACTGTGAAACTTCTAGAAGAAAACATAGGCAGTATGCTCTTCAACATCGGTCTTAACAACATCTTTTCAAACGCCATGTCTGACCAGGCAAGAGAAACAATAGAAAAAATAAACAAATGGGACTACATCAAACTAAAAAGCTTCTGCACAGCAAAGGAAACCATCAACAAAACGAAAAGACAACCTAACAATTGGGAGAAGATATTTGCAAACCATACATCTGATAAGGGGTTAATCTCCAAAATATATAAAGAACTCATGCATCTCAACAACAAAAAACTACCAACCCAATTAAAAAATGGGCAAAAGACCTGAACAGACATTTCTCCAAAAAAGATATACAGATGGCCAACAGACACATGAAAAGATGTTCAAAATCACTAACTATCAGGGAAATGCAAATCAAAACTACAATGAGATATCACCTCACGCCTGTCAGAATGGCTATAATTAACAAGACAGGAAACAACATGTGTTGGAGAGGCTGTGGAGAGAAGGGTACTCTCATACACTGCTGGTGGGAGTGCAAACTGGTCCAGCCACTATGGGAAACTGTATGGAGATTCCTCAAAAAGTCAAGGTTAGAACTACCATATGATCCAGCTATTCCACTGTTGGGTATTTATCCAAAGAACTTGAAAACACCAATTTGTAAAAGTACATTCACCCCTGTGTTCATTGCAGCGTTATTCACAATAGCCAAGACTTGGAAGCAACCTAAGTGCCCATCAAGGGACAAATGGATAAAGAAGCTGTGGTATATATACACAATGCAATACTACTCAGCCATAAGAAACGATGAAATCCAGCCATTTGTGACAACATGGATGGACATTGAGGGTATAATGCAAAGTGAAATAAGTCAGAGGGAGAAGGTCAAATACCGTATGATTTCCTTCGTTAAGTAATAGATAATAACAATAAACAAACACATAGGGACAGAGATTGGATTGGTGGTTGCCAGGGGGGAGGGGGGAGTGAGGGGGGTGAAGGGGATGGTTCGGTACATGTGTGTGGTGATGGGTTTTAGTTGGTGTTTTGGTGGTGAACATGATGTAATCTGTGCAGAAGTGGAGGTGTAGTGATGTACACCTGAAATTTTTACAATGTTGTAAACCAATGTTACTGCAATAAAGAGAAAATTTTAAAAAAAAAGAGCAAATGTCACATAACACTGAATAATATGACTGCCGTCACATGCAATGGGGTGATATCACACAATATGTGAGATGTGACTGGCTATCCTAGTGTTACCACAATCAAGGTGTGCGATGTCCAAAAAAGGGGGTGATGTCACACACAAAATGTGAATGATGTCGCAAGCACGACGTTGGAGTGATGTCAAACACACTATCAGAGTGATGCCACACTCAATTGGTGTGATGTCATACATAATACTGGGAGTGACACCAACATAACGACAGTTGGGATATCATATCCTAATTAAGGTTGATGTCACACACAATTGATGTGATGTGACACAAGATGAGGATGTTGTCACACACACAAGTGGTGTGATGTCACCCATAACCGTGTGTGTCATGTCAGGCATAACAATGGGTGTGATATCCCATGCACACAATGGGAGTGATGTCACACGATAAAAGGTGAGTTGCGTCAAAAGGGACATGACGACGTCACACATAGCAGTGAGAGTGTTGTCACACAATTCATATGATGTCACACATAATGTGAGTGATGTCACACAGAAACAGGTGAGTAATACAGCAGAGGACTCATGACTAATGTCACACATGTGTGTCAGTGATGTCACACTATTTTGTGATGTCATAAAAACAACAGGCATGTTGTCTCAAATAACAGAGAGATGTCACTCCAAATATATGAGTGAAGTCACAGAAACACCATAAGAGTGATCGCACAACAGTAGTAGAGTGATGTCCTCAAGAATTAGTGTGACGTCACAGAGAATATTAGTAGTAACATCACACATAATAACAATTTCATATGCTAAATTGCATTCATGTCACACGCAATTGGTGTGATGTCAACATCTGTGAATGTTGTCACACTCATAATAGGTGTGATGTCATACATGAAAAAGTGTCTTGTCTTATGCCACAAAAAAGTGAATGGTGTCACACATATCATTGGGTATGTTTTCAATCACAAATGTGAGCCCTGTCACAAGTACACCATTGGTGTGATGTCAGACACAAAATGAGTGTGAAGGCTCACACCAACCTGGTGATGTCACAGACAACAGGAGTGGTGTCTCTAAGGAAAATCAGTGAATATTCACACATAGCAATGAGAGTTACACAAAACACACCAGTGCGATATGTCAGAGTAAAATGTGAGAGATTTCACAGAAACCTGGAAGTGACATCATACATAACAGTGGGTGTCACATCACAGTTAAGAATATGACTGCCATCACACACAATGGGAGTGATATTACACAATTTGAGAGATGTGACCGTCTATCTTATTGTTAGCACACTCATGTTTTGTGATGTCCCAAAATGGGTGTGATGTCCCATACAACGATTGGAGTAATGTCAGACACAAAATGTGAACCACGTCACACTCCATTGGAAGGATGTCAAACACTATCAGAGTGATGCCACACTCAATTGGTGTGATGTCATACATAATACTGGGAGTGACACCACACATAATAATGGTTGGTATATCATACGGGAATTAAGGTTGATGTCACACACAAATGTTGTGGTGTGACACACAATGAGGGTGTTGTCACACCCAAACAATTGATTTGATGTCACCAAGAAGCATGTGGTCACGTCACGTAAAATAGTGGGAGTGATATCACATGCACACAATGAGAGTGATGTCACCCTTTAAAATGTGAATTATGTCACTAGGGACATGTCACTGATGTCACACATAGCGGGTATGATGTCACACTATTGATGTGATGTCACACATAATGAGACTGAGGTCACACATAAACATGTGAGTAATACCACAAAAGACATGTGACTGACATCACACATATGTGGGAGTGATGTCACACTATTGGTCTGATGTCATACAACACAACAGGTGTGATATCACACATAACAGAAAGATGTCACCCAAAATATATGAGTGAAGTCACAGAAACACCATGCGAGTGATGTCACACTAATAGAGTGATGTCCTCGAGAATTAATGTGACATCACACAAAATATTGGGAGTGACATGACACTTAAAAATAGCCATTTCATATGGTAAATTCAAGTGATGTCACACACAATCGGTGTGATGTCAACATATGTGAATGTTGTCACACACACAATAGGTGTGATGTCATACATAAAAATGTGAATTATGTCACAAAAATGTGAATGGTGTCAGACATATCAATGGGTGTGTTTTCACACACAAATGTGAGCACTATCACACATACACCATTGGTGTGATGTCAGACAGACATTGAGTGATGTCAGACACACAAAGTGTGTGAAAGTACACACCAACCTGGTGATGTCATGGACACTTGGAGTGGTATCTCTAAGGAAAATGAGTGTGAATTCATACATAACAATGAGAGTTACATAAAACACACAATAGGGATATAAATCAGAGTAAAATGTGAGATACTTCACAGAAACCTGGGAGTGATTTCATACAAAACTGTGGATGTCATATCAAAGTTAACAATATGACTGCCCTCACACAACGGGAGTGATATCACACAATTTGAGAGATGTGACAGGCTAACCTAGTTTTATCCTGCTCAAAGTGTGTGATGTCCCAAAATGGGTGTGATGTCACACATAACGATTGGAATGATGTCACACACAAAATGTGAGTGATGTCACACACTGTTGGCATGATGTCAAACACACTATCAGAGTGATGTCACAATCAAGTGGTGTGATGTCATACATAATACTGGGAGTGACACCACATATAATAGTGGTTTGATATCATATGACAATTAAGGTTGATGTCACTCACAATTGATGGGATGTGACACGCAATGAGGATGTCGGCACACACAAAGGGCTGTGATGTCACCCATAAACAAGTGTGTCACATCACATAACATAGGGTGTGATATCACATGCACACGATGGGAGTGATGTCACAATTTACATGTCACTGATCTCACAGATAGCAGTGGGAGTGATGTCACACTATTGATGTGATGTAACTGATAACAATGGGTGTGATTACACACATAAATGAGCAATCTCACAAAGGACACATGACTGATATCACACATAATCTGTTAATAGTCTACACTCAGGTTTCTATCCAATGTATTGAAAGAGCACTTCTGCTGAATTCAGCTTGCCAATAGCTGTAGGGAACATACTCTAACGAGACTTTTTATACTTTTCACTACAACTGGTACAGCATATCTGTAACATCCATTCAATGAAAGTACAGTGTGAAGAAAAACTCCTTTTTTTATCTGTTTATGATGGTCTTGAAAAGTCCCTTTTCAAAGGTTGCAATTTATGTCTTTCATTCGCGCTTTCTCTTACATGGAACAAAAGAATGTGCTTGTTGAGCTTGGTTGACCAGTAGCTGTTAGGGAGCATCTTCCTATGAGAGGGTGTAAATTTTTCACTACACAAGGAAGAGAATATGTCTAATATGCATATATGAAAAGCACAGCGTGGAGAAAAACCCTTGCTTGTACCTGTTTAGCATCTGCACTGAAAAGTACTTTTTCAAACATTGCAGCTCACGACATTTACTCAGGCTCTCTCTCATAGTATAGGAGAGAATGTTCTTACTGAGCAAAGGTTGCCATTAGCTGTAAGTAAGATCTTCCCATGAGAGCTATGATCCTTTTCACTACTGCTGGGAGAAAGTATCTATAACATCCATTGAAATAACATACACGGTGGAAAAAAACTCATTTTAGTTGTTGAGGATCATCTTGATGAGTGAACTTTTCAATCATTGATCTTCATGGCCTGCACTCAGGCTTTCCCTCAAATATAATGAAAGAACACCCGTTCTGAACCAGACAGCCCTGTAGCTGTAAGTCAGCTCCTCCCTGGAGGGCTTTAAAACTTATCACTACAGCTGGGAGAGAGTATCTGTAACATTCATAAAATGAAAGTCAAGTGTGCAGAAAATCTCTGGCTGGTATGTCTATAGGATCCTCCTGCAAATTGCCTTTTCCATCATTGTAGTTAACGACCGTCATTCAGGCTCTCTCTCCTATGTAAGGCAAGAAACTACTTGCTGAACTCAGCTGGTAGGGAGCTTTAAGCAGGATCCTCCTTTGAGAGCTTGTAAACTTGCACTGCAGCTGCAAGAGAATATGTGTAACATCCATTCCATGTAAGTTCTCTGTGGAGGAAAACACTTCCTTTTAGCTTTTTAGGATCATATTGTAAAGTGCCTTTTATCTTTGCAGTTGATTGCATGCACTCAGGCTTCCTTGCTGATATAAAAGAAAACACCCCTGCTAAACCTACATTGCAAGTGGCTGTTGGGAACACCTTCTTAGGATAGTTTCCACTTTTCACTACAGCTCGGAAGGAAGCTGTATCACATCCATTCAATGAAAGTACACCATGAAGAAAACCTCCTCTTGTAAGCGTTTATGACCATGTTCTTAAGTGGCTTTACACTGCAGTTCAATCTGTATTCAGGGTCTCACTAGCATATCATGATGACCACTATTGCTTGTCACAGTTTGCCAGTATCTGATAGTAACATCTTCATATGAGAGGATTTAAAATTTCAGTAACACTGGGAGAGTGTATCTATAACATCCATAAAACGAAAGTCTAGTATGTATAAAATTTCTTGCTTCTATCTGTATACGACTATCCTGATAATTGCCTTTATCAACATTGCAGTTAACTACCTTCAATCAGGAATTCTTCCCCATGTAAAGCAAGAAAGTTCTTGCTGACCTCTGCTTCCAAGTACTTTACAGGAGGATCTGCCTCTGAGAGCTTTTAAACTTTCCACTGCAGTGGGGCGAGTATTACTCTAACATCCATTCCATGAACCTACTCTGTGGTGAGCAACTCTTAAAGTTAGCATTTTAGGATATGTTAAAGTGCCTTTTCCTCTTTGTCGCTCATTGCCTGCACTGAGGCTCCCTTCCCAACCGAAAGACAACTCACCACTGCTCAAACAAGTTTGAAAGTAGCTGTAGGAACAATGTCCTATGACAGCTTTCCAACTATCACTACAGGTGGTGCAGATGATCATTACCATCCATTCAATAAAAGTTGACTGTTCAGAGCAACTCCTGCTTGTAGGTGTTTAGGATCATCTTGAGAAGAGTCTTTTAATTACTGCAGTTCAATCTGCTTTCGGGGTCTGAGTAGCATATTATGATGAACACTATTGATTAACACAGGTGGTCAATATCATAGGTTACATCTTCATATGAGAGGTTTTTCAGTTTCACTGCAGCTAGAGGAGAGTATCTATAACATCCATAAAATGAAAGTCAGATGTGGAGAAAATCTCATCCTTGCATCTATATAGAATCTTCTTGCAAATTGCCTTTTCCCTCTTTGCAGTTAACGACCTTCACTCAGGCTCTCTCTCCCAAGACATGCAAGAAAATGTTTGCTGAACTCAGCATGCAAGTATCTCTGAGGAGGATTTTCCTCTGAGATCTATTAAACATTTCACTGCATCTGGGAGAGAATATCTCCAACATCCATTCCGTGAACATACTCTGTGCAGAAAAACTCTTCCTTTTAGGTATTAGGATCATATGGTAAATTGCCTTTTCCTCTTTGCTGTTCATTGCCTGCAATGATGTTTCCTTCACTATATAGAGACAAGACAGCACTGCTCAACCAATTTTGCCAGTAGCTGTAAGGAACATCTTCGTATGAGAGATTTCAAAGTATTACTACAGGTTTTGCTGATTATATTTAACATCCATTCCATTCAAGTTGAATCTTCAGAGAAACTCCTGATAGTAGCTGTTTAGGATCATCTTGAGAAGAGATATTTAATACACTACAGTTCAATCCACTTTCAGGCTCTCATGAACATATCATGACAAACATTATAGCTTAACACATGTGGCCTATATCTGTAAGTGACATCTTCATTTGAGATGTTTTAAAATTTCAGCACAGCTGGGAGAGGCTATCTATAACATCCATAAAATGAAAGTGAAATATGCAGAAAATCTGTGGCTTGTCTCTTTATGGGATCAGCCTGCATATTGCCTTTAGATCACTGCAGTTAACGACCTTCGCTCAGGCTCTCTATCCCATGTAATGCAAGAAAGTGTTTCTTAACTCGCCTTGCAGGAATCTTTAAGGACGATCTTCCTCTGAGAGCTTGTAAACTTTTCACTGCAGCTAGGAGAACCTATTCATTACATCCATTCCATGTAAGTACTCTGTGGAGGAAAACACTTGCTTTTAGCTTCTTTGGATCATATTGTCAATTGCATTCTCATCTTTGAATTTCATTCCCTGCCCTCAGGCTTCCTCCCCGATCTAAAGAAAAAACACCACTGTTAAACCTACTCTGCCAGTAGCGATTAGGAACACCTTCCCATGAGAGTTTACACTTTCACCACAGCTCAGAAAAAAGCTCTATCACATCCATTTAATGAAAGTACACCGTGAAGACAACTTCTGCTTATAATTGTTTAGGGTCATCTTCATAAGTGACTTCAAATACACTGCAGTTCAATCTGCGTTCAGGGTCTCACTAGCATGTCATGACGAGCACTATTGCTTAACACAGGTGACGAATATCTGTTAGTAACATCCTCATTGGAGAGGTTTTAAAATTTCAGTACGGCTGGGAGACAGTATATGTAACATCCATAAAATGAAATTTCACTTTGGAGACAATCTCTTGTTTATATCTGTATAGGATTATCCTGAAAATTGCATTTTACATCATTGCTGTTAACGACCTACACATAGGAGTTCTCTCCTTGTAATGCCAGAAAGTTCTTACTGAACTTGCTTGCAAGTATCTTTAAGGAGCACCAGCCTCTGAGAGCTTTTAAACATTCCATTGCAGCTGGGAGAGAATATCTATAACATCCATTCCATGAACATACTGTGTGGTAGAAAAGTCTTCCTTTTAGTTTTTTGGATCACATAGTAAAGTGCCTTTTCCTCTTTGTAGTTCATGTCCTGCACTGAGGCTTCCTTCCCACAGGAAAGACAAAATACCACTGCTCAACGAAGTTTACCAGTAACTCTTTGAAACACTCCTAGGAGAGCTTTCAAACTATCACTACATGTGGTGCAGATTATCATTACCCTACATTCAACGAAAGTGGACTCTTCAGAGAAACTCTGCTTGCAGCTGTTTGGGATCATCTTGAGAAGAGACTTTGACTATACTGCAGTTCAGTCTGCCTTCAGGTTCTCAGTAACGTATCATGATGAACACTATTGCTTATCACAGTTGGCCAATATCTACATGTAACATCTTCATATGAGTGGTTTTCAAATGTCAGTACAGCTGGCAAAGGGTATCTATAACATCCATCAATTGAAATTCAGGTGTAGAGAAAATCTTTTGCGTGTATCTGTATAGGACTATTCTGAAAATTGCCTTTTCCAACGTTGCAGCAAATAACCTTCATCCGTGCTCTTTCTCCCAAGTCAGGTAAAAAATGTTTGCTGAACTCAGCTTGGAAGTATCTTTAAGGAGGCTCTCCCTCTCAGAGCTTTTAAACTTTTCACTGCAGTGGGGAGCGAATATCTATAACATCCATTTCAGGAATGTACCCTGTGGAGAAAAATTCTTCCTTTTAGCTTTTTAAGATCATATTGTAAAGTGCCTTTTCCTCTTTGTCATTCATTGCCTGCACTGAGCCTCCCTTCCCAATGGAAATACAAAACACTCCTGCTCAATGACCTTTGCCAGTAGCCATCAGAGCATCTTCTTAGGAGAGCTTTCGAACGATCACTACAGGTGGTGCAGATTATTGTTATGATCAACTCAAAGAAAGTTGACGCTTCAGAGAAACACCAGCTTGTGGCTGTTAAGGGTCATCTTGAGAAGAGACTCTTAATAGACTGCAGTTCAAACTCTAGTCAGGGTCCCACTAGCATCTCATGATGAATTATATTGTTTAAGACAGGTGGCCAATATTTGAAAGCAACATCTTCATCTTAGGGGTTTTAAATTTCAATAGTGCTGCGAGAGAGTATCTATAACATCCATAATATGAAAGACAAGTTTGGTGAAAATCTCGTTCGTGTAACTGTGTACGTTCATCATGCAAATTGCCTTTTCCCTCATTGCATTTAATGGCCTTCACTCAGCTCTCTCTCCAAAGTAAAGCAAGAAAGCGTTTGTTGAACTCAGCTTGCAGGGTCCTTTAAGAATGATCTTCTGAGAGCTTTTAAAATTTTCACTGCAGCTGGGAGAACTTATCTATAATATCCATTCCATGTAAGTACCATGTGGAGGAAAACACTTGTTTTTAGCTTCTTCAGATCATATTGTCAATTGCATTTTCATCTTTGCATTTCATTGCCTGCACTCACGTTGCCTCCCTGATTTAAAGAGAAAACACTACTGCTAAACCTACTCTGCCAGTAGCTGTTAGGAACACCTTCCTTTGAGAGTTTCAACATTTCAACACACCTCGGAAAGAAGCTTTACCAAATCCATTCAATGAAAATATACCGTGAAGAAAACCTCTTCTTGTACCTGCTTAGGATTATGTTCATGAATGACTTTAAAGGCAATGCAGTTCAGCCTGCATTTAGGGTATCATTAGCATATCATGATGAACACTATTGCTTAACACAGGTTGCCAATATCTGTTAGTAACATCTTCATATGAGAGTTTTTAAATTTTCAGTACAGCTGGAGAGAGTATCTATAACGTCCATGAAATGAGAGTTCAGTGTGGAGAAAATCTCTTGGTTGTATCTGTATAGGAGTATCCTGAAAATTGCCTTTTCCACCATTGCAGTTAACGACCTGCACTTAGGAATTCACTCCCAGGTAAGGCAAGAAAGGTCTTGCTGAACTCAGATGGCAAGTGGCTTTCAGCAGATCTGCCTCTGCGAGCTTTTAAACTTTCCACTGCAGCTGGGACAGAATATCTATACTATATATTCCATGTAAGTACTCTGTGGAGGAACATACATCATTTTAGCTTTTTAAGATCATCTTGCAAAGTGCCTTTTCATCTCTGCAGTTCACTGCCTGCACTCAGGCCTCCTCCCCAACGTAAAGACAAAACACCACTGTAAACCTATTTTGCCAGTTGCTGCTAGGAGCACATTCCTATGAGATGTTAAAATTGTCACCACAACCGGGGAAGAAATTCTATCACATCCATTCAACGAAAGTACCGTGTGAAGAATATCTTTACTTGTCGCTGTTTAGAATCATATTCATGAGTGACATTAAAAACATTGTAGTTCAGTCTACATTCAGGGTCTCACTAGCATATCATTATCAACACTATTGTTTAACACAGGTTGCAAATATCTGTTAGGAATACCTTCATATGAGAGGTTTTAAAATTTCAGTACAGATGGGTGTATCTATAACATCCATAAAATGACAGTTCATTGTAGAGAAAATTTCTTGCTAATATCAGTATAGGACTATCCTGAAAATTTCCTTTGCATCCTTGCAGTTAACAAGATTCACTTAGTAATTCTCTCCCCATTTAATGAAAGAAAGACCTTGCTGAACTCAGATTGCAAGCAGCTTTCCGCAGGATCTGCCTCTGAGAACTTTTAAACTTTCCACCGCAGCTGGGACACAATATCCATAACATCCAGTACATGAACGTACCCTGTGCAGAAAAACTCTTCCTTGTAGATTTTTGGACGATGTGGTTCAGTACCTTTTCCTCTTTGCCGTTCATTGCCTGCACTGAGGCTGTCTTCCCAATGGAATGACAAAACACCACTAAGCAACCAAGTTTGCCAGTAGTTTTCAGGATCATCTTACTAGGAGAGCTATCACTACAGGTGGTGCAGATTATCCTTACCATCCATTCGATGACAGCTGACTCTTCAGAGAAACTCCTCCTTGTAGCTGTTTAGGATCATCTTGAGAATTTAAATACACTGTAGTTCAAACTACATTTAGGGTCTCACTAGCATATCATGACGAACATTTTTGTTTAACACAGGTACCCAATAAGTGTAAGTAACATCTTCATATGAGAGGTTTTAAAATTTCAGTACACTTGGGAGATAGTATCTATAGCATCTGTAAAAGGAAAGGTCAGTCTGGAGCAAAATTCTTGCTTGCATCTGTAGAGGGCTATCCTGAAAATTGCCTCTCCCAACATTGCTGTTAATGACTTTTACTTAAGAATTTTCTCCCTGGGGCCTGCCTGGTGGCGCAAACGGTTTCGTGTGCACGCTCCACTTTGGTGGCCTGGGGTTTTCAGTTTCCCAACCCTGGGCACGCACCAACGCACTGCTTGCTAGGACATGCTGTGGTGGCGTCCCATATAAAGTAGAGGAAGATGGGCACAGATGTTAGCTCAGGGCCAATCTTCCTCAGCAAAAAAGAGGAGGATCAGCATCGGATGTTACCTCAGGGCTGATCTTCCTCACAAAAAAAAAGAGAATTCTCTCCCATGTAATGCCAGCAAGTTCTTCCTTAACTCTGCTTGCAAGTACGTTTAAGGAGCATCTACCTCTGAGAGCTTTTAAACTTTCCACTGCAGCTGGGAGAGAATATCTATTGTATCCATCTAATGAACATACTCTGTGGAGAAAAACATTTCCATTTAGTTTTTGAGGATCATAATGGAAAGTGCCTTTTCTTCCTTTTGGTTCATTGCCTGCACTGAGGCTGCCTTCTCAATGGAAGGCAAAATACCACTGCTCAGGCACTTTTGCCAGTAACAACTAAGGAAATAACTTCGTGCCCTGTCTCTCTTCCTTCCAGCAAATGAGGCCCACCTTCCTTAACCAGGTTGGGGACATATTGCCATTTCAGGCCTTGAGAAGGAATATCACATTCCTTTGAGAAGGCAATTTCTGATCCCGGGTTCTCAGTAGAGCTCTAGGAACAAGTTAGTAATTGAATTTCAATGATTACTGGAACTTAGCTGAACTATGTATAAGACCCATTGTTGGAAATAACTTCATGCCCACTATCTCTTCCTTCCATCTCATAAAGATCAGAAACCTAAAACAGGTATATAACAGAATACAGTTTCAGGCCTTGAGATTGAATCTCATATTCCTTTGAGAGGGCACTTTCTGACCCAGGCTTGTTAGCAAATGTCTAGAAACGACTTTGTATATGAGTGGCAATCATCACTACAGCTGAGCTCATCTGTATAAAATACCCATCCCTGGAAGTATCTTTGTGCTCACTCGCTCTTCCTTTCAGCTAGTGAGAATCACCTTCTTAAACCAGGTTTAGAACATAATGCTATTTTGGTCGTTGAGAGCAAATCTCACATTCCTCTGTGAAGACACTTACTGATAACTTCTTGTAAGTAGATGTCTAGGAACAAGTTTATATTGGAGCATCAATCAGTACTACAACTGAGTAAAATGATTTATAATACCCATTCCACGAAATAGCTTCATGTAAAAACTCTCTTCCTTCTAGCACTAAGCGTCACTAAACCAAACCAGTTTTGGACCATATTGCCTTGTTGGGCCCTGAGAAGGATTCTCGCATTCCTTTGAGAAGGCACTTTCTGATCCCAGAGTGGAAGTAGATGTCTAGGATCAAGTTTGTATATGAGTGGCAAGCGTTACTACAGCTGAGCTAAGCTGTGTATGATACCCATTCCTGAAAATAACTTTGTGCCTCATCTCTCTTCCTTCCAACTCATAAGGATCACAAAGCTAAACCAGGTTTGGAACATATTGCCATGTCACTCCTTGAGATGGAATCTCATATTCCTTTGAGAAGGCACATTCTGATCCTGTCCAGAATGTTGAAGTCTAGGAATAAGTATGTATATGAGTGTTAATCGTTACTAGATCTGAGCTCAACTGTCTATAACAACCATTCCAGGTAATACTTTTTGCCTCATCTGTCCTCCTTCAATCTCATAAGGATCACAAATATAAACCAAGTTTCATGCATCGTGCCATTTCAGGCCTTGAGAATGAATCTTACACTACTTTGAAGGCACTTTCTGATCCCTGCTTCTAAGTAGATGTCCAGGACAAGATTCTATATAAGTGGCAATCGTTACTACAACTGAACTATTCTTTGAGTAACACCCAATCCTGAAAATAACTTCATGCCCAATCTATCTTCCTTCCAGCTCATAATGAAGACCTTCCTCAAGCAAGTTGGGAACATATTGCCATTTCAGACCTTGAGAAGAAATCTCACATTCCTTTGAGACAGCAGTTTCTGATCACAGCCTGCACGTAGACGTCTAGGATCAAGTTTGTATGTGATTGGCAATCACTAATAGAGCTGTGCTTCTCTCTTCCTTCCATCTCGTAAGGATCACAAACCTAAATCAGGTTTGGAACATAATGCCATTTCAGGCCCTTGAGAACAAATCTCACACTCCTTTGAGAAAGCACTTTCTGATCCCGGCTTGTAAGTAAATGTCTAGTAACGAGTTTCTAAATGAGTGGCAATCATTACTACAGCTGAGCTAAACTATGTATAAGAACCATTCCTCAAAATAACTTCCTACCCCATCTCTCTTCCTTCCAGCTCTAAAGGATTACATTCTTAAGCAAGGTTTTGAATGTAATACCATGTCGGGCCTTGAGAATGAATCTCACGTTACCTTGAAAAGGAACTTTCTGATCCCAGCTTCTAAGTACATCCCTAGAAACAAGTTTGTATATGAGTGGAATCATTACTACAACTGAGCTGAACTATGAATAACACCTATTCCTGAAAATAACTTTGTGCCGGTCTCTCTTCCTTCCAGATCATAAGGCCCACCTTCCTCAACCACGTTTGGAACATATTGCCATTTCCGGCCTTGAGAAGGAATCTCATTTTCCTTTAAGAAGGCACTTTCTGATCACTGCTTCTAAGTATATGCCCAAGAACAAGATTCTATATAAGTGGCAATCGTTAGTACAACTGAGCTATTCTATGAATAACATCAATTCCTGGAAAAAAACTTCATGCTCAATCTCTCTTACTTCCAGCTCGTAAATACCACCTTCCTCGACCAAGTTTGGAACATATTGCTGTTTCAGACCTTCAGAAGGAATATCACATTCCTTTGAGAAGTTGCTTTCTGATCCTGGGGTTATGTAGATGTCTAGGAACAAGTTTGTATACGAGTGGCAATCATTACTACACCTGAGTTAATCTATGTAGAAAACTCATTCATGAAAATGTCATTGTGCCCAATCTCTCTTCCTTCCATCCAATAAGGATCACAAACCTAAGCCAGGTTTGGGACATATTGCGATTTTGGGCCCTGAGAAGGAAAGTCACATTCCTTTGCGAAGGCCCTTTGTGTTCGCGACCTGTATGTAGGGAACTTGTTCTGTGAACAAGTTTGCATATGAGTGGCAATCATGACGACAGGAGCTAACGTATGTATAACAGCCATTCCTGGAAATCACTTTGTGCCTAATCTCTCTTCCTTTATCTCATCAGGATCAGCTTGCTCAACCATGTTGGAACATCATGGTATTTTGGGCCTTGAGAAGGAACCTCATAGAGTCCAGCCCCATGGCGTAGTGGTTAAGTGTGCACCCTCTGTTGCTGGTGGCCCGTGTTCAGATACCGGGCACACACCGACACACAGTTTGTCAGGCCATGCTGTGGTGGCATCCCACATAAAGTGGAGGAAGATTGGGACGGATGTTAGGTCTGGGCCAGTCTTCCTCAGCAAATAGAGGAGGATTGGCATGGACGTTAGCTCAGGGCTGATCTTCCTCACAAAGAAAAAAGAGAGGGAACCTCATATTCCTTTCAGAAGGAACCTTGTTATCCCGGCTTCTAAGTAGAAGTGTAGGAACAAGTTTTGTTTGGCAATCATTACTACAGCTGAGCTAAACTGTGACTAACAGCCATTCCTGGAAATAGCTTCATGCCCAAACTCTCTTCATTCCGGCTCGTAAGGACCACCTTTGTCAACCAGGTTTGGAACATAGTGCCCTCTCAGGCCTTTAGAAGGAATCGCACATTCTTTTGAGAACACACTCTCTGATACCAGCTTCTAAGTAGATATCTAGGAAAGTTTGTATAGACGTGACTGTCATTACTACAGCTGACAAACTTGGTATAACACCCATTCCTGGAAATCACTTTGTGCCTAGTCTCTCTTCTTTCCATGTCGTAAGGATCACAAACCTAAACCTGATTTGGACCATAATGCCATTTCAGTCCTTAAGAAGGAGTCTCACAGTGCTTTCAGAAGGAATGTTCTGTTCCTGGCTTTTACGTAGATGTCTAGGAACAAGTTTGTATATGATTGGCAATCATTACTACAGTTGAGGTGAACTTCACATAACACCCATTCCTGGAAGTAACTTTGTGCCTAATCTCTCTTCCTTCCATCTCATAAAGATCACAAACCTAAACCAGATTTCGAACATACTGTCATTTTGCACCTGGACAACAAAACTCACATTCCCTTGAGAAGGCTCTAAGTAGATGTCTAGGAAAACGTTGCTATATGAGTTTCAATCATTAGTAGAGGTGAGCTTTATTTTGTGTAACACCCATTCCCGGAAATAACTTTGTGCACTATCTCGCTTCCTTCAATCACGTAAGGATCACAACCCAAAACGAGGTTTGGTAAATAATGCCAATTCGGCCATTGAGAACGAATCTCACATTTCTTTGAGAAGGCAATTTCTGATCCTGGCTTGTAAGTAAATGTCTAGGAGCAAGTTTGAATATGAGTGGCAATCATTACTACAGCAGAGATGAAATATATATCACCTATTCTTGAAAATAACTTGGTGCCCAATCTCTCTTCCTTCCAGCTCGTAAGCATCACCAACCTAAATGTTTTGGAACATACTGGCATTCGGACCCTGAGAAGGTATCTCACTTTCTTGTGAGAAGGCACTTTCTAATCCCAGCCTATATGTAGATATGCAGGAACAAGTTTGTAAATGAGTGACAATCATTATTAAAGCGGAGTTAAAAGGTGTATAACACCTAATCCCTGAAACAACTTTGTGCATAATCTCTCTTCCTCCCATGTTGTAAGGATTACTTTGCTCACCCAGGAACATAATTTGGAAAACAATGCCATTTCTGGACCTGAGAATTAATCTCACATTCCTTTGAGAAGGAAATTTCTGATGCAGGCTTCTAAGTAGAAGTCCATGAACAAGTTTGTATATGAGTGGCAATCATTCCTACAGCTTAGCAAAAGTATGTGTAACGCCCATTCCTGGAAATAAATTTGTGCCTAACCTCTCTTCTTTCCATCTTGTAATGGTGAAAAACCTGAACCCGGTTTGGAGCATAATGCCATTTTGTGCCCTGAGAACGAATCTCATACTCCTTTGATAAGGCACTTTCTGAACCACCTTGTAAGTAACAGTCTAGGAACAAGTAGCTATATGAGTGGTAATCGTTAGTACAACTGAGCTAACCTATGTATAGCACCTGTTTCTGGACATGACTTCATGCCCAATCTCCCTTCCTTCCAGCTGCTACAGATCTCCTTCCAAAAGCAGGCTTGTAAACAGGGCCATGTAGGGCCCTGAGGCAGGATCACTCTCAAATGCCTTGGAGAACACAATTTCTTTTCCGGGCTTGAATGTAGACGGTATGAAACACCTTGGTATCTGAGAGGCATTCATTACTACAGCTGAATTGAACCATGTATTACAACCATTCCTGATAGTAACTTCATGCCCAATCTGTCTTCCTTCCAGCTCCCAAGGGTCGCCTTCCCAAAGCAGGTTTTGCACAGGGCCATGTAGGGCCTTGAGAGAGAATCTCACGCACATGCCTTAGAGAAGGAACTTTCTTATCCCGGTTTGTAAGTAGATGGTAAGAAACATCTTTCTATCTGAGTGGCATCACTACTACAGCTGAGTTAAACTATGGATAACGCCAGTTCCTGGAACGAAGTTCAGGCCCAATATCCCTTCCTTCCGTTACATGAGGATCGCCTTCCTAAGGAAGGTATGGAACGAGGACCATGTAGTGCCTTGAGACAATCTCACTCACAAGCCATAGAGAGCACACTTAATGATAGCGGATTCTAAGTAGATGGTTAGGAACAGGTTTGTATCTGAGTGGCAAGAATTGCTACAGCTGAGCTAAACTAAGTATAACACCCATTCCTGGAAATGACTTAGTGCCCAATCTCCCTTCCTTCCAACTCCTAAGGATTGCCTTCTCAAAGCAGGTTTGGAAACAGGACTGTGTATTGTCTTGCAACAACATCTCACTCATAAGCCATTGAGAGCGCGTTTTCTCATACTACAGTCTAAGTAGATGGCTAGAAGCATGTTTGTATCTGAGTGGCAGGCATTACTACAGCTGAGCTAAACTAAGTATAACTCCCATTCCTGGAAATTACTATGTGCCCAATCTCCCTCCTTCCAGCTCCAAAGGATCACTTTCCCAAAGCAGGTATGGAAACAGGGCCATGTAGGGCCTTGACACAGGATCACTCTCAAATGCCTTAGAGAACGGAATTTCTTATCCTGGGTTGGAAGTAGATGGCTAGAAACATCTTTGTTTGTGAGTGGCAATCATTACTACAGCTGAGTTAAACTATGTATAAGACCCATTCCTGGAAACAACTTGGTGCCCAATCTCCCTTTCTCCCAGCTCCTAAAGATCGCCATCCAAAACCAGGTTGTGCACAGGGCCATGGAGGGCCTTGAGAGAGGATTTCACACACATGTCTTAGGGAAGGCACTTTCTTATCTCGGCTTGTAAGTAGATGGAAAGAAACATCTTCCTATCTGAGTGGCAATCACTACTGAGGCTGAGTTAAACTATGTATAACACCCATTCCTGGAAAAAACTTCTTGCCAGGTCTCCCTTCCTTCCAGTGCAAAAGGATCGCCTTGCCAAAGCAGGTTTACACAGGCCCATGAAGGGCCTTGAGAGACAATCTCACATGATTTAGAGAAAGCACTTTCTTATCCTGGCTTGTATTTAGATGATAAGAGACATCTTTGTATCTGAGTGGCAATCACTACTACAACTCGGATAAACTATGTATAGCACCCATTCCTGGAAGTAACTTCATGCCCCATCTCTTTTCCTTCCCACTCCTAAAGATCGCCTTCCCAAAAAGGTTTTGCACAGGCCCACATAGGGCCTTCAGAGAGAATCTCACTCACTTGCCTTAGACCGGGCACTTTCTTATCCTGGACAGTAAGTAGATGTTGTGAAACATCTTTCTATCTTTGTGGCAATCACTACTAGAGCTGAGTGAAACGATGGATACCAGCCATTCCTGGAAGTAACTTCATGCCCAATCTCCTTTCCTTCCAGCTCCTAAGGATGGCCTTCCCAAAGAAAGTTGTGCACAGCACCATGTAGGGCCTTGAGACAGAATCTCAGTCAAATTCCTTAGAGAAGGCACTTTCTTATCCTGGCTTTGTGAGAAGATGGTAAGAAACATCTTGGTATCTGAGGGGCAATCACTACTACAGCTGAGTTAAACTATGGATAACATCCATTCCTGGAAGTACCTTCATGCCCCATCTCCCTTCCTTCCACCTGCTAATGATCACCATCCAAAAGGAGGTTTGGAAACAGGGCCGTGGAGTTCCTAGGGACAGGAACACTCTCAAATTCCTTAGAGAACACACTTTCTTCTCTCGGTTTGTAAGTTGACAGAAAGAAACATCTTTGTATCCAAGTGTGAATCATTACTAGCTTTTGGGTTAAGGTTCGTGTTAGAGTTTGGGTTAGGGATCGGGTTAGGTTTAGGGTCAGGATTAGGGTTCGTGTTCGGGTTCGGGTTAGGGTTAAGGTTAGGCTTAGTGTTCAGGTTAGGGTTTGTGTACTGGTTTAGTTTAGGTTTAGGGTTAGGGTTGGGGTTAGGGCTGGGGTTAGGGCTAGGGTTAGGGTTAGGGTCAGGCTTAGGTTTTCGGGTTAGCTTTCGGGTTCGGGTTAGGGTTAGGGTTAGTGTTAGGGTTATGGTTGGGTTCCGCTTAGGGTTAGGGTCAGGGTGCAGGTTACAGTTCAGGCTGGTTTATGGCTAGGGTTACATTTAGGATTGGGGTTAAGGTTAGGCTTAGGATTCTGGTTAGTGTTAGGGTCGGGTTAGGCTTTGGGTGAGGGTTAGAGTTAGGGTTCGGGATTGAGTTATGGTTAGGCTTAGGGTAAGTGTTACTGTTTGCTTAGAATTAGGGCTATCATTGCCTTCCCGTTAGGGTTAACGTTCGGGTTATTGTTAGGGTTCAGGTTAGGGTTAGGGTTATGGTTCCAGTTAGGGTTTAGTTTAGGGTTAGGGTTGGGGTCAGGGTTAGGGTTCTGGTTAGGGTTGGAGTTAGGGTCCGTGTACTCTTTTGGTTTAGGTTTAGGGTTAGAGTTAGCCCTCAGGTCAGTGGTCGGGTTAGCTTTAGTTTAAGGTTCGTGCTAGGGTTCAGGTTAGGGTTAGGGTTAGGTTTAGTGGTCTGGTTAGTGTTAGAGTTAGTGTTAGGGTTAGTGTTAGGGTTAGGGTTAGGGTTAGGGTTAGGATCGGGTCCGTCTTCAGTTTAGGGTTAGTGTTAGGGATCGGTTTAGGGTACGAGTTAGGGTTAGGGTTCGTGTTAGGATTAGGGTTAGGTTTAGGGCTATGGTTGGGTTCATGTTCGGGTTAGGGATAGGGTTCTGGTTATGGTTAGGGGTCAGGTTCTGGTTCGGATTAGATTTAGCATTAGTGTTCACGGTAGGGTTAGGGTTCGGGTTCTAGTTAGTGTTAGCATTAGGGTTAGGTTTCAGGTTAGGATTAGGGTTAGGCTTAGGGTTAATGTTAAGTTTAGGCTTATGTTTAGTATTATGGTTCGATTTCGGGTTAGAGTTAGAGTTAGGATTCATGTTAGGGTAAGGGCTATGGTTTGGGTTAGCATTAAGTTTAGTTTTAGTGTTATTATTTGGATTAGGGTTATGGTTATGTTTCAGGTTTTGTTTAGGGTTAGCTTTAGCGTTAGGTTTCACGTTAGGGTTAAGATTACGGTTGCCTCCAGTTTAGGGTTGGAGTTGGGTTATGTATAGGGTTATGTTTAGTGTTCGGATTAATGTTACGATTAGGTTTCAGTTTCGGTGTAGGGTTAGCCTTAGCTTTAGGGGTCGGGTTAGTGCTAGGGTTAGGGTTAGGGTTAGGGTTGGATTCGGGTTAGGGTTAGGGTTAGAATTAGGGCTGGATTTAGGGTTATGGTTCGGTGTAGTGTTAGGTTTAAGGTTAGGTTAAGGGTTGGGGTTAGGGTTAGGATTGGGTTTAGGGTTAGAGTTAGTGTTCAGGTTAGTGTTAGGGTTAGGGTTCAGCTTCAAGATCATGTTAGGGTTAGGGTTAGTGTCGAGCTAGGTGTCGGGATAGGGTTAAGGTTAAGGTCAGGTTAGGGTTTCTGAAAATGTTAGGGTTAATATTCGTGTTAGGATAATGGTTAGCTATAGGGTTAGGGTTGGGTGCATGTTAGGGTTAGATCTCTGGTTCAGCTTAGGTTTAGGTTTCAAGTTCTTGTTCGGGTTAGTGTTAGTGTTACGTTTCGGGTTATGTTTAGGGTTACAGTTATTGTTAGTGTTACATTTAAGGAAAGGTTAGTGTTCGGATTAGGGTTAGGGTTAGGGTTCAGGTTCTGGATTGTGTTAGGGTTTCGGTTATTGTCGGGTTTGGCTTCGTGTCAGGGTTAGGTTTTGAGTTCAGTTTAGTTAAGGATTAGGGTGAGGGTTAGGGTTAGAGTTTGGTTTCGGGTTACTATTAGGGTTGAGGTTGGGGTTAGGATTAGGCTTCGGTTTAGTGCTAGGGTTAGGGTTAGGATTAGGGTTGGTTTGGGTTAGGGTTAGAGATTGTTAGGGTTAGGGGTAGGACTGGGTTAGGGTCAGGGTTCGGGTTTGGGTTAGGATTAGGGTTAGTGTTAGGGTTTGGGTTAGGGTTAGGCTTCGGGTTAGCGCTAGGGTTAGGGTTAGGGTTGGGTTGGGTTACAGATAGCATTAGGGTTCAAGTTTAGGTTAGGGTTAGGGTTCGTTTAGGGTTATGGTTCGGGTTAGGGTTAGGGTTGCTGTTAGAGTTCAAGTTATGGTTAGGCTTAGGGTTAGGGCTAGGTTTACTCTTAGGCTTTGGTTGGGTTAGGGTTAGGGTTAGTGTTTGTGTCATGGTTAGTTTTCAGTTTCTGGTTAGGGTTAGGGATAGCGATAGTGTTCAGGTTAGTGTTAGGGCTAGAGTTCGGTTTAGGTTTGTTTTTGGGTTAAGGTTAGGGTTCGGATTCGGTTTATGTTTAGCGTTAAGTTTAGGTTTCGGGTGAGGATTAAGGTTAGGGTTAAGGTTACAGTTAGGGTTAGTGTTAGGGGTAGGGTACAGGTTAGGTTTAGAGTCAGTGTAAGAGTTAGAGTAAGAGTTAGGGTTAGTTTTATGATTCGACTTCAGGTTAAGGTTTTGATTAGGTTTCGTGTTAGGGTAAGCCTTACAGTTTGGGTTAGGGTTAGGTATAAGGTTAAGTTTAGTTTTAGGGTTAGTGTTTGGATTAGCGTGAGGGTTCCTTTTCAGGTTAGGGATTGGTTTTGGTTAGGGTTAGGCTCGGGTTAGGCTTCAGTTTAGGATTAGGGTTAGGGTACGGGTTTAGTTTAGGGCTAGGGTTAGTGTTCCGGTACGAGTTAGTGTTAGGGTTAGGCCTAGGGTTAGTGTTAGAGTTGGGTGCGGGTTCGGGTTAGGGTTAGGGATATGGCTACTCTTAGGGTTAGGTTTATGGTTATGGTTGGGTTCCGGTTAGGTTTAGGGTTAGGGTTCAGGTTAGGGTTAGGGTTAGGATTAGTGTTAGGTTTCAGGACAGGGTTATGGTTAAGGTTACTGTTAGGGTTACGCTTAGGCTCTGTTTGGGTTACAGTTAGGTTTAAGGTTAGGGTTCAGGTTAGGGTTCGGGTTAGTGTTAGTGTTAGGGTTCAGGTTAGGGTCTGGGTTAGGGTTTAGGGTTTGAGTTGTGGTTAAAGCTAGGGTTAGGGGTCTGTTCAGTGTTAGGGTCAGGGCCAGCACCGGTTTTCTTTAGGCTTAAAGTTAGTCTTAGGGTTTAGGGTTAGGTTTATGATTAGTGTTAGGTTTATTGTTGGGCTAGGGTTGGGGTTAGGCTTCGTTTTGCGGATCTAGGAAGTTTTAGGGTTAGGGTTGCCGTTCGGATTAGTGATAGGGTTACTGCTATGGTTTGGGTTATGTTTAGGCTAAGGTTTATGGCTAGGTTTAGAGTTGGGTTAGATTAGGGTTAGGGTTCTGGTTCGGGTTAGGGTTGGTGTTAGTTTTCAGGCTATGGTTAGGGTTAGGGTTAGGTTTAGGGTTACTCTTAAGGTTAGGGTTAGTGCAAGGGTTAGGGTTCGGTTTTGGCTTAGGGTTATGGTTAGGTGTAGGATTAGAGTCAGTGGTCTGATTGGGGTTCTGGTTCCACTTCGGGTTCGGGATTTGGGTTAGGGTTAGAGTTAGGGTAGGATTAGGCTTCGGGTTAGGGTTAGGGTTAGGGTTTGCGTTAGGATTAGGGTTAGTGTTAGGGTTAGAGTTCGGGTTCGGGTTTGGGTTACATTTAATGGTAGGGTGGCGTCATGCTTTGGGTTACAGTTACCATTTGGTTCAGGTTAGTGTTTGAGTTAGGATTATGCTCAGGGCTTAGAGTTCTGGTTAGGTTTAGAGTTAGTGTTCAGGTTAGGGTTTAGTTGGGTTAGAGCTAGTGTTTGCTTTAGGTTTAGGGTTAGTTTTAGGGTTAGGCTAAGGGTTCAGTTTAGTGTTATGTTAGGGTTAGGGTTCGGATTCACGTTAGTAATTGTGTTCAAATGTGGTTTAGGGTTAGGTTTTGGGTTAGGGTTTGGGTTAGATTTAGGGTACCGGTTAGGGTTAGGGTTATGGTTCGGGTTAGTGGTAGGATTAGGGTTTGAGTTAGGGTTAACTTTAGTATTAGGGTTCAGGTGGGTTAGGGTTAGCATTCTTGTTAGGGTTATTGGTAGGTAGAGTTTTAGGGTTAGGTTTGCGGATAGGGTTAGGGTTCATGTTAAGTATACTGTTAGGATTAGGGTTAGCTTTCATGTTAGGATTAGGGTTGAGTTAGATTAATTGTTAGGATTAGGGTTATGGTGTAGGTTAGGTTTAGGGATAGGGTGAGTGTTAAGGTTAGGGTTCAGTTTCAGGTTACGTTTAGTGTTAGATTCAGGGTTTGGTTTCAGGTTAGGGCTAGAGTTGCGTTCACGTTAGGGTTCTGGTTAGGCTTATGGTTTTGCTTAGGTTTAGGTTTAGTGTTATAGTTAGTGTTCAGATTTGGTTAGGGTTAGGGTTCGGGTGGGATCCAGTTAGGGTTAGGGTTAGGGTTAGGCTTCTTGTTAGCGTTAGCACCAGGGTTCAGGTTAGGTTTAGCGTTACGTTAGGTTTAGGGTTAAGGTTATGGTTAGGTTTATGCCTCAGGTTATGGATAGGTTAATGATTCGTGTTAATATTATGGTTAGGGTTAGGGTTGGGATTAAGGTTAGGCTTATTGTTGGTGTTAGGTTTCTGGTTAGGGTTAAGGTTAGGATTCAGCTACATGTTAGGTTAGTGTTCGGATTCAGTTTAGGGTTAGGGTTATGATCAGGTTAGGGTTAAGGTTAGTGTTACTGTTGGGGTTAGAGTTAGCATTAGGGTTCTGTTTAGGGCGAGGCATTACTCTTCTGGCTAGTGTTAGTGTTAGAGTTAGGATTCAGTTTCAGTTTACAGTTAGGATTGCTTTCGGGTTAGGTATTAGGGACAGGCTTAGTGTTCAGGTTAGCTTTATGGTTTGGGTTAGGTTTCCGTTTCAGTTTAGAGTTGGCATTCAGGCTCTAGTTAAGGTTACCGTTAGGTTTTCGGTACCGTTTAGACTTAGCATGCAGGCACGGGTTAGCGTTACTGTTCTGTTTACGCTAAGGGTGAGGCTTCTGGTAAAGGTTAGGGTTATCGCTAGAGGTCAGTTCAGTTTGGGGTTACAGGTAGGCCGGGTCAGTGTTAGCTTTAGGCTATGTTTTGGGTTCTGTTTAGGGTTAAGTTTAGGTTTCAGGTTCAGTTTAGATTTAGGGTTTTTTTCAGTTAGTGTTGTATTTAGGGTTAGGGTTCAGTTTAGGCTTAGTATTAGCATGCAGGTTAGTGTTAGTGTTAGGTTTAGAGTTAGGGTTAGGGTTTGAGTTATGGATAGGGTTTGGGTTCGGGGTTCGGTTACGGTTAAGGTTAAGATTAACCCTAACTTTGGGCACTTAGACGGCCAGGGCTTCACTACTCCAGAGAAGAGGCTGGGATCTGTCGCCTGAAGGGCACTCCAAGGGTGGCCCCAGATCCTTAGGCCTCCGTCCTGCTGTGGCCAAACTCACTGCCTTGCCATATGCCTGTCTCCGCACTTGTGACTCTACATTGGCTTTCCTCTACTTGGCTGGTGTTGAAAAGTACAGGCGTGGGGTGATGACATGGTTTGGTCATTCCAGGAAGAAATGAGGCCCGGGACGAAGAAGCTGGCTGAGGCAGAGCCTTGACCTCGCACCCCAGTCTGCCTTGGCAGCCAGGGCCAGACTACCACTTCCAAAGAAGGGAAGCGGCTGGCGAGCTGAGTGGGTGTGGGGGGATATGAGGGAGACAACAGCTGAAGCCAAGTCAAGAACGGCAGCGTTCCTTCTTTACCTGCACGTGGCAGGTGCGAGAGAGCGCCCCAGTTGGTCAGAGACAAGCAGGCTGGTGAAGCGTTCAATGAGGACCCCCGAGGCCCAGTGGCCGTGCCTGCGCCATTGGCCTGACACATTGAACCCAAGCCTGCAGGGGTCCCTGAGCAGCCAGAGAAAGATGGGCCCATGAGAGAGGTAGACAAGGTGGGCAGGTTGAGTCCACATCTCTCCTCAGGTCCCCGAGGGAGAAAGAGAGAGACACAGAGAAATATATATATATAGAGAGAGATCTCTGAACTATGAGTCACTGCCTCCACCACTGGTGCCAACTCACACACCATCCCACTTCCCCCCGCCACCCCCATGTCCGCCCCTGGGCCAGCCCCACCACGGAGAGGTTGGTTCCTTGTCACTTCCATGCTGTCCCTTCGGGACCTGATGCCAGAGCAGGGGAAAACTTTCAAAGGTTTCCATGTCCCTATCCATGAGAATGGTCTTCTTCCCCTCTCCAATCTTTAAACCTCACCCCGAACATCCTCCTTTGTCTTGAACTGAAGATAGTACTGAAGAGGAGAACTCTGCCATTGTGTTGAGAGACTCAGTTTCCCTTGTTTCTCCCATCTACACATGTTATTAAGCTTGAGATTGGTGTTACAATTAGGGTTAGGGTTATTGTTGGTTAGGGCTAAGGTTAGGGTTAGGGTAAATGTTAGGTTTATGGCCATTGCTAGGGTTAGTGCTAAGGTAAATGTTAGATTTAGGGCTTCGTAAAGTTTCATGCTTCCTTTTTGATCCAGGGTTAGGGTCAGGTCTAGGACTGGTTTAGGGTCCAGGGCAAAGAGTAGGCTTGGTGTTACAATTAAGGTTAGGCTTATTGTTGGTTACGGCTGTTTAGGGTTAGTATTTAGATTAGGGTTATGATTAGGTTTCGGGTTCGGGAAAGTCTTAGCTTTAGCATTAGGTTTCTTGTTAGGGTTAGGTTTAGAGTTAGGGATAGGTTTAGGGTTAGGGTTAAGGTTGAGTTCAGATTATCTTAGGGTTAGTGTTAGGTTTTAGTTTCGGATTACGGTTAGGGTTAATATTATGGTTCAATTTAGGGTTTGAGTTAAGGTTAGGGTTATGGTTGGTTTTGGATTAGTGTTTCGGTTAGGGTTAGTGTTAACATTAGCGTTAGAATTATGGTTAGAGTTCGGGTTCGGGTTAGGGTTAGCAATAGGGTTCAGGTTAGGTTAATGTTATTTTTGTGTTAGGGTTAGTGTTCGAGTTAGGGTTAGGGCTTGGTTTCAGGATCAGGTGAGAGTTAAGGTTAGAGTCGGGCTAGGATTAGGGTTATATTTTGGGTTACGGTTCGGGTTAGGGCTGCTGGTAGTGTTAGGTTTAATTATACTGCTATGTTTAGAGTTAGGTAAAGTTAGGGTTGTTTTTGGGTTAGAGTTAGGGCTAGGTTTCGGGTTCATGTTCCAGATAGGGTTAGGGTTATGTTTTGTGTTTTTTTGTCATGGTTAGGATTAGGGTTACTGTTAGGGTTATGTTAACGGTTAGGGTGAGATTAGTGTTTGGTTTAGGGTTAGGGTTAGGGTTTGGGTCTCGATGGAGTTAGGGTTACGGTCGCATTAGACTTTGGGTTTGTGTTAGTTTTAGGGAAAGGGTTAAGGGTGGGGTTAGAGTCAAGGTTAGGGTTAGGTTAGGGTTATGGTCAGGATTAGGGTTAGGGTTAGTGTTCACCTTAGGGTTAGGGTTAGTTTTAAGGGTAGGGTTGGGTTCTGGTTCGGTTTAGGGCTAGCTTTCCGGTTCATGTTCATGTTACAATTAGGGTTAGGATTAAGGTTACTCTGAGGTTTAGGCTTACGTTTATTGTGAGGTTTGCCTTCGGATTAGTGTTAGGTTTCAGTTTTGGGTCGGGATAAGATTAAGTTTAAGTTTAGCGTCGGATTAGGCTTCTGGTTAGAGTTACTTTTGTGGTCCGGTTTAGGGTTTGGGTTAGGGTTAGGCTTATGCTTGGGGCTAGGTTTAGGGTTAGGGTTGGGTTCGGTTAGGGTTACTGTTAGGGTTCATGTTAGCCTTAGGGTTATGTTTAGTCTTAGAGTTAGTGTTCAGATTAGGGTTAGGGTTAACTTTCAGGTTCGGGTTAGGGTTAGAATTAGCTGTAGGTTTTGGGTTAGTGTTAGGACCTGGGTTCGGGTTAGTGTCGGTTTTAGGTTATGTTTAGTGTTAGGGATAGGGTTAGGGTTGAGTTTATGGTTAGTATTAGGGTTAGGGTATGGTTTTGGGTTCAAACATGAATTAAAGTTAGGGTTAGGGTCGGGTTAATTTTAGGGTTAGGGTTTGGGTTAAGCTTAGGTTTAGGGGTAGTGTTAGGTTTAGGGTTCAGTTTTGGGTTAGGGTTATGGTTATCATTAAGGTTTGGGTTAGGGTTAGGATTAGGTTGGCTTATGGTTAGGGTTAGGGTTCATGTTAGCGTTAGTGTTAGGGTTAGTATTAGGTTTAGAATTATTGTTCATATTAGGGTCAGGGTTAGTTTTTGGGTTCAGGTTAGGGTTAGGATTAGCGGTAGGGTTCGTGTTAGGGTAATGGCTAGGTTTCAAGTTAGGGTTGCCTTCGGGTTAGGGTTTGGTTTCGGTTGAGTGTTAGGGTTAGTGTTAGAGTCAGGGTTAGGGTTGGGCTTATGCTTAGGATTAGGTTTAGGATTCGGGTTAGGGTTAGGCTTAGGGTTAGGGCTAAGGTTAGGTTTCAGCTTAGGGTTAAGTTTAGAGTGCGGCTTAGTGTTAAGGCTAGTGTTCTAGTTAAGTTTATGTTTAGTATCATGGTTAGGGTTCAGGTACGGGCTACAGTTAACGTTAGGTTTCATGTTAGTGTACAGTTTAGCGTTAGAATTAGGGTTAGGGCTAAGGTTAGGGTTAGGATTGGGTTGGATTAGTGTTAGCATTAGGGTTAGGATTAGGTTTAGGGTTCGGGTTAGGTTTAGATTTAGGGTTCGGGTTCGGGCTAGGATTAGGGTTACTGCTAGGTTTTGGGTTACGGTTAGGCTTAGAGTTAAGGCTAGGTTTAGGGTTACGGTTCGGTTGGCTTAGGGTAAGGGTTAGGGTTTTGGTTAGGCTTATGGTTAGGATTAGTGTTAGTGTTAGGGTTAGGGTTAGGATTGGGATTATGCTTAGGATTAGATTCTGGATTCGGGTTAGGGTTAGGCTTAGGGTTAGAGCTAGGGTTAGGGTTCAGCTCAGGGTTAAGTTTAGAGTGCGACTTAGTGTTACGCCTAGTGTTCTAGTTAGTTTAATGTTAGTATCATGGTTAGGGTTCAGGTTACGGGTTACGGTTAACGAGAGGTTTCATGTTAATGTACAGTTTAGGGTTAGAATTAGGGTTAGGGCTAAGGTTAGCGTTAGGATTGGGTTGGATTAGTGTTAGCATTAGGGTTAGGGTTAGGTTTCGGGTTAGGTTTAGGGTTCGGGTTAGGTTTAGAGTTAGTTAGGGTTTGGGTTAGGGTTAGGTTACTGTTAGGGTTTGGTTTATGATTAGGCTTAGAGTTAAGGCTAGGTTTAGGGTTACGGGTGGGTTGGGTTACGGTAAGGGTTAGTGTTCTTGTTAGGCTTATGGTTAGGATTAGTGTTAGGTTTCAGGATAGTGTTAGGGTGAAGGTTACTGTTAGGGTTAGGGCTACTGCTCGGGTTAGAGGTTGGTTGGGTTAGGGCTAGGGTTTAGTTTAGGTTTAGGGTTAGCTCTAGGGTTAGAGTAAGTGTTCGGGTTAGGGTTAGATTAGGATTAGAGTTCGGTTTAGTGTTAGTATTGGGTTTGGGTTCAGTTTAGGGTCAGCATTCAGGTTAGTGTTCGGGTTAGGGTTAGGTACGTGTTAGGCTTAGGCTTATAGTGTGGGTTAGTGTTGTGGCTCGGGTTAGTGTTAGGGTTCATGTTTGGGTTAGAGTTAAGCTTCATGTTCAGGTCAGGGATACATTTCTGGTTAGGGCTTGGGTTAGGTTTAGAATTGGGTTTTGTGTTAGGCTTAGGGTGCGTGTTAATGTTAGTTTTAGGGTTTGTGTTAGGGTTAGGGACAGATTTAGGGTGATGTTTAGGGTTAGGGCCATTGCTAGTGTTAGTGCTAAGGTTAGGATTAGTTCTAGGGCTTGGTCAATTTTTATGGTTCGTTCTAGAGCCAGGGTTAGTGTCAGGTCTAGGACTGATTTTGGGTTATGTCTAGGGCAAGCAGTAGGCTTGGTGTTACTATTAGGGTTAGGGTTATTGTTGGTTAGGGCTAAGGTTAGGGTTAGGGTAAATGTTAGAGTTATGGCCATTGCTAGTGTTAATGCTAAGGTAAGTGTTAGATCTAGGGCTTGGTGAAGGTTTACGTTTCCTTCTAGATCCAGGGTTAGGGTCAGGTCTAGGACTGGTTTAGGGTTAGGTCCAGGGCAAAGAGTAGGCTTGGTGTTACAATTAGGGTTAGGCTTATTGTTTGTTATGGCTAAGGTTAGTGTTAGGGTTAGTGTAAGGGTTAGGGCCATTGCTAGGGTTAATGTTAAAGTTAGGGTTATGTTTAAGGCTTGGTCAAGCATTAAGGTGTGGGTTAGGGCTAGCATTAGCATCAGGACTAGGACAATGTGTGGGTTAAGTTTAGGGTTAAGGTTAGGTTTAGGGTGAGGTTTACCGTTTGGGTCAGGGTTAGTGTTGCTTAGGGCTAGGGTAGGGTTACTCTTAAGGTTAGGGGTGGGTTATGATTAGCTAATGCTGGGTTATGATTAGATAGGGCTAAGATTATTGTTATGGTTATTATTAGTGATAGGGGAGGTGGTTTGAGTTTCGGTTAAGTTTAGGTTTAGCGGTAGGTATAGGATTAGAAATAGGGCTAGGTTTTGCATTAGGACTGGTTTAGGGCTACAGCAATGGTTAGGGTTAGGGTTACACTTGGGTTATGTGTAGGGTTAGGGTCAAGGTTAGGTGTGGGGGTAGTGTTAGAGTTAGTGTTATGGCAAGAGTTATTGTTAGGGCTGGGATTAAGGCTAGGTTTCATTATTATATTTAGGGTTAGGTTTCTCTTTAAGTTTATGGCTAGATTTATTTTTAGGTTTAGGATGAACCCAACTTTAGCTAAGATGAACCCAACTTTAACTCTAAGCCTAAGCTTATCGCAAACCCTAAAACTAGCCCTAACACTAACCCTAATCGTATGCCTACCCCTAACACTCAGTGTAACTGTAACCCTAAGCCAACTCTAACCCTAATTTTAACCCTAGTCCTAACCCTAGCCCTAACAGTAAAACTAACACTAGCATAACACTAACTCTAACCATCCTCCTAATCCAAACAAAGCCCTATGCCTACTACTACACTTTCCATTGTCCCAACCCTAAGGCACACCCAACACTAAAGTTAGACCTAATCCTAATCCTACCCCGAGCCATAACCTCAAAACCAGCCCCATTCTTGACTCAAACAACCTCCCCTAACACTAATAATAACCATAACACTACTCCTAGCCCTATGTAATCATAACCCATCCCTAGCTAATCATAACCCAGCCCTAGCCCTAAGAGTAACACTACCCTAGCCCTAAGCAACACTAACCCTAACCCAAACGGTAAACCTCACCCTAAACCTAACCTTAACCCTAATCCTAACGCTCATATTGTCTTAGAACTGACGCTAACGCTAGCCCTAGCCCACACCTTAATGCTTGACCAAGCCTTAGACATAACCCTAACTTTAACATTAACCCTAGCAATGACCCTAACCCTTACACTAACCCTAACACTAACCTTAGCCGTAACCAACAATAAGCCTAACCTTAATTGTAACACCAAGCCTACTCTTTGCCCTGGACCCTAAACCAGTCCTAGACCTGACCCTAACCCTGGATCAAAAAGGAAGCATGAAACTTTACGAAGCCCTAAATCTAACATTTACCTTAGCACTAACCCTAGCAATGGCCATAAACCTAACATTTACCCTAACCCTAACCTTAGCCCTAACCAACAATAACCCTAACCCTAATTGTAACACCAATCTCAAGCTTAATAACATGTGTAGATGGGAGAAACAAGGGAAACTGAGTCTCTCAACACAATGGCAGAGTTCTCCTCTTCAGTACTATCTTCAGTTCAAGACAAAGGAGGATGTTCGGGGTGAGGTTTAAAGATTGGAGAGGGGAAGAAGACCATTCTCATGGATAGGGACATGGAAACCTTTGAAAGTTTTCCCCTGCTCTGGCATCAGGTCCCGAAGGGACAGCATGGAAGTGACAAGGAACCAACCTCTCCGTGGTGGGGCTGGCCCAGGGGCGGACATGGGGGTGGCGGGGGGAAGTGGGATGGTGTGTGAGTTGGCACCAGTGGTGGAGGCAGTGACTCATAGTTCAGAGATCTCTCTCTATATATATATATTTCTCTGTGTCTCTCTCTTTCTCCCTCGGGGACCTGAGGAGAGATGTGGACTCAACCTGCCCACCTTGTCTACCTCTCTCATGGGCCCATCTTTCTCTGGCTGCTCAGGGACCCCTGCAGGCTTGGGTTCAATGTGTCAGGCCAATGGCGCAGGCACGGCCACTGGGCCTCGGGGGTCCTCATTGAACGCTTCACCAGCCTGCTTGTCTCTGACCAACTGGGGCGCTCTCTCGCACCTGCCACGTGCAGGTAAAGAAGGAACGCTGCCGTTCTTGACTTGGCTTCAGCTGTTGTCTCCCTCATATCCCCCCACACCCACTCAGCTCGCCAGCCGCTTCCTTTCTTTGGAAGTGGTAGTCTGGCCCTGGCTGCCAAGGCAGACTGGGGTGCGAGGTCAAGGCTCTGCCTCAGCCAGCTTCTTCGTCCCGGGCCTCATTTCTTCCTGGAATGACCAAACCATGTCATCACCCCACGCCTGTACTTTTCAACACCAGCCAAGTAGAGGAAAGCCAATGTAGAGTCACAAGTGCGGAGACAGGCATATGGCAAGGCAGTGAGTTTGGCCACAGCAGGACGGAGGCCTAAGGATCTGGGGCCACCCTTGGAGTGCCCTTCAGGCGACAGATCCCAGCCTCTTCTCTGGAGTAGTGAAGCCCTGGCCGTCTAAGTGCCCAAAGTTAGGGTTAATCTTAACCTTAACCGTAACCGAACCCCGAACCCAAACCCTATCCATAACTCAAACCCTAACCCTAACTCTAAACCTAACACTAACACTAACCTGCATGCTAATACTAAGCCTAAACTGAACCCTAACCCTAAATACAACACTAACTGAAAAAAACCCTAAATCTAAACTGAACCTGAAACCTAAACTTAACCCTAAACAGAACCCAAAACATAGCCTAAAGCTAACACTGACCCGGCCTACCTGTAACCCCAAACTGAACTGACCTCTAGCGATAACCCTAACCTTTACCAGAAGCCTCACCCTTAGCGTAAACAGAACAGTAACGCTAACCCGTGCCTGCATGCTAAGTCTAAACGGTACCGAAAACCTAACGGTAACCTTAACTAGAGCCTGAATGCCAACTCTAAACTGAAACGGAAACCTAACCCAAACCATAAAGCTAACCTGAACACTAAGCCTGTCCCTAATACCTAACCCGAAAGCAATCCTAACTGTAAACTGAAACTGAATCCTAACTCTAACACTAACACTAGCCAGAAGAGTAATGCCTCGCCCTAAACAGAACCCTAATGCTAACTCTAACCCCAACAGTAACACTAACCTTAACCCTAACCTGATCATAACCCTAACCCTAAACTGAATCCGAACACTAACCTAACATGTAGCTGAATCCTAACCTTAACCCTAACCAGAAACCTAACACCAACAATAAGCCTAACCTTAATCCCAACCCTAACCCTAACCATAATATTAACACGAATCATTAACCTATCCATAACCTGAGGCATAAACCTAACCATAACCTTAACCCTAAACCTAACGTAACGCTAAACCTAACCTGAACCCTGGTGCTAACGCTAACAAGAAGCCTAACCCTAACCCTAACCCTAACTGGATCCCACCCGAACCCTAACCCTAACCAAATCTGAACACTAACTATAACACTAAACCTAAACCTAAGCAAAACCATAAGCCTAACCAGAACCCTAACGTGAACGCAACTCTAGCCCTAACCTGAAACCAAACCCTGAATCTAACACTAAACGTAACCTGAAACTGAACCCTAACCTTAACACTCACCCTATCCCTAAACCTAACCTACACCATAACCCTAATCCTAACAATTAATCTAACTCAACCCTAATCCTAACATGAAAGCTAACCCTAATCCTAACAGTATACTTAACATGAACCCTAACCCTATCCGCAAACCTAACCCTAAAACTCTACCTACCAATAACCCTAACAAGAATGCTAACCCTAACCCACCTGAACCCTAATACTAAAGTTAACCCTAACTCAAACCCTAATCCTACCACTAACCCGAACCATAACCCTAACCCTAACCGGTACCCTAAATCTAACCCAAACCCTAACCCAAAACCTAACCCTAAACCACATTTGAACACAATTACTAACGTGAATCCGAACCCTAACCCTAACATAACACTAAACTGAACCCTTAGCCTAACCCTAAAACTAACCCTAAACCTAAAGCAAACACTAGCTCTAACCCAACTAAACCCTAACCTGAACACTAACTCTAAACCTAACCAGAACTCTAAGCCCTGAGCATAATCCTAACTCAAACACTAACCTGAACCAAATGGTAACTGTAACCCAAAGCATGACGCCACCCTACCATTAAATGTAACCCAAACCCGAACCCGAACTCTAACCCTAACACTAACCCTAATCCTAACGCAAACCCTAACCCTAACCCTAACCCGAAGCCTAATCCTACCCTAACTCTAACCCTAACCCAAATCCCGAACCCGAAGTGGAACCAGAACCCCAATCAGACCACTGACTCTAATCCTACACCTAACCATAACCCTAAGCCAAAACCGAACCCTAACCCTTGCACTAACCCTAACCTTAAGAGTAACCCTAAACCTAACCCTAACCCTAACCATAGCCTGAAAACTAACACCAACCCTAACCCGAACCAGAACCCTAACCCTAATCTAACCCAACTCTAAACCTAGCCATAAACCTTAGCCTAAACATAACCCAAACCATAGCAGTAACCCTATCACTAATCCGAACGGCAACCCTAACCCTAAAACTTCCTAGATCCGCAAAACGAAGCCTAACCCCAACCCTAGCCCAACAATAAACCTAACACTAATCATAAACCTAACCCTAAACCCTAAGACTAACTTTAAGCCTAAAGAAAACCGGTGCTGGCCCTGACCCTAACACTGAACAGACCCCTAACCCTAGCTTTAACCACAACTCAAACCCTAAACCCTAACCCAGACCCTAACCTGAACCCTAACACTAACACTAACCCGAACCCTAACCTGAACCCTAACCTTAAACCTAACTGTAACCCAAACAGAGCCTAAGCGTAACCCTAACAGTAACCTTAACCATAACCCTGTCCTGAAACCTAACACTAATCCTAACCCTAACCCTAACCTGAACCCTAACCCTAAACCTAACCGGAACCCAACCATAACCATAAACCTAACCCTAAGAGTAGCCATATCCCTAACCCTAACCCGAACCCGCACCCAACTCTAACACTAACCCTAGGCCTAACCCTAACACTAACTCGTACCGGAACACTAACCCTAGCCCTAAACTAAACCCGTACCCTAACCCTAATCCTAAACTGAAGCCTAACCCGAGCCTAACCCTAACCAAAACCAATCCCTAACCTGAAAAGGAACCCTCACGCTAATCCAAACACTAACCCTAAAACTAAACTTAACCTTATACCTAACCCTAACCCAAACTGTAAGGCTTACCCTAACACGAAACCTAATCAAAACCTTAACCTGAAGTCGAATCATAAAACTAACCCTAACTCTTACTCTAACTCTTACACTGACTCTAAACCTAACCTGTACCCTACCCCTAACACTAACCCTAACTGTAACCTTAACCCTAACCTTAATCCTCACCCGAAACCTAAACTTAACGCTAAACATAAACCGAATCCGAACCCTAACCTTAACCCAAAAACAAACCTAAACCGAACTCTAGCCCTAACACTAACCTGAACACTATCGCTATCCCTAACCCTAACCAGAAACTGAAAACTAACCATGACACAAACACTAACCCTAACCCTAACCCAACCAAAGCCTAAGAGTAAACCTAGCCCTAACCCTAAGCCTAACCATAACTTGAACTCTAACAGCAACCCTAACCCTAACCCGAACCATAACCCTAAACGAACCCTAACCCTAACCTAAACTTGAACCCTAATGCTATCTGTAACCCAACCCAACCCTAACCCTAACCCTAGCGCTAACCCGAAGCCTAACCCTAACCCAAACCCTAACACTAACCCTAATCCTAACCCAAACCCGAACCCTGACCCTAACCCAGTCCTACCCCTAACCCTAACAATCTCTAACCCTAACCCAAACCAACCCTAATCCTAACCCTAACCCTAGCACTAAACCGAAGCCTAATCCTAACCCCAACCTCAACCCTAATAGTAACCCGAAACCAAACTCTAACCCTAACCCTCACCCTAATCCTTAACTAAACTGAACTCAAAACCTAACCCTGACACGAAGCCAAACCCGACAATAACCGAAACCCTAACACAATCCAGAACCTGAACCCTAACCCTAACCCTAATCCGAACACTAACCTTTCCTTAAATGTAACACTAACAATAACTGTAACCCTAAACATAACCCGAAACGTAACACTAACACTAACCCGAACAAGAACTTGAAACCTAAACCTAAGCTGAACCAGAGATCTAACCCTAACATGCACCCAACCCTAACCCTATAGCTAACCATTATCCTAACACGAATATTAACCCTAACATTTTCAGAAACCCTAACCTGACCTTAACCTTAACCCTATCCCGACACCTAGCTCGACACTAACCCTAACCCTAACATGATCTTGAAGCTGAACCCTAACCCTAACACTAACCTGAACACTAACTCTAACCCTAAACCCAATCCTAACCCTAACCCCAACCCTTAACCTAACCTTAAACCTAACACTACACCGAACCATAACCCTAAATCCAGCCCTAATTCTAACCCTAACCCTAACCCGAATCCAACCCTAACCCTAACCCTAACCCTAGCACTAACCCGACCCCTAAAGCTAAGGCTAACCCTACACCGAAACTGAAACCTAATCGTAACATTAATCCGAACACTAAACATAACCCTATACATAACCCAACTCCAACCCTAAACTGGAGGCAACCGTAATCTTAACCCTAACGTGAAACCTAACGCTAAAGCTAACCCTAAACAAAACCTGAAACATAACCATAACCCTAATCCAAATAATAACACTAAAACTAAACTTAATGCTAACCCAAACCATAGCCCTTACCCTAACATGAATCCTAACTCTAACTCTAACCCGAAATCGAACCATAATACTAAACATAAGCCTAAACTTAACATTAACCCTAAGCCTAACCCTAATCCTAACCTGAAACCTAACCCTAATGCTAACACTAACTAGAACCCGAACCCTAACCCTACCGTGAACACTAATGCTAAATCTAATCCGAACCAGAACCTGACCCCTAACCATAACCAGAACCCTATCCCTAACCCGAACATGAACCCAACCATAGCCCTAAACCTAACCCTAATCCTAACACGAACCCTAACCCTAACTCGTACCCTAAACCGATCCCTAACACTAACCCTAAACTGAAGACGGACCCGATCCTAACCCTAACCCTAACCCTAACCCTAACACTAACCCTAACACTAACTCTAACACTAACCAGACCACTAAACCTAACCCTAACCCTAACCTGAACCCTAGCACGAACCTTAAACTAAAGCTAACCCGACCACTGACCTGAGGGCTAACTCTAACCCTAAACCTAAACCAAAAGAGTACACGGACCCTAACTCCAACCCTAACCAGAACCCTAACCCTGACCCCAACCCTAACCCTAAACTAAACCCTAACTGGAACCATAACCCTAACCCTAACCTGAACCCTAACAATAACCCGAACGTTAACCCTAACGGGAAGGCAATGATAGCCCTAATTCTAAGCAAACAGTAACACTTACCCTAAGCCTAACCATAACTCAATCCCGAACCCTAACTCTAACCCTCACCCAAAGCCTAACCCGACCCTAACACTAACCAGAATCCTAAGCCTAACCTTAACCCCAATCCTAAATGTAACCCTAGCCATAAACCAGCCTGAACTGTAACCTGCACCCTGACCCTAACCCTAAGCGGAACCCAACCATAACCCTAACACTAACCCTAACCCTAACCCGAACCCGAAAGCTAACCCGAAAACCTAAGCCTGACCCTAACCCTAACCCTAGCCCTAACCCCAGCCCTAACCCCAACCCTAACCCTAAACCTAAACTAAACCAGTACACAAACCCTAACCTGAACACTAAGCCTAACCTTAACCCTAACCCGAACCCGAACACGAACCCTAATCCTGACCCTAAACCTAACCCGATCCCTAACCCAAACTCTAACACGAACCTTAACCCAAAAGCTAGTAATGATTCACACTTGGATACAAAGATGTTTCTTTCTGTCAACTTACAAACCGAGAGAAGAAAGTGTGTTCTCTAAGGAATTTGAGAGTGTTCCTGTCCCTAGGAACTCCACGGCCCTGTTTCCAAACCTCCTTTTGGATGGTGATCATTAGCAGGTGGAAGGAAGGGAGATGGGGCATGAAGGTACTTCCAGGAATGGATGTTATCCATAGTTTAACTCAGCTGTAGTAGTGATTGCCCCTCAGATACCAAGATGTTTCTTACCATCTTCTCACAAAGCCAGGATAAGAAAGTGCCTTCTCTAAGGAATTTGACTGAGATTCTGTCTCAAGGCCCTACATGGTGCTGTGCACAACTTTCTTTGGGAAGGCCATCCTTAGGAGCTGGAAGGAAAGGAGATTGGGCATGAAGTTACTTCCAGGAATGGCTGGTATCCATCGTTTCACTCAGCTCTAGTAGTGATTGCCACAAAGATAGAAAGATGTTTCACAACATCTACTTACTGTCCAGGATAAGAAAGTGCCCGGTCTAAGGCAAGTGAGTGAGATTCTCTCTGAAGGCCCTATGTGGGCCTGTGCAAAACCTTTTTGGGAAGGCGATCTTTAGGAGTGGGAAGGAAAAGAGATGGGGCATGAAGTTACTTCCAGGAATGGGTGCTATACATAGTTTATCCGAGTTGTAGTAGTGATTGCCACTCAGATACAAAGATGTCTCTTATCATCTAAATACAAGCCAGGATAAGAAAGTGCTTTCTCTAAATCATGTGAGATTGTCTCTCAAGGCCCTTCATGGGCCTGTGTAAACCTGCTTTGGCAAGGCGATCCTTTTGCACTGGAAGGAAGGGAGACCTGGCAAGAAGTTTTTTCCAGGAATGGGTGTTATACATAGTTTAACTCAGCCTCAGTAGTGATTGCCACTCAGATAGGAAGATGTTTCTTTCCATCTACTTACAAGCCGAGATAAGAAAGTGCCTTCCCTAAGACATGTGTGTGAAATCCTCTCTCAAGGCCCTCCATGGCCCTGTGCACAACCTGGTTTTGGATGGCGATCTTTAGGAGCTGGGAGAAAGGGAGATTGGGCACCAAGTTGTTTCCAGGAATGGGTCTTATACATAGTTTAACTCAGCTGTAGTAATGATTGCCACTCACAAACAAAGATGTTTCTAGCCATCTACTTCCAACCCAGGATAAGAAATTCCGTTCTCTAAGGCATTTGAGAGTGATCCTGTGTCAAGGCCCTACATGGCCCTGTTTCCATACCTGCTTTGGGAAAGTGATCCTTTGGAGCTGGAAGGAGGGAGATTGGGCACATAGTAATTTCCAGGAATGGGAGTTATACTTAGTTTAGCTCAGCTGTAGTAATGCCTGCCACTCAGATACAAACATGCTTCTAGCCATCTACTTAGACTGTAGTATGAGAAAACGCGCTCTCAATGGCTTATGAGTGAGATGTTGTTGCAAGACAATACACAGTCCTGTTTCCAAACCTGCTTTGAGAAGGCAATCCTTAGGAGTTGGAAGGAAGGGAGATTGGGCACTAAGTCATTTCCAGGAATGGGTGTTATACTTAGTTTAGCTCAGCTGTAGCAATTCTTGCCACTCAGATACAAACCTGTTCCTAACCATCTACTTAGAATCCGCTATCATTAAGTGTGCTCTCTATGGCTTGTGAGTGAGATTGTCTCAAGGCACTACATGGTCCTCGTTCCATACCTTCCTTAGGAAGGCGATCCTCATGTAACGGAAGGAAGGGATATTGGGCCTGAACTTCGTTCCAGGAACTGGCGTTATCCATAGTTTAACTCAGCTGTAGTAGTGATGCCACTCAGATAGAAAGATGTTTCTTACCATCTACTTACAAACCGGGATAAGAAAGTTCCTTCTCTAAGGCATGTGCGTGAGATTCTCTCTCAAGGCCCTACATGGCCCTGTGCAAAACCTGCTTTGGGAAGGCGACCCTTGGGAGCTGGAAGGAAGACAGATTGGGCATGATGTTACTATCAGGAATGGTTGTAATACATGGTTCAATTCAGCTGTAGTAATGAATGCCTCTCAGATACCAAGGTGTTTCATACCGTCTACATTCAAGCCCGGAAAAGAAATTGTGTTCTCCAAGGCATTTGAGAGTGATCCTGCCTCAGGGCCCTACATGGCCCTGTTTACAAGCCTGCTTTTGGAAGGAGATCTGTAGCAGCTGGAAGGAAGGGAGATTGGGCATGAAGTCATGTCCAGAAACAGGTGCTATACATAGGTTAGCTCAGTTGTACTAACGATTACCACTCATATAGCTACTTGTTCCTAGACTGTTACTTACAAGGTGGTTCAGAAAGTGCCTTATCAAAGGAGTATGAGATTCGTTCTCAGGGCACAAAATGGCATTATGCTCCAAACCGGGTTCAGGTTTTTCACCATTACAAGATGGAAAGAAGAGAGGTTAGGCACAAATTTATTTCCAGGAATGGGCGTTACACATACTTTTGCTAAGCTGTAGGAATGATTGCCACTCATATACAAACTTGTTCATGGACTTCTACTTAGAAGCCTGCATCAGAAATTTCCTTCTCAAAGGAATGTGAGATTAATTCTCAGGTCCAGAAATGGCATTGTTTTCCAAATTATGTTCCTGGGTGAGCAAAGTAATCCTTACAACATGGGAGGAAGAGAGATTATGCACAAAGTTGTTTCAGGGATTAGGTGTTATACACCTTTTAACTCCGCTTTAATAATGATTGTCACTCATTTACAAACTTGTTCCTGCATATCTACATATAGGCTGGGATTAGAAAGTGCCTTCTCACAAGAAAGTGAGATACCTTCTCAGGGTCCGAATGCCAGTATGTTCCAAAACATTTAGGTTGGTGATGCTTACGAGCTGGAAGGAAGAGAGATTGGGCACCAAGTTATTTTCAAGAATAGGTGATATATATTTCATCTCTGCTGTAGTAATGATTGCCACTCATATTCAAACTTGCTCCTAGACATTTACTTACAAGCCAGGATCAGAAATTGCCTTCTCAAAGAAATGTGAGATTCGTTCTCAATGGCCGAATTGGCATTATTTACCAAACCTCGTTTTGGGTTTGTGATCCTTACGTGATTGAAGGAAGCGAGATAGTGCACAAAGTTATTTCCGGGAATGGGTGTTACACAAAATAAAGCTCACCTCTACTAATGATTGAAACTCATATAGCAACGTTTTCCTAGACATCTACTTAGAGCCTTCTCAAGGGAATGTGAGTTTTGTTGTCCAGGTGCAAAATGACAGTATGTTCGAAATCTGGTTTAGGTTTGTGATCTTTATGAGATGGAAGGAAGAGAGATTAGGCACAAAGTTACTTCCAGGAATGGGTGTTATGTGAAGTTCACCTCAACTGTAGTAATGATTGCCAATCATATACAAACTTGTTCCTAGACATCTACGTAAAAGCCAGGAACAGAACATTCCTTCTGAAAGCACTGTGAGACTCCTTCTTAAGGACTGAAATGGCATTATGGTCCAAATCAGGTTTAGGTTTGTGATCCTTACGACATGGAAAGAAGAGAGACTAGGCACAAAGTGATTTCCAGGAATGGGTGTTATACCAAGTTTGTCAGCTGTAGTAATGACAGTCACGTCTATACAAACTTTCCTAGATATCTACTTAGAAGCTGGTATCAGAGAGTGTGTTCTCAAAAGAATGTGCGATTCCTTCTAAAGGCCTGAGAGGGCACTATGTTCCAAACCTGGTTGACAAAGGTGGTCCTTACGAGCCGGAATGAAGAGAGTTTGGGCATGAAGCTATTTCCAGGAATGGCTGTTAGTCACAGTTTAGCTCAGCTGTAGTAATGATTGCCAAACAAAACTTGTTCCTACACTTCTACTTAGAAGCCGGGATAACAAGGTTCCTTCTGAAAGGAATATGAGGTTCCCTCTCTTTTTTCTTTGTGAGGAAGATCAGCCCTGAGCTAACGTCCATGCCAATCCTCCTCTATTTGCTGAGGAAGACTGGCCCAGACCTAACATCCGTCCCAATCTTCCTCCACTTTATGTGGGATGCCACCACAGCATGGCCTGACAAACTGTGTGTCGGTGTGTGCCCGGTATCTGAACACGGGCCACCAGCAACAGAGGGTGCACACTTAACCACTACGCCATGGGGCTGGACTCTATGAGGTTCCTTCTCAAGGCCCAAAATACCATGATGTTCCAACATGGTTGAGCAAGCTGATCCTGATGAGATAAAGGAAGAGAGATTAGGCACAAAGTGATTTCCAGGAATGGCTGTTATACATACGTTAGCTCCTGTCGTCATGATTGCCACTCATATGCAAACTTGTTCACAGAACAAGTTCCCTACATACAGGTCGCGAACACAAAGGGCCTTCGCAAAGGAATGTGACTTTCCTTCTCAGGGCCCAAAATCGCAATATGTCCCAAACCTGGCTTAGGTTTGTGATCCTTATTGGATGGAAGGAAGAGAGATTGGGCACAATGACATTTTCATGAATGAGTTTTCTACATAGATTAACTCAGGTGTAGTAATGATTGCCACTCGTATACAAACTTGTTCCTAGACATCTACATAACCCCAGGATCAGAAAGCAACTTCTCAAAGGAATGTGATATTCCTTCTGAAGGTCTGAAACAGCAATATGTTCCAAACTTGGTCGAGGAAGGTGGTATTTACGAGCTGGAAGTAAGAGAGATTGAGCATGAAGTTTTTTTCCAGGAATTGATGTTATTCATAGAATAGCTCAGTTGTACTAACGATTGCCACTTATATAGAATCTTGTTCTTGGGCATATACTTAGAAGCAGTGATCAGAAAGTGCCTTCTTAAAGGAAAATGAGATTCCTTCTCAAGGCCGGAAATGGCAATATGTTCCAAACGTGGTTGAGGAAGGTGGGCCTTATGATCTGGAAGAAAGAGAGACCGGCACAAAGTTATTTTCAGGAATAGGTGTTATTCATAGTTCAGCTCAGTTGTAGTAATGATTCCACTCATATACAAACTTGTTTCTAGGGATGTACTTAGAAGCTGGGATCAGAAAGTTCCTTTTCAAGGTAACGTGAGATTCATTCTCAAGGCCCGACATGGTATTACATTCAAAACCTTGCTTAAGAATGTAATCCTTTAGAGCTGGAAGGAAGAGAGATGGGGTAGGAAGTTATTTTGAGGAATGGTTCTTATACATAGTTTAGCTCAGCTGTAGTAATGATTGCCACTCATTTAGAAACTCGTTACTAGACATTTACTTACAAGCCGGGATCAGAAAGTGCTTTCTCAAAGGAGTGTGAGATTTGTTCTCAAGGGCCTGAAATGGCATTATGTTCCAAACCTGATTTAGGTTTGTGATCCTTACGAGATGGAAGGAAGAGAGAAGCACAGCTCTATTAGTGATTGCCAATCACATACAAACTTGATCCTAGACGTCTACGTGCAGGCTGTGATCAGAAACTGCTGTCTCAAAGGAATGTGAGATTTCTTCTCAAGGTCTGAAATGGCAATATGTTCCCAACTTGCTTGAGGAAGGTCTTCATTATGAGCTGGAAGGAAGATAGATTGGGCATGAAGTTATTTTCAGGATTGGGTGTTACTCAAAGAATAGTTCAGTTGTAGTAACGATTGCCACTTATATAGAATCTTGTCCTGGACATCTACTTAGAAGCAGGGATCAGAAAGTGCCTTCAAAGTAGTGTAAGATTCATTCTCAAGGCCTGAAATGGCACGATGCATGAAACTTGGTTTATATTTGTGATCCTTATGAGATTGAAGGAGGACAGATGAGGCAAAAAGTATTACCTGGAATGGTTGTTATAGACAGTTGAGCTCAGATCTAGTAACGATTAACACTCATATACATACTTATTCCTAGACTTCAACATTCTGGACAGGATCAGAATGTGCCTTCTCAAAGGAATATGAGATTCCATCTCAAGGAGTGACATGGCAATATGTTCCAAACCTGGTTTAGCTTTGTGATCCTTATGAGTTGGAAGGAAGAGAGATGAGGCACAAAGTTATTTTCAGGAATGGGTATCATACACAGCTTAGCTCAGCTGTAGTAACGCTTGCCACTCATATACAAACTTGATCCTAGACATCTACTTCCACTCTGGGATCAGAAAGTGCCTTCTCAAAGGAATGCGAGAATCCTTCTCAGGGCCCAACAAGGCAATATGGTCCAAAACTGGTTTGGTTTAGTGACGCTTAGTGCTAGAAGGAAGAGAGTTTTTACATGAAGCTATTTCGTGGAATGGGTATTATAAATCATTTTACTCAGTTGTAGTACTGATTGATGCTCCAATATAAACTTGTTCCTAGACATCTACTTACAAGAAGTTATCAGTAAGTGTCTTCACAGAGGAATGTGAGATTTGCTCTCAACGACCAAAATAGCATTATGTTCTAAACCTGGTTTAAGAAGGTGATTCTCACTAGCTGAAAGGAAGAGCGAGTGAGCACAAAGATACTTCCAGGGATGGGTATTTTATACAGATGAGCTCAGCTGTAGTGATGATTGCCACTCATATACAAAGTCGTTTCTAGACATTTGCTAACAAGCCTGGGTCAGAAAGTGCCCTCTCAAAGGAATATGAGATTCAATCTCAAGACCTGAAACTGTATTCTGTTATATACCTGTTTTAGGTTTCTGATCTTTATGAGATGGAAGGAAGAGATAGTGGGCATGAAGTTATTTCCAACAATGGGTCTTATACATAGTTCAGCTAAGTTCCAGTAATCATTGAAATTCAATTACTAACTTGTTCCTAGAGCTCTACTGAGAACCCGGGATCAGAAATTGCCTTCTCAAAGGAATGTGATATTCCTTCTCAAGACCTGAAATGGCAATATGTCCCCAACCTGGTTAAGGAAGGTGGGCCTCATTTGCTGGAAGGAAGAGAGACAGGGCACGAAGTTATTTCCTTAGTTGTTACTGGCAAAAGTGCCTGAGCAGTGGTATTTTGCCTTCCATTGAGAAGGCAGCCTCAGTGCAGGCAATGAACCAAAAGGAAGAAAAGGCACTTTCCATTATGATCCTCAAAAACTAAATGGAAATGTTTTTCTCCACAGAGTATGTTCATTAGATGGATACAATAGATATTCTCTCCCAGCTGCAGTGGAAAGTTTAAAAGCTCTCAGAGGTAGATGCTCCTTAAACGTACTTGCAAGCAGAGTTAAGGAAGAACTTGCTGGCATTACATGGGAGAGAATTCTCTTTTTTTTTGTGAGGAAGATCAGCCCTGAGGTAACATCCGATGCTGATCCTCCTCTTTTTTGCTGAGGAAGATTGGCCCTGAGCTAACATCTGTGCCCATCTTCCTCTACTTTATATGGGATGCCACCACAGCATGTCCTGGCAAGCAGTGCGTTGGTGCGTGCCCAGGGTTGGGAAACTGAAAACCCCAGGCCACCAAAGTGGAGCGTGCACACGAAACCGTTTGCGCCACCAGGCAGGCCCCAGGGAGAAAATTCTTAAGTAAAAGTCATTAACAGCAATGTTGGGAGAGGCAATTTTCAGGATAGCCCTCTACAGATGCAAGCAAGAATTTTGCTCCAGACTGACCTTTCCTTTTACAGATGCTATAGATACTATCTCCCAAGTGTACTGAAATTTTAAAACCTCTCATATGAAGATGTTACTTACACTTATTGGGTACCTGTGTTAAACAAAAATGTTCGTCATGATATGCTAGTGAGACCCTAAATGTAGTTTGAACTACAGTGTATTTAAATTCTCAAGATGATCCTAAACAGCTACAAGGAGGAGTTTCTCTGAAGAGTCAGCTGTCATCGAATGGATGGTAAGGATAATCTGCACCACCTGTAGTGATAGCTCTCCTAGTAAGATGATCCTGAAAACTACTGGCAAACTTGGTTGCTTAGTGGTGTTTTGTCATTCCATTGGGAAGACAGCCTCAGTGCAGGCAATGAACGGCAAAGAGGAAAAGGTACTGAACCACATCGTCCAAAAATCTACAAGGAAGAGTTTTTCTGCACAGGGTACGTTCATGTACTGGATGTTATGGATATTGTGTCCCAGCTGCGGTGGAAAGTTTAAAAGTTCTCAGAGGCAGATCCTGCGGAAAGCTGCTTGCAATCTGAGTTCAGCAAGGTCTTTCTTTCATTAAATGGGGAGAGAATTACTAAGTGAATCTTGTTAACTGCAAGGATGCAAAGGAAATTTTCAGGATAGTCCTATACTGATATTAGCAAGAAATTTTCTCTACAATGAACTGTCATTTTATGGATGTTATAGATACACCCATCTGTACTGAAATTTTAAAACCTCTCATATGAAGGTATTCCTAACAGATATTTGCAACCTGTGTTAAACAATAGTGTTGATAATGATATGCTAGTGAGACCCTGAATGTAGACTGAACTACAATGTTTTTAATGTCACTCATGAATATGATTCTAAACAGCGACAAGTAAAGATATTCTTCACACGGTACTTTCGTTGAATGGATGTGATAGAATTTCTTCCCCGGTTGTGGTGACAATTTTAACATCTCATAGGAATGTGCTCCTAGCAGCAACTGGCAAAATAGGTTTACAGTGGTGTTTTGTCTTTACGTTGGGGAGGAGGCCTGAGTGCAGGCAGTGAACTGCAGAGATGAAAAGGCACTTTGCAAGATGATCTTAAAAAGCTAAAATGATGTATGTTCCTCCACAGAGTACTTACATGGAATATATAGTATAGATATTCTGTCCCAGCTGCAGTGGAAAGTTTAAAAGCTCGCAGAGGCAGATCTGCTGAAAGCCACTTGCCATCTGAGTTCAGCAAGACCTTTCTTGCCTTACCTGGGAGTGAATTCCTAAGTGCAGGTCGTTAACTGCAATGGTGGAAAAGGCAATTTTCAGGATACTCCTATACAGATACAACCAAGAGATTTTCTCCACACTGAACTCTCATTTCATGGACGTTATAGATACTCTCTCCAGCTGTACTGAAAATTTAAAAACTCTCATATGAAGATGTTACTAACAGATATTGGCAACCTGTGTTAAGCAATAGTGTTCATCATGATATGCTAATGATACCCTAAATGCAGGCTGAACTGCATTGCCTTTAAAGTCATTCATGAACATAATCCTAAGCAGGTACAAGAAGAGGTTTTCTTCACGGTATATTTTCATTGAATGGATTTGGTAAAGCTTCTTTCCGAGGTGTGTTGAAATGTTGAAACTCTCAAAGGAAGGTGTTCCTAACAGCTACTGGCAGAGTAGGTTTAGCAGTAGTGTTTTCTCTTTAAATCAGGGAGGCAACGTGAGTGCAGGCAATGAAATGCAAAGATGAAAATGCAATTGACAATATGATCTGAAGAAGCTAAAAACAAGTGTTTTCCTCCACATGGTACTTACATGGAATGGATATTATAGATAAGTTCTCCCAGCTGCAGTGAAAATTTTAAAAGCTCTCAGAAGATCATTCTTAAAGGACCCTGCAAGCTGAGTTCAACAAACGCTTTCTTGCTTTACTTTGGAGAGAGAGCTGAGTGAAGGCCATTAAATGCAATGAGGGAAAAGGCAATTTGCATGATGAACGTACACAGTTACACGAACGAGATTTTCACCAAACTTGTCTTTCATATTATGGATGTTATAGATACTCTCTCGCAGCACTATTGAAATTTAAAACCCCTAAGATGAAGATGTTGCTTTCAAATATTGGCCACCTGTCTTAAACAATATAATTCATCATGAGATGCTAGTGGGACCCTGACTAGAGTTTGAACTGCAGTCTATTAAGAGTCTCTTCTCAAGATGACCCTTAACAGCCACAAGCTGGTGTTTCTCTGAAGCGTCAACTTTCTTTGAGTTGATCATAACAATAATCTGCACCACCTGTAGTGATCGTTCGAAAGCTCTCCTAAGAAGATGCTCTGATGGCTACTGGCAAAGGTCATTGAGCAGGAGTGTTTTGTATTTCCATTGGGAAGGGAGGCTCAGTGCAGGCAATGAATGACAAAGAGGAAAAGGCACTTTACAATATGATCTTAAAAAGCTAAAAGGAAGAATTTTTCTCCACAGGGTACATTCCTGAAATGGATGTTATAGATATTCGCTCCCCACTGCAGTGAAAAGTTTAAAAGCTCTGAGAGGGAGAGCCTCCTTAAAGATACTTCCAAGCTGAGTTCAGCAAACATTTTTTACCTGACTTGGGAGAAAGAGCACGGATGAAGGTTATTTGCTGCAACGTTGGAAAAGGCAATTTTCAGAATAGTCCTATACAGATACACGCAAAAGATTTTCTCTACACCTGAATTTCAATTGATGGATGTTATAGATACCCTTTGCCAGCTGTACTGACATTTGAAAACCACTCATATGAAGATGTTACATGTAGATATTGGCCAACTGTGATAAGCAATAGTGTTCATCATGATACGTTACTGAGAACCTGAAGGCAGACTGAACTGCAGTATAGTCAAAGTCTCTTCTCAAGATGATCCCAAACAGCTGCAAGCAGAGTTTCTCTGAAGAGTCCACTTTCGTTGAATGTAGGGTAATGATAATCTGCACCACATGTAGTGATAGTTTGAAAGCTCTCCTAGGAGTGTTTCAAAGAGTTACTGGTAAACTTCGTTGAGCAGTGGTATTTTGTCTTTCCTGTGGGAAGGAAGCCTCAGTGCAGGACATGAACTACAAAGAGGAAAAGGCACTTTACTATGTGATCCAAAAAACTAAAAGGAAGACTTTTCTACCACACAGTATGTTCATGGAATGGATGTTATAGATATTCTCTCCCAGCTGCAATGGAATGTTTAAAAGCTCTCAGAGGCTGGTGCTCCTTAAAGATACTTGCAAGCAAGTTCAGTAAGAACTTTCTGGCATTACAAGGAGAGAACTCCTATGTGTAGGTCGTTAACAGCAATGATGTAAAATGCAATTTTCAGGATAATCCTATACAGATATAAACAAGAGATTGTCTCCAAAGTGAAATTTCATTTTATGGATGTTACATATACTGTCTCCCAGCCGTACTGAAATTTTAAAACCTCTCCAATGAGGATGTTACTAACAGATATTCGTCACCTGTGTTAAGCAATAGTGCTCGTCATGACATGCTAGTGAGACCCTGAACGCAGATTGAACTGCAGTGTATTTGAAGTCACTTATGAAGATGACCCTAAACAATTATAAGCAGAAGTTGTCTTCACGGTGTACTTTCATTAAATGGATGTGATAGAGCTTTTTTCTGAGCTGTGGTGAAAGTGTAAACTCTCATGGGAAGGTGTTCCTAATCGCTACTGGCAGAGTAGGTTTAACAGTGGTGTTTTTTCTTTAGATCGGGGAGGAAGCCTGAGGGCAGGGAATGAAATTCAAAGATGAGAATGCAATTGACAATATGATCCAAAGAAGCTAAAAGCAAGTGTTTTCCTCCACAGAGTACTTACATGGAATGGATGTAATGAATAGGTTCTCCTAGCTGCAGTGAAAAGTTTACAAGCTCTCAGAGGAAGATCGTCCTTAAAGATTCCTGCAAGGCGAGTTAAGAAACACTTTCTTGCATTACATGGGATAGAGAGCCTGAGCGAAGGTCGTTAACTGCAGTGATCTAAAGGCAATATGCAGGCTGATCCCATAAAGAGACAAGCCACAGATTTTCTGCATATTTCACTTTCATTTTATGGATGTTATAGATAGCCTCTCCCAGCTGTGCTGAAATTTTAAAACATCTCAAATGAAGATGTCACTTACAGATATAGGCCACATGTGTTAAGCTATAATGTTTGTCATGATATGTTCATGAGAGCCTGAAAGTGGATTGAACTGTAGTGTATTAAATATCTCTTCTCAAGATGATCCTAAACAGCTACTATCAGGAGTTTCTCTGAAGATTCAACTTGAATGGAATGGATGTTAAATATAATCAGCAAAACCTGTAGTAATACTTTGAAATCTCTCATACGAAGATGTTCCTTACAGCTACTGGCAAAATTGGTTGAGCAGTGCTGTCTTGTCTCTATATAGTGAAGGAAACATCATTGCAGGCAATGAACAGCAAAGAGGAAAAGGCAATTTACCATATGATCCTAATACCTAAAAGGAAGAGTTTTTCTGCACAGAGTATGTTCACGGAATGGATGTTGGAGATATTCTCTCCCAGATGCAGTGAAATGTTTAATAGATCTCAGAGGAAAATCCTCCTCAGAGATACTTGCATGCTGAGTTCAGCAAACATTTTCTTGCATGTCTTGGGAGAGAGAGCCTGAGTGAAGGTCGTTAACTGCAAAGAGGGAAAAGGCAATTTGCAAGAAGATTCTATATAGATGCAAGGATGAGATTTTCTCCACATCTGACTTTCATTTTATGGATGTTATAGATACTCTCCTCTAGCTGCAGTGAAACTGAAAAACCTCTCATATGAAGATGTAACCTATGATATTGACCACCTGTGTTAATCAATAGTGTTCATCATAATATGCTACTCAGACCCCGAAAGCAGATTGAACTGCAGTAATTAAAAGACTCTTCTCAAGATGATCCTAAACACCTACAAGCAGGAGTTGCTCTGAACAGTCAACTTTTATTGAATGGATGGTAATGATCATCTGCACCACCTGTAGTGATAGTTGGAAAGCTGTCATAGGACATTGTTCCTACAGCTACTTTCAAACTTGTTTGAGCAGTGGTGAGTTGTCTTTCGGTTGGGAAGGGAGCCTCAGTGCAGGCAATGAGCGACAAAGAGGAAAAGGCACTTTAACATATCCTAAAATGCTAACTTTAAGAGTTGCTCACCACAGAGTAGGTTCATGGAATGGATGTTAGAGTAATACTCGCCCCACTGCAGTGGAAAGTTTAAAAGCTCTCAGAGGCAGATCCTCCTGTAAAGTACTTGGAAGCAGAGGTCAGCAAGAACTTTCTTGCTTTACATGGGGAAGAATTCCTGATTGAAGGTAGTTAACTGCAATGTTGATAAAGGCAATTATCAGGATAGTCGTATACAGATAGAAGCAAGAAATTTTATACATACTAGACTTTCGTTTTATGGATGTTATAGATACACTCTCCCAGTGTTACTGAAATTTTAAATCCTCTCATATGAAGATGTTACTATCAGATACTGGCAAACTGTGACAAGCAATAGTGGTCATCATGATATGCTAGTGAGACCCTGAATACAGATTGAACTGCAGTGTAAAGCCACTTAAGAACATGGTCATAAACGCTTACAAGAGGAGGTTTTCTTCATGGTGTACTTTCATTGAATGGATGTGATACAGCTTCCTTCCGAGCTGTAGTGAAAAGTGGAAACTATCCTAAGAAGGTGTTCCCAACAGCCACTTGCAATGTAGGTTTAGCAGGGGTGTTTTCTTTTATATCAGCAAGGAAGCCTGAGTGCATGCAATCAACTGCAAAGATAAAAGGCACTTTACAATATGATCCTAAAAAGCTAAAAGGAAGTGTTTTCCTCCACAGAGAACTTACATGGAATGGATGTTACACATATTCTCTTGCAGCTGCAGTGCAAGTTTACAAGCTCTCAAAGGAGGATCCTGCTTAAAGCTCCCTACCAGCTGAGTTCAGCAAGTAGTTTCTTGCCTTACATAGGAGAGAGAGCCTGAATGACGGTCGTTAACTACAATGATGGAAAAGGCAATTTGCAGGAGGATCCTATAGACATACCAGCCAGAGATTTTCTGCACACTTGACTTTCATTTTATGAATGTTACAGATACTCTCTCCCAGCTGTAGTGATAAGTTTTAAAGCCCTCCAGGGAGGAGCTGACTTACAGCTACAGGGCTGTTGGGTTCAGAACGGGTGTTCTTTCATTATATTTGAGGGAAAGCCTGAGTGCAGGCCATGAAGATCAATGATTGAAAAGTTCACTTATCGGGCCGGCCCCGTGGCTTAGCGGTTAAGTGCGCGTGCTCCACTGCTGGCGGCCCAAGTTCGGATCCCTGGCAAGCACCGACGCATCGCTTCTCCGGCCATGCTGAGGCCGCGTCCCACATACAGCAACTAGAAGAATGTGCAGCTATGACATACAACAATCTGCTGGGGCTTTGGGGGGGGGAATAAATAAATAAAATTAAAAAAAAGTTCACTCATCAAGATGATCCTCAACAACTAAAATGAGTGTTTTTCCACGGTGTATGTTATTTCAATGGATGTTATAGATATTTTCTCCAAGCAGTAGTGAAAAGCTGAAAAGCTCTCTTCGGAAGATCTTACTTACAGCTAATGGCAACCTTTGCTCAGTAAGAACATTCTCTCCTATACTGTGAGAGAGAGCCTGAGTAAAGGTCGTGAGCTGCAATGTTTGAAAAAGTACTTTCCAGTGCAAATGCTAAATAGGTACAAGCAAGAGTTTTTCTCCACACTCTGCTTTTCATAAATGGATATTATAGATATTCTCTTCCTTGTGTAGTGAAAAGTTTAAGCCCTCTCATAGGAAGATATTCCCAACAGCTACTGGCAAACTGAAATCAACGAGCACATTCTTTCGTTCCATGTAAGAGAAAGCCTGAACGAAAGACGCCAACTGCAAACTTTGAAAAGGGACTTTTCAAGACGATCATAAACAGATTTAAAAAAGGAGTTTTTCTTCACACTGTACTTTCATTGAATGGATGTTACAGATAATCTGTACCACTTGTAGTGAAAAGTATAAAAAGTCTCATTAGAGTATGTTCCCTAGAGCTACTGGCAAGCTGAGTTCAGAAGAAATGCTCTTTCAATACATTAGATAGAAACCTGAGTGTAGACTATTAACAGGTTATGTGTGATATCAGTCATGTGTCCTTTGTGAGATTGCTCATATATTTATGTGTGACATCACACCCATTGTTAAGTGTGACATCACATCAATAGTGACATCACTCCCACTGCTCTCTGAGATAAGTGACAAGTAAATTGTGACATCACTCCCATTGTGTGAATGTGATATCACACCCAATGTTATGTGTGATGTGACACACTTGTTTATGGGTGACATCACAGCCCTTTGTGTGTGCCAACATCCTCATTGCATGTCACATCCCATCAATTGTGAGTGGCATCCACCTTAATTGTCATATATCAAACCATTAGTATGTGTGGTGTCACTCCCAGTATTATGTATGACATCACACCACTTGATTGTGACATCACTCTGATAATGTGTTTGACATCGCTCCAACAGTGTGTGATATCGCTCACATTTTGTGTGTGATATCATTCCAATCGTTATGTGTGACATCACACCCATTTTGAGACATCACACACTTTGAGCAGGATAAAACTAGGTTAGCATGTCACATCTCTCAAATTGTGTGATATCACTCCCATTGTGTGAGGGCAGTCATATTGTTAACTTTGATATGACATCCAGAGTTTGTATGAAATCACTCCCAGGTTTCTGTGAAGTCTTTCACATTTTACTCTGACTTATATCCCTATTGTGTGTTTTATGTAACTCTCATTGTTATGTATGAATTCACACTCTTTTTCCTTAGAGATACCACTCCAAATGTCCATGACAGCATCAGGTTGGTGTGTGCTTTCACACACTGTCTGACCTCACTCAATGTCTGTATGACATCACACCAATGGTGTATGTGTGATAGTGCTCACATTTGTGTGTGAAAACACACACATTGATATGTCTGACACCATTCACATTTTTGTGACATAATTCACATTTTTATGTATGACATCACACCTATTGTGTGTGACAACTTTCACATGTGTTGAAATCAAACCAATTGTGTGTGGGTTAGGGTTAGTGTTAGCATTAGGTTTAGAGTTTTGGTTAGGGTTAAGGTTAGGGATAGGGCTAGGGTTAGGGTTAGGGCTAGGGCTGGGTCTAAGGCTAGGGTTAGGTTTAGCATTAGGCTTATGGCTAGGGATAGGGTTAGGGTTATGGCTAGGGTTAAGTTTGCAGGTAGGGTTAGGTGTAGGGCTATGTTTAGGTTTAGGGCTAAGGCTAGCGTGAGGGCTAGGTTTAGGGTTATTGTCAGGGTTACAGATAGGTCTAGGGTGTGTGTTTGGCTATGATTAGGGTTAGGTTTAGTGTTAGGTTTAGGGCTAGGTTTAGTGTTAGGTTTAGGGCTAGGGTTAGTGTTAGGGTTAGGGCTAGGGTTAGGGTGAGGGTGAGGGTTAGAGTTAGGGTTACTGTTAGGGCTAGGCTTATGGCTAAGTTTATTGTTATGGTTAGGGTTAGCGTTAGGGTTAGGGTAAGTGTTAATGCTGGGGTTATGTCCAGGGCTAGGATTAGGATTAGGTTTAGTGCTATGTTTAGGGCTAGGGCTACTGTTAGCTCTAGACTTAGAGTTAGGGTTAGTCTCGGGCTAGTGTTAGGTCTAGAGTTAAGTCTAGGCCTAGTGTTCTGGCTAGGGTTAGCCTTAAGTTTACAGTTATGGTTAGGGCTTGGTCTAGGTCTAGGTCTAGGGCTAGCATTAGGGCTAGGGTTAGAGTTAGGTAGAGGGCTATGGTTAAGGTTAAGTTTATGTTTAAGTTAGTCCTAGTGTTGGTGTCAAGGTTAGGGTTCTTGTTAGTGTTCAGATTCAGGTTTGTGTTCGGGTAAGGGTTTGGGTTCGTGTTTGGGTTCTGGTTCAGTGAGGTTTAGGGTTAGGTTTATGGCTTAGCTTCAGTTTTAGGGTTAGAGTGAGGGTTAAAGTCAGGATTAGGATTAAGTCTGTGCTATGGTTAGGGTTAGGTTACAGATTAGGGTTAGGATTAGTGTTAGCTTTAAGGTTATGTTAGTGATAGCGCTAAGGCTAGGGTTAGGGTTAGGTTTATGGATAGGATTTGGGTTAGCATTAGGATTAGTACTCCGTTTAGGGTTAGGGTTACACATAGTGGTAGGTGTTGGTTATGGGCTACAGTTCGGCTTAATGTTAGTGTTATGGCTAGGGCTAGATTGAGCATTAGGGTTATTGCCATGGTACAGGTTAGGGTTAGGGTTAGGGTTAGAGTTACGTCTAGGTCTAGCGTTATGGTTAGGGCTATGGCTAGGATCATGGTTCGGTTTAGGGTCATGATTTGTGTTAGACTTAGTGGCAGGGGTACTGTTAGGTTTAGGGTTAATGGTTGGGCTATTGGTTGGGAATGGGAGAGATCAGTTTAGGGTCATGGTTAGGGTTAGGATTAGCATTAGTGTTGTGGCTATGGTTAGGGATAAGTTTAGGATTAGGGCCAGGGCTCGGGTTAGGACTGGGGTTAGACTTAGGGCTAGGGATAGGTCTGTGGTTAGGGTTAGTGTTAGGGCTAGTGTAAGGGTCCGGTTTAGGGCTGGGTTAGAATTAGGTGTAGGACAAGTGTTAAGGTTAATATTACACTTAAGGTTAGGATTTGGCATAAGCCTAGGTTTAGGCTTAGGGTTGTTTTAGGCTTAGGATTTGGATTTAGGTAGCGGTTTTGGTTGGGGTTGGGGATAGAGTTACTGTTAGGGCTTGGGGTTGGGTTAGGAACAGAGTTCTGGTTAGGCTTAGGGCTAGGGCTATGGTTAGGGTTAGGGTTACGCTTGGGGTAGGTTTAGTGTTTGGATGATGGTCAGGTGTATGGTTAACATTAGGATTAGGTTTTAGGAAAGGCTTAGGTTTAGGTCTAGGGTTAGAGCTAAGTTTAGGTTTAGTGTTAGAGTTCAGTTAGGTTTATGGCTATGGTTAGTGTTCGGGCTAGGTTTAGTTCTAGGATGCTGGATAGGGCTAGGGCTGCGGCTGGCTTTAGGAGTATGGCTATGGCTAGGATTAGGGTTAGTGTTAGGGTTAATGTTGTGTGTGTTAAAGTTTGGGTTATTCGTAGGGTCAGGGTTAACTTTAGGGTTATGTGTAAGGTTAGGTTTACATTTAGCATAAGCGTGGGGCCGGCCCCATGGCTTAGCAGCTAAGTGTGCGGGATCCGATGTTGGCGACCCAGCTTTGTATCCCAGGTGCACACCCACACCGCATTTCTGGCCATGCTGAGGCCGCATCCCACATACAGCAACTAGAAGGATGTGCAGCTATAACATACAACTATCTACTGTGGCTGTGGGGGAAAAAAATAGGGTAAGCGTTAAGGTGACGGGTAGGAGTAGTGGTAGAGTTAGGGGTAAGGTTAGAGTTGGGTTAGAGTTAGGGTTATGGTTGGGGTAGTGTTAGGGTTTGGTTTAGGGCTACTGTTAGTGTTAGCATTAAGGTTAGGGCTAGGGCTAGGGTTAGGGCTAGGGTTAGGGCCAGATTTAGGCTTAGGGTTAGGGTTAGCATTAGTGTTAAGGCTAGTGTTAGGCATAGGGTTAATGGTAGGGTTAAGGTTAGCACTAGGTCTAGGGATAAGGCTAGGGTTAGTGTTAGTTCTAGGGCTAGGTCTAGGGTTACTGGTTGGGTTAGAGTATGGGTTAGGGCTAGGCATAGGGTTAGGGTGAGGGTTAGGGTTAAGGCTATGTTTAGGGTTAGGGTTAGGTTTAGAGCTATATTTATGTCCGTGGTTTGGTTAGGGTTAGGACTAGGGCTTGTGTTGGGGTTAGGGCTAGGGCTATGATTAGGTCATGGTTAGCATTAGGGTTAGGGCTACTGTTGGGTTAGAGTTAGGGTTAGGGTTGTGGTTAGGGTCAGGTCTACGGCTAGGGTAGAAGTTATGCCTATGGCTAGGGTTATGGTTAGGTTTATGGTTACAGTTACGGTTATGGTTACAGGTAGGTCTCGGGTTAGGCTCAGGTTTCTGTCTAGGGTTTGGCTTAGCCCTAGGTCTATGGCTAGGTTTAGGGTCAGTGTTAGGTTTAGGGTTAGTACTAGAGCTATGTTTAGGTTTACGTTTAGGGGAAGGGTTAGAGTTACAGCTAGGTTTAGGGTAGGGTTAGAGTTAGGGCTAGGGTTAGGGTTCGATCTATGGTTATGGTTAAGGTTATGGTTGTGTTAGGTTTAGATTTAGTGCTAGATTTACAGGGAGGTCTAGCGTTAGTGTTACTATTAGGACAAGGGTTAGGGTTAGGACTAGGTTTAGGCCTTGGATTAGCCTTAGGTTTAAGCTTAGGGTTTGTGTTAGGTTTATAGCTACACTTAGTGTTAGGTCTAGAGTTAGTGCTACAGTTAGGATTAGGGCTAGGGCTGGTCTTCGGTTTAGGGTTAGGGTTAGGGCTAGGGTTCGGATTACAGTAGAGTTGGGGTTACTTTTGGGCTAGGGTTAGGACTAGAGCTAGAGCTAGGGCTATCATTAGGGTTAGGACTAAGTTAAGGATAGTGTTAGGGCTAGGGCTATGCTTAAGATAAAGGCTAGGGTTAAGATTAATGTTATGGTTATGGTTAGGGATTGTTTAGGTTTTCAGTTAAGGGTAGGGGTAGGTGTAGGGTAAGGGTTAGGTTAGGATTAGGGATAGTATAGTGGTAAGAGTTGGGTTAGGGTTAGAGTTAGAGGAGTGGTAGGCTTAGGGGTAGGGTGAGGGTTGGGTTCGGGTTAACGTTACGATAAGTGTTAGGGCTGGTGGTAGATTGAGAGTTAACGTTAGGGCTAGAGTTAGGGTTAGGGCTAGGATTATGCTGAGGGCTAAGGTTGGGCATAGCATTAGGAGTAGGGTTAAGAATAGGGCTAGGATTAGGGTTATGGTTAGCATTATGGGTAGGGGCAATTTTAGGGCTACAGCTAGGGTTAGTGGTAGGTTAGGGTTATATTTAGAGTTAAGGTTTGGGTTATGTATAGACTTAGGGTTAGTGTCAGGTTTAGGGCTAGTATCATCTTTAGGAGTAGGATTAGGACTAGTGTTAGGGTTAGGGTTTGGACTTGGGCTAGTGTTGGCATTAGGGTTAGGGCTAGGATTAGGGCAGAGTTAACATTAGGGTTAGGGTTAGTGTTGGGTTATGATTAGTGTTGGGTGATGGTTAGTGTTAGCATTAGGGTCACCTCTAGGCTAGGGTTGGGGTTAGGCCTAGAGCTAGAGTTAGAGTTAAGATAAGTTTTAGGTTTAGGGTTAGTCCTAGAGCCATGGTTAGGTTTACTTTTAGTGGTAGAGTTATTGTTAGAGGTAAGTTTAGTTTAGGGGCCGGGCTAGGGCAATTGCTGGGGCTCGGTTTTTGTTAGGGACAGAGTTACGGTTAGTGTTAGTGATCAAACTAAGGTTAGGGTTGTGGCTTAGACTAGGGTAAGTGTTAGGGTCAAGGTTAACCTAGGGCTGAGTTAGAGTTAGTTTTAATGTTAGGCTTAGGAGAATGGGTAAGGTTGGGGTTAGAAATGGTTTAGGATTAGGTTTAAGGGTAGTTTTAGGGTTAGGGTTAATGATAGGGCTAGTGTTAGGGTTACGGTTAGAGCCAGGGCTATGGACAGGGTCTGGGTTAGCGTTAGTGCTCGGACTAGGTCTAGATTTATCATTAGAGTTAGGGTTAGGGTTAGAGGTAGGGTTAGTGTTAGGGTTCGAGTTATGGCTAGGGCTAGGGCCAAGTTTAGTGTCAGATTTAGGGCTAGGATTTGTGTTGGGTTAGGGCTAACATTGAGGGTTAGGGTTAAGGATATTGTTAGGGTTAGAGTCAGGTGTAAGGGTAGAGTTTGGCATAGGGTAGTGTCAGGGTTTGTGTTAGGGTTAGGACTAGTGTTAGGCTTAAAGGTAGGGCTAGGGCTAAGGCTAGAGTTAGGGTTAGTGTTAGGGTTAGTTTTAGGTCTAGCACTAGCGTGAGGGTAGGGCTAGAGCTAGAATTAAGGTAAGATTAGGAGTTATGGTAGGGTAAGGATTTGCTTTAGGGTTAGGTGTAGTGCAGGGTCACGGTTAGGGCTAGGTATAGAGTTTAGGGTAGGGTTAGTGTTAGGGGTATGGGGATGGGTTTATAGTGGGGAATGAGGATGGCTTTTTACTGTTTGGTTAGGTTCAGGGTTAGCATTAGTGTTTGTGCTAGGGTTATGGATAGTGTTAATGTTAGGGTTAAGGTCTGGGCCATGGCTAGGGTTAAGGATAGGTCTAGATTTAGGGCTATGGCTAGACCTGGGTTTATGGTTAGGACTAGGACTATGCTTAATTTCATGTGTAGGGCTGGGTTAGTGTTAGGTGTAGGTCAATGGTTAACGTTAACCTTACAAATGGGGTTAGTGCTAGGGTTAGGGTTACGTCTAGGGTCATGGTTACTGTGAGCGATAGTGCTAGGGTTAGGGTTAGGTTTAGGGTAGAGGTTGGGTTAGGGTGAGAGTTAAGGCTCAGGGTGGCGATGGAGTGTTAGTGCAATGGTTAGGGTAGGACTATGGTTAGTGCTAGGTTTAGTGTTAGGTTTAGGGCTAGGGTTAGTGCTAGGTCAGGTTTAGGGCTAGGGCTGTTGTTGGTTTTATGTTTAGGGCTATTGCTAGGATTAATGTTGGCGTACGAATGGGTTAGGGTTAACGTTAGGGGTAGCGTTATGTGTAGAGCTGGGTTAGAGTTCGCGTTAGGTTTAGGGGTAAGGGTAGGGGTGGGGGGGTTAGGGATCGGTTTGGATTAGGGTTAGGTTTAGAGTTAATAGTAGGTGTAGGTGTAGGACTTGGATTAGTGTTAGGGTAAGGTATAGGGTTAAGGTTAGGTTTGGTACAGAGTTAATGTTAGTTTTATGGTTAACATTAGGGTTATGTTTGGGGTTAAGCTTGCGTTAGGGTTAGGTTTAAGCTTAGGGTTGTGGTAGGGTTTGGATTAGGATTAGGGGAGGTGTAGGTGTAGGGATAGAGTTAGGCTTAGAGTTAGGGTTTGTGTTAGTGCTAGGACTGGGGTTAAGGTTAGTGTTAGGCTTGCCTTAAGGTTAGGTTTAACAGAGCGGTACATGTAGGGATAGTGTTAGGGTTAATGTTAGCGTTAGGGTTAGGGGTAAGTTTAGGGCAGGGCTAGGTTTAGGATTAGGGCTGGGGCGAAAGTTAGGATTATGGCTAGTGTTAGAAATAGTGTTATTATTAGGGATGGAGTAGGAGTTAAGTTTGGGTTAGGGTTAGGTTTAGTTTTATGGTTAGTGGTAGGGTTGGGGTTAGGCTTGCATTCGAGTTTGGCCTATGGTTATGGAGGGGCTAGGGTTTCGATTAGGGTTATTGGTTAGGGGAGGAGTAGATGTAGGGATAGGTTTAGGGTTAGTGTTCGGGTTAAGGTCAGTGGTAGTTGTAGGGATTGGGTTAGGGTTAGTTATAAGGTTAGGGTTAGATTTAGGTTTACTGCTACTGTTAGAGTTGGCATTAGGGTCTAGAGCCATGGTTAGGGTTAAGGGTAGGTTTATGGTTAGGGGTAGGTCTGGGGTACAATGAGGGTTAGGGTTTGGGTTTGTCTTAGGTTTAGGGTTAGGGTTAAGGCTGGGTCTAGGGCTGGTTTTAAAGTTAGGGCTAGGGTTAGGGTTAGGGTTAGTGCTAGGATTAGGGCAAGGGTTTGGGTTAGGGTTAATGCTAGGATTAGTGTTGGGGTTAGTTTTGTGGTTGGGTTAAAGAGTTAATGTTAAGGTTCAGGGTAGTATTAGGGGGTAGGCGTAGGGTTAGTGTTAGGGTTAGCGTTAGAGTTAGGGTTAGGGTTAGACTTAGGAGTAGGGGTTAGCTAAGATTTAGGGTTATGGTTACATTTAGGCATAGGGATAGGGTTAGGTGTAGGGGTAAGTTTAGGGTTATGATTATGCTTAAGATTAGTGTTAGTGTTATCACTAGGGATTGGGTTATTGTTAGGCTTAAGGTTAGGGTTAGGGTTACGGTTAGGTTTGGGTTTAGGGTTGGGTTAGTGTTAGGGTTCGTGTTATCTTAAGTCTTAGGGTCTGGGTAAAGAGTGTTTTAAGGATAAGGGTAGGGTTACAGTTAAGGTTAGGGTTAGTGATACGGTTAGCTGTGGGAATTGCATTAAGATTAACATTAGGGCCAGGGCTAGAGTTAGGTCTAGGGTTAAGTTTATGGCTAGGGCTTGGTCTAGGGCTTAGACTTGGGTTAGGTTCAGTTTTACTGTTAGGTTTAGTGTCAGATTTAGGACTAGGCATAGGGCTGCGTTAGTGTTAGTGTTCGGGGTTGGGCTAAGTTTTAGGCCCAGTTTTAGGGTTAGGGTTACAGTTAAGGTTAGGTCTAGGGCTGGGGCTCGTTTTAGGATTATGGATAACATTAGGGTTAGTGTTAAGGCAAGGGATAGTGTTGGAGGTCAGGTGAGGACAAGGATTAGGGTTAGGGTTGGGGCTGGGTTTGCGGCTAGGGTTAGTTCAAGACTTGGGTCAAGGTTAGAGTTAGCGTTATGGTTAGAAGTAGATTTAGGTTTAGGGTAAGGGTTATGGTTAGGGTTAGGGTTAGTGCTAGGGTTAGGTTTATGGCTATGGCGAGGGTTAGGGCTAGGTTTAGTGTTAGTTTTAGGTTTATGGCTATGGTTAGGTTTAGAGCTAGGCATTTGTTTAGGGTTAGTCACAGCGGTAGGGTTAGGTTTAGGGTTATGTAAAAGGTAGGTTACAGTTAGCACAAGTTTTAACATTAGAGGTAGGCGTAAGGATGGGGTGGGGTTGGATTAGGGTTATGGTTATGGTTAGGTTTTGGGTTAGGGTTAGTGTTCGTGTAATGGTTAAGGTTAGGGCTAGGGACTGGGCTAGATTTAGAGTTATGACTAGTGTTATGGTTAGTGTTAGAACTAGGGCTAGGGTTAGGATTAGAACTTGGGCTAAGATTAGTGTTAGAGTTAGCATTAGGGTTGGGTTATGCTTGGTGTTACGGATATTGTTAGGGGTAGGGGTAGGTGTTTGGCTAAGTTTAGGTTTGGGGGAGGGGTTTGTGTAGGGGTAGTGTTAGGGTTAGGGTTGCATTAAGGTTAAGGTTAAAGATAAAGTTAAGCCTAGAGCTAGGGTGAGAATTAAGGTTCAGGTTAGGGGTAGGGATAAAGTTAGAGTTAGGCTTGGTTAGGGTTAGGGGTAGGGTTAGGGTTAGTGTTGGGTTAAATTTAGGGGTGGGGTAGTAGTAGGGGTAGGTGTTGGGTTAGTGTTTGGCTTAGGGTTAGGGTTAGGGTTATGGTGAGAGTTAGGGGTAGGTTTTGTGTTAGAGTTACCATTAGGGCTAGAGTTCAGGTTAGTGCAAGGGTTAGGGTTAGGGCTGATAATAGACCTAGATTTATGGATAGGTTTAAGACTAGGGTTAGGGTGGGTTAGTATAAGGGTTTGTGTTAGGGTAGTTTTAGATCTACGGTTAAAGTTAGTGCTGCGTTAGAGTTATAGTTAAGCTTAGTGTTTGGTTTAGGGCTAGGGTTAGGGTTAAGGCTAGTCTTATGTCTAGGCTTAGTGTTAGGGTTAGGACTAGGGCTATTGTTGGGTTTAGGGTTATGGTTAAGGTTAGCCTTAGTGTTAGCACTAAGTTTAGGGATAGTGCTACTGTTAGAGTTAGCGTTAGGGCCAGGGCTATGGAAAGGGCTAGGGTTATCATTAGGGCTAAACCTAGGTCTATAGTTATGGTTAGGTTTAGAATTTGGCCTAGAGCTAGGGTTAGGGTTAGTGATATGGTCATGTCTGGGGCTAAGTTTAGGGTCAGGTCTGGGGCTTGGTTTTCTGTTAGGGTTAGGGCTTGTGTGGAGTGCTATGGTTAGGTGTAGGGTTAAGTCTAGCGCTAGGGTTAGGGTTATGGTTAGTGCTAGCTTTACAGTTAGTGTTATGTGTAGTGCTAACATTTTGGTTAAGCCTAGTGTTAGACTTAGCAATTGGGTTAGGCTTAGGGCTGATATTAGGGTTAAGGTTAGGTTTAAGAGTAGGTTTAGTGTTCAGGTTACCATTATGTTTAGTGTTTAGGTTTGGCTTAGGGTTAGGAATAGGCTTAGGGTTAGGAATAGGCTTAGGGTTAGGGCAAGAGTTTGTGTTAGGAGTCTGTCCAGGATTAGGGTTAGAGTTACGGTTGGGTTAGACTAAGTGTTAGTGTTAGGGTTAAGTTTAGGGCTATGACTAGTGTCTGAGGTAGTGGTAAGTGTTGGCTTAGGGCTAGGGTTAGGGTTTGGGCTAGGGTAGGGCTAGTGTTTGTGTTAGGTTTAGGGTTAAGGTTAGGGATAGGGCTTGGGCTAGAGCCAGGTTTACGGTTAGGGCTAGCATTAGGTCTAGGTTAAGCGTTATTTTAAGGCTATGGGTAACATTAGAGTAGGGTTAGGGTTAGGGTTAGGGTTATGGGTAGGGGTAGGCTAAGTGTTTGGGTTAAGAGTAGGGGTAGGGATAAGGTCACAGTCAGGGTTAGGTTTAGGGTTAAAGTTGGGGTAATGTTAGGGGTGGGTGATGTCTAGTCTTAGTGTTAAGGTTAATATTAGTGTTTTTGCTAGCATTAGGGTTCTGCATATGATTAGTGTTAGGGGTAGGGTTACGCTTAGGCTTCGGATTGTATTAGGGTTAGGGTTAGGGTTAGGGTTTGGGTAGGGTTAGAGTTAGTTTATGGAGAGAAGGACGGGTAGGGTTGGGGTTAAGGTTGCATTCGGTTTAGGGTTAGGATTAGGGTTCGGGTTCCGGTTAGGGTTAGAGTTAAGGTTAGGCTTAGGGTTCGGATTAGGGTTTGTGTACTGGTTTGGTTTAGGATTCCAAACAGCAATCTGTGCCAAATGTTTTTTAGGTATTATGTGATCCTTACTAGCTGGAAGGAAGGGAGATGGGGTATGAATTTATTTCCAGGAATGAGTGCTAGACATGATTTGGCTCAGCTCTACTCTGGATTCCCTGTCCTATACAAACCTGTTCCCAGGTTTAAGGATAGGGTTATGCTTAGGTTTTGGTTACGGTTAGAGTTAGTTTTATAGAGAGAAGGAGGGGTAGGGTTGGGGTTAGGGTTGCTTTAGGCTTGGATTTAAGATTAGGGATAAGGATAAGGTTTGGGTTAGAGTTACGGTGAGGGTTAGGGTTAGGGTTAGGGCTAGGGTTGTATTAGTGTTAGGGTTATTGTTAGGATTAAATTTAAGTTTAGTGTTAGCCTTAGTGTTTAGAGTTAGTGTACTAGAGTTAGCATAGTGTTAGGGTTAGGGTTAAGGTTTGGGCAAGGGCTAGGTTTAGACATAGAGTTAGAGTTATGGCTAGTGTAAGGTCTGGGTTTTAGGGCTAGGGCTAGGGCTAGGATTAGTTTCAGCTGTAGGTTGGGTTAGGGCTAGATCTAGGGCAAGGGTTAGGGTTAGGGTTACAGTTAGGCTTAGGGTTAGGGCTAGGGCTAGTGCCAAGGTTAGGGTTAAGTCTAGGACTAGGGTTAGTGTTAGGGATAGGGCTAGGCTTAGGCTTAGTGCTAATACTTGAATTATTGTTATTGTTAATGTTAGTGTTAGGGTTGGAGTTGTGTTGCGGTAAGGGTCAGGTATAGGGTTAGTGGTAACCGTAGGTTTAGTGTAGGGGTAATTGTAGGTTTAGATTTAGGGTTAGGGTTATGGATAAGGTTACGTCTAGGGCTATGGTTAGGGTTAGGGTTAGGGCTATGGTGAGAATTAGGCTTCACGTTCGGATTAATGTTAACATTAGTTTTAGGGCTAGGGTTGGGGTTTGTATCATGAATCCTAACCCAACTTTAGCTCTAACCCTACACCTACCCCAAGCCCTAAAACTCCCCCAGCCCTAACCCTAATAATATGCACACTTACTGTAACTGTAACCCTAAGCCAACTCTAACCCTAACTTAAAACCTAGTCCTAGCCCTAGCCCTAACAGTAACCTTAACCCTAGCATAATCCTAACTCTAACCCTAGTCTTAACCCAAACCCAAACCCTACGCCTGTTCCTACACTTTCCATTGTCCCCACCCTAAGGCACACACGACACTAACGTCAGACCTAACCCTAATTATACCCCTAACCCTAACCTCAAAACCCGCCCCGTCCCAAACCATAAAAATGAATCTAGTTATAAACCTAAAGAGAATCCTAACCCTAAATGTAATAACTAAACTTAGCCCTAAGCCCAGCCCTAACGATAACTCTTGCCATAACACTAACAATATCACTACACCTACTCCTAACTCTCACCATAACCCAACATGTAATCCAACCCCAACCCTATCCCTAGACTTTGCTGTAGCCCTAAACCAGTCCTAACACAAACACTAGTCCTATTCCTAATCATATCCCTACTGCTAAACCTAACCTTAACTGAAACACAAACCATCTTATATACCTCTAAGAATAACCATAACATTAATCCTAGCCCTAGCCCTAAACATAACCCAGCCCTAGCCCTAAGCCTAACACTAACCCTACCCCAACCCTAACCCTAACCCTAATCTGAACACTAACTATAAGACTAAACATAACCCTAACCCTAACATGAACACTAACAGTAAACCTAACCCAACCCAACCCTAACCTTAAAGCTAGTGCTAAGCATAAGCCTAACCCTAACCCAAACCCTAAACCGGGCCCCAAATTTAACCCTAACCCGAAACCTAATCCGACACTAAACATAAACCTAATCTTATCCTGACCCGAAACCTAAACCTTACCCTAATCCGAAGGCAAACCTCAAAATAAAGCTAAGCTTAAACCTCACAATAACCCTAATCCAAACCCTAACATGAACATGAATCGGAACTCTAACCCTAAACAGAGCCCTAGACCTAAACCGAACCAGAACCCAACCCTACCCCTAAAACTAACCCTAACCCTAAGGTGAACACTAACCCGAACCCGAACCCGAATCCAAACCCTAACACTAACTCAAACGCTAACCTGAACCCTAACAATATACCTAACGTGATACCGACACCAAACACCAACCATAACCCTAAACCAAACACTAATCCTAACACTAAAACTAACGCTAACCCCAACCATAACCCGAACCAAAACATAACCCTAACTTGAACTCTAAGCCAAAACCTAACCCTAACCCTAACAATAACCCTAACCCAAACCCTAACAATAACCATAACGTTAAGTCTAACATGAAAAATAACCCTAACTGTAACCAGAATCTGAATCCTAAACCTAACCCTAACTCGAACCCAAACCCAACCTGAACCCAGCCTTATCCCTTATCCAAAACTTCCCGAACCCCAGCGCTAACCCTAAGCCTAAAGCTAACCCGAACTCTAACAATAACCTGAACCCCAAGCTTAACCCAGACTCTAACCCGAACCTTAACCCTAACCCTAAAACTATCACAAACACAAAGCCTAATCCGACCCTAACACTAACACCATCGAGAACACAAACCTTAACTCTAATCCTAATCCAAACACTAACCTCACCCTAAACCTTAACATATCCCTAACAGTAACCCTAATCCTAACATCCCAACAAATCAAAACATAACCCTAACCCTAACCAGAAAATGAACTCGAACCCTAGCCATAACCCTAACTGAAAAACAACCCTGACCTTAAACCTAACCCTAAACTTAACATGAAAATTAACCCTAACCATATCAGCAATCCTAGCCTGAACTGTAACCCTAACCCTAAACCTAATCTTAGCCCGACTCTAACCCTAACCCTAACCAGAACACGAACCTGAACCCTAAGCCTAACCCTGACTCGAACACTAGCCCTAACACTAAAACTAAACATTACCCTACCCTGAACCCTATTGCTAAGCCTAACCATAACCTGAACTCTAAACATATTTCTAACCCTAATGCTAACCCTAACCCTAATCCAAACCCAACGCTAACCCTAAATCTAACCCTAATCCTAGACCTAAATCGAACCCTAACGCTAACCATAACCCTAATCGGAAACCCAAACGTAAACCTAACCCTAACCATAACCCAAACTCAACCCTAACCCTAGCCTTAACCCTAACAAGAAACCTAAAACTAAAGCTCAGCATTTTTCGAACCCGAAACCTAAAAATAACCCTAATCCGAATACTAACACTAACCTCAGCCTAACCCAAATCCTAACACTAACCCTAACGGTAACCTGAATCCTAACCCTAACAAGAACCCGAAGCCTAACCCAACCAGAACCCTAAGCCTAAACTGATATCAGAACCAAGCCCTGACCTTGACATTAACCAGAAAACTAACACTAACACTACCCCTAACACTAACCCTAAATCTAACTCGAACCCTAACACTAACCACAACGCTAAACTGAACCTGACCACTGACCCTAACCCTAAGCCTAACCCTAAACTCTAAAACTAACCCTACACATAAAACAAATCGGTACCAAACCCAAACCCTAACACTAACCAGAACCATAACCCTAATGCTAACCATAACCCTAACCCCAATAGTAACAGAAACCCTAACACTTACACTAACCAGGTGATAACCCTATGCTAACTGAACCCTAACCCTAACCTGAAATCTAACCCAAACCTGGCAATCAACCATAACACTAACCTCAACCCTAACCCTAACACTAACCTAGGCTCAAACATACCATTAACGCGAATCATAACCCTATCCCTAACTAGAACCATAAACCTAACCCTAACCAGAAACATATACCTAAATATAAACCTAACAGAAACCCGAAAACTAAACCAAACCCTAAAACTGACAGTAACCGGAAACCAAACATAACACTAACTAACACTAAGAGTACCCCAGGAAATGGCTCTGGGGAGAAAAGCATGATGAAGGGCACGTGTGACGCCTTCTGTTTGAGTGCAGAGGTGCCAGGCAGAGGGCGACAGGATGGCTGGATCGGCTCACCTGCTTTCTCCAAAGGAGGCTGGACAACCAGCCAAACATCCTACCTGGGCCAGGCCACTTCCAGAGGGGACAAGGTCAAGAGGACATAGCCCTGGTGATGGCTGCCAAATCTCCTGGGGCATGTGCTGGGCCCGGTCAGAGGAGGAAGCAGCCTGGCAACGGGTGTGCCAGACTTGAGATCAGGAGGTCTCCCACACCTGGGTCCCTGTCCTGCCCAGGCCTCACGAGGGAGGACGATGGTCGTGGCTGTGGCGAGTGGGGTGGGGCTGCTGGCTAGCCTGCCCCAGGATGTCCCAGGAGAGGGCGCCTGGGGATGGGCTGCCCCTGGAGAGGTCTGAGGGACCGACCCATCTCGAGGCAGTCGGGGGCAGAGAGAGAATCCCACTCCGCCCTTTCCCTTAAGTTTCTTATGGCTTGCCAAACCGTTAACAAGACAGGTTCGCAAGAGAAAATCATACCCAACTGAAGAATATGAGTGCATGGCAGAAACCCGGGAAAATGAGTCTCTCCACACAAAGGCAGAGATTCTCATCTTGCATCGTCTCCTGAGCTTATGAGAAAGGAGGATGTTGGGGGTGGGCATGTGGAAGTCAAGACTGGAAGAAGACAATTGTCATGCAGAGGGACATGTAATGTCTTGTTGGAACCATTTCCTCTGCACCGGGGTCAGGTCCAGAAGGGACAGTACGGAGGTGACCAGCAACCCGCCTCTCTGTGGTGGGGCTGGCCCCGGGGCAAGCGTGGGGGTGGTAGGTGGAAGTGGGATGGCGTGTGAGTTGGTACCAGCGGTGGAGGCAGCGATTCAGAGGTCAGGGATCTCTCTTTCTCTCTCTCTCACTCTCTCTGTGTCTCTCTCTCTCATCTCTCCCTCAGAGACCTGAGGAGAGAAAGGTGGGGCGCCATACCCACCTCGCCTACCTATCCCATGGTCCCTTCTTTCTCTGGCAGCTCTCGGAACCATGTGGGCTTGGGTTCAACCCCCTCAGGCCAAGGGTGCATGATCGGCCACCAGGGACTAGGGCTGGCCTCGGGGGTCCTCAGTGAAGGCCCCATCCTCCCGCCAGGATCTGACCGGCTGGGGCATCCCTTGGCGACTACCAGCTGCAGCTGAAGGAACCCCACCCTTCTTGACTTGGCTTCAGCTGCTGTCTCCCTCACCTCCCACAATTCCTCACAGATCGCAGGCCACATCACTTCCTTGGAAGGGTGGGTCTGCCCAGGGTGGCCACAGTCAGACTGGGGTTCGAGCTCAAGGTTCTTCCTAGGCCAGTTGCTTTGTCCTGGGGCTCATTTCTTTCTGGAAAGACAAAGCCATGGCCTCACCCCACGCCTAGACTTGGCGACTGCAGCCAGGTGGAGGAAAGGCTCTGTGGAGACAAAAGGGCAGAGACAGGCATATGGCAAAGCAGGAAGTGTGGCGCCAGCAGCCCGTAGGCATTTGGGAGCCTATGCCACACTGGGCAAGCCCTTCCGGGGTCAATTCCCAGCCTCCTCTCTGGCGTCGGGAAAGCCTGGCCTTCCTAGGGCCCAGGCCATGGTTCTGGGGAGAAATCCACGATGGAGGGCACCCATGAGGCCCTCTGCCTGAGGTCGCAGGTGTCACGCCCAGGGCAACTGCAAGCCTGGCTCTGCTTGCGAGCTTTATCAAAAGCAGTCTGGCCAAAAAGCCGACCCTGGCACCTGGGCCAGGCCCCTTCCAAGGGGACAAGTTACGGAGGACATAGCACTGGGGATGTCTGCCAAGTCTCCTGGGGTGTGTGCTGGGCCCCATCAGAGGAGGAAGCAGCCCAGCAAGCGGTGTGTCAGACCAGAGATTAGGCGGCCTCCCACACCCAGGTCCCTGTCCTCCCCAGGAATTCCAAGGGAGGACGATGGTCTTGGCAGTGGCGAGATGGGTGGGGCGGGCACTGAGCCTGCACTTGGATGCCCCAGGGGAGGACATCGGGGGATGGGCTGCCCCTGGCCAGGTCTGAGAGACCAACCCAGATAGGGGTTGTTGGGGGCAGAGAGAGAATCCCCCTCCGCCATTTCCCTTCAGGTTCTCATGGCTGGCCAAATCATTAACAAGACAGGTTCAATGGTGCAAATCAGACCCAGCTGAAGAACATGTGTCTATGGGAGAAACCCGGGAAACTGAGTCTCTCCACACAATGGCAGAGACTCTCATCTTGCATCCTCTCCTGAGATAATGACAAAGGTGGATGTCGTGGGTGGGCCTGTGGGATGGGAGAAGGGAGGGAGACGATTGTCATGCAGAGGGACATGTAAAGGCCTCTCTGAACAGTTTCCCCTGCAATGAGGTCAGGTCTGGAAGGGAAGGCATGGAGGTGACCAGGAACCGGCCTCTCTGTGGTGGGGCTGGCCCCAGGGCAGGCGTGGGGGTGGTGGTGGAAGTGGGACGGCATGTGAGTTGGCACCAGCCAGCGGTGGAGGCAGAGACTCAGAGGTCATGGATCTCTCTCTTTCTCCCTCTCTCTCTCACTCTCTCTCCACCTCGGGGACCTGAGGAGAGGAAGGTGGCATGCCCTGCCAACCTCGCCTACCTCCCCCATGGGCCCTTCTTTCTCTGGCCGCTCTGGGAGCCCTGCGGGCTTGGGTTCAATCCCCCACACTCCCGCACAGGTCAAGGGTGCATGCACGACCGCCAAGGCCTAGGGCTGGCCACGGGGGTCCTCAATGAAGGCCCCGCCCTCCCTCCAGGCTTGGACCAGCAGGGGCAGACCTCTGGTGCCACCCTGCTGCAGCTGTTCCATCGCCGCCCTTCTGGACTTGGCTTCAGCTGGTGTCTCCCTCCCCTCCCTCACTCCCACTCAGCTTGAGGGCCGCTTGCTTCCCTTCCTTGGAAGCATTGCTCTGGCCCTGATGGCCACAGGCGCACTGGGCTTCAAGCTCAAGGCTCTGCCTGGGCCAGCTGCTTCATCCAGGGGCTCATTTCTTCCTGGAAAGACAAAGCCATGGCCTCACCCCATGCCTGCACTTTGCGTCTGCAGCCAGGCCAGGTGTAGGAAAGGCTCTGTGGAGTCAGAAGGGCTGAGACAGGCAGATGGCACCACAGGGCTAGGGATCCAGGGCCAAACTGGCCAAGCCCTTCCGGCCACAGGTTCCAGCCTCCTCCCTGGAGTCCGGAAGGCCTGGCCTTCCTAGTGCCCAGGCCACGGCTCTGGGGAGAAATCTGTCATGGAGGGCAAGCATGAGGCCCTCTGCCTAAGTTTGCAGGTGTCACGCCCAGGGCACTGCAAGCCTGGCTCAGCTTGCCTGCTTTCTCCAAAGGAGGCTGGCCGACCAGCCGAACCTGGCACCTGGGCCAGGCCCCTTCCAAGGGGACGAGTTCCGGAGGACGTAGCCCTGGGGACGGCTGCCAAGTCTCCTGGGGCGTGTGCTGGGCCCCCGTCAGAGGAGAATCAGCCTGGCAAGCGGTGTGCCAGACCTGAGATCTGGCGGCCTCCCACGCCTGGGTCCCTGTCCTGCCCAGGCCTCCCGAGGGAGGACAATGGTCGTGGCAGTGGCGAGTGGGGTGGGGCTGGTGCCGAGCCTGCCCTTGGATGCTCCAGGAGAGGCACCGGGGGATGGACTGCCCCTGGCCAGGTCTGAGGGACCGACCCAGCTCGGGGCTGCCAGGGGCCAACCACAGCATGTCCACAGCCCTCTCTGCAGATCCAAGCACCAAGCAAGCACCTGCCATGGCTGATCCCATTAGTCCCTACAAGATCACCAAGAAATTTATCCTCCCCCCCAACTTTTCAGAAGAGCCAACTGAGTCTCAGAGAGATATGGGGATTTGCCCAAGGTACACAGCAGGCAGTGGGCAGAGTCACCACTGTGCTGAGGGGTGAGTGGCTACTCACCTAGTAAACAGCTGGTCCCAGACCCGGTGGGATGTGTCTAAGGCCGAGTAGTTGACCATGAAGGTGGTGAAGCTGGAGATGTTCCTACTCAGGATAGCTGGTGCAATGGACTCTGTCATCTTCTCCATCATGCCTGCCTGGAGGCCACGCATCCGGCAGGCCTCATTTAAATTCACAGTGGACTCATCCTCACACTGGGGGAGAGGAGGAGGAACATACAATCAGTGACATCATGGTGAACCACCAGGAGGAATGACGTGTCTCTCTATCCTCCTGTGTAGCTTCTGGGGAGGAGTGGAGGTCCAGAATCCTTTGGGAGTGGGACTGTGGGGCACTGTAGCCAGAAAATTCTGGGGCAGCGGGTCCCAGGGGAATCTCATATTTGAGTCTGGATTCTACTACTGCCTTGATCATCTCAGGGTCCTGGGTGTGAAGACACCTCTGCACCCACACTCACCTCAGAGCAGCCCTGGTCATTGATGGACTGGTGCACCTGTGTCCACTCCAGGGAGATGGCAAACTGGAAACCATACACCAGCTCCTCGACCATCTCCTGGGTGCAGCTCTGCAGTGACAGTGCCCAGCAGTCAGGCCAGGAGGGATCAGGGGCCTGCCTGGACTTTGCCACAGTGGGAAACCCCACCACAGATCAGGCACAGAGGGGAATCTGCATAGACTCCACCAGGGAAGGAATGTGAGGACAACTTGAGGGCCCGGCATTCACATGCAGATAGAGGAGTTTGGTCCCCAGCACTCACCTGACTCTCCTGCAGCCAAGATCTTGAGTATGAACATGACACACTGCCCGACTCCCACCATCTAGCTTCCTGCTCCTGCCCAGGCTGGGTCCTCCTCATCCCCAGCTTCCCTAACTCCACCTCCCACACACATACACACAATGAGGGTCAAGGGGTGTGGGGCTGTCCTTTTGGGATCACGGTTCTGGCCTGACCTAGAGTGGCCTGCCCTGGCCTACACAGTTACCTCATGGTTCCTCCTGCCAAAAGGCCACACACATTCGAGGTGAGGGCTGAGCCAATGTCTAAAGCGACTTAACACGCTCTCTTCCTTGGCTTTCCGGGGGCCAGAGCCTCGGAAAGTCACGGGACAACACGAGAACATCCTGCTGTGTCGAGTGTCTCCACTCAAATGAACTGGACAGGAGGCTGTGATTACAGTGTGGGTGCCTGGTAACCAGAGTTCTAAGTTCTGTTGGGTGCTGTCACCAAGGAAGTGAGGTCACTTCTTCAAGGTTCTATTACTTAGCCCCTTCCTTCAATGAGACCCACCCAAAGTCCCGCTAGGCTGTTGGCTGCTCTCCCTCCTTACCCATGTCATCTCCATCACTGTACACAAATACCCATCACCACCCTCCCCACAGCTCCTTGGGAGTGGATCCAGGCCCCAGCTTTGAGGAGACAGAACTGAGGTCAGACCTCTTTTTTCCTACCAGTTATGTGTCCTGGAAAATCTGCTGTGCCTCTCAAGATCTCCCCAGTCTCCCAAGCTGCACAATGGGGATTGGGCTAAAAACAGCTTCCTAGGGACCTCATCAGGTGTATATGTAATAATACGTACAACACCTGTGGGCTGGTGTCACATGTGTCTAATGCACACACTTAGAGATGGAGGAAGTACAAGGAGTAGGACATCACATAGAATACCAGTCAGAACTTCTCTAAGTCCCAGATGTGTGATCTTTGGTAAGTCACTGCCGCTCTGAGCCTCATTTTCAGGTCTGCATCCTGAAGGGGTTGAAATTAGAGGAAATTCAGACATTGTGATCCACTGGCATTAACCCTTGCACGGTCCCCTGTTTTACTCAGAATCAGTCCCAAGAGGCTCACGTTGGCCTATGTAGTGGGAGCCTCCACAATGTTCCCAATGCTCCCTGCCTCCTGGAGTGCACATCCTTGTGTCACCACTAAGTGGTCAATATCTGGCTTCTGAACAACAGAACACAGCCAAGGTGATGGGACGTCACTTCCAAGTTTTAATTACAAAATGTCTGTCACTTCCCGATTACTGGCTTACTTAGGTTCCCTGCTTACCTCCCTCCTTATGTTTCCATCTCTCTCTCTCTCTCTCTCTCTCTCTCTCTCTCTCTCTCGCTCTTACTCTCGCTCTAACTCTCTATCAAATCACCAGAACTGGGAGTGCAAGTGCTGATGTTTTCAGTTGCACTATGTAGAGTCTCCATAGGAGAGAACTGAGGGAGTGTCCAGCCAACAGACAGACAGGAGCTCAGACTCTCAGTCCAAATGGATCCTGACAAACCCCATGTGAGTCATCTTGGGTGGGAATCCTCCCCCATTTGAGCCTTGTTGAGACCACAGCCCCTTCTTCAGAGAGACTTTGAGGCAGAGGCACCCAGCTAAGGCATGCCTGATGCTTGGCTAACAGAAATTGTGAGATGTTAAATATTTGTACTTTATAGGTGGCAGGATTTGGAGTAATGTTGTCACAGAGGAACAGAAAGTAACAGTCTACCATGTCCCAGGATCCAGCCTGATCACCCTCCTCTCTCCCCTCACTCTCTCTTCTCAGGCTACCCCCAGCCACACTGGCCACATTTCTGACCTTCCCTGGTCAAACTCGCTTCTTCCTGTGAGTCTCTGCACCAGGGAGCATTCTCCTTGACACACTAAATGTTCCCAGACATAAGCAGGGGTGCTTACACTTGTCATACTGGTCACAGAAAAGGTGTGGAATGCCTCAGGGCAGTCTTTCAGACTTTCTTCAGAGTCCTCCCAACCTGGGCAAGAAACATTCTGAAATGTTCTCTGTATTAATTTTCAGGGACTGGGGACATTGGTAGATGTAATTTGAGTGTGTATGTGCAGTAGTTTCTACGCACGTATTCTATTTTTCAGACAGATAAAATAGTGTGGCTACTCAATGCACCAAGAAAATGGATAACTGATCAAATTTTTTCATGATGTGAAGTCTTTAGAGAGTAAATGTCATGGTTAAGAGCACAGACTATGGAGCTAACACCTCATGTCCAAATTCCATCTCAATCCCTTATTAGATATTTGTATTGACTGAGTTATTTACCTGATTAGTGCCTCAGTTTCTTCATCTCTCAGATGGCAATAATGATCAGCATACCTATTTTGTAGGTTTATGGAGAGTATTAAAGGAGTTAAGGTTTGAAAAATACTTGGAACACCTAGTGTATTACCAGTGCTGTACCTATATATTAGAATCAAAATTTAGAAATTCTTCTGACACTGCCTGTGAGCCCCAGAGGGTGAGACTGTTGCCTAGATGTATGTAGAAAGCACTCCATGACATACGATGAATAAATGAGTGAACAACATTGGCGAATGCATTACCAATGTCACCTATGTCACCCTACAGGCATTCCCAAGCCGAACCACACACAGACATTCCTGCTCTGTCCTGCATCACAGTCCCTAGAGGAATGACTGGGGTTTCTTGGACCCTGGTAAGCGTGCCCACTAAAGGTTCTTTTCTGTCAGCAAACCCCAGTCTTTGTCCAATTGCTGCAGCTCACAGGGTCTGCGCTCTGATCCTTGTCTTCACTAGAGGGAGAAGTGCCATCCCCAGAGCTGGGCACAAGCAGAGCCTGAGCCTTGGAGAAAATGATTCCCTGGCCCTGGGGCATGTAGAAGAGCACAGGGACAGAGTGAGATTTGGGGAAAATCCTCCAGGGGTTGTCAGAAGGGATGGAGGCAGGGGATGTGTCAGCAAGGACTGGTCTGGTTGGTGGGCCTTGGTGGTTAAATAGTAGGGGGGCTGGGAAGTTTTATAACCTCCAGCATAATACAATCAATATGATGGTCATGAAATCAGAATCAGCCTAATTAAGGCCAAATTAACCCAATGTCAGCTGTTCCCTGACTCTCTAATCCAGTAGTGACTTATAATAAGGGTATTCGTGTTCTATCATCTCCTTTTCATTGATTGGCTAGAGTAATTATTCTTTACATAGCCTGTCTATTTTTACATAGTAAAGAAAAAGTGAGTTTTAAAACAACCCTCCTTGGAAAAGTCTCCCTAACATATTGAGTTAATAACAGAAGCCACGACAGGAAATTCACCACATAGCTTGAGCTTTAGTCTCTGGTTTTAGATCTTCCTAACTGGTAATTTACCTAGACTTCTGTCTTCTTTCTTGAGATTAGTCCACTTAGGACTAAGTAAGAGTGCAACCTCATACCATGTGAGAAGTGGTGGGACTCTAGGAAGAGGTTTGTTTCATTCTGTCAGTGTGTGTGTGTGCGTGTGTGTGTGTGTGTGTGTGTGTGTGTGTATGAGACTTTTTGCTGCATCTGGCAGTGTGGGCCAGTGTAGACTCCTTTTCTAGGGAAAAAATTTCCCTAATCACTTTCTCTGGACTTTCTTTTCACTGATGGCTTCACCAGCACTGTCCAAGAGTAATATTATCACTCTATATTATGGATTTTAAATATTTTTTAGTAGCCACATTTTAAAAAATGAAAACAAACAGGTGAAACTAATTTTAATAGTATATTTTAACCCACTATAACCAAGATATTATCAATGTGGGTGCAGTCTATACAAAACTGAATAATGAGAGAGTTTACATTTTTTTCCTGAGTTTCATAAATCCAGTGTGTACTTCCCACTTACAGTACAATCTCCATTAGTAAGTTGAGTTTTTTCAGACATACATTCTCTGCACTGAGATTTAATGTTCACAGTTGTCAAATAAGAGTCACTAGGAGTGGGGTGGTTGATAATTTCACTACTGATTTAAGCTCTAAGGGAGCTATGAACACCAACTGGTCAATGGGTTAATCAAATGAATAGTCATATAGTATAGAAGAATGGTATGATTTGGGATTTAGAAAAAGACTGGGGACCGTGTGTCCTGACAGGGAGCTCCAAGGATTTTGTTGTTGAGAGTGACAAGGACAAAAAGAGAATAAAGTCATACACATAAGTGTCTAACAACATGGGGGGGAAGAAATGACCTGCCGTAGTCCTGAGTTTTGACCTCTTGGTTTCTTTTCTTGACCCAAATCTCTTTGATGATGTCCCAGGACACAGGTCAGATTAATCCCCACAGGGAGAGAGGGAGAGTAGAAGTACAAGGCATCTGACATAATTGTCCTGGGAAGGCCGGCTTCATTTACAACTCTGATCCACTTTCACAATTTATTTTTATAGGGTAAGAGAAAAAGAAGTATGATGGTCCAATCATCACAGAAGAAGTGAAATGATTGTGGAAAGCAATCTAAACCAAAGCCTGGTTTGAGCATCTCCATTCCTTTGAGGATGTACAGTTACATATTCAAGAGGACAGTTACTAGAATCACATCCTATCCTGGCAATGAGGTCAGATGCCAGCAAAGGGAGGAAACCTTGGAGCAGCCCCAACAACTCTGCTGGCAGAAGAGACTGCAAGGTCTTCAGGCCTGCAGAGTACAGGAGAACTGTTAAGTGCTTTGGACCTTCCCAAAGCCCTGCCCAACCTTGCACCTAGTAGCACAGGTGTATCCCTGCCAGGTGAGCTCACAGGTGTTCTGAACTCCAGTCCCATGCCCACCCCTGCCTGGTCTTCAGATTCGGCAGATATGATCCCAGGAGCTGGTCTGTACATCCCACAGCTCCTTTGCAAACGTCTTCTGGTGACTGAGGAAGATATCAGGAAACAGGAAGGGAAAGTGAAGACGGCAAGAGACAGACTGGCGGTAGCACTGATGCAGACAGACTCGCTAGCGAGGCAGGGAGAGTGAGGGGCCAAGAAGGACATCCCGACAAACACGATGAAGAAAACAGAAGACGGAGCAGATGACATGGAGCTCACACTACATTAATGCCTCTGCAAGGGTCCTGATCTTCTTGCTTTGAGCTCTTGAAACTTTAATATATACCAATAATTTTCTTTTCTTTGATTCCTTTACATGACAGAGAAGATACAGACAGTGATCCTTCAGAGGTGAGAGATTGGGTTTCAGGTGAGGAGAGAAAGGAGATCTTTCCTTCTCATTTTGTTCTCTCATTTTCCTTTACTGAGTGTTATCTATTTGTATTTTAAGACCAAGAGTTATCACAGTCAGGGGATTCTTTAGAATTTTGCCCTCACAGTCACAGAGAAAACATACCTAGTCCAAATGGATTGTCCTTTTTGTGTAATATTGCAATAGATTCCAACATAATATTTCACTGAAGAGCTGTTATATCTGTCTTCTCAAAAAAGACAACTACTTCTGGGTCTCTATTTTTCTGGTATTTGTTGCATGTTGAATCACAGTTGCATATAATGAAATACTGGATTGTCCCTTTTTTCAGATTTATATGTGTTGGAAATCTGATTCATGAAAATTGATATGCCATTGTGGTATGATGCTGTCAGGAGAACGACTGTTTTCAGCATCACAAGTCTCACAATAAGCCAGTGTGTTGGGATTTGTCTATTTGCCTGATCGAGTATGTTGCACTTTTCAAATCCTCATCTTTACTTACTTTTGTCCCACAGATTTATCAGTTTCTGAGAGCAATGTGTTAAACAGTAATAGAGTATCTTAGTATTTATATCTTCCCTAAAAAATGAGTTATCTTTTAGCTAAATCTTCTCTCCTCTATTCTTCCATGTGGTAATCATCTGGAATTTTGGTTCGAATGTGTTTTTAATGTCTTGTTTTAAAACTAATACTAAATTAGACAGACGGTTTTTTCCTTTCCTCATGACTCCTGTTATGTTTTCCTGGGTTCACATTTCTTCTTCCTGATGTACATTCTTTACCGGGTCTTTCACTGCAGGCCTGTGGGAGGTCAACTTTGAGGCTGTTTGTAAGTCAGAAAACGTCTTTCTTTCTTTGACACATAGTTTGAATAGGTGTTCAATTTAGCTTTGTAGTAACTTTTTTCCTTCTTTGTCAAGTTATTTAATATTTCTGAGCCTCCACATCTTTAGCTTAAAATGGGAATAAATCCCTAAAATTGTGACTGTAACTGAGATAATACATGCAGAGCTTTCCAGTCATGTTGCTTAGAAGGAATTAGTCAATAATGGTAACTATTATCAATGATTATAATGATATTATAATAATTAATATATAATAATATATTAATGTATAATAATAATTATACATTGATTTATAATTATAATGTACAGTATATAATGTATAATGTATGCAATGTATAATAATAGTATATTAATATTATTAATCATTAGAATCTTCATAGTGTGCATTCTCGGGGAATCACTGCTTAAATTGAGAATGTGAAGCTCACACACAAAAAGTCAGAGAGAGTGCCATGACTGTGACTTTAATTCTCAGCCTTTGGTATCTTCAGCTGTGGTCGTCTACACAGTGTGTACAGATAATGTAATCTGTTCCCACAGACCCAATGCAGAACAGCGCAGCCTGCCTCATGCCTGGGATGCTCTGGGCTGCTTGTTGGGGAGCCTCTGCTGTGAGGCTAGTTGGACTCTGTACAGAGAAAGATGAAAAAAGACTCTTTCTTTTCCCTCAGATTTCTCCCACCAAGTATTATTCACTTTTACATCCAGAGCAGATACTCTCTTCCCAGAGCCTTGGTGTTTCTCTGGGATTCAGGCTTCCCAGACACCTAGTCATTTCAGCTCCCAAGGCCCAAGGTGACTGCAGAGTCATGTCTCACCCACTTCTCACATCTTGGCCTGTTTCCGGTCATGGAGGACCCATGAGTGGGGAGAGGAGCCATTGAGGGAGATTGATCTGGAAGTCCTGGTGAATCTGAGCTTCAGAGAATGAAGCAGAAAAGGGGAACCTGAGATTGCCAGGCCTTCAGTGGGGGAGGAATATGGAGGAACCAAGAGGGGTGTGATGGTTGCACAGAGTGAAGAGGAGGGATGTTCCAAATTTTCCTAAGAAGGGAACCTTGCACTGAAGTGGGGATTCGATTTTACATGATGGCAACGTCTGTGCTGGTTTCACCAATTCTGGTGTCCCTGAGGGATGAACTGGTGTGACACCACAGGACAGAAGTTGCAGTCACTTTCAGGACTTAAGGAAGGTGAAACCTTTCAGCTTAGTCCCCTGTGAGCCAGTCAGGGGCCAAGTCTAGAAAGACTCGGAGCCCGTGTCCATCCAATGTGGTTTCGTTCTGTTGCAGTCAAGCTCCTCTGGACCCCAGCTGGGAAAAAGGGACCTCAGATCTAGTCATATCTAGTCATCACAGCTTCCGTAGGTAGCAATGAGGCAGGTAATAACACAGGCGTCGTCACTGGACCTCATAGTCGCCCTCCTTCTTCCGCTGGCAGACAGTGACTTGTGAGGTGAGGAGAGTGCATCAGAATGGTTCAGTCAGCTGCCCAGTGTGGGAGACTCCAAGGTAAGGAGATGCCAAAGCCACAGAGACCCGATGCCTCCTGTGTCTCCCTCTTCCTTTTGTCTACTTAATTTTCACCCTCAGTCCTTCTTTTCCTTCCCTTTTCCCTCTTTCGGCTCTCTCTCCCTTCTTTCCCCTACATGTTCTAGCTTAATTGAGGTATTAACGACATACAGAAAACTGCATACATTTAAAGTGAACAATTTGATACATTTTGATTATAACTTATTGAACCATCACCACAATCAAGAAAAGGAACGCTATCTTCCCCAAATTTCCTCATGCTCATTTTAATTCCTCCTTCCCTGCCATTTGCAAACACATTCTCATTCCCAGGCAATGAGTGATCTGGTATATGTCCCTATAGATTTTCCTAAAATGTTTATAAATGGGATCATATACTATGTACTCATTTTTTACTGGCTTGTTTCACTCAGCATAATTATTTTGAGATTTATGCTTGTCATTGCATGTACTATGAATTCATTCTTATCCCCAACCCTTCCTTGGCAACACTGTGCACACACCCGAGCGCTTCCCATGTTGGTGTGAGAGCCAATAGTAATGCTGCATCCCCGAAAGTAGGAATGCGCCTTGGTGCAACTCTGGGAGGGGTTGGCGGGAGCCCTGGACCTGCACATGAATGCTTTCCTGGATGGTTGGAAAGTGCACTGTTCCGCAGCAGTCCCAATGATTGGCCAATGCTCAGAACCCATGAAGAATCCCCACCCACCAAGCACAGAGACTGGCATGAGCATAAGAAAAGGCAGCAGCAGATATACAAGCACATGCAAATGCTTACCCAGGTAGCACAAATACCCATAGTAGTGCTGCGGTCTCACAACTGTGTACGTGCCTCCATGTGGCCGCAGCTCTGAGCCCAGTGTGAATGCTTTCCCAGCGAGTGGAAACACCCACTGTACCCACACAACTTCCAGCATATGGGGTGAGATCAGAAACACAGCTCATGCTTCCCCCACAGCGGTAGCAGGTGGAATCTGCGACCTGATAGTACCACAAATACACAGGCAAAAGATTAGTTCATCAAACACCATAAGAAACTACAGTAACAATTCAGGGCAGAAGGAAATGACAAATTTCCAGAAACGAAACTGGAAGTCACAGAAATTTACAATCTAAATGACAGAGTTCAAAATAACTGTCATAAAGAAACTCACCAAGTTACAAGAATGTTCAGACAGTTCGATGAACTCAGGAATAAAATTAATGAGGAAAAGGAATACTTCATCAAAGAGACTGAAGCTATTAAAAAAAACAAGCAGAAAATCTGGATATGAAGAACATAATTAAAAAGATAAAAAAGAATCTAGAATCCTTAAAAAATAGAGCTGATATTATGGATGAAAGTATCAGTGATTTAGAGGATAGAAATATAGAAATTCTTCCAGTGGACGAGGAGAGAGAACTCTGATTTTTAAAAAAGGAAGGAATTTTTGTAGAAATATACGACTCAATTATAAAAGCAACATAAGAATTATACGTATTCCAGAGGGAAAAGAGAGGCAGAAAGGAGCAGAGAGCTTGTTCAAAGAAATAATAGCTGAGAACTTCCCAAACCTGAGGAAGAACCGGACTTACAAATACATGAAGCCAACAGAACGACTAATAACATCAACGCTAAAAGACCTTCTCCAAGGCATATAATAGTAAAATTGGCAAAAGCCAATGACAAAGAAAAAATATTAAGGGAAGCAAGACAGAAGAAAATAACCTACAAAGGAACACCTATCAGGCTTTCAGCATATTTCTTGGCAGAAACTTTACAGGCAAGGAAAGAATGGAATGATATATTAAAAATACTGAAAGACAAAAATTTTCAGCCAAGGATACTCTATCCAGTCAAATGATCCTTATGATACAACGGAGAAATAAAAGTTTTCCCAGATAAACAAAGGCTGAGGGAGTTCAATGCCACTAGATCTCCCATACAAGCAATGATCAGGAACGTCCTCATACCCGAAATAAAAAGAAGGCAAACGTCTACAAAGCTTTGAGCAAAGAGATAAATAGACAGACAAAATCAGAAAGCTACAGCTCTGTTTCACAACAGGGTAGCAAATACTTAATTATAACTTAAAAGAAGAAGGGAAGGAAAGCATCAAAATTAACTATAAACACATCAGCTTAGTCACAAATGCACAACACAAAAATAAATAACTTGTGACAACAATAACTCAGAAGGAGAAGAGGAAAGGGATGGAACCTGCTTAGGCTAATGGAGATAAGAGGCTCTCAGAAGATGGACTATCTCATCTATGAGATCTTCATACAAACCTCACAGTAACCAGCAAACAAAAAATCAGAGCAGAGCCATAGATTATAAAAAAAGAGAAAACCTCCATGAAAACCCCCAAAGTGAAATGGTAGTCAGAAACACAAAGGAAGAGAAACAATGAAAATATAGATTAGGTGGGATTAAGCCCTCAAGTATCAATAATCACTCTAAATGTAAATCGATTGAATTCTCCAATCAACAGACACAGAGTGGTGGGGTGGATTAGAAAACAAGACCCAACAATACGCTGCCTCCAGGAAACACATCTCAGCTCTAAAAACAAACAGGCTCAGAATGAAGAGATGGGAGAAAATATTCCAATCAAATGGCAAATAAAAGAAAGTAGATGTTGCCATACTTATATCAGACAAAGCAGACTTCTAGATGAAAAAGACTATGAGAGACAAAGAGGCGCAGTATATAATGACAAAGGAGACTTTCCACCAAGAGGACATAACACTTATAAAAATATATGCACCTAACACAGCAGCACAAAAGAATATAAAGCAACCCTTAATAGACCCAAAGGGAGAAATTAACAGCAACACAATAATAGCAGGGGACCTGAACACCCCACTTACATCCAGGGATAGATCATGCAGAGAAAGGCAACAAGTCAATAGTGGAATTAAATGAAACATATGATCAGATGAATTTAATCGATATACATAGAGCATACCCTCCCAAAACAGCAGAATACACATTCTTCTTAAGTGCACATGGAACATTCTCAAAGTTAGACCATATGTTGTGAAACAAGGCAAGCCTGAATACATTTAAGATTGAAATCATATCAAGCTTCTTTTCTGACCACAATGCTATGACACTTGAAATAAACTACAAGAAAAAAGATGGGGAAGTCAAAAATATGTGGAGACTAAAGAACACACGACTGAAGAACCATTGGATCAATGAACAAATCAAAGGAGAAATCAAAAAATACCTGAAGACAAATGAAAATGAAAAGACAACAAAACAACTCTTATGGGATGCAGCAAAAGCAGTTCTAAGAAGGAAACTCATAGCAATACAAGCACACCTCAACAAACAAGAAAAATACCAAATAAGTAATAGAACCAGAAAATGAAGAACAAATGAAGCCCAAAGTCAGCAGAATGAGGGAAATAATAAAAATTAGAGCAGAAATAAATGAAATAGAGACTAAAAAAACAGTAGAAAGGACCAATGGAACAAAGAGCTGGTTGTTTGAGAAGACTGAAACAAAATTGACAGACCCTTAGCCAGACACACTGAGAAAAAAAGAGAGAAGGCTCAAAGACATAAAATTAGAAATGAAAGAGGAGAAATTACAACAGATACCACAGAAATCCAAAGGACAATAAAAGAATACACTGAACAACTTATATGCCACCAAATTGGATAAGCTAAAAGAAATAGATAAATTCTTAGATTCTTACAACCTCCCAAAACTGAATCAAGAAGAAATAGAGAAAATGAACAGACCAATCACATGTAAAGAGAATGAAATGGTTATCAAAAACCTCCCAAATAACAAAAGTCCAGGACCAGATGTCTTCTCTGGAGAATTCTACCAAATATTCAAACAAGATTTAATACCTATGCTTCTCAAACTATTCCAAACAGTTGAAGAAGATGGAACACTTTCTAATTCATTCTATGAGACCAACATCACCATGACAGCAAAAGCAGGCAAGGATAGCACAAAGAAGTAATATTACAGGCCAATATCGCTGATGAACACAGATGCAAAAATCCTTAACTAAATATCAGCAAATCGAACACAGCAACATATTAAAAGGATCATATACCATGATCAAGTGGAATTTATACCAGGGATGCAGGGATGTTTCAACATCCGCAAATGAATTAATGTGATACACCACATTAACAAAATGAGGAATAAAAATCATATGATCCTCTCCACAGATGCAGAGAAAGGATTTGACAAGATCCAACATCCATTTATGATAAAAACTCTCAATAAAATGGGTATAGAAGGAACGTACCTCAACACAATAAAGGTCATATATCACAAACCCACAGCCAACATCATACTTGATGGTGAAAAACTTAAAGCTATTCCTCTGAGAACAGGAAGAAGACAAAGCTGTCCACTCTCGCCACTCCCATTCAACATAGTACTGGAGGTTTTGGCCAGAGAAATTAGGCTGGAAAAAGAAATAAAAGGAATCCAAATTGGAAAGGAAGAAATGAAACTCTTGCTGTTTGCAGATGACATGATTGTAAATATAGAAAACCCTAAAGAATCCATCAGAAAACTATTAGAAATAATCAACAACTACAGCAAAGTTGCAGCGTACAAAATCAACTTACAAAAATCAGTTGCATATCTATACTCTAATAATGAACTAACAGAAAGAGAACTCAAGAATACAATCCCATTTACAATTGCAACAAAAAGAAAAATGTGTCTAGGGATAAATTTAACCAAAGAGGTTAAAGACCTATACAATGAAAACTATAAGACATTATTGAAAGAAATCAATGATGACCTGAAGTAATGGGAAGATATTCCATGCACATGGATTGGAAGAATAAACACAGTTTAAATGTCCATATTACCTAAAGTAATCTACAGATTGAATGCAATCCCAATCAGAATCCCAATGACATTCTTCATAGAAATAGAACACAGAATCTTAAAATGTATATGGAATAACAAAAGACCTTGAACAGGCAAAGGAATCCTGAGAAGAAACAACAAAGCAGGAGGCATCACAATCCTAACTTGAAAATATATTAAACAGCTATACTAATCAAAATGGCATGGTGCTGCCACAAAAGCAGGCTCATAGATCAATGGAACAGAACTGAAAGCCCAGAAAGAAAACCACACATCTCTGGTCAGTTAATCTCTGACAAAGGAGCCAAGATCATACAATGGAGAAAGGAAAGTCTCTTCAATAAATGCTGTTGGGAAAACTGGACAGCCACATGCAAAAGAATGAAAGTAGATCATTATCTTCCACCATACACAAAAATTAACTCGAAATGGATAAAACACTTGACTCTAACACTTTAAACCATAAAACTCCTAGAAGAAAATATATGCAGTACAGTCTTTGACAACGGTCTTAGCAGCATCTTTTCCAATACCATGTCTACTCAGGCAAGGGAAAGAAAAGAAAAAATATACAAATGGGACTACATGAGACTAAAAGGCTTCTGCAAGGCAAAGAAAACGATGAACAAAACGAAAAGACAGGGCCAGCCCCGTGGCTTAGTGGTTAAGTGCACGCAAACCTCTACTGGCAGCCCAGGTTTGGATCCCGGATGCGCACAGACGCACCGCTTGTCCGGCCATGCTGAGGCCGTGTCCCACATACAGCAACTAGAAGGATGTACAACTATGACATACAACTATCAACTGGGACTTTGGGGAAAAAAAAAAAAGGAGGAGGATTGGCAATAGATGTTAGCTCAGAGCCGGTCTTCCTCAGAAAAAAAGAGAAGGATTAACACAGATGTTAGCTCAGGGCTGATCTTCCTCACACACAAAAAAATAAAATAAATAACGAAAAGGCAACCCACCAACTGGGAGAAAATATTTGCAAATCATATATCTGACAAGGGGTTAATCTCCAAAATATATAAACAACTCATACAACCCAACAACAAAAAAACAGATAATCCAATCTAAAAATGGGCAGAGGATATGAACAGACATTTTTCCAAAGAAGATATATAGAAGACCAACAGACACATGAAAAGATGTATAACATCACTAACTATTAGGGATATTCAAATCAAAACTACAATGAGAGATCACCTTACACCTGTCAGAATGGCTATAACTCCCAAGACAAAAAATAACAAATGTTGGAGAGGATAAGGAGAAAAGAGCATCCTCACACACTGCTGGTGGGAATGCAAACTGGTGCAGCCACCAGGGAAAACAGTATGGAGATTTCTCAAAAAATTAAAAATAGAAATATCATACCTTCCAGCTATCCCACTACTGGGTATTTATCCAAAGAAATTGAAATCAACAATTCAAAGAGATTTACGCACCCCTGTGTTCACTGCGGCATTATTCACAATAGCCAAGACATGGAAGCAATCCAAGTGCCCTGCTACAGACGAACAGATAAAGAAGATGTGGTATGTATTATATACAATGGAATACTACTCAGCCAGAAAAAAAAGACAAGATCGTCCTGTTTGCAACAATTTGGATGGACCTTGAGGGTGTGATGATAAACGAAATAAGCCAGACAAAGACAAATAGCATTATTTCACTCATATGTAGAAGATAGACATACACAGGGATAAAGAGAACAGATTAGTGCTTACCAGAGGGGAAGGGGGCTGGGTGTTGAGTGAAAGAGTTAAAGGGGCACATATGCATGGTGATGGATAAAAGTTAGACTACCACTGGCAAGCACGATGCAGTCTATACAGAAATTCACAAATAATAATGAACACCCGAAATTACACAATGTTAAAACGCTTTATAATTTCAATAGAATAATTAAAAAAGAAAAAAAATAATTCATTCCTCTTTATAGTTGAATAGTATCCCACTGTGGGGATATACCACACTTTGTGTATCCGTTCACCAGTAGATGGACATTTGGGTTGTTTTCCATTTTTATCTACTATAAATAGGTTGTTATCAACATGTGTGTACAAGTCTGTGTATAGACATATGTGTTTATTTCCCTTGGATGGATTCCTAGGAGAGGAATGGCTGGGTAGACTTATGTAATTTTTAAAGACGCATCCAAGCTATTTTTCACCAGCACTCGATGAGAGTTTCAGTGACTTGACATCTTCAACAACACTTGCTATAGTCAGTCTTTTTAATTTTAGCCACTCTTACGTGTGGTGGAATCTCATGATGACTGTCACTTACATTTCCCCAATGACTCATGTGGTGAAGGAGAAGGCAAGCCACGCACAGGCTGGGAGAAAACATCTGCAAAACATATCCCTAGAAAAGGACGTGTATTTATAATATATAAAGAGGTCTTACAACCCAATAGTAAGAAGACAAGCAACACGTCATGTCTTACCAAGACACAGCAGATCAGGCCTGTGATGAGCACCAGGAGTCCTGCCAAGCAGATGAGTATGACGGCCCAGAAGGGGAGGTCTGGGGAGACATGTGGTGGGGTGAGCCACGTCCTGTCATTGCCCCAGGGCTCCTGGTGACCCCACTGTGCCTCAACCCTCCTTGACAAGGGTTGGCCAACTTTCCTCATCATCCAAGACCCTGTGCGCATGGTTCTCTTGTATGAGGCACAGCATCAAGATACTCGCCCCCTACCATGGGCTGGGGCTTCCTGCAGGTTTACCAGGCTTCTCAGTCAAGGCATCATCTCTGTTGGGAGAATACTCTGGAAGTGAATGAAATGGAGAATGCATGTGAGTGTGTTTCACTCTTTTTAATAAAACTTTTTAGACACAGAAAAATAAAGGGAACAGTCTCATAAACATCCATCATCTAGATTTAACAATGTATATTCTATCTAATTAAAACAGTATTGCATCAATGTTGCAATCAAATTATTAACACTTGCCACCCTTGATTCATCCCATGTTTTCAATGAAATATTAAAGTCAAGTAGACATCATGATGTTTCACCCCATTTTAGTTTCCATCTCTAAAAAGTGAGCACACTTTGCTGCAAAATCCAAGACCATTATCACAGAACAAAAGTGTAATAAATTAAACCAAATTCATACCTCTGGGCACAGAGGACTGAATTTCGGCTGGGCTTTCTTATGACGGTCGGGGGGGGAATGGGTCATCACAGTTGGCAAGCCTATGGGATCTCTCTAAATTTGTAAAATCCCACTCAAAAGTGTTCTTCCATGCCTAGAAACATATCATCCCCTTCTCCTTTATCTATTTGCTTAATATTCATTTTCTAGGATTAACCTACAATGTAATTTCCTGCAGGAAGTCTTCTGTGATTTCCGCCTGCAAGTATGAGTTTGTTCACATCAAATAATTGATAAGTTTCAATTCTCTATTCTTGTTATTGCCAGCTACAACATAAACTCCAGGAGGGTAGGACACACAGCACCCAGTGGGCATGGGGGGAGGGGTGCATGTCCCCCTACTTGTACCTCTACACAGACAACCTCTTAGAAGTGTGCTGTCTGATATGGAGCAGCAACAAGTCTCTTTTTGAATTAAAATTAATTTTAGTTAAATAAAATAAAAATTCTAGTACCTCAGTAACATAAAACATCAGTAACAATAAAGACAAGTCACAATACCATCCTTCAAGTACTCAACAGCCACATGCGGCTGTGCACTGGAGAGCACAGATATGGAACATTCCACCACTGCAGAAAGTTCTAGCAGATTGGTGATCATCTAGAGTGGGACTTGGCAAACTATGGCCTGTGGATCAGAAACTACATCCACCCCCAAACCTGTGAGTCTGCTTCACACACAGCTGGAGGCCCTCACTGACCATCTGGCCCAATTGCTGTCAGTGCAGAGATAAGGAAACAAAAGTCCAGAGAGGGGAGGTGACTAGCTTTATGTCACAGAGCTGCCTAGGAGAAGGTGAGGGCCTCCTGTATTACACTGGTTTCCTTTTCTCTATTTCAATGGTGGGTAAAGACTAGGGGACTACGCCACCTCCTGCCAGCCTGAGAAAGTTCAATGCTCTATAAGCCCCAGGCATCCAGAGTCCCGGAAAGGCCTCACTTTCTTTCCCAATGACCAGGGACCCTTATCATCCCCAAGGATACTCTTCCTGTCCAGGGTCAAGTTCTGCAGCTGGGTCCATTCTGGGTCAGCCGCAGGAATTCCTCATAGATGGAAACTCTGTCCAGTCTCTGTGCCAAGGTGGCAAGGTACACAGGGAGTCTGCTCCAGTGTGGTTACTGTGGGTGACAGACCTGGAAGGGCACAAGGGATGAACAAGTGTGTCTGGAATTCTACCCTGATTCTGGATTCCCTGCTTCAGGGTCCTGTCCAAGAGAACTTTCTGCAATAATGTAAACATTTGTCTGCACTACCATATACACTCATTATTAGCCCCATGTTGTTGTCAAGCACTTAAAATGTGGCTAGTGTGTGTGAGTGAGGAACTGAATTTCTCATGTAATTTAATTTTAAGTAATTAATTTATAAATAACTAACCACAGGGAGAACATTTTTGAAAGTTTGGAGTAAGGACTTCTGCAAATGCATAAAAACAATGAGAACACTGGTAAAAATGGTCAAAATCAACTTTTCAGAAGTCTAGAAATTAATCAACAGCTTGTAAGAATCTGAGGAGGGTTTAGTGAAGAAACATGGTGGAATCTTAATAAAGGGAGCCAACTTTGTGGCACTATAACTTGCACTATCCCATCCTGCTCTCACAATATCCTCCATAACTTTGAAAACTGTCATTCTCAGAACTATAGTGGCTGAGACATCCAGCAGCCCAGCATCCATAATGGGTTTGGAGCTCTCAAAAGACCCGTCCCCACCGAACTGTCACTAGCTGACCTACCTGGCAGCTCCCTGAAAAAGCTCCATGTTCACGGCTTGTAGTTACTTGACTCAGAGCTTGCCCAGGGAGAAAAGTCCATCCCCAGGGCACTTGCTAAAAACAATCAGGGCTAATTGTTTTCTATTGTAGTTGCCTGAGGGAGTGAAACCAGCTGAGGCAGGCAAGAGGTGAGCCAAAATCTTAGAGGAAAAATTGGAAGAATGAGATGTCTACAGGGGCCTTTGAAATGGTCCAGTGTATTTTTGGGCATCTAGAAAACCACAAGGGCTCAGGGCTGTGGCACGCCCAGGAAAGACTTGAGAACATCTTAATCTCTCACCTCTAGTTGAAGGGTTGGCTTAATATCTGAAAACTTGATTATGTAATACACCATATTAATAGAATAAGGGCCAATACCACACAATCACAACCACATATACAGAAAAGAATTTGACAAAATACAACGCCCTTCATGTCAAAAAAAGTAAACACTCAACAAATTAGGAATAGAAGAAAACTTTGTCAACCTATAAACAGCTTCGATGAAAAACCCACGGCTAACACCATATTCTATGGTGAAAGTCTGAAAATTTCCCCCTAAGACCAGGGACAAGACAACGATGTCTTCCCTTATCTCATATGTTAATCACAGGTACTAGTGGTTCTAATGAGGGCAATTAGGCAAGAAAAAGGAATAAAAGAAACCCAGATTGGAAGGGAAGAGGTAAAACTATTTGTTTTGCAGAGGAGAAGATATTGTATATGGAAAAACCTAAGAAATACACTCCTCTCCACACACAATATGTGAACCGTATCGCAATAGGTGTATAAAAAATTTAAATTGCCCCATGTGCTTAGTGGCTCCACTACTGGAGAACACAGTTAGACTGCTGATATTTGTTGAAAGTCTCCAGAAGAGGAGGAGGAGGAGGATGCTGGAGGTTGGTGGCCCCAAATGTTAATGCTTTTCTCATTCCCCAAAAACTTATGGAAGGAGATGGTAGGATTAACTGACAGGGATGTAGGGCAGAATGGGCACCATGTCAGTGACTTCCAGATCAAGGATGTGTCACTTGAGCTCAGAGTCATCAGTCACTAGCTCAGCCAATGCTTCCAATCTCCTCAACCTACATCAAGTCGGTGACCAGGCAGGAGTGGAATATGTCTCACAGCTGGCTGCCTCTGTAGAGCTTGGTGACCTAGAACAAATGCGAGGGAGAGTGGGTGAGATGGAGGTCTCCTGGAGATGCAGGGCGCCACTGGAGCCAGTGAAAGATCATAGACCTTGGGTAAGGGAGACCTGACTTCAAATCCTGGGTCTGCCCCTAACTCACTGTGTGACCCTAGGCACAATACTCCCCTTTCTGAGCTTCAGTTTACCCATGTGAGAAATGGGGATGGCAGCTAGGACATCACATCTGGACACTGAGAGAACCCAGACATGCAGGGAAAGTGAAGGGTTGAAACAATCACGTAACAAATGTAAGTCAGGTAGAGGAATGACGCTGCCTTCAGGGCAAGGAGAGACGGGAGAGGGGAGACACCACATGGTCATGGGTGTCTCTCGGCAGGGCGGTGTACTCCGAGGATGTGGGCTCCAGGTTGCTGAGGTTCCCGACGATGATGCCGAAATGTAGCTGGTGATCTCTCTGGATGGATAAACTCCGGGCTGCAGAGCCTGGAGCCACCGAGAGGAAGAGCAGACAGGTGGAGACTCTCAGCTCCCTGCACAGAGGCATGGTGGCCCACGGGATCAGGGTGGTGGGTGCAGACGGCGTCACACTGGTGGCTGCCCCATCCTTCTCAGGCCTGGGGAGAGAGGGATGTGGGGACTCTAGAGACAGGTCCTGAAAGCTCTGGGGGTGGGGGCCAGAACTGGAAGGAGGAAATGGGAGGAAAGTGGGGAGACAGAGAGGGGTGGTCACAAAAGTGGTCATTAGGGGCAAATGCTCAGGGGAGGGTCTCACCTGAGGGAGACCAGTCTGCAACTCGAGTAGAAGGGACCCAGGCTGCTCCTCTTGAACAAAGATCCAGCTGGGGTGAAGGAGGAGGAGGATGAGCAGGAGGGACAGGGGTTAGGGGAGGGGCTCGGTGGGATTTAACCCACCAGGAGCTGCTGGGACCAGGGTCTCACCAGGCTCTGCAGGACCATCTCAATGGAGTTGAACGTGGCTGAGCCATTGCTCCTGTCTGATGAATACCAGAGGGTGGAGATGGGGAAGGTGACTGTGAGGGTCTTCAGGTTGTGCCCAAAAGCTGCAAGACGAGAGGGAGAGCGATGGCCATCACTGAGAGCTGGCCTGACACCACACCAGAGTCCTGCACTCATTATCATCTGTCGTCTTCTCTCACAGTGGCACCACCACCCACCCGTGTGGTCACGCAAGTCAGAACCAGCATATCTGCTCAGCTCCTCCTCCCTCCCAGTAACACCCATTCACTTTGCACATTGGTCCTCACATACACTCCATCCCTGTCCTAGCTCAGGTCTTAACTTCCTTCACCCGGACCAACATCCCAGCAGGCTCACTGGATGCTCTGTCTAAAGGATGTTCTACATGGACCACCACTGCTCTAGTACCACCCATGGCTCTCTATGGCCTTCAGTGTTTAGTTCAACCTTCTTGACCTGGCACTCAAGGCTCTACTCAATCTGGCTCCTGCTGATCTTTCAGTCTCATTTTATCCATCTACTGCAGGTTAAACATTAAGCTTCACACAACCCAAATTTGTTTCATTTCTCCCCATAGGGCATGTTGTTTCTGGTCGGAGCCTTTGCTCATGGAATCCTCTCTGCCAGGAAAACCCTTCATCCTCTATTTGCCAGGGTCCCTCCTATTCATTCTTTTTTTTGTTTAATTATTATTTTTATTGATGTTTTAATGGTTTCTAACATTGTGAAATTTTGGGTTGTACATTTTTCTTTGTCCATCACCACATATATGACTCCCTTCACCCCTTGTGCCCACCCCCCACCCCCACTGCCCTGGTAACCACAGTCCAGTTTTCTCTGTCCATGTGTTGGTTTATATTCCACATATGAGTGAGATCATACAGTGTTTGTCTTTCTCTTTCTGGCTTATTTCACTTAACATAATACTCTCCAGGTCCATCCACGTTGTTGCAAATGGGACGATTTTGTCTTTTTTTATGGCTGAGTAGTATTCCATTGTATATATATACCACATTTTCTTAATCCAATCGTCAGTCGAGGGACACTTAGGTTGCTTCCACTTCTTGGCTATGGTGAATAATGCTGCAATGAACATAGGGGTGCATAAGCCTCTTTGGATTGTTGATTTCAGGTGCCTTGGATTGATTCCCAGTAGTGGGATGGCTGGATCATAGGGCATCTCTATTTTTAATTCTTTGAGGAATCTCCATACCGTTTTCCATAGAGGCTGCACCAATTTGCATTCCCACCAGCTGTGTATGAGGGTTCCTGTTTCTCCACATCCTCTCCAACATTTGTTGTTTCTTGTCTTGGTGATTATAGCCATTCTAACAGGCGTGAGGTGGTATCTTAGTGTTGTTTTGATTTGCATTTCCCTGATGATTAGTGATGTTGAGCATCTTTTCATGTGCCTATTGGCCATCTGTATATCTTCCTTGGAGAAGTGTCTGTTCATTTCCTCTGCCCATTTTTTGATCGGGTTGTTTGTTTTTTTGTTGTTCAATTGTGAGTTTATATATTATGGAGATCAACCCCCTGTCAGATGTATGTATTGCAAATATTCTCTCCAAGTTGGTTGGTTGTTTGTTCATCTTGATTCTGGTTTCATTTGTCTTATAAAAGCTCTTTAGTCTGATAAAGTTCCACTTTTTTATTTTTTCTTTAGTTTCCCTAGTCTGGGTAGGCATGTCATCCGAAAAGATTCCTTTAAAACCAATGTCAAATAGTGTGTTGCCTATATTTTCTTCTATGAGTTTTATAGTTTCAGGTCTCACCTTCAGGTCTTTGATCCATTTTGAGTTAATTTTTGTGAATGGCGATAGCACATGGTCCACTTTCATTCTTTTGCATGTGGCTGTCCAGTTTTCCCAACACCATTTATTGAAGAGACTTTCCTTTCTCCATTGCATGTTCTTAGCACTTTTGTCGAAAATTAGCTGTCCGTATATGTATGGTTTTATTTCTGGGCTTTCAATTCTGTTCCATTGATCTGTGTGCCTGTTTTTGTACCAGTACCATGCTGTTTTGATTACTATTGCTTTGTAGTATGTTTTGAAGTCAGGAATTGTGATGCCTCCTGCTTTGTTCTTTTTCTTTAGGATTTCTTTAGCTATTCGAGGTCTTTTGTTGCCCCATATAAATTTTAGTATTCTTTTTTCTATTTCTGTGAAGAGTGTCATTGGGATTCTGATTGGGATTGCATTGAATCTGTAGATTGCTTTAGGTAATATAGACATTTTAACTATGTTTATTCTTCCAATCCACGTGCATGGGATATCTTTCCATTTCTTTATGTCATCGTGGATTTCCCTCAATAATGTCTTGTAGTTCTCATTGTATAGGTCCTTCACCTCCTTGGTAAGATTTATTCCTAGGTATTTTATTCTTTTTGATGCAATTGTAAATGGTATTATCTTTTTGAACTCTCTTTCTGTTAGTTCATTATTAGCATATAGAAATGCAACTGATTTTTGTAGATTGATTTTGTACCCTGCAACTTTGCTGTAGTTGTTGATTGTTTCTAACAGTTTTCCAACAGATTCTTTAGGGTTTTCTATATATACAATCATGTCATCTGCAAATAGTGAGAGTTTCACTTCTTCGTTACCTATTTGGATTCCTTTTATTCCTTTTTCTTGCCTAATTGCTCTGGCCAAAACCTCCAGTACTATGTTGAACAGGAGTGGTGAGAGTGGGAAGCCCTGCCTCGTTCCTGTTCTCAGAGGAATGGCTTTCAGTCTTTCCCCGTTGAGTATGATGTTAGCTGTGGGTTTGTCATATATGGCCTTTATTATGTTGAGGTACTTTCCTTCTATTCCCATTTTATTGAGAGTTTTTATCATAAATGGATGTTGTATCTTGTCAAATGCATTCTCTGCATCGATTGAGACGATCATGTGGTTTTTATTCTTTGTTTTGTTGATGTGATGTATCACGTTGATTGATTTGCGGATGTTGAACCATCCCTGCGTCTCTGGTATAAATCCCACTTGATCATGGTGTATGATCTTTTTAATATATTGTTGTATTCGGTTTGCCAATATTTTGTTGAGGATTTTTGCATCAATGTTCATCAGTGATATTGGCCTGTAATTTTCTTTCTTTGTATTGTCTTTGTCTGGTTTTGGTATCAGGGTGATGTTGGCCTCATAGAATGATTCAGGAAGTGTTCCATCTTCCTCTATTTTTTGGAATAGTTTGAGGAGGATGGGTATTAAATCTTCTTTGAATGTTTGGTAAAATTCACTGGAGAAGCCATCTGGTCCTGGACTTTTATTTTTTGGGAGGTTTTTGATTACTATTTCAATCTCTTTACTTGTGATTGGTCTATTCAGATTCTCCATTTCTTCTTGGTTCAATTTTGGGAGGTTGTATAAGTCTAAGAATTTATCCATTTCTTCTAGATTGTCCAATTTGTTGGCATATAATTTCTCATAGTATTCTCTTATAATCCTCTGTATTTCCATGGTATCCGTTGTAATTTCTCCTTTTTCATTTCTAATTTTATTTTCTTGAGCCTTTTCTCTTTTTTTCTTAGTAAGCCTGGCTAAGGGTTTGTCTATTTTGTTTATCTTCTCGAAGAACCAACTCTTTGTTTCATTAATCCTTTCTACTGTTTTTTTGGTCTCAATATCATTTATTTCTGCTCTGATTTTTATTATTTCTCTCCTTCTGCTGGCTTTGGGCTTTGTTTGTTCTTCTTTTTCTAGTTCTGTTAGGTGTAATTTAAGGTTGCCTATTAGGGCTTTTTCTTGTTTGTTAAGGTGGGCTTGTATCGCTATGAGTTTCCCTCTCAGGACCGCTTTTGCTGCATCCCATATGGTTTGATATGGTATGTTATCATTTTCGTTTGTTTCCAGATAGTTTTTGATTTCTCCTTTAATTTCATCAATGATCCATTGGTTGTTCGGTAGCATGTTGTTTAATCTCCACATTTTTGTCACTTTCCCAGTTTTTTTTTCCTGGTTCATTTCCAGTTTCATAGCCTTATGGTCTGAAAAGATGCTTGTTATGATTTCAATCTTCTTAAATTTATTGAGGCTTGCTTTGTTTCCCAACATATGGTCTATCCTAGAGAATGTTTCATGCGCACTTGAGAAGAATGTGTAGTCAGCTGTTTTTGGGTGGAGTGCTCTGTATATGTCTACTAGGTCCATCTCGTCCAGTTTTTCATTTAAGTCTAATATTTCTTTATTAACTTTTTGTCTGGATGATCTATCCATTGCTGTAAGTGGGGTGTTAAGATCCCCTACTATTATTGTGTTGTTGTTGATTTCTCCTTTTAGGTTTGTTAATAGTTGTTTTATGTACATTGGTGTTCCTATGTTGGGTGCATATATATTTATAAGTGATATGTCTTCTTGATGGAGTGTCCCTTTTATCATTATGTATTTCCCTTCTTTGTCTTTCTTAACCTGTTTTATCTTGAAGTCTACTTTGTCTGATATGAGTATGGCAACACCTGCTTTCTTTTGTTTGCCATTAGCTTGGAGTATTGTCTTCCATCCTTTCACTCTGAGCCTGTGCTTGTCTTTAGTGCTAAGATGTGTTTCCTGAAGGCAGCATATTGTTGGGTCTTGCTTTTTAATCCATCCTGCCACTCTGTATCTTTTGATTGGAGAGTTCAATCCATTTACATTTAGGGTAATTATTGAAATATGAGGGCTGAATGTTGCTTTTTTGTCACTTATTTTCTGGTTCTTTTGCATTTCCTTTGTTTCTTGTCCCATTTGTTTTGGACTGCCAATTCAGTTTGGTTGTTCTGTCTTATGATTCTTCTAGTTTTCTCTTTGTTTATCATATGTGGTTTTGCTTTGATTATTTGTTTAGTGTTTACCTTGAGGTTTGGGCAAAAAATCTTGTTTATGAGATAGTCCATTATCTGATAGCCTCTTATTTCCTTATACTAAGTCAATTCAGTCACTTTCCTCTTCCCCTTCTAAGTTGCTCTTGTTATACCTTATTCTATCTTGTGTTGTGGCTGTGTGTTTACAGTGATGAGGTTAAATTTATTTTTGGTGAATTTCTTCCTTTGATCTTTGAGTTTAGTATTTAAGTGGTTGCTAACCTATTCCGGTAAAGATCTACTGTTTCTCTGATTTTGTCTACCTACTTTTCTCCTTCCTCCCAGCTTTGTGTTACCTTTCTCTTCTTTTTTTCAGGCCTGAGGGCCTTCTTGAGCATTTCTTGTAGTGGGGGTCTCGTGGCCATGAACTCCCTTAGCTTTTGTTTATCTGGGAGCGTTACTATTTCTCCATCATATTTGAAGGATATTTTTGCTGGATAGAGTATTCTTGGCTGAAAGTTTTTGTCTTTTAGTATTTTGAATATATCATTCCAGTCTCTTCTAGCCTGAAAAGTTTCTGTTGAGAAATCCACTGAGAGCCTGATGGGAGTTCCTTTGTACGTTATTTTTTGTTTTTGTCTAGCTGCCCTTAATATTGTTTCTTTGTCATTGACCCAGGCTAGCCTTACCACTAGGTGTCGTGGTGAAGGCCTTTGTCTGTTAATATATATAGGTGTCCTGTTGGCTTTGCTTACTGGCATTTCCTGCTCCTTCCCCAGATTTGGGAAATTTTCAGCTATTATTTCCTTGAATAGGCTCTCTGTTCCTCTTTCCCTCTCCTCTCCCTCAGGAATACCTATAATTCTTATGTTACATTTTCTAATAGAGTCAGATATTTCTCAGAGTCTTTCTTCACTTCTTTTTAGTCTTAGTTCTCTCTCTTCTTCCATCTGGAGTATATCTGTATTCCTATCCTCTAAAGTACTAATTCTTTCCTCCATATTGTCAGCTCTGTTCTTTAAAGATTCCAGATTCTCCTTTATCTCCTCCATTGTGTTCTTCATCTCCATCAGCACTGATTGGTTTTTCTTTATGATTTCAATCTCTTTTGTGAAGAAACTCCTAATCTCATTGAATTGTTTGTCTGTGTTGTCTCGTATTTCGTTGAGTGTTTTTATGATAGCTATTTTGAAATCTCTGTCATTTAGTTTATGGATTTCTGTGTCTTCGGGGTTGATTTCTGGGTGCTTGTCATTTTGTTTCTGGTCTGGTGATTTCATATATTTGTGCATTGTGGTTCCTGTGTTGGTTTTGATTTTCCTCATCCTGGAAGTCTCTGGTTGCAATTTCCACCTACTGCCACTGTCTGGTGGTAAAGGGCTGTGTAGTCTAAGCCCCCTGTGCTCTGCCCTAGTTTCTCTGCTGCTATCCGCAGTTTTTTTTTTTTTTTTTCCCGCTGCGATCCATGGGTCCAGTCCAGTTTGTTCAGGTCTGCCTCGGATCGCTAGGTCTGGTTGAACTGCAGACTCCAGGTTGCAGGGAGGGGGGAGCTCTCTCTTTTGCCCTCTGGGTCTCTGACGTGGGAGGCTTCTCATTTACCCCTCTTTATCCGCTCTCTGGGGTGCTCAGATGTTGATGGTAGCCCTGTGGCTCCTCTGAGTCCTCTGTGCGGGAGTTTCCCACTGGCTGAGAGAGCCCGAAGAGCTACAGTTTTCCCGCCGAGGGCCGCCCCTCCCCCCTCTCTGGGAGCCGCGCGGACCAGGATCGCTGATATGATGGGGAGGGAGCGGAGTTCTCCTTACCTTTCCCCACTTCCTCCGGGGGCCCAGCACGTTCCACTCTCAGATGTGCGGCAGTGTGGATCCCTCCGTTCTAGGTTTTCACTGTCTGGGATTCCGTTGTTGGTCTGTGGCTGTTGCTTTTGTTGTATCTTGTGGGGGAAGAATTCACGGGAAAGCTCACTCCGCCATGATGCTGACATCACTCCTCCTCCTATTCATTCTTAAAGACTCCATTCTGGTGAAACTTTCTCTAGCAAGCTCTTCCTCTGCAAATTATGCCAGGTGCCTCTCCCCAAAACATCCCACATTGTATTATATTGGTGTGTTAATTTCACAAGACTAGGGGCTCTCTGAGGGCTGACCTTAGACTGAATCGTTGGTATAATCTTTGTGATCAGCATGATTGCTCTAAAACCAGAATTTCACACCCTGGCTTCCCAGCTCCTGGATCACAACTGGCTGGTGGAGGAGTGGGGCCGGAGAACTTCTCTTGGGAAGGAAAAGGGGCCCCGATACCTGTGGTGGCTTCTGGTGGCGCAGGTGATGATCAAGTATGCAGGGACGTGGTGGCTGGCTCGAGGAGCTCTGGCGAGGGCTGTCTTCAGGCAGGGATAGAGTGGGAGGAGCCCCCAGGCTCACCCGGGCTCCAGCAGTGGCTGTCCCAGGACCACCATTCACAGATGAAGCATAAATCAGAGTGAGGGGACGGGTGACTGTGTGAGTAGAGGGATGAGCAAGCCTGTGGAGGAGAGGAGCCCAAGAGAGAGAGATAGGTGAACAAGAGAGACTGAACTCGGAGGAGAGACAGATGGATAGGCAGAAAATTGGACAGACAGATGGGATACCTGGAAAAGGAGGACCAAGGGCGGCGCTTTAGCAGAATTAAAGTGAAAACCACATAGGGTCAGAATGCGGTGGAGAACATGTCTCTGTCTAAGGCTTTCTCACCCTGGGCTGAGACTCTCCACCAGAACCCGGGAGGGAGAGAAGGGATGAATTAGGGCCCTTCCAGGTCCTTCCCTCACCAAGGACAGCAGGTGTAGGAGAACATGTGCTCCCCAACCCCAAATGCGGACGGGACCCAGGAGATCAGGGCCAGGAATACTCACTGGTGGTAGTCGGGGCCACGACTCCATAGGTGTAACCTGTGGAGAGAAGGCGAGAGGAGCTGAGCAAGAGTTGGGGTGAACATAAAGGATTAAGGAGATGGAGGATGTAGGGACCTTTGTGGGAAAAACAGAGGGGAAATCAGAGGGGAAGAGGGGAGGGTTGTTCAGGGGGTAGGCAACGAGATGGAAGGTGGCTGGACCCAGTGATCACACAGTGATGAGAAGTCTGAACCCAGACCGGGTGGATAGAGAGATGGATCATAGCTCACTTTAGAGCAAAGGAGGCAACACGGAACTCTGACTGGGAGAGACAGCGTGGCTGTAGCACAGCCCCTTACCACTGACATAGAGGCTGTCCCCGCCCAGAGTGAAGGAGTCCAGGTGGGAGACGCCCTGGGTCTCATGGCTCAACTCCCAGTAGAGTCACTCTCTGTCCAGCCCTGGACCTGCGTGGGTCAGAGTGGAAGGTGCAGATGATGTCCACCCCAGTGGCTGCCCCACCCTTCTCAAGCCTGGGGGAGTAAGAACATGGGGATGTGGAATACTGAGCAGGGGTCATTCTGGGTGTGGAAGGCGATAGAGGGGAAGGGAGGAGGCTGAGGGAGAGGCTGAAGGGGCTGCTCTGATGCCTGGAGGGGCTCTCCTAGGTGTCTCCCGTGTGAGACAACCCCCTCACAAGTAAGGCCTGACTTCCTTTAGAATGTGGAGGGGGGCATGTGAGTGGCAAAGAGGGGTGAATACACAGACCTGTGTAAGGGGGCACCTGCAGGTCTGCACGGACAGCAGCGAGGAGCACAGTCAGTGCCCTGTGCCATCTGACACATGCAGGCAAGAAAGTACCGTTATGTTCTCTCGGTTCTACACTCCAAGGTCTTTTCTTTCTACTTATTTCTTGCTCCACAGCCATCACCCAGGAGTAGGGAACAATCATCTTATTCCTAATCTTATTCCCAGCACCTCCCATCTTGCCTCTTATGTCTTCATTCTTAACCATGAAGTCCATTTTAACCCCCGTGCTTAGACCAAACACTAATTACATCATCCTTCTACTCGCATCTCTCCAGAGTCTTCCCACTGGTCTTAGAACAGAGTCCCAAGTCACTCCTGACCTGGTCCAGCCTGTCCCCCTCGCTGGTCTGGCTCACACCTCTCCCCCTGTGTTGACTCGGCTCAGCCATCCCTCTTCTCAGTTCATGGACACACCAGGCTCTCTGCTTTAGGGGTGTCCTCAAGCGGGTCCCTCTGCCTGAAACACTTTCTTGAACACACTCCCACACCCTCACTCCAGTCTAACACTCCAACTAGCTAAATCCAGTCCCAACTCCAGCTCTCAAACTAAATATCAGTCCTTCTCAAGAGGGCTTCCCTGCTCCCTCAGGTTGAGTCCCCTTGTGCCAAACTCCCACATCACTCTCATCATTAACTGTCTAAAATCCAAATACAATATAAATTCCATGGAGGTGGGACAAGGTCTCTCTGGTTCTCCAGGTCCCCATGCATGTGGCCCAGGGCCTGGCACATGAGATGAGGAACCATCCCGATTTGTCTAGGACTGCCCTGGTTTGAACACTAAACGTCCTGTGTCCTGGAAATCCCCTCTTTTCTGAATAAGCGAGGATGGTTGGTCACCATAAATTATACACTCAGAGACTATCTATTGCATGACAAGCACACATTCCCCTCAAGAACGTCACAAGAAAGCTAGAATGAAAAAGACACACACACACAAAATTAGTAGAAGCCAACAACTAAATACAAAATTACTTAACAAGATTCTCTGCAACGTGAATCACCAGACCGTTGTTTTAGAAAAGTTTCAAAAACAAAGTTAATTCCCTTTAGAAGGCAAGGTGGAGAGGACAGTCTTTTTGGAGACTAGCGCCCTTCCCTTCAATCTACAGTGTTGCTTAGTATTCCTCCAAATGATTTGAAATGTCATAAAGAAAAAAATGCTCAAAATGAATCTGGCTACTGGCAAATTCAATTTTAAAATTGTTATTAATACAAAGAAGTTCAAATCAACTTTTTCCCTGAATGCTCCTCTATTTCAAATTTTTGTGGAGGATTTATAGGACTTTAGAACTCAAATTGAATGGGTCTAAGGAATGTTGCTGGCTATCCCTGCTAATATTTAATGGGATGTCTTCTAATACTACATACACACGCAAAACATTTTTGTATTTATAATATATATAAATCTTGACTTTTGAGTATTATGCAATGCAAGTAAATCTATATTTTCTACTATAATACACATTTGCAGTTATTTACGTTTGTTTCATATGTTCTTATTTGCATATAACTGTACTTACTGAAATATTTACCACACAGAACCACACAAAGTTTACCATCTTTCCCTTGAATATAATCCATCAAACATCAATAATTTTTCTCAAGATACCCTCACTCTCAGTGAGTCCATGTGGTGACAACCCGAGCCCAGGAAACCCCACTGGCAGGTCTTTTGCACAGCAGAGGCTGCTGGAACCTCTTGGTACCATGTCCACAGGGTACTCACTTGGTCACACAGAAATCCATGGATCAGCGAGGACAGGTGGACCCTGAGCCTGGTTTCACCTCAAACTTGAGCTCCACGGATGCTTTTCGTGTCTGAGGGGGGAAAAAAAGCGCAAACAAGCTTTTGAGGCCGTTTATAGGGTGTTGGATGGAAAGGCCACCCCATTCACTCTTCTTTTTTTGTATTTACTGATTTAACTGTAACTGTTGGCTGTGACTGGATTTTCCTGATTCCTATCCAGCCACCTGCTCCCCGAGATGGGAGAAAGTAGCTTTGTGCTGTGTGCACTTGAGTCGCTCAACTCACTTGGCTGGACAGAGACGTTTTGGTGACTCTGGACCCTTTAAACAAGCTTGTCATTTAGGGACCCTGTAAGTGACTCGCTGACTTATCAACAATTTCCACACTTCTTTCAGGGCTCAGGAGATTTTCAGGCCCTGGAGCACGTTTCCCAACCTCTGTACCACTGACATCTGGGGCCGGGCAATTCTGTGTCGGGTCATCCTGGGCCCTGGAGGACACTGAGCAGCATCCCTGCCTCCCCTTCTAGAAGCCAGGAGCGCCCCCATTTATAACAACCCAAACACCGCCTGCAGACGCGGATAAGCCCCCTGGGGACAAAATCACACGGAGGACTGTGACGGGCACTCTGAGGAGGGGACAGAGGCGCCCGGAGGCAGGAGGAACAGCAGCCTCGGGGGCCCTGAGCGAACAGCCCGGGGGAAAAGGGGCTGCGGGGGGACGGAGAGATGCCGGGCCCTGACGGGGCTTCCTGCAGCCCAGGCGCCTCCCTGGACCCCTACCCGGGCCAGGACCGCCCGCCGCTCACCGCGCCTCGCCCCTGAGGGCAAACGTCCAGGAGAATCCCACCCACGCCTAGAAGACGGGATACACCGTGAAGCCTCCGGCTCCATCGGCGATGCCGCCCGCGCTTCCGGTCTCGGACGGGCGTTCGGGGAGGACGGAAGTTCGGGGAAGACGGACATTTGGGGGCTCCGGGTCGAGGCGCCGTGCGGGGTGGGGCAGGGCCGCGCACCCCAGGCTTGGGTGAGGTGTCTAGTTTCTAGAGTGAGTGCTAGGGCGGGCAGCGGGCTGGGTCAGCAACAGGGACAGGACCAGGTCTAGGGGCGGGGCTGTGGGTGGGCACAAGGGTGTGGGCGGGGACCAGGCTGTAGGCGGAGCCAGGTCCGAAGGTTTTGGGCGCATACCAGTTCCAGGGGCGGGAAGAGGTGGGGGTGTGGCTGGAATAAGTCAGGCGGACTTCACAGGGGGATGAAATGAGCTCCAGGGGCAGGGCTGGAGGGGGGTCTTTCCGTGGACCCCTAGACTGTACAGGTAGCTGGATGTTGAACAGCTTTTCTTCATTCCTTTCCCCACCTTTACACAGACTCATAGAATGATGTGCCCATATTTAAAATTATAAATTATTTGTGCGGGTTTGTTTTACTTAATTTCATTAAAAAATTGGATCATATACTCACATTTCTCTACACCTTGCTGTCCCAAGCCAGGAGATCAGGATATAACGCTATTTTAATTTTAAAAACTGGGGACAGGGAGGCCACTACGTCATAGATACACGTATAGGAAAACTTCAAAGAGTGGTGCAAAGTCAGTAAAATATTCTCACTCTACCACTGTCTCCCAGTCCTTTTGCACAGAGATAAAAGTCCTTTTCTCCTCTATCCTTCCAGACATACTGTGTACATGTGGGACGGTGTATATGTTCAAGCCCAAGAGGGATGTCCCCAAGCAAAACCTGAAGCCCATGAATTGTCTCATGTGTCAGAATTTAATGAGAAGAGATTTAAATTTCCAGTGGAAGGAGATGGACCAGTGATGAATCCAGAGGAAGACAACAAAGAAACAAGAGAATTTTCCCATATAAAAGGTCAAAGGAGGGGCCGGCCAGGTGGCGCAAGCGGTTAAGTGCACGCGCTCCGCTGCGGCGGCCCGGGGTTCGCTGGTTCGGATCCCGGGCGCGCACCGAAGTACTGCTTGGTAAGCCATGCTGTGGCGGCGTCCCATATAAAGTGGAGGAAGATGGGCACCGATGTTAGCCCAGGGCCGTCTTCCTCAGCAAAAAAAAAAAAAAAAAAAAAGTCAAAGGAAAAATGCGACAGAAAATGTATTCATAATATCTAACGTAGCACATCTCTGGATAAGATTCATATGCTATAAAATGGTAAACACTTATGTGATAAAACAGTAGACATTGAATTTTGATTTATCCTAATTCACTAAATAGTTATATTGGGCAAGGGGAATTATGTTTTTAACATATGTAAGAAGGCTTCATGCTGATTGTTTCAGAGAAGAAAGAAAGTATAAATAGTCAAAAGCTGAAAAATGAAAAAGCTGTATGAGTAGCTAATTTAGAAATATAGATTTTCAACCAGAAAATTAAAGAAGTTGTTTTTGGAACCAGAGTCAAGAGTGGGGAAGGTAGCTTTTCATTATAAGGCTTGAAGTATTATTTGAGAGATGTGCGTATAGACACACACACACAGGAGTCTGAATTTGTATTCCAAAGAGATCATCTAACTCTACAAAGAATTTGTAAAAAGGATTCACTTTACATAAGTAGAACATATTTTGAAAACTACAGACTTCAAGTGTAAAAAAAGCTGTCATCATCCCGGTGGAAAAATGAATGGGGCATCACTTTCCCACTGACATGGTGATAAGCATTTTACGTACATTACTCTTGAGTATTTTCACAGCAACCCATAAGGAAGATGGTATTATTTATCTCCATTGTGCAGATGAGGAAATTGGTGACAGCATATTGCTAAAATTTTCATATAAGTTCTCAATAGATATTGTTTTATGTTAAAATTGTTTATTGAATTCTCTTTTCATTAATAAAACGATATGTGCCATTCTTACAAATAAGCAAAGGGTGTGTAAAAACAATTTAGCAAAGCGACAGTTTTATATCCTTTTGATATAGTTAAATATAACAATCACTTTATTATTTTTCTGCTCTCTGCCTCACATCTAGGAAGATACTTCCTATCTTAAAGCCTTACTAGAAAACTCTATTAAAAATCAAGAATCAGGGAATACCCATATTATGCCAGGTTCCTGAATACATGAAAAAAAACCCATTATAACAAATTTTTGTACAAAAATCTTAGATCATTCATGAACTGATAACAACACAAATCATGATTAGGCAAGTTATTTCTGTAGAATGACAAATATTTAAACTTTAGACATTTAGAAAGGTAGTTCATTACAGTAACTAATGTGTATAAGAAGAATTTTTTCAAACTCACTAAGTGCCAGGAAAACGTTTGACAAAATGCACTGCAACATTATTCACAATAGCCAAGAGATGCAAACTACCTAATTGTGCATCCGTGGGTGAAAGGATGAAGAAAATCTGGGGCATCTATACAATGGAATATTATTCAGCCTTGAAAAGGAAGGAAATCCTGTATTCAGA